>NC_138983.1:134381665-135581665 GCF_964341445.2 Mesoplodon mirus | reverse complement strand
ACTATATAAATACACGCGGAGATGCCCAGATACATTCATGCGCTGCGCACACAGGATACTTGCTCCCGGGAGATAAGAGCGAGCTGGGAACAATGCCGGGGTCCACGCCCAGCGCCCGCGCCCAGATTCCCGCAGTCTGCATGCCTCCCCCCACACCTTCCCCCAAAGTCCAACACCGAACGCCTTTGGCCTCCTTCCTTTCCAGGGGCCGTTGGCCGAAGGTGGCCCTCCTGACTCATTCACTTTCCGTTTCTTCCCACAGATACGTTCATTAATGTTTTTTCCAGCCGGAGTCAAACTTTTTCGGGGGTGGAGGGGGGAGGCGGGGGGCGGGAGAGTTTACTCGGGCTGGGGATAACCTGGAGCCTACTGCCCGGGAAGATCCGGACGCAGACCGAAGCCGACCAACCATTAGAAAGTGCATCCAATGGGAATATTTCCACTCGGGCCCTCGGCTGCGGAGTCGCGCAGACTCCCGGAGCGGCTCACCCATCGACGCGGACTCGGGGCGGTTTCGGACGGACCCCGGCAGTCGGGGGCGTGGACTCGGCTCCCAGCGAGCTGTGAGCGAAGGGACGCACGCGGGGAGGAGCGCCTCGGCCCCTCCGCTACTGGGGAGGTCCCGGCGCCCGCCGAGGGCCGGGACCTGCGGCACCCCAGGCCACTGCTCCGCGCCTTCTAGGGTCAACTCCCTGGCACATACCCCAACCCGATGGCCCAAGCCCTGGCACTCGGGTCAAAGCCGCCTATGCAATGCCACCTTGGGCCCCAAGAAACCTACACTACGGAGAGACGATCGCTCCAGGCTGGCCGGCGGGTCTCCAAAGCACAGCAGGCAACATCCCCACACCGACCCAGACTTCTCCCGGGTGAGACCCCCGGGGCCGGGGCTCCAGACCATCATCCCCACCCCGCCGTGAGGCCAACCTCCCCTCGGCCCGCCTTGTCGGGCCCCGCCACCCGGAGACCTCCCGGGTCCTTCCGCAGTGCCGCCGCCCGCTCCAGTTGGCACAGCGAGGGGACCCCCGGGCGCTCTCGGCCTGACTCGCTTCTCCCCGACCTCCTCCGAAAACAGGTTACCTTGTCCACGCTCTCCAGACCACGCTTTGGACTTTCTCACTTTTATTTAAGAGTCCACCCGGAGAAAGAGGAGAAAAAATCCAGAGGAGATCCGAGTCAACTGGAAAGAAAAACTTTCAAAAGGGTGTCCACAGCGGCGAAAAAGGTGACTTATTAATTCTTTATTTCTTCAGGAGCAGTTGAGCCCGAGAGCTCGCTGGCCTCCCTCCCTCCCCCCACCCCCTTCTCGAAATTAGTCTCATCAATTCAGCTCCAATTTTGGGTTCGAATACAGACACGGGTCTGAACGTGACCAGACCTGGAGTGGCGGGTGCAGCTTGCCAGCAATTGTGACTCGGTGTGCGTAAGGGGGAGAGGGGTGGGGGGATGGGGTGGGGGTGGGATGGGGGCCGGGCTGGCCCCCCCCCACCTCCTGTCTGCTTCTCAATCCAGGGGTCTGCTCGGGGGCTCCCCTGGGACCGCCACATCTGGTTACCTCTAGCGAGGTCAGTCCCCCCCTTTGCCTGGGGCCACCAGTTCTGGAGTTCAATTAAAAGAAATCAGGCTTAACCCTTTCCTCCCCTCGGCCCCGACGCCCGCCCTCTCTCTCTTCCCTTCAGCGTTTCCACATGCTTTCCAGAGAGGAAAGAGGTTAAAGGGAAAGGAAGAATGAATTACATCCTTTCAAACCCCAAATTGTTTCCTTTTCAGCCCAGACTCTGCCGACCTTCAAACGACAACAAGGCTTTCAGGAGGGTGCGGGGAAATCGCTTCCCACACGGACCTGACCAGAAACCCGGCACCCCCGGCCACATTCCCCCTCTTTCAGGCAGAGAGAACTCCAGTCTACCGCCGGAGGCCCCCTTCCTGGTGCTGGGCAAACACTCAGGCCGTTAAAGGCCACCGCAGGCCAGCCAGCGTCTCTCCCTTCTACACCCAGTCTTCCTAGTACTTGAGAAGGCTCCTCTGTGGCAAAACATTGGCCAGGTGTCTCTTCCCAACTCCTGTCCAGCCTGGCAAATAACAGATTGGCTTCACTGCTCTGATCAGTAAGTCACCCCAACATCTCTAGTATCCCCAACTCCTTTTAGCAGGAGCTGCCTCTCCCCTAAGGAGAACTCAATGTGGAACTAGATTAAAATGAGGACTTGCCCTCCTGTCTGAGCTGTGGAAATCAACAGCACTTTCTGTTTCTGCCTGTAAAACCAAAGCTTCTGGCAATTTTGTAATTTTGAAGATGGTGGGGAGGGGAGGAGGCTGGCACTGGTACAGCTGTCACCCCTTAGTGACTCACTGACTGGCACTGGGGCCGTGACTTTTAACGTATACCAGCCCCTCTGTCAGAAGCTCCTGTCCATTCACAAGGTCCTCCACCCAGAAAGAAGAGCCCCCCAACTCTGAAGAGCCCTCTGAGGGAATCTGAGTCTCCCTGTGACCCGCATTGGCATGGCAGTGGGCAGGGCTGCCCACTTATGTAACTCTGGGTTTGATGTCCCACTCGACTGCTGCTGCTGCTTTTTTAAATCCTGAAGGGGGAAAACAGCCCAAACCAAACACAACAGTAAACAAGTCTGCCCTGTTTAATGTGGTTGCCACCAGACATCTGGAAAGATGGTTTGATCCTGGCAGCTCACATTGTTTTCACGAGCAGCCAAAGAGAATATTTCGAATGTTTGCATTGAGACAAATTGATAGAGAGCCTGTGGTGAAGCAGCTACAGATGAAAACGGTCTTGGAGCTGGGGAGGGGGAATCCTTCCCCTTCTCTCTCCTCACCCCTCTTCTGCCCTCTCCCCTCCCCCTCCTCTCCCTTCTCCAGGCCCAGCTAGGGGCTGGTTACCCCAGCCCACGAATTTGCTCACACCCTCTTTCCTGGCTCACCAGAGACTGTCCTGCCTCTCCCTTTCCCAGACTGGGCAGGGCTGGTGACCAGGAGCTGATGCCCAGTACCATCCTGCCCACTCCGCCAGCCCAGGCTGGCTTTCAAGTCAGGGGTAGCTCACAGCCAAGGGAGCCAAACCCGCACTGAAAACAAAAGCTAGCAACCGGGGGGTCGGGGTTGGGGGGGGGACCAACAAAAGAGCCCACCACACGTTTCTGAGTCTTAAGGTCACGTGCAGTAAGCATGCCCACGGGGGCGAGTACTCGGGGAACCTTTGGACTTGGAGCATTTTCATTGCAACTGTGGTGGGGCGACTTGCCTCGCACCATCCGCACTTGACAATATTTTCAAAGATGCGGAAGTCCTGCTTCCCCCGGGAGGGGAGCGGCGGGGTGAAACGTGTCTTGGCTCGCTCAATGTCAGCCCTTTTGACCCGGTCAAGACTTTCCAGACGCGGCTTCCCGGGCTTCTTCGGTCCCAGCCCGGGTTGGGGGTGGGAGGACGCGACAACCGGAGCCGGGTCCCTGGGGTGCCTCCAGACCTCGGGACCTCCGGTCACTTGAAACCCCGGAAGATGCCAGGCTTGGCAGGGCGTCGCGGGCGGGTCCTTCCCCTTTCGTCCTCCCTCCTCCCGGCCCCTCTGGTCCGGCGGCCTCGGCGGGTATTCGAGCTGGCAAGGGGGGTGGGGGAGGGCACGCGGGGGAGGGATGGGCGAACGAGCGCCAAAACTCCAGACTGCACAACTGCAGCTTCAAGTGTCTGGCCCCTCGCTCGAGGCCATAATTAATTTGAGATTTATTTTTATTGGAGAACTCGAGTCTCGTCTGACCTTAGCCAAACAAGGCAGCTCGAGCCGCCCCTGGATGCGCTTGAATGCCGGGGAATATTTCTGCAGGAAGGCTCTGCAGGCGCGCCTGCTTTGAATTTGTTTCTCAGACTTCATCGACTCACAGATTGAAGGAAGATTTAGAGCCTCTGCTGGCCCGGCCCGCTCCCCACGCTCGTTCTTGCCTTAGCGCCAAGAGGGTTCAAAACGCTACGTGGGAGGCCGCGGCGGCGGGAGGGCCCGGGAGGGGGAGGGTCTCTGCGCCCCGAGCCCCTGGCGCTCCGGGGCCGGGTCCCCAGACCACGCGGCGTCGAGGAGGAAATCCCAAGGGAGTCCGAGACTGACCAGAGAGCGCAGGCTGACAAGAGGTGGAGACCAGCCAGGTGCCGGGACCCTCACCCGGTGGCGGCGCCTAGACGGGGGCTTTGGGGGAAGGGAGAATTCAGCCTTTCCAAATCTCCAGCCGCCCTGCCTCCCAGCCGCCCCAAACAGTATGCAAAGTACAGACCTGTGTCCTTGAAACGCCGTTTCAGGACCTGCCGGCCAGATGCTGCCCCTGGGCCGCGCCGTTGCGAACATTCTGGGGCTACCAGCCTCTTTTCGTCTGGTTGGGGGGGAGTCTCCCCCAGAATGCAGCGTGGGCTGAACCAGCACGCTGGTTGGAGGGGGAGCGAGAACAAGGAGTCTGGGTGACTCGTAAGGAGGGAAAGTGGGGGACCCTGCCAGTCTCGAGTGGGGCGGCGAGGGGTCTTCGGGGATGTGCTCCTGGCGCTGGGATTGACAGGTGCTTTGCCCAGTGCGGGCACCTCGCAAGGACATGGTCAGGGTTCCTCCACTGGGTCTCCTGCCCCTCCCTGATACCTGCAAGTGGAACGTCCTGGTTGAACATTCGCATTGGGAAACCCGGCTCATTGGGTTTGTATTCTGGCTCTGCACTTACCAGCTCTGTGGCCTTGGACAAGTTCCTTAACCTCTCTGTGCTTCAATGTCCTCATCTGTACGTTGGCTTTATAATAGGATCTACCTCAAAGGACTGTTGTAAAGATGGAGTGAGTGTTTAGAACTCGCCTGGCAGGCAGCACAACTTTGCCCTTATTGTTTGTATCTTGGCTCTGCCCCCTTGTAAGCTGGGTTACATGAACCTCTCAATGCCTCAGTTTCTCATCTGCAAAATGGACCACCACCTAGGGCTGTTATTAATATCAAATAAGTTAGTACAAATACAGTGCTCTCCCCCTTTTCACCTTTCTCTTGCTCCTTCCAGCCTCAAACCCGCCCTATGCTCTCTCCTGCGCAGTTCTCCTTGAGCACTTGGAACCCAGATCGCTGCCCGGGTGGAGTGGGCACCCTTGGTTCCCCAGGGCCCGGCCTGTCTCCTGGCTCCTGGGGCCCGGGCGCCTGGACCTGCCGTGTTTGTCAATAATATCAGAGCCGAGTGCTGAGGCGGGATGGCCGGGGCTTGGCGGCCGGAGACTGTTTGTGCCCCTCTGGCAAATGGTAGGCGTAGGGAGCCTGCGGAACAGACCCAAGATTGTCATCGCCACGCGGACCTCCCGACCTCATCAATGCACCTCTTTGTGCAACAATACAAACTTTGTGGCTGCCGAAAAATCCATTTTTTCCCCTTGAAAGGAGCTCCTGCGGCGAGCGGCTCCCCTGGCGGCCGGAGCTCGTAGACTGCCGCCCCTCTCCCCCTCCCCCAGCGGCTCCCTCCACTCGCCGGGGCCCGTTTGCTTTCTCTCTGACTCTTGGCCTGGGTCAGGCTCCCGGGCTCCCACTTGCCCCTCTGGGTCATCCTTAAGGTTTTGGGTCCCCTGGTATGTGCAGGCTCGGGGGTCCCAGTGGATGGGAGAGAGACTGCAGCTCCCCGCCCCGGGGCCCTTCGCAGCCCTCGGGGCAGAGCCGGGAGTGAGAGCCGGGTCAGCTGCGCCCCGCGTCCCGGGAGCGGTGGGGTGGGAGGGGTTACCGCGCCCATAACCCCCCAGGAAACCTGGACGCCGCGAACCGAGCTCGCTGTAGTCTGTGTCTGCTCTGCCACCTCCTGGGAGCCATCCATCCACCCATCCGTTTACTGATTACCCGTCCATTGATTCACTCGTTTTTCATTCATTCATCACTGATAGATTAAACAGCCCTTCCCGGCCAAGCCTCCAAAACCTGGCTTCCCCAAAGTGACTATGTGGACTCCTTCAGACCACAGGCGGGGAAGATGCTACTTGGTGTCAACAGACTTCCCTTGAGAGAAACAGGAGGAGGGCTGGACGCATAATTGCCAAGCCCAGATAAGACCCGAGAATCCCCACGCCGTCGAGGTGCCCGGTGCCTGCAGACGGTCACTCCGCCCGGCTTTCGCGGATGCTGGACGCAGCGGAGGGGGCCAGGAGGGAGGGGCGGGGGCCTCTCGGGGCGGGGTTTCGGGAAGGAGGGGGCGGAGCCGAGCCCTAAGTAGGTGGGAGTTAGTTTGCTGAGCCGCAGCGGTCCTTCCTTTTCGGAGCTGGGGAAGGATCTGGGCTGCTACCCGGAGGGCGGGAGGTCGCGCTTGGGATGCGAGAGGACCTCGCCGCGGTCCCCACCCCGGGCAGCTCCGCACCTTCGGCCCGCCCCGCTGGCGGATTTTCATTAAACGTGTAACCCAGATGTCCTGGCCTCGGTTTGTTTACATTCTTGGGAACTGCTGTGGAAAAGGAAAAAAAAAAAAACAAAAAAAACCAACCCCCTTCGATATACCTTCAAATACAGGAATCTGCGCTTTTGAGGGGCCGGTGGAGCCGAGGAAGGTGGGCTTGAGGACCGGGGGTGTCGAACCCGTAAGAGAAGCGCGTCGCGATCACTTGCCCGCACCCACACGCGCGCGCTCACACCCTCACACTCTTGTCCACACAGACCCCTGACTCGGGGAACCTGCTGTGCACGGCGCGGCGTGGGCGCACGACCCATCGGGACCGGACGCTGGCCCGCGGGTCCTGGTGCCGGCGTCTCGGCTTTCCTGCACGGCCCTCACCAGGCTCGCCCACCTCCATTCTCCCAAGGAGAAGCGGCCAAGAGGCTCGGTCCTCAACCAGGAATTCCCGAGGGTCTGCGCCATCCTCATTCAGCCTAGCTAGTGGCCCCAGCTCCACACCCACCTGCTAAGAGCGTGGCCCGCTCCACCCGCCTCTTTTCCCGCGGAAAGGGGGAAGGAACCCTAGGTCCGGGGAGAGGGTCTGGGGGTGCTGGGGGGGTCATTACCTGTTTAAAGACGCTGTCATGTCTTACCTTGACGTAAGATGACGTGTCGGGGACTGTCTGAAACATCCTGGGTGGGTGAGGAAGGGTCGAGAAGGCCCAAGAACCAACCTGGGTGGGAGAAACCTCAGTCACCCGCGAGCGGAGCAAGGGTGAGACGGTGGGGGGCAGGGTGAAGTGGGAGAGCAAAAGAGAGACGACAGGAGGGCTGGGAGGCTCCGATCCACCTGGACCAGTGAGGGAGGGTGGGGTGCAGGCACGGTCACCCACCCTGTGCCTCTGTCCCCCAGGCTCCAGGCTAAGGGGTGGTGATGAGAGCCAGCTCACATCGTTGGGCCTCTTGCCTACAGTCCTGTAACCTTCCATCGGCAGCCAGAGACGCCCGTCTCCCCCAGGGCCTGCGTAGTTTCATACCTGGGGATGCAGGGGTGGGGATAGGGGTGCCAGAGGAGAGAAGGTGGCCAGGATAGAGGTAGGTCTCCTCAGCTTTGCAGCCCGAGGCTCCAGGAAACAGATATTTACAGAGTTGCCCACGCTGCGGCCCTCGGGGCACAGACCTTCTGCCTGACTCCCCTACCCACCCCCACCCCCCCAGGGCTCCATTAGCGTCCAGCTGTCTCCCTCTTCCCTGCTGGGGGACCACTTAGAAGGGCCCCTGGCTCAAGGTTCTGGAGGTCTGTGGAGGCCCCTTTCCCAGAGCGCACCCCTCACCGCCACCGCTTCTGGAAGAAATCGAGTTTTCTCAGCAGAGACAAAGACAATGAATGAGGCGGCCTCATTTCTAGTGGCAGGGGAGGTGGGGTCTGAAGTTTGAATATTTGGACTGGAGGGCGCAAAAAGCTACCCTAGGAGGCCAGGTGCCTCTGCATGAGTCTCTCCCCGCCTGGCCAAGTCTGGCGGCTGTCTCTCTCCTCTTCCTTCCCTTCCTTCTCTTAAACCATCTCTAACGTGGCAGGGCGCAGCTTCTACAGCAGCCAATGTGTTTCTGATAAAACGCTTTTCTCCCCACTAACGAATTCCAGCTTTTTGGCTCCCGAAGCCACAACAGACACACAACTTCAGGGACCAGGTACATTTCTCCGGGCTCCTAGATTCCCATTCACTGTTCTCCCCTGGTGCCCTTGCTCTAGAGTCTCCCCATTTTCTTTGAAAGTTGAAGTGAAAATTGCAAGAAGAGTGAGCAGGAGGGAAAAACGGACAGAAAAGAAAGCCTGGGAGAGAATGAGAGAAGGAGCCCCAGAAAGCCTCCAGGCTGCACCTAAAGCAGGCAGCCGTGACCCTGCATCACCCCCCAGAGATCCCTCGCAAACGAACACCCACCTTAGACACCCCTTCCTGCTCCGCCAGCAGGAGCTGGACTCCGACAACTCCAGGGCGTTCAAGCTCTTGGTGTGACCCCTCTGCCCCCAGACTCCCGATCCTTGGCAGAATGGAATTAAACCTGCTGGCTGCCCAGAGTCAACGTTTGCCTTTCTTTCCAGCGTATCCAGACAGGCAGCCTCAGCTCCTGCACATCCTCGGGGGCTGCAGGAACCACTCAAGTCTGCGCGTCCTGCAGCTTTCCTCTCCGCCGCCTCTCTCCAGCTTTCTCCGTCCCACTCCCTCTTCCTCTCTCTTTTCCGTCTTTTAATTTGATTTCCGTTTTCTTATCAATATTTCAACTGATGTCTGATGAATTGTTCTAATAGACAGCCACCCATCTGCCCCCAGCTGCTTTTCCAGAAACCTCCCTGTGTTCCTAGGAAATGTCAAGGAGCACCAGAAACCACCATGTATCATAAATGTAAAGACACACAACCGAGTCAAGCCAGGAGGAGACGTAGAAACCAGGGCCTTCTTTCAGCTGATTATTGAGTTTCAAACGACTGCAGCACAAAGAATTATTCTTCAAATTTAAATGATATGAGTGATGTCTACTTTGATTTTTCAAGCCCTTAAGTTTTTCCTCCTTAAAAGTGACTCCTTTCTCTTATTTGGTCCTCTCCAGGCATATACCTCCTGACTCACATTTTCTAGGCAGCATCTATAAGAGCAAGTAGATTGCAAGTGTCAGGGAACCAACACTATTATGGGGTTTTGATTAAAAAATACACATACATTTAAAAACACTTGCTGTAACACAACATTGTAAATCGACTATACTTCAATTTAAAAAAAACACTCTTACTAAGGGATTTTTTCTGGGTCCTCAGATTTGTGTTTTCTGGAAATCTGGAATGTTGCTCATTTCTTGGCTTGTAGGCCACTTGTAGACCTGGCCTTGAATGGGGCTCCGATTTGTGGGTCATGCTCGCACTGCCTTTCAGGTGCCCCATCCCAGGGCCATTCTCCACAGACCCTGGGCCGTTTTCACACACTGGCCCCCCCTCTCCAGAGTCTCCTGTAAAAGGGAACTGCTTACCAGGCCCCAGAGCAGAACTTTGGCGGGGAGGGGGATGGCGGAGAGAAGAAAGCAGAGGTGACAGGTAAGAGTAGAGAGTGCGTCAGTTTGTAAGAACAAAACCGACAGTTTTGTACACCTCTGATAATTAGTCTCAGTTTCTCTAGCTTTCCCCTCCTCTTCCTTCCTGGGGTACCCAGATCTCTGGCTACTTTGGTTCTGGACACTGGGAAAATTTGTTTAGTACCTGCTTCTTCCTTTCCACCTCCCCCTCCTCCCTATCCTCCCCCTCCAACTGGCTCTGGAAATTTCTGACCAAAAGGCAATTGCTTGGATTCCATTTCTGGAGAAAGCACACTTATCACCCAGATCTCCCCACGTGGGGGGTATGGGCGTCAGGGTTATTCATTATTTCCTTCTCAACAATATCCCGATTTTTCTCTCCGTCCCTCCCCCCAAAGCTCAACATATTGAAACATTTTGCTGCTTAATAAGAGCGGCCGGGAGAGCTGGGAGGTGAAAGGCCAGCCTGGGACCGTGACTGGGGCTGCCCGGGCTCAGCGCTGACAGCCGGGCTGCCCCCGCCCAGCACATTCCTGGCCACGGCTTAGGAAAACAAGACAGGGCTGGGGAGGGGAAGTGACTGAAGTACCAGAGCCACGGCCCCGTATTTTTGTTCTTGGGATTCTTGGAGAGCTTGTCTTCCCTCCCAAAGGGAACAAACACTATTCTACACAACCACGAATAAAACAGAAGGTGCTCCTCCAAGCAGATAATAATCCTACACTAATGTCATGCATTTCAAAGGTAAGCTCTTTTTAGGAAAGTTAGAGGTTTGAAAATGAAGGCTTCAGCTATCTTAGAGGAGATGAAAATGAAGCACATTGTCTAATTAATATCTCACCGCCCAGATTAGGTTTTTCCTCCCTTTGTCCTCCCTTTATTTTCTTTTTCCCTCCCTCCCACTCCCTCCTTCTTCCTTCCTTCTCTTGAAGGTGATTTCTAAGAGATCCCTTGAGTACCTGCCCCTAGATTTTTAACCCTTTTCTTTATGTTTTCACAGTTGGTATTACATCCTTATTTGTAGACACATCTATCTAAGGTTTGTTCCCTTCATTAGACTGTAAGCTCCCTGAAGGCAGGAGTTGAGTTTGTCTGGATACTTACTGTCCACACTGAAACTGACAGGCAGAGAAACAGAACGGTTATTTACCTACATCCCTCCTTTTTGACCAAAAACTAAAGAAGGAAATACAGAACAAGCACAGGGAACCATCACATTGTTATTAAGGAGAAACTGACAGGAAAATTACACCTGAGTGAGTGATCCTGATTCATTTTCTGCTTTGCAGGGTTACATGAAATCAGTGCTCATGTGTTGGCTTAATTTTTACATAAATGGTTCAATCAGGGAGCGTGTGATCATCCCTCTTCCCAAGCACACTTCGTGTGGTCAGCTGACGGAGGTGTCCCGTCTCCAGGTCCTGTACCAAACTCTTCAGGGTTGTGTGTGTGTGTGTGTGTTGGGGGGTGCACTTGAGCATGTGTCCTATTTCCTACTCTTCCGGTAATTTTATTTTATTATTATTATTTTTTTTTGCGGTACACAGGCCTCTCGCTGTTGTGGCCTCTCCCGTTGCGGAGCACAGGCTCCAGATTCACAGGCTCAGCGGCCATGGCTCATGGGCCTAACGGGCCTAGCCGCTCCGCAGCATGTGGGATCCTCCCGGACCGGGACACGAACCCATGTCCCCTGCATCGGCAGGCGGACTCTCAACCACTGCGCCACCAGGGAAGCCCTCTTCCGGTAACTTTAAAAGCCAAGAATTGGCATTCATCCCAAGGGTCATGCAAATAATAAAATCTTGTTGGTCCTGGGAAAACAGACGAGTTGAGAATGAATTGAGGAATAATCTGAAGTTCTTTTCAGAACTGGACATAGACCTGGAAGCCTGCCTTGTTTGTGCGTGTATGAGGCGGGGGAGTGTTAGGGATGTCTTTGGCCTTGACCATGCAGTCTGGGAGCAGGGGTGAGTGGGAGTAGACCCAGACTGTCTATCCTCCAGGAGGATATGACCAACTCCCTTAGTCACCTGGAGCCTTCAATCTGCTAGAAGAAGACTGCTGAAATTGGTAACAGCTGCCATAAGAAGGCACAAAAGAGAGGAGGATGGGGGGGGAAAGGGGTAGGAAGGCTCATGAAAGCCAGTTTATCCCTCCAAGTGTTTCCAAAGGAGAAGGGGTGGGGACTTTCTTGCTCCAGGTACCAGCCTGTACCAAGCTGCTTCCTTGGGCTGTAGATTTGCAGTCCAGGGCCTGGGTGGCAGGTGACCCTGGTGTAGAGTTTAGAGATCAGGAGACTGGAATCCAAGAAAGGTCCCCAGTGGGGGAATATCTGGGTGGCATGAAGCTGGGCCATCCATGGGTTCTAGGATTCTAAGCAAGACAAGTAGGATCGGCTTCTTTATGTAGCAAATGAGAGGGCTACGATTAGATCATCGTGAGATGCCTTCCAGTTGGAGCGTGCTGTAATTCTGTGAGATTATTTAACCTGGGAAAGGGTGTGAATCAAAGACAAATTCACATTCTAGCGTTAGAAACTCGGGGTTCTGGTCTTGGTCTGCTCCTGATGACTGGCGTTAGGGGCTGAATCGTGTTCCCCTAAAATTCATACGTTAAAGCCCTGATCACGCTTCAGAGTGTGACTATGTTTGGAGATAAGGCCTTTAAAGAGGTGAATAAGGGGGCTTCCCTGGTGGCGCAGTGGTTGAGAGTCTGCCTGCCGATGCAGGGGACACGGGTTCGTGTCCCGGTCTGGGAAGATCCCACATGCTGCGGAGCGGCTGGGCCCGTGAGCCATGGCCGCTGAGCCTGTGAGTCCAAAGCCTCTGGTCTGCAACGGGAGAGGCTACAACAGTGAGAGGCCCACGTACCGCAAAAAAAAAAAAAAAAAGAGAGGTGAATAAGGTAAAAAAATGGGCCCTAATCCTAAAGGGCTGGCGTCCTTATAGTAGAGGAGATAGGACACAGAAATGTGAGAGCACAGAAGGAAGACCACCATGTGAGGACACAGCGAGAAGGTGACCAACTGCAGGCCAAGGAGAGAGGCCTAGGAGAAAAGAAACTTGCCAACACCTGGATCTGGGACAGCTAGTCTCCAGAACTGTGAGAAAATAGATGATTGAAGCCACTAAGACTTTGGCATTTTAATATGGCAGCCCTCGCAGACTAGTACAACTGAGGAATAGTATTTTGCCATGATCTGGTTTCTCCAAGCAGGCAAAAGGAATTGACTATGTTGACTCAACATTTCTAGAACTTGCTATGATGATCAATGTCTATTGTGTATCCACACTGTTTTGGGTCATGTGTGGCCTTGTGTGTAAACCAGTGTTTCTGTCTTTGGGGTTCTTTCCACCCCAGATAAAGTCCAAAACCCCACTGAGTTTCAGTGTCCTCTATTTGCTTTTGCTCGTAATGATGGGGGAGGAAGGAAGGAAGGAAATTGCTCTTCCAAGAAGCAACTTCAGATTTTAAAGTGGAGTCAACAAGGTGTCGCACTCCTTATCTCTCACTGTCTGTGTCCTCTTGTGGCCCTGGACAGGCTGTAAACCTACAAGGAAATTACAAGGAGAGGGAAGGGGTGGGAAATTTGCCCAGGGAGATAAGTCCAGGAAATAGAGGCAGTGAGTAGAACAGAACCCATGAGAAGAGCGGTCAGACGGGGGCTCTTTAGGTTCCACGATGTGTATGACCTAATCAGTCCTTTGATTCCCATCACATACCAACACACGCGCATGCACACACGCGCTCACGCACACACACACACACACACACACACACGTTGGCACATTCATACATATCCTCATTGTAAAAGAGGATCTATCTTAGGATGAGTAGCATGGGATTCAAAATAGGGAGCATCCAGAGCCAGGATTGAGAACGGCTGGGGCAACAAATCAGCAATCCAAACAGGTACAAGAGAAACGGTCCCCCTGCCAGCTGACAGATTCACCCCCTCGGCCCCATCTATAAATCTAAAATATGTAAAATTTCCCAGGATTGGGGATGAAGAGGTGAGGTTACTGGAGAATGAATGGGACTATGCATTAAGGCAAAGAAGTGCTCTGAAGACCTAAGATTTTTATATACTTTAGATTCATTCTTCTAACTCCCTAAGCAAGTTTCCCCCCCCCCTTAAGTTATCTACTCATGGATACCAGTTAACTAATTTTATTTTATTAGATAATCCCGAGGCCTGTTCTAGCTTAAATTTTCGTAATTCTAAGGAGCATATTACTAATCTCATCTACGGTTATATTTTTCCAGGTTTTGGGGAGATGGACTCCATCCCTGTCCCTGTTGAAAAATTGTGGAATGTTTCCTTTGTAATTATTCCAGTGTGATTCCAGATAGGGTGATGTTTCTTCTGACTGAATGAAATTTATTTATTCGTCCATTCATTTATTCATTCGTTTGCCAGGGGTGGGAGGGTGGGTCATAAAAAGGACCTGAGTGGTATCAGTTTGCTATCTCTGAGAAGGCAAAAGTTTGCAAAGACTATGTTATCTTTGCTCTATCAGTCTGGTCTTACTCAACCCTAAAAAAGAAGGAGAATAGAATTAAAGGAAAGCATCGGGTTCAGGACCTCTTGTGGGAAAAGTGGCCGTCATAGTTTGAGGGGGAATGAATCGGTAACTAAAGGATTGAAAACATAATTACAGAGTGAGACAGCTGGTCCATCCATTGCAACTTTGAGGTAGAAGATAATTGTATTAGTTGAAGAAAAACAACCCTTTGAGACACCGCTGAGAAAAATGCCACAGAAATAAAAGTGGGCTTCCTCTGCCTGCTGAGGACTGGAGAGGGCAATAGATGCCATAGTATTTGCCCCCTTCCTTGCTTTTTTTAAATTAATTGTTATTGGAGTATAGTTTGCTTTACAAAGTTGTGTTAGTTTCTGCTGTACAGCAAAATGAATCAGCTATACGTATACATATATCCCCTCTTTTTTGGATTTCCTTCCCATTTAGGTCACCTCAGAGCACAGAGGAGAGTTCCCTCTGCTATACAGTAGGTTCTCATCAGTTATCTATTTTATGCATAGTAGTGTATATATGTCAGTCCCAATCTCCCAATTCATCCCACCACCACCACCACCACCCGCCCCCCTTGGTATCCATACGTCTGTTCTGTATGTCTGTGTCTGTATTTCTGCTTTGCAAATAAGTTCATCTGTATCATTTTTCTAGATTCCACATGTAAGCGATATTATACGATATTTGTTTTTCTCTTTCTGACTTCACTCTGGATGACAGTTTGCCCCCTGCCTTCCTTAATGACCCCCAATTTAAAAAAAAAAAAAAGAAAGGAAAAAACCCAGACAAAAGTCAAGCTGGGCCAATGCTAATTCTATTTGACATGAAGGTCTTTGACATCTTTTTTAATGCAGGTGGTAGGAGTGGGGTGAGGTATAGGGAATGGTTGATTGAGGAGAGGTGTAAACAATATTCCTCACGCTAAGGCCTGAGGAGAGTCTTTTGAGAACTGAGAGGCTTTTGGCCGAGCGCTTCCAACTTCTAGAGGAAAAAGATGTTATGTAAATACCTGCCTGATCAAATACTGGTCTGATGTGTCATTATTATTATTTTGGTGACCTTCAGCTTTGACAGACGGGGACAGTGGGGTGCTGGAGAGAGCATGGCCACTCAGTATCACTTCAGTGCACTTCACAGCTGAATGCAAAACAATGTACCCCACTTAACACAATAAACACTGGGGACCCACCGCCTGCCTTGTGAGTTCCTCTGAGGGAACCTGGCTTTCCTAGATAAGAGATCAAAAGTGGAGGACATGTTTTCATTTTCTTAGTGTGTGTTTTTACATCAGACTTTGTGAAATAAGACGTCTCCTAGATCTTTGTCTGAGGGCAAGAGGGACATAGATTTATTCCAAATCCTCTTTTCTCTGTAAAAGATCAGACTTGTGAGTGGCACGTAGAAGAACTGAGTATTTGACTCTGGAATTCTTGTTGCTTCGAAGGGATTGGTAAGCTGTCTATGGAAAGGGTAGGAAATTATACATTACTCCCTATGCAGCCTGTGTGCCGCTACTTTTGGTGATGACTTTGGTTCAATTTTACAAAAATTGACTAGAACAGAGGGGGTGGCATAGAGTGGACCTTGAAGAAATAGGGCTCCCCTTCCATTGGGTAATATTCCCCTCCTGCCCCTATCTCTCCCCTCCCCAAGTTCTGACCAGAGAGTGATCTGGCCTGGGCGGTGGTGACCGGAACTTCTTTGATTTTAATTGAGTGAGTCCTGCACGTCCTTTGTTAACTCAACTGGCCACCCCTGCTGGCTGGCTTGCCCTTTTGAGGTCCCTTCCCTTTTCATTCCATGAACCTTTTTATATGAGCAACACCAGCAGTGAAAAGTCCGAGCCAGGCAGCAGTGTGCCCACCGAACATTTCGCAAGTCAGCTAGACAAGAGTCAAGTAGGCACCACAGCTTTAACTACTAGCTTGGGGACCGGATACCCCAATATTTTTGCAGCGCCCCCAGGTGATTGCAATGTGTAGCCACGTGGAGAGCCAGTCTCTTCATTTCCTTAGGAATTCTCCCGGCCAGAATACCACCCATGGTGAAAAGTCAGCAAGTCGTTCGCCTGGTTTCCTTGCAAAGGCTGACAAGGGTGGGTGATGATCACATTTTTTCAGTTGGGTAGTCCTTTCGATTTGAAACCAAACTGAATTTTGGCCTGCATCTCGAGCAGAGAAACTGGTCATAGCTGTAGGGCCCAGGACCCAGAGACGATAAGGACTTGCAATCTTGAGTGCTTATCTCCCCCTGTATCTGGCCTTCTTGCTTTCATAAAGTAAATCGGGAAATCTCACCGCAACAGGCTTTCCTGTGAGGAGGCTGGCATTTCCTGCCTGCCCCACCGGGGACAGGGATGGAGGGTACACATGGCTGATGCTTAGGCCATGTACTAGCTGATTTTCAACTGCTGGGGCAGGAAAAGAGGGCACCCACCGAGATCAACAATGGTGTGCGTTTAAGCTACAGAGGCGGTTTATTTTCCAGACACACTTTTCATACAGCTTTCTTACACTTGGAATAAGAAAAAAGAATCCATAGTTACTTGCTTGAACACACACACATACACACACACAAGCTCACTCACATATATATGCTGCGTGGATACTCAGCTGACATTCTTCTTGGATAAACTCTGGACCATTAAGTTGGTGATATTAAAATTAGGTCACATTTTAATGCACTGGGGAAACAGCTATATAAATTTCATGGCTTAACATTTTTCAAATTTTGTAAACAAATATTGCTTCTTTAAAGAGAATTGCCTCTCCTCACCTCCCACATTTATCTTTAGGGTAATTTTTATTCCAGTCATAATACATGTGCTATTGAAAAGGTCATTTGTGCTAATAAAGATTTCACATATTACTTCTGTCAAAGAATGACATGAGCGTACATGGAAAATTTGATCTTGTTCTACTATTATAACATTTACATGATATGTTTTATGTAGCCCTTAGAGTCATGTGTGATTGGAAAGGACCCTAGAGAAATCCATACTCAATTTCCAGATGGAAGAACAGAATCTGAAACAGAAATTGCTTTTTTTCATGGCAATATTTAAACATGCTATTTCAGTAAGTGACACGATTACTGTTATCACCACCTCTTACTTGGTGAAAACTGAATCATAAATGAGAAACCCGAGTCTCTTAGAATCATCTTTTATACATTATCTAAGTAATGTGTTTTAGACATTATCTAAGTAATTACATAAACAATTTGTCACACTTTGCCTGGGGAGCCGCAGGGCCTGGCTAGACCCCAGGCCTTTTAACCTCTCATCTCATATTCCCTTGCTGAGTTTCTATCCATTTGTCCATGAAATAGAGTGCATTCCATCTCCTTTAGGTGGTGGTGGGGTTGGTTTTTCGCTAAGAATGCCAGTTCACTGACTTTATCACTCCCTTCTCTCTTTCCATGTTTAAAGCATCCAATGTTGCCTTCCACTTCTTTTCCCTTCACCCTCAGAGAAAGAGTCACAAAGATAGTAGAGATAGTTTGCATACCCTTCCCCTGACGTTCCCATATTACATAGCCATGGCATGATTATAAAAACTTAGCGTCAGTACAGTACCATTCACAAACCACAGACGATTCCGATTTCATTGATTTTCCTTCAGTGTCCTTGCTTTGTTCCAGGGTCCAGTCCAGGACCCACGTTGCATTCAACTGTCAGGTCTCCTTAGCCACCTCCTCTGTTATAGTAACTCAGTCCTTCCTTATGTTCCATGATCTTGACATTTGGAAGAGCATTGGTGAGGTTTTATGTAGGATGTCCCACTGTGGGTTTGTCTGAAGTTTTTTCATGATTGGATTGAGGTTTTGTATTTGGGGGAAGAACACACAGGGGTGAAGTGCCTCCTGCAGCTCATCATTCTGGAGGATCCATGACACTGACCTGTCTTATTACTGGTGATGTTGACCTTGAGCACTTGGTCAAGGTGCTATTGACCAGGACACTTCCCTGTATAGTCACTATTTTTCCCCTTTGCAATTAATAAGAATCTAGGAGGGAGGGTGGGAAAGGCACTTTGCGATTAACAAGTATTTGGGGAGGAAAATACCTTGAGACCTTGAGACCTTACTCTTTTGCTCAATAATTTTAGCATTTGTAGTTGGATTTCACCTTGGGCCATAATTACTGTGGTGCTCTAATGGCGAACGCACTCACTTCATCTACAGTTATTAACTGGAAATTTTTGTAAGAAAGAGTTGTCCCTTCTCCTCCTTCCCTGCCCCTATCTCCCTTTCTTTCTTTCTCTCTCTTCCTCTATTTCTCCCTCCCTCCCTCCCTCCCCTCCTTCTCTCCCTCCCTCCCTTCCTTCCTTCCTTCCTTCCACCCTCCCTCCCTTCCTTCCTTTCTTCAGTGTGGACTCTTGGGTATTTATTTTCTTCTTTGGATTGTAATTCATTACTACCATTTATTTTGTTTTTGTCTCCAATTGTTCCACTTGGGCCATTGGGAACTTTCTCAGATTGACCCCTGCATCCTTTTGACATATCCCATCCTTCCTGATTTTTTTCCTTTAGCATCTTCTTACTTTCTGACACCAGGATTATCTTGCATTTTCCCTGCCCAGCCCTGGAATCAACTACTCCTCCAAGGATCCCCAGTTCCTTGTAGAGCAGAATGGTATTTGGAAACCAAGATCTGGCAATTGGTTGTGCTCCTTGCTATTAGGTGCTATTGCTTCTAGGCCCTCTCAGCAGACAGAGTAAGGAAATATATATGTGTACACTAACGTAAGTAAACACACGTATCTGTATTCCTTTCTGTATCTTTCTTTTTCTTTTTTTTTTTTTGCCACACCATGAGGCATGTGGGATCTTAGTTCCCCGACCAGGGATCAAACCTGTGCCCCCTGCAATGGAAGCACAGGGTCTTAACCACTGGACCATCATGGAAGACCCTCCATTCTGTATCTTTCTATTTGTGTCATAGTCTGCTAGGGTGGCCAAAACAAAATACCACAGACTGCGTAGCTTAAACATCAGAAATTCAGTTCTTATAGTTCTGGAGGCTGGAAGTGCAGGATTAAGGTGGTGATGGGGCTGGTTTCTTTGGAGGCCTTGCTCTTTGGCTTGCAGTAGGTGGTCTTCTTTCTGTGTCCTCACATGGCCTTCCCTGTGTGCATGACCATCCCTCCCTCTCTTCTTATGAGGACACCAGTCACATTGGACTAGGGTCCCACACTCAGACCTCATTTAACCTCAATTACCTCCTTAAAAGCCTCATCTCCCACTACAGTCCTACTGAGGGTTAGGGCTTCAACATATGGACTCCACAGTCCATAACCATCTGTACAGACATATGTTTAAAAATGAGATAATGCTGACACCTCAGATGCCAGTCCATACCATAGGGTCCATTCTAACATTTCTTCTTTGCTTACTTGTTATTTCTTTCTCCAACAGTGAGAAATCTGACATCTACTCTCTACAATATATTTATTTATTTGTTCAGCCAGAGTATACCTATGTTGTTTCAGAATTGCTAATTCATACCCTTGGAAGGAAACATTCACCCAACTAAAATACTGAGTTTATGCCTGGTTCTTTTGTTTTTAGCCTTACAGTATCTGCTCAACGCAATGTTTCCCAGAGTTACTTAGGTCATGTTTCTTCCTCAGCCCTTGAGTGTGGTTATGTCCTTCCTTTGTAATGCAGCTAATTTCACTTGTCACACTCTGCATCCCATCTTGGGTTCCCCTGAAATTGGGGTTGAGTTTTAAAATTTACATACAGTGACATTCACGCTTTGTGGTGTACCGTTCTATGTTTTTCACAAATGTAGAGCATCACCATAGTACCATCTAACACCATCACCCTCACCTTGACCTTTACCTCTTTATCCATCACCCCTCAAATCCCCTTGTGCTGCCCTTCCTCCCACTCTCAACCCCTACAATTACTGGGATTTGCTTTCCATCCACAGACTTTTGCCTATTTCACAATGTCATGTAAATGGACTCATATAATAGGTTGCTTCTGGGTCTTGCTTCTTTCACTCACCAAAATGCATTTAAGATTCTTTCATGTTGCTGTGTGAATTACTAGCTTGTTCCTTTTCATTGCGTAGTAGTATTCCATTGTTGAGTAGTACTCATTTTGTGAATGTACCACGATTTGTTTATCCATTCAGCTACTGAAGGACAGCTAGGCTGCATGCCTCCCAGCAGGTCTGAGGATTCCACTTGCTCTCAGTACCTACCAGGACTTGGCTGTAATTTGCATTTCTCTGATGACTAATGAGGCTGAGTGTCTTTTCATGTGTGTGCTTGCATCCGTATATCTTCTTTGGTGAAGTATCTTTTCCAGATCTTTTGTCCAGTATTTTATTGTTTTTTCTTACTGTTGAGACCTGAGAGTTCTTCATTACTCTGGACACACATCCTTTATCAGATTTACGTTTGCAAAGATTTTCTTCCATTTTGTGTCTTGTCTTTTGATTTTTTTGGTTCTACCAAACTCTAAAGAATTCAGTGGCTGCAGTTGCCAAAATGTACCTATTCTGAAATGTAGCAACATCCCTGGAAAAAACTTCTAATAAAAATTTGCTAAATTATTTCCATTGAAATCGGTCTACATGAAAGGGATGTATTATTCATAAATTGTCATTTATCAGAAAAACCAAATGTAGAAGTGACTAAATGCTGACTGATTTTTAAACAGACAGACAGCATGATAATCTAATAGCATTCTTGATCTAATCACTAATGTAGGCAAGCCCTCTCCCGTTTACAAGCACACACACATGTGCGCACACAATCTGGTGAGTTGAAAAGTGAGTTGTTTGACTTCAGAAATTCATCTAGTTTAGTTCATAAACAATCCTGTTTAGTTACTTTTTTAAAAAAAGTCCTTTATTCTCTCACTACTCTTGTGTGATTTCAGGAAAAGCTGACTTTATAGAGCCTCAAATCTTCATGATTTATATGGATGAGTGTCATCCTACAGATTCTACACACGTGGACTATTTGATCAAAGGCAGCACTAGCCACAGAAAAGAACCTTTGAGTGAAAGATGCTGGGAAAGTTGTCTCCATCACCACCTCCTCGGCGTTCTGTTCTTCTACCTACAGATCTGTACTCAGAGCTGATGAACCCTGGTGACAAAAGCGAAGCAATTTGCATTCAGATTTTTTTGCTTGATTAGGGGCAAGGCTGGGACCACACCACCGGATTCACAGTCCAAAGCTTGGTGCCTTCCTTGACCCTGTGGAGTCGGTTTTTCAGGGAGCTGAGGACATTCCCTCAAAGGTGACTGGGCAGCATCAGCGAGTGGGGACCCAGACTCAGGTTAACAGGAGTCCAGGAAGTGCACTAGGCCCCCTGGAGATTTGTTCAGGTGCATGTCCGGTGGGGCTTTGGGGACCTGGGAGAGCTTGAAGCACCCTGAGCTCTCCATGGTGGGTAAGTCTATGTCTCTCTTCTCCGATTCCATTTCCTGCTTCTAATGGCCACAGCTTGATCGTTGAGACTTAGCCACCCGTGACTGTTGAGGGAAACAGAGGGAAAATTGAGCTGCTCATTCACCTCCTCTCCTGGCATAACGGGCAGGGCCCAGCCAGAGCCCATCGTTCACTGTCACCCTCGGTTTTAAAACCATTCTATTAGGAGCCAGGAGAGAGATTCTGAGATCCCTGCAGAAGAGATCCTTCTGCCCTTATTATTTTTTTTTTCTTTTCTGAGCTTAAAGATGAGGAAGTAAGTCTGTGATGGAGAAAGACGAAAGTAATGCCTAACAAAGGGGCAGTGTTTAATTCTAAGGAGGGAGCCAGCAAGCGGATATTGAGAAACAGAGATGACGAATGATGCAAGTTGGAGTCTCTGCCCCAAGAGGTGAAGTTATCAAGGAATTGTCCCATCTCGATCGTCATCTCTGCTGTTCAATCCCTGAAAAATAATGCTAGTCACTCTCCCTCCATCTGGGCCTCTGTTTTCCCAGTCTTTTAAATGGGGATATTATCCACTGTTGAAAATGAGGTGAGGATAGCCATGGGTAGCAGAGGTCCTAAGAAACACACCCCGGGTCCATGTGGAGAGCACCATGCCTTACAACTTGATTCTAAAAATTCACTGATAGCTAAAAATACCCTGTTGACACAGGCCTGTCTGCACCCTCTGATTTTTTACTTTACGTGCAAAAATTTATGTTTTTTCATTTGCCTTGGCTAGGGTTCTGTTATTTGAAGGTAAGGTGTGGGAAGTCCTTCAGAGATTCAATGGGAGACAGGGAATCGGATATAGTTTTTCTCTCTGGAAGGAACTTTCATCGAGTTTTAAAGAAAAATGTTTAGGCTCTGCTTGCTTCTGTAACCTCTAGTCTTCTGCCAAATGGCAATACAACAAAGAAATCCTCCTTTTCAAGTTCTGGTTAATAAAACAACACAACGCAAGACAAATAAACAGAAACAGAAGGCTTGAGCTCTCAGAACTTAGTGAGCCCATGTGTGAAGTGAAAAGGAGCCACTGTGCCTGGCCGGGCAGGCGACGTCTCCGGGAGACCATGGTACCCCTGACCCTGGTCCGAGGTCCGAGACCCACTGCGCACGCAGGCCCCCAAGCCAACAATATGGAGGGCTGGAAAAATCTCACCAACAAGCAGCCTCTTCTTTTCTCTCTCTTGCCCCATTGCTCTTTAGCTTTGGTGTTTTTACTCATGGAGACTTGAGTTGGTGCCTGAGTTTCTGGAGGTTGTGGCTCCAGGCATGATGGCTGAGTGGATAGTGCTAGGAAGAGTGGATGTCCTGCAGGGGTCGTGGTGACAAGTCCTTTCAGGGGGTTTGGTCAGAACTTAATGGGCAGCTGAGTTATTGAAACTATAAGCTCAGCTTTCTCAGGCTGCCAGCCTTTCCTCTTAGTGATATTGTTTCTTAGGGCTCAGCTGTGAGTGGTGAGGGCTTGGGGTCTTGTGCTAGGAAGGGGCAAGGCACCGTGCAGGGGAGCTGGTGGCCTGCAGGGACCTGGACGGTTCATGCTGCTTTTGTAGTGTGGGCTCCGGGTGGGGAGGTGGCAGCTCAGGAAGCGGGCGTAGCAACAAAAGCCACCCATCGCTTCCATGCTTCTCCCCTTCTCTTTTCCTCTTCTACCAGTGAAAACACTCTCTCCCCTCTGCTTGCACTGGAAGCCCTCTCTCCTCCTCCCCACAGCGGCTTTCAGCACGAGATTGAACATAAGCCCCAAACCCATGAGGAAAGCATTTCCTAGTAGCCATTTTTCCTTAGCTCACAGGGAATGGTTTCCCAGTGCCTCATCCCTATTCTCAGGGGACATCTTCAGGCCATTACGAGGCAGGCCGTATCTGTGGATCAGCTGCTGCTAAAACCTGGAAACAGAGTAAACCCAACACTGGAAGAACTGCTAAGGATTTATGATGATTCAGAGAAGAAACCGTTCATAAACAGCCGGCCAGCCAACTTCTCTGCAACGTGTTAAATAACAAACCGAGGATGGAGAGCTGCTTTTTGTTATTTGGAGCAAATTAAATGACAGGAGAGACCATGAAGCAGTTGGTGGGATGTCCTTGGAATTCAAGTGCATGGCATTTTCATCTTTGGGGGGATTTCATGCATTTAGCTGATCTTCCGTCAGACTCATTACTTCTCCTGTTTGTGATAAATGTCTCTAGGATATCTTCTGGGGTACATGATTCCTGCAAATCTCGCAGAACTCTCCCCCAAGCTCACTTCCTTGTTGAGGGTTTTATTAGATTCATCTAACACTCTTTTTTTTTTAAGATTTTTTTTGATGTGGACCATTTTTAAAGTCTTCATTGAATTTGTTACAACATTGCTTCTGTTTTTTCAAATTAATTAGTTAACTTATTTATTTTTGGCTGCGCTGGGTCTTCGTTGCTGCGCGTGGGCTTTCTCTAGTTGTGGTGCACGGGCTTCTCATTGCAGTGGCTTTTCTTGTTGCAGAGCACTGGCTCTGGGTGTGCAGGCTTCAGTAGTTGTGGCTCGTGGGCTCAGTAGTTGTGGCTCACGGGCTCTAGAGAGCAGGCTCAGTAGTTGTTGTGCACGGGTTTAGTTGCTCCGTGGCATGTGGGATCTTCCCTGACCAGGGCTCGAACCCGTGTCCCCTGCATTGGCAAGAGGATTCTTAACCACTGAGCCACCAGGGAAGCCCTGCTTCTGTTTTATGTTTTGGTTTCTTGACCGTGAGACCTGTGGGATCTTAGCTCCCCAAACAGGGATTGAACCCACACCCCCTGCAGTGGAAGGCAAAGTCTTAACCACTGGACCGCCAGGGAAGTCCCTCATCTAAAACTGTTTTTCTTTGGGGGGTGGGGGATGATTGCCACAAAGAAAGCAGAAGCTGGCGATGCCCCCAGTAGGAAGCTTTAAGTTTGGGGCACCATAAAGAGCTTGATGGTCGCCTACCTGCCTCCCCGTCCCTCCTCCTTCCTTCCCGAGTGAATCCTGGCAATGGGCATGTGCCTTCCTGCACTGCTTGAGTTTCTCAAGGACTGTGGAGCTACCCTCAGCTCCAGGGATGGGCCACGATTTGACTCCAGGGCAATTCCCTCCTTGAAATGCTTGGTTCAGGAGTGGTCATATGACCTTATTCTGTTTGAGGCAAAGATATCAAAGACTCCTGGGAACATTCTTTTTCATTTTTAAGAAGAACAGTAAATAACCATTTTCTCTCTTTCTGCCTCATTTTCTGTTGGTGGCCTTTTTAAGACCATGAGAGAAGCTGTTCTGAGAACAAGGCTGATGCCCAGAGCAAGGCATCTTGAGAGGATCTCAGGGAAACGTAGCCAGAGTCCTGATTGCATGTTCTTGGAAACTGTGCGACCTCTGGACATCCAGTTATAGAAGCAAATAAAATGCCTTATTGTTCAAGCCATTCAATTTAGCTGAAATCATCCTAACTTGTCTAGGGGTGTAGACTCTTAGCATGGTGTAGAGTGGGCCCAGTGAAAGAGAACTCAGGTGGGAATCCAAGGCTCTAGCCTGGAGTTTTGGGCTACCGTGTACTAATTATGTGCCCAGGAGCAAAAGGTCAGTCAAACTTCCGTGCGAGATTCCCGTGTTAAAGGGGTGTGATAATCTCTACATCAAGGTCACAAGGCTGAGTGTGGATCAGATAAGTCAGAGCTTCAAAACATGCTGTGTAAAACGTTATTACCACCCTTTGTTGGTTCAATTCTTCCATTCTTCAGATAATTCTTCAATTATTCCATTATACTGAAAATAATAGTGGCTAACTTTATTGAGAGATGATTAAGCATCAGGCCCTGTGCTAATTGCTTTAATGACTGAGCTCATTTAATCTGCATTGCAATCTTATAAAGTATGTTATTATGTCTCCATTTTGCAGATGAAGAAAAAGCATTAGAAAAATTAATATTCTTTCAATATTAGACATCTGGTAAGTGGGAGAGCTTACTAGTATTTGGAGATAACGATACTTGCCTAAGCATGAATTCAAAAAATTGTCAACTGCACAAAAACTGCCACCAGTCCCCAATTCTGTATTAGACTTTCTCCCATTTTCAGTGTTTTACCATTTATTCTGAGATTATCTAGCCTTCTGTTACTGCCCCCTAATCCTTAAGTTAATACAATTTCCCTTTCACATTAGCTACTGTACTTATTTATTGCACTTGGAAAATAAGTAGTTTGTGCTGGAGTTGTTTTCACCACCACTCTACAAGTGTGTGTGTGTGTGTGTGCACGCGTATATGTTGGAGTATTAATGGAAATAGTGAGTGCTTCAAATATTTTGAGACTGTTAAAATAAATGCACTTTACTGAGATGTCTGAGGTAGTGGCTTACTGGTCACAAATATCTTGCCCTGAAATACTGGAGGTGGGTATAGATTCCATGTAATAAGGGAAGGCTTCCTTACTGTCAAGACCAGTAGTTTGCAAATGAAGACAGTTTTGCACCCTCCACTCCCACAGGGGACTGTTGGTAATGTCTGGATTTTGATCATCACAACTAGGAAGCAATGATGTGCTATTGACACCTAGTGGGTAGAGTCCAGGGATGCTGCTAAACATCCTTCAAAGCACAGGACAGTCCCCCACGACCAAGAATCATATAGCTCCACTTGACAATCGTGCTGAGGTTGGCAGACCCTGGTCTAGACATCCCCAGGGCCCAGTGCTGAGCTCTTGTTTCCATGCCATTCCTGCTTGGTTAGGAGTTAGGCAACCCATCCTGTTCTGGGGATCCATATGAGTGGATTGCTCACAATTTGATACCCACACTCAGGGTCAGCAAAATTCTGGAGGCTGGTCAAGGATCCTTCTACTGGAGGAGCCACAGGCCTTTTGCAAGAAACTGATGATGAAAGCCTCTTGCCCCAAAGAGTTGAGGTCAGCTGATATGCACCTTTTGAACAAAGAGGGATGGTCTTTGGGCTTTCAGTTCCTACAGC
Source organism: Mesoplodon mirus (assembly GCF_964341445.2). Lineage (NCBI taxonomy): Eukaryota > Metazoa > Chordata > Mammalia > Artiodactyla > Ziphiidae > Mesoplodon > Mesoplodon mirus. Next base: position 135,555,299 of record NC_138983.1, on the reverse strand, counting down.
CCCCTTCCACCTCACCCCCTGCATTCAGCTTCCTAGGATGCTTGACTGTCTCTCCGTTGACTCCTCCCCCCTCCTCCTTATTCCCCCAGGTTTATCCCTATTGTCTCGGCCCCTGATAACTTCCAAGGTCCTGACCTCAGCACCTTTGCTCTGCTACTGCCAACCCAGTGTCCCATCATCAACTCTCTTTACGGCAAAGGGTAGGATCACTCTCTTTTCCTTCTGATTTATACATATCATGATAATACACATTATTTCCCATTATACTTAGGACCTTCCTTGTTGATTCATAGGAGCTTAGGTTAGAACTTTTAAAAGAACAGACTATTAGAATTTCCTTTCTTTTAATTTTCTTGTATCGAAGTCGAAATTTTTCTTATAGCCTGTAAATTCCTCTAAATAATGAGGAGAGAGTCAGGACACACAAGAAAGAAAGAAAAAAATTACAAAGATGAAAATGTCAAGATCTTATTTCACTACATTTGAGATTTCATAAGTTTTTCTGTTCTCCCTACACTTTGGAGTTAGGAAGGAGGTAGTTGTGGTAGAGGATAGTTTTATGGGTTTAGCCAGATGTTAAGGACATCTGGTGACTGGATGTTTGTTTTTGAAGCATTTCTGAATGTTATGCTCAGAGGATGGGAACTGGGGGTTGAACGGTGGCTGCTCTGACCAGTCTAATAAACAGTATTTGCTTTGAGAGCAGAGATTAGGGGCAGGAGTAAGGAGAGGTGGCTTGGGCTTGGCAGAAGGAAAGTTCTTCCTCCATGTGCCTCTGTTTATTTATTTGAAGATGAGAGTCTGCCTGATATAATAACCATACTGAGTCTAGCTGTAATTCACAGAGTGTTTAATATAAGACAGGCACTGTGCTAGACCCTTTGCTTATGTTTTCTTATTTACATCTAGTTCTCATATGCTAATCTGTGATGCTCTGTAAGGATGTCTTCTAACGCTTCTAGAATTTATATCATTCTTTTTCTCCATCATCTGGATAAATGTCATTCTTTAGACTTAAACATACGGTTCTCACATTTAGGAATTTTACTACTACCAATCCTAGTATAATATTGATGGATAGCCTTAAATTATCCACATCCATCAGTCCAATTTTCTTGGAGAAGGTGCCAGGTTCACAGTATTACTTGTGACAGTGAAAGTCTTTATGTGAAATGAACTTCCCCACCCCAAAGTCAAACCTTGGGACCTTTGTTTGATAAACTCTAGGCTGCAACTGGGTGAATCAATTGAAGAAAAGCCTAGATTTTCTGGAGGAATATCTCTTGGACTTGAGTCTTCTTTCTTTTTTTAATTAAAATTAAGAAAAACTTTTTTGGCTGCATTGGGTCTTCATTGTGGCACGTGGGATCTTTTGTTGTTGTTGCAGCACGCGGGTTTTTTGTTGCAGCGTGAGGGCTTCTCTCTAGTTGCGGCATGCAGTTTTCTCTCTCTAGTTGTGGTGCGTGGGCTCCAGAGCACATGGGCTCTGTAGTTCGCGGCACGCGGGCTCTCTAGTTGAGGTGTGCGGCCTCAGTAATTGTGGCACTCGGGCTTATTAGCCCTGCGGCATATGGGATCTTAGTTCCCTGACCAGGGATTGAACCCACGTCCCCTGCATTGGAAGGCAGATTCTTCACCACTGGACCACCAGGGAAGTTCCTTGAGTCTTCTTTCCATCAGAGGCAGCCTGAGAAAATAGATGGCATTTGATGCTCAAATTCATGCTTCAGAAAAGGAAAGGCTGTTACAGGAATATACTCGGTGAGTGGATTTGAAGGCTTATAGAAGACTGCAAACAAAATTGTACATCTTCCCAAACATGACAGCTAACAGTTTGTGACTGTTGTCCCAGTGAGTTAAGTTGTCTCCTGGTGCGAGATTTTCTAGAGTTGGACAGAGGTTGTCAATGGCTGCAGGGAGAAGCTTCTGGGCTAAATAGTAAACAAGCAAAAATGGACAATGTATGTTGAATGAAACAAAAAATCCTGAGATTCCTTCAAGGAAAAGAGCAGTGTTTTGATTATGAGTAGAAAGAAAAAGATCAGGAATTCAGGAGGTGAGCAAAAATGCTCTTCACGTGGGAGCCAGAGACTAGTGGGCTAACTGGGGTCTAGAAGAATCTAGGAGATGCAGACCCAGTTAGAACCCTGGTCAGTGGTCCAGAGCTGGCCTTCCATATACTACTCCCCAATCCTGATTGTAGCAGTGGAGCAACCCTGGAAGGACTCAGTGGAGAATCTGTCTCCATCAATGGTAAAGGTCTGGGGAAATGGTGGTACAAATGAGCAAGCCTGCACCCTGAGGCCTATCCTGACCTATAGGTTTCAAGAGAATCTGTCCATTATTTGAAGACTAGAGACTTAGCACAGCTTAGAGGATTTGCAAGGGATTTGACTGCTGCATTGGAGCAGTCAGGCTTCATGTGCTCAGATGGGCACCAGCAGGCCCCGGCACCTCGTTTCCTTAAGTTGATGGGAAGGATTTGATTTGTCAGGAAGGTCCTCAGCTTCAGAGAGTGAGGGGGGATACAGAGTAAGATGAGTAGGAACAAGATATATAGTAGAAGGCAGAATGTATTCTGGAAGTTTCTCCAAACAATGATATACTCATACCTCCTCTGCTTTTAGGAAAGGAAGCTGATTTTAAGCAAACAAACAAACAAACAAAACTAGTGTAGGGAGATTTGAAAAAGTTTATAAAGCAACTCTGAAGACCAAAGAGACCCTAAATAATTCACATCTTACTTCTATTTTTCTATGATTTTTGCTTTCAGGGTAGAGCAGTCAAAGATATCAAGATGGGACTGTAAACCAGGACCCCTCCCCGTCACATCCTATAAAGGAGAAAGCTCTTTAAAAATTTGGAAATCTTAAAAATAAAAAGAATAGTTTGTGAATGGATCCTTACAATAAACAAAGAAATAGAATGGTTACCTTCTATGATATCAAATTTCATGTACAGTTTAAGTATCCTTACCAGGTAGGATCAACCAAATACTTTTAACTCTATAAAGTTTCCATTATTTCATTTAGCCAGAGAAATCTTCCAGCTAATACTTTACTAAGTTTGGAAAAATATTAACTAGCCCTTTCCACATCTATCAAGTTCAGAGACAATATACTTCATGTACCAAACTGCATAAAGTTTAGTCCTAGAAATGTGGATTATATATATATATATATTTTTTTTTAATATAAATTTATTTATTTATTTATTTATTTATTTTGGACTGAGTTGGGTCTTCTTTGCTGTGCACGGGCTTTCTCTAGTTGCAGCAATGGGGGGTTACTCTTCATTGCGGTGCACGGGCTTCTCACTGCGGTGGCTTCTCTTGTTGCAGAGCACGGGCTCTAGGCACACGGGTTTCAGTAGTTGTGGCACACAAGCTCAGTAGTTGTGGCTCGCGGGCTCTAGAGCACAGGCTCAGTAGTTGTGGCACACGGGCTTAGTGGCTCCATGGCATGTGGGATCTTCCCGGGTCAGGGCTCGAATCCGTGTCCCCTGCATTGGCAGGCGGATTCTTAACCACTGCGCCACCAGAGAAGCCCAATATATTCTTAATATTTATGAAATTTTTTCTTTGTCTATCGGCTGACTTATTTTAGTCCCATGGGCGTGCACTTTTATTGCACTTATCATAGGCTTAATTCATATATTCAGATGACTCTAGCAACTTTCTGTTCATGAAGATCATTTAAGATGAAAGGCATCAAAATAAGGTAGACTTGAGATAGCAAAGCATCTGTTTAATATAGCCCCTCTTTATATTACTTATTTCTGGTGCTGGGCATCAAAGAAAAAAATGAAAAGTCGGCACTGTTCTCTTAAAAATACGTCAAGGGCCCCCAACTCCTTAACAACACAGGAAATGTCAAATATTATATGGATATAAATAACTCAGTAAAACAGGGTTACAAGAACATCTGGCTTTGCACAGTTCCATACACTCAGCTGGTGCAGAGATATTTCAGTAATACTATCCAGTCGCTGGGCTGTGCGTGCTTGGGACACAGAAGGGGATTTGAGTGTCGAGTGAAAAATGTGCTTGTAAAAGGGTCTGAATTGTTATCTGTCTAATCCGTCCTAATCTGTTCAGTCATTTGCTCTGGGGGCTCCTAAGAGAGCATACTGACCCCCTCTGGAAGCTACTTTCTTAGACAGACACCCCCAGAGCCCAGGGTGAAGGGCGGAGGGTGGGAGGTTAACGACCCTTGAGACACACGCTGCCCCAGTGATAACTGGAGAGATCATTTTAAAAGGGACATCTCAATCTTCAGGGGGAATTGCAGCTTTACTTCAGCTCTAACATTGTGGAAACCGTCGGGAGGGAACGCTGGTGACACGTCTCCTCTGTTCTTGTCAGTTTTGCCTCTCACCCCACTGGGCTCTGCTGTGTGGTTTCCCTCCCCTCTCTGCTACTTTGTGGTCCCCACTGAAGGCTTCCCTGGGATTCGGATGGGCTAGCATCTGGGGAAGGCAGTCTGTACAATCTAAACCATTTGGAGTTCATTTCATTATGCACATGAAAAAAGAAAGTGAAACCCTCAAAACAGATATACATAAAACCTTCACACAAGGCACCTAAGGTGTATGGTTTTCCTCCCAATTACAAAGTTCATCTTTATTAAGAGTACTAAAGGGCAACATCATCTGTCTCACAGGAGGGCAAAGACAAATATATAAATGACAGGTATATCTTGGACCCTTTTGGGCTCATTCCCAGGTAACTCTTTTACTTATGTATTCTGCAAATATTGAGTAACTACCATGTACCAAGCTCGGTGGTAGGTAAAGACTCAAGGTCCTTCCTCGCCTTCGAGGAACTTACGGTCTGGTGGAGGAGGCAACACTTGGACACTGACAGTATAAATCCAATTCAATGCAATTCAGTCCAACCCAGTCCAACCTGATCCAATCCAGTCCAGTCCAATCCAGTCTAGTCCAATCCAGTCCAATACAATGTATTCTAAAATAAACCATTGAAAGGAAATGAATACCAGGTAAAGACACTTGCTTAAGTATCTCGTACCAAACTTTCAAAAATCTAGTTATACTGATATCCTTCTACATCTCCAAGAGTCTTTTTGGCAATCAGTTGATCCTCTGTTAAAATCAGGTCTAGGTGGGGAAGCACAGGTAATTTAACTGAGTGGCAGTGCTGCCCAGCACTGAGACAGGAAGTGGAGGTGAAGATGATTTCTCTCTGAAGTAGCTGGGGAAATTGCCTTGAGGTGAAAGAAATCCCTTTATAGGGAGTATGACTGGTAAGTGTGCATGACGATCTGGCTGTAGCTCCTGGAGACATCAGAGTGCTCACCTTATGGCATATTTTTTTTGTTGTTGTTCTTTCTCAAATAACTGTATTCTATTCACTAAATCAATTAATTCAACTAATGTGTTTCTATGAAGCATCTTCTAGGAGTGAAAGTCTGTGGGAGATGATAATTCCCTGCTTTCAAGGAGCTCAGTCGACTGGGGGAAGCCACATAAATGCATAAGTGAAACATCATGGGATGAGTGTTAAGGATCTGTGCTAGAGAGAGATAGAGAAACATCTGGTTAGAAAGCAAAACCCCATGGCGCATGGGTTGGAAAACGTCGGATGGGTGAGAGTAATTCTCACACTAAATATTCATATGTTAAATTGAATTTTTCATTCAGAACGATCCTGATTGGTTATATACCTTGTTTGCTTTAATCGGATAATTTCCCAAATCCCTTTCACTGTGTTCTCTATAGACTTGTCTTGAAAGGGATGACCAGTTAGTCACCTGAATTACAGACTTTGCCTAGACTGTGAGTTTGGTTCTCTAGAAGCTCGAGAGGGCGTCCCCTTAGATTTATTTGTTGGCAGGGTCCCAGCCCCACACACCAACCCAGCCCTAGAGGAATACTGCTGAGTACCACTTGCCAACCTGTCCTTCTGCTGGTTTCTTGCACTTACTCTCTCTTTTCTGTTCCATTCTATTCCAGGGATTTGATCGAAGAACTGCCCCCAGACACCACTGAGATCATGACACAGGCCAGTACACTTCAGGAAATTCAGACTGACAGGAACTCCTGCCTTCTGCTATTGCCCAGTGGCTTGGTGTAGCGAGACGCCAGCTCAGAGCCACGGGCTGCCACTGAAGGCTCTTGACCCTCTCTGCAGAGATGGGAATGCCTGAGGGGCTGAAAGCTTTGGCAAGGTTGAGATAAACACTCAGGTTAAGGCATTTTTCATCTGTTTAACCAGATCTCATTATGTTGTCAAACAAGACTGCGGTGCTCACAAGAAACAGCTATGGCATTCTTGTTGAGAGTTGGGATGAGACGTAAGAATTTATTTTTTCCATTGAGCTAATGCTGGGATGCCAGGCATAGTTTTCATTGGGATGGAAGTGGCGGGGTTGGGGGGCGGGGGGGTGGAGAGAGTAAGCTGTTGGAGGCTTTTTTTTTTTTTTTTTTTTTTTGCGGTACGCGGGCCTCTCACTGTTGTGGCCTCTCCCGTTGCGGAGCACAGGCTCCGGACGCGCAGGTTCAGTGGCCATGGCTCACGGGCCCAGCTGCTCCGTGGCATGTGGGATCTTCCCGGACCGGGGCACGAACCCGCGTCCCCTGCATCGGCAGACGGACTCTCAACCACTGCGCCACAGGGGAAGCCCTGTTGGAGCCTTTGAAGGAAAGCTTAATGGCACTTCATAGAGCCCCCTGCCTGGTGTTGGGGAGAAAAGAAGAGTTTAGTGATAATCTCACCCTCATCCTCGGCAGAGGACCCCCTTCTCTAAGCCACCTACAAAAGCTTCCCCTAATCATACATCCCCTTGCTGTGTTATTCTCTCACACGCCCCTTCTGCTGGTTCCAGGAAAATGCCACTTTATTTATTTTTTAAGTAACTTCTCTTATCTTTTCCAGGTTGAGTTAACTTTAACAGTTGCTTAGTCCTGATAATGCTCAAAAGCTAGGTAAATTACCGTGTTACCTAGCCATTTGTCTGAATGGTTATAGGAGTAGTGGTGATCCATGTGAAAATACTTATCAATAGTCCTATAAAATGGACTTATTGAAAATCCAGAGCAAATGTCTGGTAAGTGAATCCTTTCATTAACCGCTGACTTCTAACATGATGCTATTTTATATTTGTATCGTGCATTTCACACACTTAGCTGACGGTTGTTTTAATCACAAAACTCTATGATATAGCTTAAAATTTTAAAGCCAATTCTTTCTTCCTTTATAAGTGAAAGAAGCCAGTCTGAGAAGGCTACATACCATATGATTCCAACCGTATGATATCTGGAAAAGGCAAAACTATGGATATCAGTGGTTGCCAGGCAGCAGGGCAGGGTGGGGTTGACGTAAGTAGAGCACAGAGCAGTTTCAGGGCAGAGTAGTTTCAGCACTCTGTATGGTGCTGTAATGCACCGTATTTTCCTTCCAAAAATATTTGAGTTACTAGTTTGTGAAAGCGGTCTTATGGTGTTCCTCTCCCACATTTGCATGACTATTTTAAAACTTCTTGGCCCTCCTGGAACCTCCTGGAACCTCTAGTACTCCCACTTCACCTCCTGCCCTATGGAGGTGGTTCTGCTTCACTGGGAAAATAGAAACCATCCAATGGGAATCCCTTTAACTTCCTGCCACCAGATCTGCACCTTATATCTGCCTCCCTAGTCCCCTCCTTCCTTCCTATGACAGTGGAGAAAGGTCTCTTAGGTAGCTTTTTTACAGCGCAGGAAAGCTGCAGAATGAGTAGAAGAACTGTTTAATATCTTATACCTTGTAAAAGCAGCAATAGAATTTGAACTCAGGTCTCCAGTCTTTTTGGTCCTAATGCCCTTTGGTTTTTTTCTTTTTCCTTTTTTAAGAGACTCTTCTTTTAGAGCAGTTTTAGGTTTATAGTAAAATTGAGAGGAAGCTATAGAGATTTCCCATGTAATACACCCCTTGCTCCCACAAATGTATAGCCTTTCCTATATCAACATCACTCACCAGAATGGTACATCTTTTTTAAACCAAGGATGAACCTACACTGACACATCATAATTACTCAAAGTCTATAGTTCACCTAAGGGCTCATTCTGGGTGTTATATGTTCAGTGGGTTTAGGCAAATGTATCATGACATGTATCCATCATTACAGAACCACACAGAGTGCTGAAACTACTCTGCCCTGAAACTGCTCTGTGCTCTATTTACGTCAACCCCACCCTGCCCTGCTGCCTGGCAACCACTGATATCCATAGTTTTGCCTTTTCCAGGTGTCATATGGTTGGAATCATATGGTATGTAGCCTTCTCAGACTGGCTTCTTTCACTTAGAAATATGAATTTAAGGTTCCCCTCTGTCTTTTCATGGCGTGATAGCTCATTTTTTTTTTTTAGCCCTAAATAATATTCCATTGTCTAGATGTACCACAGTTTATTTATTCGTCCACCTACTGAAGGACGTCTTGGTTGCTTCCAAGCTTTGGTAATTATGAATAAAGTGTTATAAACATCCATGTGCAGGTTTTTTGGTGGACCCATGTTTTCAACTCCTTTGGGTAAATACCAAGGAGTATGATTGCTGGATCATATGGTAAGAATGTGTTTAGTTTGATAAGAAACCTGCAAACTGTCTTCTACAGTGGCTGTGCCGTTTTGTATTCCTACCAGGAAATAATGTTTCTGCTGCTCCACATCCTCATCAGCATTTGGTATTGTCACTGTTCTCGGTTTTGGCCATTTTCATAGGTGTGCACTCATATCTCACTGTTGTTTTAATTTTCATTTCCCTGATGACATATGATCTGGATGGAGAGGAGATGCTGAGGAAGTACTAGGAATGGGCTTAGTGACAGGTTGAATGTGGAGAGTGAAAGAGCAGATGTCAAGGAGAAATCTTGGCTCCTGGTTTTGTTCCCATGCACGGAGCATGGCGCATGGAGAGAGTGTCACAAGTATGGCGTCTGCCCAGGAGAGCCTGTCATGGGAGAAGTCACGTGGGAATGGGCATGTGGGTCTGCAGCGCACAGCAAAGGTCCAGGCTGGAGAAACAAATCTGTAAGTCCTCAAAGATGAAATGGAAATTGCAATCATGGGCATGAAGGAGAAAATGAGCAAGAGTCCTACTCACAAAACTGTCCAGAGCAGGTCTTTAGGAGCTGGGTAGGGAGGGTGAATGTTCAAAGGCTACTGAAAGGAGCAGCAGAGAAGTCAGATAAAGCTGAAGAGGGCAGAGTCTCAGCATCAAAAGGAAGAGGGGCCATCAAGAAATGCAGGGCCATAGCCAGTGTCCAGAGCTGTGGGGAGGTCAGCAAAGATGAGGGCTGAGAAGCATCTTTTGGATTTAACAGCATTTGGGCTTTTGGTGACCTCAGCAAGAACTATTTCAGAGAAGTGATGCGTTACTGTGGTTTGAGGAGAGGTTAAGTGAGAAGAGAATGGAACAAGTGCTGTGAAAAACTTAGAGGAATTTTGCTGAGAAGGGGAGCAGAGAGTTAGGGCTAACACGGGTCCCAACCTTGTCTGCACACTTCAATTATTGAGGCGCTTTAAAAAAAATCCCAAAGCCAAGGCCACTCTCCAGACCAATTAAAACAGGATTTCCGAGAGTTAGCCGTAAGCACTGAGATATTTTATAGCTCCCAGGTGATTCTAATACACAACCAAGACTGACAATCACCAGGGTGGAAGGAGATGTGGGGTTGAAAATATATACAAATATATTTTAAGGATTGCAGAGACTCGAACATGCTTTATTGTTGACGGGAGGGGTCTGGTTGGGAGGGAAGAGAAGGGTTAGTTGATTGTGTGAAACCCTGAGCTGTGGTGGTGAGAAAGGCCTTGGAAGGCAGCCCTTTAGAAGGAATGCATTATACTTTTAACTGCATTATGATTACCTTGACATTAAAAAATCTTTTAAATCTGCATTTCTTTAATTATCCAAAGTCAAGAGTAAAGTTGCTTCCTGAAGCATTTCCTATAGAAGAAAATGCATTTAAGCTGTTTGACTTTTCCAGACACCTTTTTCCTTTTCTTAAGTGTTTGTTCCAAATGATGGTTGCAAAATCCTTTTTTTGCATTCTCTATTCTCTCTTTTAGAACCACTTCTGACGCTTGCATTTCATTTTGTAACCACGGTTTAAAGCAATTATTTTGGTTTAATTCTAGATGTACTTCATTGTAAATGCTACCTGCCCGTGTGATGACACCATGACATCCCCGTTCCTGGGTTCTGAAATTCTTCCCTCGTTTGGTATGAGTGTTCAAAATACATAAATGGCATTATATTTTCTGAATTCTTTAATAACTTAAACATTGTCTTATTATTGTGAAGATAACAAGTGAAATTTAGATGTGGAATCTAAAATATAATACAAATGAACTTATTTACAAAACAGAAATAGACTCACAGACATAGAAAACAAACTTACAATTACCAAAGGGGAAAGTGGGGGAGGAATAAATTAGGAGTTTGAGGTTAGAGTTACAAAACTACTATATTTAAAACTGATAGGGCTTCCCTGGTGGTGCAGTGGTTGAGAGTCCGCCTGCCGATGCAGGGGACGCGGGTTCGTGCCCCAGTCCGGGAAGGTCCCACATGCCACAGAGCGGCTGGGCCCATGCGCCATGGCCACTGAGCCTGTGCGTCCAGAGCCTGTGCTGCGCAACGGGAGAGGCCACAGCGGTGAGAGGCCCGCGTACCGCAAAAAAAAATAATAATAATAATTTGATTATAACAATATAAGTAATAATTTGGCCCAAATGTAGGCACGAGAAAGTTAATGGAATTAATAAAGAACACTTTATTATGTATATGTATCTTTATTTTATTTTCACCCAACATTGTTGGGCATATAAGCAGTCAAGGAAGCCTTCAAAATAATAATTAAATTCCATCATCTGATATTTTGCTATCTTTCAGTACCCTAGAGACCATAGCTTTGCATGTTTTTAAAAGTGGTGTTGTAAAGTTTTATTTATCACGTTAGGAGGATAGAACATATTTATTTTCCAGTTTGTTAGCTTGAGTTAAAGTTTTAAATATTTAGACATACCTTGTGTTGACCTCCATTTGTACCCTTGACCTGGACCCCACAAATGCCAGGGATGGACCTGTCACTCAGAGCTTGGTGATGTTAGTGCCGTGTCAGAGAGACCTTGCTTAAGTGAATATTTACAACAGAATATCTATTAGTAATTCCCATATCAAAATGGTTATAACATATACTTTCTGAAGTGGTGGAATAATTTTTCTCCTGTAACATGATTATGTTGATACTGTTTTTTTCATGTATCACAAAAATGCAAATCTCAGCCCAAAGTTGGAATGAGTAGAAACTTTTAAATAGTGGGGAAGATCTGAATTAATGAGGGGTCTCTGTAGCAGTTTAGGTCCACAGAGCCTTTCTGCTCGTATATCACAAAGCATGCTCTTTTCAATATTCAAGGAGGTTGCGAGAGAAAAACTCAGTTTTCGAGTGTTTTGAAGCAGCCCTGACTCTGCTTAACATGAGGGGTCCCTGTCAGTTCCTTCGGGGCATCACAGCTTGCTCATCTTTCTACCTCCGGATCTGGAATCATTGATTTGGGGTAAATGCTTGTTGAATTGGAAGTTTCTAAAAGTTACAAGTAGCAGAGCTGTGTAACGTTGTGAGCATGGGTTCTGGAGCCAGACTGTCTTGGGTCCAGAGCCTGCTTGTGATGCTAGTTTCCTGAGTGTCCTTGGGCAAGAACTCCGTCTCTTGGCATTTCACTTCTCCTGCCTGGAGAATACTAGTATATACCTCGGGAGGATTGTTGTAAAGATCAAATGAGTTACCACAGAGATCAGCTGGCCTAGAGAAGCATTTGCCATTATTATTACACGGGACCAATAATTGATTCAATCCAACAAATATTAATTGAATACCTGTCTTGTGCCAGATTGACAGAGGGCGGATGCACCTTATCATGTGCCAGGCACTGTGCTTAGCTGTGGACATCAGAGTAAATAGGATCTAGTCTCTGCCTTATTTGAGTTTATATAGTAAGGGATTCGAACAAGTAATCAGGTGATCACAGAACAGTTATTTTAGAACATGGTCCTAGAAGCTTTGGGAGCACGTAGGAGGGGGTCCCTTCCCCAGTATTGGAAATGATTTCCTAAAACAATGGAGTGGAAACTGACCGAGACTCTTTATGCTTCTCGAAGGAAGTGAGGACTCAAGATCCATTCAGCTTATCATGACATTAAGTTTCATTTGCCTGGAATATTAGGTATTTAAGGAAAAAGTGATTGGCAGATGTGCTTATACATTTAGATAATGGTTTCAGCGCCCTTCTCTGGGGCAACAGCGGTGGCAGCTGCAAAGACCACAGCCTCTAGGGGCTACACTCCATGTTTTGAGGATTATCTGGTGTCCTGTTTGTCTTAGTTTGTGCGCAACTGAGCACCATCTCTGGGTCTACAGAGTGTTGGTTTATCTTCTGAAACACTTGTTCCTCTTCTGGACACTTCTCCATAAGTTTCCTGTTTCCATCAGAACCAACATATCCTGTAAAGGCTTTCGGCTCATGGACGAAGCACATGCACCAGGGGAGTCAAATTGCATTGAACACTCTCCAAAGTAGTTCTTTTTTCCTCCCTTTCATTCCTTGCTTCCTTCCTTCTTTTTCCTTATCTCTCTGCTCCATTCCCCGCTTACTCCAAATCCTCTGACTTCCTCTGTGGATTCCAAAGGAGGCTTTCAGAGACCTTGAGATCAAGGGCCTCTATGAGGGGCAGGGACCCTCTTGGGCTGAATTCAGCTTTGGACAAAGCAGTTATTTTGGTGCAAGCAGATGAGCAGAATAAAATCTGCAGGTCATTAAAAAGCTCCAAAATCTCCCTTCTGCCTTGCAAACATACCCCCTGGCAGAGGAAGCGATATTTCATTACCCTCACTCACTGAGGTTAAGGCAGTAATGACTGTTGAAATTTCAAACGTTACATAAGGCAATTTCAAATGTTAAATAAGAACCCTGGTTCACTGATACTAGATTATGAATTAGTTTCTCTGCTATTACTGCCCTAGTCCTGAAGGCATGAAACCCCAAACATGTGGTTTTGTTTGTTTGGTTGGTTGAGTTTTTTGGTTTTGTTTTAAGTTTAATTTTTATATTGGAGTAGAGTTGATTTACAGTGTTGTGTTAATCAGGTGGACAGCCAAGGGATTCCGTGAGACATATACAAGTATCTATTCTTTTCAAATTCTTTTCCCATTTAGATTATTACAGACTATTGAGCAGAGTTCCCTGTGCGATACAGTAGGTCCTTGTTGGCTAGCTATTATATACAGCAGGGTGTACATGTCAGTCCCAAACTCCCAATCTATCCCTTCCCCTCTGGTAACCATAAATTCATTCTCTAAGTCTGTGAATCTGTTTCTGCCAAAACATGTGATTTTCATAGGAACTAAAGAATGTGGAGAATGGCGGCTCTTACCTGAGAGACAGAGGTATATGCTACAGCAGAGGCCCTGCTGGCGTGGGCTTTGGGGATCTGGAAATGGGGGCGCCCAGTTTCACCCCTCCCTCCCTCCCATCCTTCCCTCCCTCCCATCCTTCCCTCCCTCCCTTCCTCCCTCCCTTCTTTCCTTCCTTCCCTCTTTCTTTTCTTTCTTTCTTCCTATTTCCTGTCTCTGTCTCCCCTCATTCACCTATTCATTGAACAAGAAGGATCGCGAGTGCCCCTCGCAGGCAGGCAGTTCTCTGTCTCCCTTCTGGGGATTTGAGGATCGGCATCGGCCTCGAGGAGCTGAGGGCAGTGGGATGGACAGAGCTAATAAAGAATGACCCTGCACAGTGTTATGAGAGCCAGAGGCACACCATGCCCCTTCTGGTCAGATCAGAGACATTTTCTCAGGGCATTTGAGCACGAACTTGAAGGTGAATCAAGATTTTCCAGCTGGATTTGGAGGGGGAAGGACCCTGGGTAAAGCTGTGCAGGAGCCTGAAGTGGTCCAGGAGGAGAGCGGCCCCCTGTGTCTGGGACAGGATGTATGGGGGGAGATGAGGCTTGAGAAGGGCTCTGTGGACCAATCTAAGCCCAGGCCCTGGGGTGTTAAAGCAGAAAGCACAGGATGGCCTCTTAGCAAATATCTCCATTGTGTGGAAATCAGCTCAATGGTCCTCCTAGTTTTCTTATAAATACTTGTTTTACAAAGGAGGATGTAAGGCCAAGAGCACTAAAGAGGGAGGAGGCCAGTCTGCTGGGAGTTGCGGATTTTCCTTTGAGCTGGGTTTTTGAGGGAATAGAAAGCGTGGAGGACCTCCCCCGCCAGCCGGAGGCTGTGTCAACACAGTCATCAAACACAGTGAAAATACGACCAACAGGGAGCACAGCGTCAACGCGCTAATTAAAACCAAAATCCATTTTATTTTTCTTAGATTTTCCTGTTTGGCTTTTGACAACAGTTGAATGAAATATAGTTTGCTGGAGTCTCCCTTCTCTCCAGACGGCTGGTACCAATCTCGGCCTCCTTGGGATTCAGCCTTTTGTAGGAGAGAGAAGCAAGGGGAGTGGAAAGAGTCAAGGGACAGGGACACAGGCACAGGCAGCGGGCAGAGACGTGCATGCGGGGGCGTCCTCATCGGTCCCCTTTCCCTTGAGACACGAGACACTTTTTAGGAGAGGACCCCGTGGACTTCCGTGGGCCATGGGATGGCGTGTCATGTGCCTGAGGTTCCCAAGGCCCTGCTTCCCATGGATCCCCTGCAAGCAAAGCCCCGTGGAGGCCAGAGGTAGGGGAGGGATAATCCAGAGAGAAGGGAGGGGAGAAGCGAACGTATGTCTGGTCAGCGGTTCCTGTTGCTTTTGGTCCCTCAGGAGTGAGATTCTGAGCTGACCATGGGTCTCGGGCGTCTGGAAGGCCAGGGGACCCTAGGGAACCCTCTCAGGTTCTGAGGTTGGGCAGCTCAGCTTTGTTATTTATTTACTTTGACATTTCAGTGTCTTCTGATTCACGGAGACAGGTGGGGAGCCGGAGGGGCAGGGATTCAAGGTCTCTGAGGGACTTTCCTCCTCGTGGTGGCTTCCCTGGTGGCGCAGTGGTTAAGAATCCGCCTGCCAATTCAGGGGACATGGGTTCGAGCCCTGGTCTGGGAAGATCCCACATGCTGCGGAGCAACTAAGCCCGTGCACCACAACTACTGAGCCCACGTGCCACAACTACTGAAGCCCATGTGCCACAACTACTGAAGCCCACGTGCCACAAGTACTGAAGCCCACGTGCCTAGAGCCCGTGCTCCGCAACAAGAGAAGCCACTGCAACGAGAGGCCCACGCACCTCAATGAAGAGTAGCCCAGCTTGCCGCCACTAGGGAAAGCCTGCACGCAGCAACGAAGACCCTTTGCAGCCAATAAATAAATAAATAAATAAATTTAGTTTTAAAAAACTGCCTTGGCAGGTGGATTCTTAACCACTGCGCCACCATTGAAGTCTGGCAGGGAGTCTGCCTGCCTTGGACGTGCAGGCAGAGGACGTGGCCACCAGGCGGCAGGCCCTCGGGGCGCTCTTCCCTAGTCAGTCCTGCCAAGGACAATGGGTCCTGGGCTGCCCCAGGGCTGAAAACTGAAAACTTCCAGAAACGAAGGACCTTGAGGTATTGTAAAGTCTGGCATGTGGGAGGTGATCAAATGCTTGTAACAGCTGGGTGCAGGGAGTAAATTCTAGAGCCCAAGCTGATGGGGTGGTCCTCACCACGCCCATCATGTATGGACACTGAAAACAGAACACGGGTGGTCTGCATTCCTAGCTTTTCTCCTGGCCAAAGCAGGGCATGTTTGTACCTTGCTGATTCTGTTTCTTGCTTTAGAGTTTGTTCATTTGTCTTTTACGTCCGTTTCTACACTATTGCCAGTGTTAGTCTGCAGGTTCCAAAATGGGCGGCGTGTTTGTTTTATTCTTTCTGCACCAGGGAGCACCGATGGGCCGAGGACAGGTCATTTTGCAGGGGAGCAGGCAGTGCTGACCCGACCCACCCGTCACTGAGACCGAGCCCTCCTTGTGTTTTGCACCCAGGGCACCGGGCTTGCCTGGTGGTGGCCCTGGTCCCTCCCCACTGCTCCCAGCAAGGAGATGCTCCTCTGGGACAGAGTCTAGGAGCTACAGCAGTAGCAAATGAGGGGACACTGCCTGAGGGACAGAGGCAGCCATGAAGAC
Organism: Mesoplodon mirus; assembly: GCF_964341445.2. Classification (NCBI taxonomy): domain Eukaryota; kingdom Metazoa; phylum Chordata; class Mammalia; order Artiodactyla; family Ziphiidae; genus Mesoplodon; species Mesoplodon mirus. The sequence goes on along the minus strand of NC_138983.1, from coordinate 135,539,151 downwards.
CTTTGCGCCCGCCCGAAGGAGCACCTAATTCTGTCTCGAATCCTAGGTCAGTTTGGGCTCCAAAATAATTTTGGAGCAAAGCTCAGGTATTTGAGATCAGCTGCGTTCACCTAGGCTGCTTATCCCTATGACACGGCCATCGCACCAAGGGCCTCCTCCCCGCGCCTCGGCCAGTTTTCTTTCTCTCTCGTCCACTCAGCCCCCTGCTGCTGCCCTCGCACCTCTTGCTCTCTTGTCCCCTCCCTGACACTTGCCAGTCCAGCCTCAGGAACCCTCAGTCCAACATTTCATCACCCTCTACCATTTTTAAAGGACATTTAAAAACTAAAACTACAAGTTTTCGACTCAAAGTGATGGTCTCCTAACTCAGCTGGACTCAGAGCTTCCCAGCAACGCTTTTACGGGTTTGGGGTCATCTCTCTTCCATGACCCTCACCACCTGCTTCTCCCCTCCCCTCACTTCAAACTTCCTTTAAATATTCCGACCTCTGATTCTCACAGCTGCTCTTCTTCCCATTTCATAGAAAAAAAGGGGAGCCTATCAGGAATGATCTTCCCCACATGCCACTGGCTGCTTACACACGTCTCTACACGTTTCCCCACGCCGCCGCCTCCTTGCTCAGCTCGGAACAGGAGGGGTTAGGCTCCTGCAGTGCGGGGCTCATTCATCCAACGCTGCCTGCCTCCCTGTCCACCCGGCTCTTTCTGTGTCTTCCAAGAATCGTAACTTTCTTTTCCTATGTCTTAGCATCTCTCTCACTCTCTGTTGCTTGCTCCCCTTGGCTTGTAAATGTGCAAAGTTCCTTCCCCATCTCTTTCAACGGCACTCTCCTCCCCACCACCATCAGCGTTCACTTACTCTCTTCACCCATACTCCCTGAGCAGATTTCATCTGGTGTTTCCATTTCCTCCCCTGACATGTACTCCAGACCCAGTCCAAACCATGTCCGGTTGGGACTGGTTATCCCATCCACGAGCACCAAAGAAAGACTTGCTCTACAGACGGCAACTGAGGCTCAGGTCTGTCATCGATTAGTAAACGGTGAAGCTGGAGTTCAGATGTAGGTTTTATGTATTCGACTGTCTGTGCTTTCTCATGACTTGATGCTGATGGACAGGAGCTGACTCTGGGCACCTCAGATGCCTCTCTGGAGGTTGTCTAGGAAGGCAGGCATTTGGGGGTGAGTGGGTGGTGGTTGGGAGGGCAGTTGAGAAGATAGAGGCAAGGAGACTAGTTAGAATGGCTTTCTGGTTATGGCAATTCCTGCTCACGCCTCTCCAGTGCTCACTCCCCACTCCCCTCAAACACACAGTCACATACCTACAGAGACCCACACATGGCACGTTCAGAAGAACATATCATAAACACTCAGTGATTTTTCACCAAATGAGTGAAAGCCCAGGCAGGAGAAGAGTTCAACGCCACAATATTTGATCCCGGCTTGAGAGTGGGGAGGAAGCTGTGTCCTGGCTCCGTTGTCACCCCTTTGGGCAGGAAGGAGGCCATTCTTTTTTTTTTTTTTTTGCGGCACACGGACCTCTCACTGCCGTGGCCTCTCCCGTTGCAGAGCACAGGCTCCGGACGCGCAGGCTCAGCGGCCATGGCTCACGGGCCCAGCCGCTCCGCGGCATGTGGGATCTTCCCGGACCGGGGCACGAACCCGTGTCCCCTGCATCGGCAGGCGGACTCTCAACCACTGCGCCACCAGGGAAGCCCATTCTTGAGGCCTCACCAGGGACTGCTGAGACCCCAGGTGAGCTGGGCAAGGAGGGCGTGTCTCAGAGGCAGCACATGTGTGCGCAGGGGCAGGTGGGTCTGGCCTGGGGCGCAGCCCAGCTCTGCTAGGCACTGTTGTCACCTAGCAACTTGTCACCTGGAAAAGGGGGCGATAGGGCTGTCCACCTCATGGGGTCGCTGGGAGATTTCAGTGAGCTCCTGCGGCACAGCGCCTAGGACACTGGGGCTGCAGGAGCTTAGTTGCTGCTGTTGTTTGATGATGACGATGATGATCGTGGTGACCAAGACCTCGTAATCCTGCTGTCAACTTCGTGCACCCAGTAAGCAGTGCCTGAGCACCTAGTGCATGCCAGGAACCACGCCGGGTGGGGCGAGTGTGGGGATGAACTAGGCTGGAGAACGGGGAGACCCGAGGCTCACGGGGACGGTCCCCGCACTCTGGGGCCTGAGTGGGCCGCCCTTCCTAATGAATGGACACCTTCGGTCGGGCAAGAACCTTTGAGGAGGGACCCCTCCAGGATCTGAGGGACCCCCATTTCCTTCTCCTTCTCAGAAAGAGGACTGCGGGCAGCTTTTGAACCTGTGTGCCCCAGGAAGCAGGGTTATGAGAAAGCCACCGGGTGGGGACCCGGGAGGGATCACGTTACCTGCCTTGGAGCTCCTGCTTGGTAACAGGAGCTTGTGAGGCCATCCCCTTCCTCTGTGGAGCTTGTGGGAGCGGGTGAGGCTCCAGGCTTTGGGGTATCCCCTGGGCTCAGCTCGGTTCAGCACTCCAGGAGTTTTAGGCCATTTTGCTCATTCTGGACGAGCAAAGCAATCCCTCTCTTTGGTCCTTTTTGCCAAATGGACTTTTCCCTTCCTCTCAGTATCCAGGATGCCCAGATGTCAGGAGGTGCCCAGAACCCAGGTCAGCAAGGACGAGCAGGCCCCTGGGTGTCTGGTGGTCGAGCCACCTGAGGCCAGGCTCTGCTCGAGCTGGGATCCAGGCTTCTGATTCCCAATGAGTTATTCCAGTTTGGTCTCATAGGGACCACTGTTTTTATGGACATTTAAAAAGACTACAGAGATGCTAAAGGTCTGGGTCTTTGGCGACACTAGTCATTTCTTTACTGGCTCAGCTGTCACCTCTTCTATCACCTCTTCTGTCACCCAGTATGGCTGGGTTGATGTGATTTATCTTTCTTAAAAACAGTATGTGCTGTGAAGGTGAATTTAGTGATGCTTCCCTTTCTTAACATATTTGTTGGGGTTTTTTTGTCTCTTTACCCTTGTTTTGTTGCAAATCTCCTCCCAGTTGGATTCTGGTTGTCCCAGAAGTCCTGTGGAGGGAAGGGACTTTTCTTTGAGGTGATTATGTGCTTTAAATAAGGAGTTGTTTTGGGGATTCCATAGCCAGCCCCTTGGTCATCAGTGCAGCATATTGTCCTCTGGAAAGAGGTGATAAATGAACTGTAGACAGAAAAACTGAGGCTAAGAGACGATGTCCCTGGCTCATTGGGAGGTCACTGTCCTGTCACTTTGTCCCTGCATCATTCCAACCCCAGGCCAGGCAGGCATTCTGGCAGAGTCTCAGGTTTCTCTTGTAAATCTCCAGGATCTTCTAAAAACCAAAGCGGCTCTGCGTTGCCTGTAGGCCAAATTGCAAGCCCTCAGCTTGGGTTCCCCCCACCCCCATCCTGCCTTTCCCACGGCGTGCCCCAGCCTCCGAAAATCCCCGGCGTCCCCCTGTGCCAGGCCCCCGTCCCCAGGCCTCTGCGGCTTTGCACACTCTTCTCTGACCAACCTCTCTTTCCCCTGTTGAATTTGGTGGATGGTCCTTCCCAAAAACTCAAATGGTTCCTCTTCTAAAAAGGTTCTGTGTGTCCCACCAACAGGGTGGTCACTGCCTTGCTATGCCCCCTGGCAAGGACCCTCCACCGTATCATCATCATGCATGCTGGCTCTTTCCTGCCTCGGGCTCTGAGCATCTTGGGAAAAGGGTCCTCGCCTGCCCACCTGTGTCCTCAGCAGTGCCCAGTGTGGGAGCCGGGCAGAGCTTGCTGGATGACGCATGGTCTGGGGTGAGCACAGCAAAGGGCCCTGACGCCTCAGGGACCAGGGGGCTGCCCGGCCGCTGGGTTTTGGCCTCGCCTGTTTCCCAGCATCTCCTGTGAGATCTCCGTGTCTGCTGCATTGCACCACCAGCTTTCGAGCAGAAGGGGTCTCTCCAGGCGCAGAACACAGGTTCCCAGCGCTGCAGTCAGGAAGGCTGCCGAGAGGGGCATCTTCTAGTGAGGAGCGAAAGCCAGGCTTCCCGGACATTCCGGGCTTCACTGCTACACCGGGAGGAACTCTGCACCTCTCCTTTCTCCAAAGAAAGTATCCTAAATTTGGCTGGAAGGTGTGCTGCGAGACCCTTCCCCATAGCAAACCAGCCTCTCGCCTCCCTCCCAGCCCTAAACTCACCTGTCCTTTTCGTGAAAATAAAGTACACAGAGAAGGAGTTTCTCTCTTTTTATTTTTACATTTTAATGGTATTTATGATGGCAAAAATCATGTACTATAACCCCCAGATGGGTTGAGGTAAACATAAATTAGACTACATGATTTTTTTAATTGAAGTATAGTTGATTTATAAGGTGTTAATTTCTGCTGTACAGCAAAGTGATTCAGTTATATATATATGTACATTCTTTTTAAAAAGATTATTTTCCATTATGGTTTATCATAGGATATTGAATATAGTTCCCTGTGCTGTGCAGTAGGACCTTGTTGTTTATCCATCCTATACATAATAGCTTACATCTGTTAAGAAGTTTCTCTTTATAACAACGTGTGTGTGTGTGTGAGTGTAACAGGTATCATTGGGAATTTCTTCCTGAACTGAATTTTTCTTCTATTGTCACAAGTTAACATCAAGAATCAGAATACTGGACTTCCGGGTAAGATGGCGGAAGAGTAAGACGCGGAGATCACCTTCCTCCCCACGGATACACCAGAAATACAGCTACACGTGGAACAACTCCTACAGAACACCTACTGAACGCTGGCAGAAGACTCCAGACCTCCCAAAAGGCAAGAAACTCCCCACATACCTGGGTAGGGCAAAGCGGAGAGATCCGCACACAGAGGATCGGTGCCAAGCGGCACTCACCAGCCCGAGAGGCTTGTCTGCTCGCCCGCCGGGGCGCGCAGCGCTGGAAGCTGAGGCTCGGGCTTCGGTCAGAGCGCAGGGAGAGGACTGGGGCTGGCGGCGAGAACTCAGCCTGAAGGGGGCTAATGTGCCACAGCTAGCCGGGAGGGTGTCCGTGAAAACTCTGGAGCTGCCGAAGAGGCAAGAGACTTTTTCTTCCCTCTTGGTTTCCTGGTGCGCGAGGAGAGGGGATTAAGAGCGCTGCTTAAAGGGGCTCCATAGACGGGCGCGAGTCGCGACTGAAAGCGCGGAGCCCAGTGACGGGCGTGGGACGCTGGGGCTGCTGCTGCCGCCGCCAAGAAGCCTGTGTGCGAGCGCAGGTCACTGCCCACACCGCCCTTCCGGGAGCCTGTGCAGCCCGCCACTGCCGGGGTCCCGGGATCCAGGGGCGGCTTCCCTGGGAGAACGCACGGCGCGCCTCGGGCTGGTGCAACGTCACGCCGACCTCTGCCGCTGCAGGCTCGCCCCGCACTCCGTGCCCCTCCCTCCCTCCCGGCCTGAGTGAGCCAGAGTCCCCGAAGAGGCTGCTCCTTTAACCCTGTCCTATCTGAGCGAAGAGCAGACGCCCTCCGGCTACCTACACGCAGAGGCGGGGCCAAATCCAAAGCTGAGACCCAGGAGCTGTGAGAACAAAGAAGAGAAAGGGAAACCTCTCCCAGCAGCCTCAGAAGCAGCGGATTAAAGCTCCACAATCAACTTGATGTATCCTGCATCTGTGGAATACATGAATAGACAACACATCATCCCAAATTGAGGAGCCCGGAGTCAGTGCTGTGCCTCTGAGGTGGGAGAGCCAACTTCAGGACACTGGTCCACAAGAGACCTCCCAGCTCCACATAATATCAAACGGCGAAAATCTTCCAGAGATCTCCATCTCAACACCAGCACCCAGCTTCACTCAACGACCAGCAGGCTACAGTGCTGGACACCCTGAGCCAAACAACTAGCAAGACAGGAACACAACGCCACCCATTAGCAGAGAGGTGGCCTAAAATCATAAAAAGTCCACAGACACCCCAAAACACACCACCAGACGTGGACCTGCCCACCAGAAAGACAAGATCCAGCCTCATCCACCAGAACACAGGCACTAGTCCCCTCCACCAGGAAGCCTACACAACCCACTAAACCAACCTTAGCCACTGGGGACAGACACCAAAAACAACAGGAACTACGAACCTGCAGCCTGCAAAAAGGAGACCCCAAACACAGTAACATAAGCAAAATGAGAAGACAGAAAAACACACAGCAGGAGAAGGAGCAAGATAAAAACCCACCAGACCTAACAAATGAAGAGGTAATAGGCACTCTACCTGAAAAAGAATTCAGAATAATGATGGTAAAGATGATCCAAGATTCTATTTCCCAGATCCAAAATCTTGGAAATAGAATAGACAAAATGCAAGAAACAGTTAACAAGGACCTAGAAGAACTAAAGATGAATCAAGCATCGATTAAAAACACAATAAATGAAATAAAAAATACTCTAGATGGGATCAATAGCAGAATAACTGAGGCAGAGGAACGGATAAGTGAGGTGGAAGATAAAATAGTGGAAATAACTGCTGCAGAGCAAAATAAAGAAAAAAGAATGAAAAGAACAGAGGACAGTCTCAGAGACCTCTGGGACAACATTAAACGCACCAACATTCGAATTATAGGGGTTCCAGAAGAAGAAGAGAAAAAGAAAGGGACTGAGAAAATATTTGAAGAGATTATAGTTGAAAACTTCCCTAATATGGGAAAGGAAATAGTTAATCAAGTCCAGGAGGCACAGAGAGTCCCATACAGAATAAATCCAAGGAGAAATACGCCAAGACACATATTAATCAAACTGTCAAAAATTAAACACAAAGAAATCATATTAAAAGCAGCAAGGCAAAAACAACAAATAACACACAAGGGAATCCCCATCAGGATAACAGCTGATCTCTCAGCAGAAACTCTACAAGCCAGAAGGGAGTGGCAGGACATACTTAAAGTGATGAAGGAGAAAAACCTGCAACCAAGATTACTCTACCCAGCAAGGATCTCATTCAGATTTGATGGAGAAATTAAAACGTTTACAGACAAGCAAAAGCTGAGAGAGTTCAGCACCACCAAACCAGCTTTACAACAAATGCTAAAGGAACTTCTCTAGGCAAGAAACACAACAGAAGGAATATACCTACAATAATGAACCCAAAACAATTAAGAAAATGGGAATAGGAACATACATATCGATAATTACCTTAAATGTAAATGGACTAAATGCTCCCACCAAAAGACACAGAGTGGCTGAATGGATACAAAAACAAGACCCATCTATATGCTGTCTACAAGAGACCCACTTCAGACCTAGAGACACATACAGACTGAAAGTAAGGGGATGGAAAAAGATATTCCATGCAAATGGAAACCAAAAGAAAGCTGGAGTAGCAATTCTCATATCAGACAAAATAGACTTTAAAATAAGGACTACTAGAAGAGACAAAGAAGGACACTACATAATGATCAAGGGATCGATCCAAGAAGAAGATATAACAATTGTAAATATTTATGCACCAAACATAGGAGCACCTCAATACATAAGGCAAATACTAACAGCCATAAAAGGAGAAATCGACAGTAACACAATCATAGTAGGGGACTTTAACACCCCACTTTCACCAATGGACAGATCATCCAAAATGAAAATAAATAAGGAAACACAAGCTTTAAATGATACATTAAACAAGATGGACTTAATTGATATTTATAGGACATTCCATCCAAAAACAACAGAATACACATTTTTCTCAAGTGCTCATGGAACATTCTCCAGGATAGATCATATCTTGGGTCACAAATCAAGCCTTGGTAAATTTAAGAAAATTGAAATTGTATCAAGTATCTTTTCCGACCACAATGCTATGAGACTAGATATCAATTACAGGAAAAGAGCTGTAAAAAATACAAACACATGGAGGCTAAACAATACACTACTTAATAACGAAGTGATCACTGAAGAAATCAAAGAGGAAATTAAAAAATACCTAGAAACAAATGACAATGGAGACACGACGACCCAAAACCTATGGGATGCAGCAAAAGCAGTTCTAAGAGGGAAGTTTATAGCAATACAATCCCACCTTAAGAAACAGGAAACATCTCGAATAAACAACCTAACCTTGCACCTAAAGCAATTAGAGAAAGAAGAACAAAAACATCCCAAAGTTAGCAGAAGGAAAGAAATCATAAAAATCAGATCAGAAATAAATGAAAAAGAAATGAAGGAAACGATAGCAAAGATCAATAAAACTAAAAGCTGGTTCTTTGAGAAGATAAACAAAATTGATAAACCATTAGCCAGACTCATCAAGAAAAAAAGGGAGAAGACTCAAATCAATAGAATTAGAAATGAAAAAGGAGAAGTAACAACTGACACTACAGAAATACAAAAGATCATGAGAGATTACTATAAGCAACTCTATGCCAATAAAATGGACAACCTGGAAGAAATGGACAAATTCTTAGAAATGCACAACCTGCCAAGACTGAATCAGGAAGAAATAGAAAATATGAACAGACCAATCACAAGCACTGAAATTGAAACTGTGATAAAAAATCTTCCAACAAACAAAAGCCCAGGACCAGATGGCTTCACAGGCGAATTCTATCAAGCATTTAGAGAAGAGCTAACACCTATCCTTCTGAAACTCTTCCAAAATATAGCAGAGGGAGGAACACTCCCAAACTCATTCTACGAGGCCACCATCACCTTGATACCAAAACCAGGCAAGGATGTCACAAAGAAAGAAAACTACAGGCCAATATCACTGATGAACATAGATGCAAAAATCCTCAACAAAATACTAGCAAACAGAATCCAACAGCACATTAAAAGGATCATACACCATGATCAAGTGGGGTTTATTCCAGGAATGCAAGGATTCTTCAATATACGCAAATCAATCAACGTGATACACCATATTAACAAATTGAAGGAGAAAAACCATATGATCATCTCAATAGATGCAGAGAAAGCTTTCGACAAAATTCAACACCCATTTATGATAAAAACCCTGCAGAAAGTAGGCATAGAGGGAACTTTCCTCAACATAATAAAGGCCATATATGACAAACCCACAGCCAGCATCGTCCTCAATGGTGAAAAACTGAAACCATTTCCACTAAGATCAGGAACTAGACAAGGTTGCCCACTTTCACCACTCTTATTCAACCTAGTTTTGGAAGTTTTAGCCACAGCAATCAGAGAAGAAAAGGAAATAAAAGGAATCCAAATCGGAAAAGAAGAAGTAAAGCTGTCACTGTTTGCAGATGACATGATACTATACATAGAGAATCCTAAAGATGCTACCAGAAAACTACTAGAGTTAATCAATGAATTTGGTAAAGTTGCAGGATACAAAATTAATGCACAGAAATCTCTGGCATTCCTATATACTGATGATGAAAAATCTGAAAGTGAAATCAAGGAAACACTCCCATTTACCATTGCAACAAAAAGAATAAAATATCTAGGAATAAACCTACCTAAGGACACAAAAGACCTGTATGCAGAAAATTATAAGACACTGATGAAAGAAATTAAAGATGATACAAATAGATGGAGAGATGTACCATGTTCTTGGATTGGAAGAATCAACATTGTGAAAATGACTCTACTACCCAAAGCAATCTACAGGTTCAATGCAATCCCTATCAAACTACCACTGGCATTTTTCACAGAACTAGAACAAAAAATTTCACAATTTGTATGGAAACACAAAAGACCCCGAATAGCCAAAGCAATCTTGAGAACGAAAAATGGAGCTGGAGGAATCAGGCTCCCTGACTTCAGACTATACTACAAAGCTACAGTAATCAAGACAGTATGGTACTGGCACAAAAACAGAAAGATAGATCAATGGAACAGGATAGAAAGCCCAGAGTTAAACCCACGGACATATGGTCACCTTATCTTTGATAAAGGAGGCAGGAATGTACAGTGGAGTAAGGACAGTCTCTTCAATAAGTGGTGCTGGGAAAACTGGATAGGGACATGTAAAAGTATGAGATTAGATCACTCCCTAACACCATACACAAAAATAAGCTCAAAATGGATTAAAGACCTAAATGTAAGGCCAGACACTATCAAACTCTTAGAGGAACACATAGGCAGAACACTCTATGACATAAATCACAGCAAGATCCTTTTAGACCCACCTCCTAGAGAAATGGAAATAAAGACAAAAATAAACACATGGGACCTAATGAAACTTAAAAGCTTTTGCACAGCAAAGGAAACCATAAAGAAGACCAAAAGACAACCCTCAGAATGGGAGAAAATATTTGCAAATGAAGCAACTGACAAAGGATTAATCTCCAAAATTTATAAGCAGCTCATGCAGCTCAATAACAAAAAAACAAACAACCCAATCCAAAAATGGGCAGAAGACCTAAATAGACATTTCTCCACAGAAGATATACAGACTGCCAACAAACACATGAAAGAATGCTCAACATCTTTACTCATTAGAGAAATGCAAATCAAAACTACAATGAGATATCACCTCACACCAGTCAGAATGGCCATCATCAAAAAATCTAGAAACAATAAATGCTGGAGAGGGTGTGGAAAAAAGGGAACACTCTTGCACTGCTGGTGGGAATGTGAATTGGTACAGCCGCTATGGAGAACGGTATGGAGGTTCCTTAAAAAACTACAAATAGAACTACCATATGACCCAGCAATCCCACTACTGGGCATATACCCTGAGAAAACCATAATTCAAAAAGAGACATGTACCAAAATGTTCATAGCAGCCCTATTTACAATAGCCCGGAGATGGAAACAACCTAAGTGTCCATCATCGGATGAATGGATAAAGAAGATGTGGCACATATATACAATGGAATATTACTCAGCCATAAAAAGAAATGAAATTGAGCTATTTGTAATGAGGTGGATAGACCTAGAGTCTGTCATACAGAGTGAAGTAAGTCAGAAAGAGAAAGACAAATACTGTATGCTAACACATATATATGGAATTTAAGAAAAAAAAATGTCATGAAGAACATAGGGGTAAGACAGGAATAAAGACACAGACCTACTAGAGAATGGACTTGAGGATATGGGGAGGGGGAAGGGTAAGCTGTGACAAAGTGAAAGAGCGGCATGGACATATATACACTACCAAACGTGAGGTAGATAGCTAGTGGGAAGCAGCCGCATAGCACAGGGAGGTCAGCTCGGTACTTTGTGACCGCCTGGAGGGGTGGGATAGGGAGGGTGGGAGGGAGACGCAAAAGGGAGGGGTTATGGAAACATATGTATATGTATAACTGATTAAATTTGTTATAAAAAAATAAAAATTAAAAAAAAAAAAAAAAAAAAAAAAAAAGAATCAGAATACTAAGAATTTATAGGAAGAGCTAATTGTATATTTTGGATCCATAACATAATTTATTTTGTCGTGGTATGCCGATTGCCCAAACACGGTTTACTTGTTTCTTTTCCCGTTAATTTGGCACTTCATTTTCATATTCTATTTCCCCACAATGAGATATCACTTCACATCTGTCAGGATGGCTGTTTAAAAAAAAAAAAGACAGCAAGAGCTGGCGAGGATGTGGAGAAATTGGCAGCCTTGTGCAGTGTTGGTGGGAATGCAAAACGGTGGAGCTGCTATGGAAAACCGTATGGAAGCACCTCAAAAATTAAAAATAGAACTAACATATGATCCAACAATCCTACTTCTGGGCATTTACCCAAAAGAATTGAAATCAGGATCTTGAAGAAATATCTGCAGTCCCACGTTCACCGCAGCACTTTTCACAGTAGCCAAGATATGGAAACAACCTAAAGGTCCATTGACAGATGAGTGGATAAGGAAAATGTGGTACATATGTATATTACGATGGAATACTATTCAGCCTTTAAAAAGAAGGAAATTCTGCCATTTAACACCTTGGATGAACCTGGAGGACGGTGTGCTAAGTAAAATAAGCCAGTCAAGCAGGAGTTAATCGAGTTTTAAATTGCAGTGAGCATCTTCTTAGTTACTGCTTTTTACCAGTTCCCTGCGTGTCTGGTAACTTCTATTGCTGGGAGCTAACTTGTTTTGGATTCTCCCTCCCACCTGAGAGTGGGAAGAGGAGATCGGTCCAGCTAACAAGACTGTAGCCTGCATGTATTCTTCCTCTGATGCCACGTCCAGTTGAGTTGAGGGTAGAGAACATCGGCTCTGTGTTACAGGGTGGACAAGTGTGCCCAGAGGGTCAGAACACCAGAGAGCCCCTGGACCACCCTCTGCCTCCAAGCCTGCTTCCTCATCACATCTCGAGGACTCCTAGCCAGCCTTCCTGCTACAAAGGCTCCAAGAACCCTGAGGAAGGGCAGAGCTGAGGGGAGAACCCACGGGTCTTGGCTTTCATGCCTGCAGTCCATGATGTGCTGTGTCTCTCTCAAGAGTCAACCGAAATGGCTTAAATGTCACTGAACTCGAGGTGTTCTTAAGGACCACCAACCACTTCTTTTCATTGATCAGAAGATGTCTTGAGAGGTAAAGTCTTGATTTGTCTAGTAGAGTCTATGAGAACCTTAGGTTAGCATAAAATATGCACTTGAAGGTGCCTGGGAGGGCATTTCCTTGGACCCATTCTCCAGATGAAGAAACTGAGGCACAGAGAAGTCACTCTTGGTTGACCAAGAATGGCAACCTAGGGCTCCCCTGGTGGCGCAGTGGTTGAGAGTCCGCCTGCCGATGCAGGGGACACGGGTTCGTGCCCTGGTCCAGGAAGAACCCAAGTGCCGCAGGGCGGCTGGGCCCGTGAGCCATGGCCGCTGAGCCTGTGCATCCGGAGCCTGTGCGTCCGGAGCCTGTGCTCCGCAACGGGAGAGGCCACAGCAGTGGGAGGCCCGCATACCGAAAAAAAAAAAAAAAAAAAGAATGGCAACCTAATAGGAACCTATTATATATAACCTAATAATTATTAAATCTATCTCCTAGTTATTGAGCATTTACTCTGTGCCAGGCTCAGAGTGAAGCAGTTGACATTTCTCTTCCCAGTGCTCCAGGGGCCCAACCGGGTAGTTTGGGAGGTAGTGGGATGTCTGATTGAGTCCAGGCTCCCAACCACACCACTCAGGTTCCAGCCTGGTCCTGCCCGTTACCAGCTGTGATGGTTTCTAACTCTCTCTGGGCCTCCATTTTCTCATGTGTATGAAGTGGATAATCATAGCACAGAAATCAGAGGGCTCTGGGGAGGATGAAGTGGGTTAACACACGCCAAACCCTACAGCCTGCAGCTTAGTAAGTCATCCAAAAATGTTACTTTGCATCCATGTTGTACAGAAAGGAACAGGGAGTCAGGGGGTTAAGTAACTTGTCTTTGCTGGAATTCCATCCAAGGCCTGTCCTGTGCCAAAGCCTTTCCGACATGCATAGCCAGCTTGGTGGCCTCAGAGCTGGGGAGGGGTGCGACAACTTGGTTTTACTGACTCTGCCTTTGGGTGGGGACCCTGACTTTTCCAGGCTGGTTCCCACAGGTTCCTCACCTTGTCCTTTCTTGCTGCACTCCTTCCTGTTGGCCTTCAGGGGGCACCATTGAGCTGCATTCACCAAGTTCGGGCCAAGGGAAGGCAGCACGATTTGAAATTACACATGATGAAAGGAAAAAGGAAACTCCAAGGCTGAAATCCCAACTGCTAAGACTTTTGTCTTTATGACAAACAGCTCTTAAAAAACAAAATTGCTCCCCTGCAGGAAGGAGAGGACTTTTCAGAAGTCAGGCTTATCGCAACGTGTGTTTCTTTGCTCCAAGTACTTTAAAAAGAAAAGGATAAAGCTACCTTAACACACGCGCGTGCGTGCACGCGCACACACACATATACACACACACGCGCGCGTGCGCGCACAAGTCTGGAGACTGTGTCAGACTCTGCAGCCTTAACCCTGCCAGGGACGGAGTCTTAGCCTAGCTGACCACTGAGAGAAGAAGACAAATGTTTGCCTCTGGTTAATGCTCACAGGAATCTAACACGTCAGAGAGAAAGGGAAAATAATTGGGACCAATTTTCCCTTTGCTTATTTTCCAAATCTGAGGTTCCAAACTGGGTGGCTTTTCTGGAAGATTTTAACAAGAAAGCTCCAGATTCTTGGTGCACTGGCCATGCCCACCTGGGGCATTGCCAGTCCCGCTCTCCCACTCCCTGGCCTGACCCCGATGCTGGCCTCTGCCATCAGCCTCTTGGAGACTTGTCAAAGGCCTCACGATTACCCCTTTATCCCATAAACAGTGCACACTTGGGTGGTCACTCTTTTCTCTCCTCCCAGGCACGAGCTAAGTGTGGCAGAGCTCCCGGCTGGAAAGAAAACGCTTCCAGTCTCACTGCTCCTGGAAATGGGTGGCAAGCGTTTGCTGCCCGTCTCTGAATGGAGAGAACTTCAAGTGCATTAGACCTTGTCATCTCTGCCCATAATCTCTTGTGACTGACCCTGTTTTACAGGGTACAGACCAGTAAGGTGGCTGGAATGCCACACAGCTACCGGAGGGGCTTTGTGGAGGTTCTAGGTCCTCTGATTTAAGTCCAGGGGTCTTTCAATGACCAGATCCTAGCTGAGGGTGGAATCACTCAGCTTCATTGGCTGGCTCTCCTCCCTTTCTGCAGGACTTCCCAGGGCTGTGCTGATAAGATCTCATCCCTCTGCCTCCCCCTGCCCCGACCCCAACTCATGCCTCCCCTCACCCTCCAACGTTCACCTTTATCCAAAAGTCCTCACTGCCAGCAGGACCATCAGGGCAAATCTGGCGGGGTCTGAGGTGCACTCACAGGCCCATTCTCCCTGGGGACCCTATTCTGGTCTCAGCCTTCCTGGCTTCACATTCACATCCATCTCCTGCAGCCCTGGCCTGACTTCTTCTGCTCAGTAAAGTGCAAAGGCCTCCATAAGGGATGGATGACTTAGCCCCTCATGTCTCTGTGTGATTCTAGTTTACAGCACCTTTTCTGACTAAAATTAGGATTGGGAAGCGGAAGGAGAAGGGGCAGGGACCAAGACCCAGAAGGGATGCAGCGCTGCCTGTCGGGGCAGAGCCTGGTCCTGAGTACAGGTTCCGAAACCACTTCAGTGGATTGAGCTGTGCTCCGATCCAGGCTGTGTACACTGTTTCAAAACACCCCCGCGCTCCGCACGGACCCACGTCAGCAGAGAAGGGTGGAGATGGAGCTGAATATTAATGATACGCCCCCCCAAGCCCTTTGAAGGCATCGCTGAGGTCTGACAGCTCTGTTTTCTGCCATGCAGTGTGGGCGACCGTGAAACACTCCTCGGGGACACAGAGAATCGGATATGACTCCAGAAAGCACCTCATTCTGCTCTTGGAAGGGTCAGTCGTGGAAACGGAGCTATTCTTAAAAAGGATTTCAGAGAGAAAAAAATCTAGCCCTTTAATTTATAAAAAACAAGTCAAGTCCATCTGCTTGTTTTGAAATAAACAGAGATACAATTAATTGTTTACAGGCTTCGGTGGGGGGTTTTCATCTTTCATTTGTTTATTAAACGGTTTTACCCTTCACCTTCCGGAAGAAACTTCACACTCCCTCTGAATTCGTCAGTTACTTGGAAGGCTGCGTGAAACCTTACCCTCAGTTCAGCTCGAGGAAACCCTTGCAGGAGCTCTCATCAAAGGCAATCTTTCGGACTTCAATCTTGGAGAACCTTCGGGGGGGGGGATGCCTCACCACTTCATCAGTAACCCCAACCCAGAAAGCACACCCTCTGAAGGCCACCGAGGTGTGATCACCTGGGAACCACTTGAGCAACGTCCGGGGTCACTGGGCAACCCCAAATACACACTGTTAGGCCCGAAGTGGCTGGTGTATTTTCTCCCCAGGCAGGAGGCAGCTGGACTCTAACTTCCTACCAACAGCTCACGGTCAGTGACCGGGAGCATTATGGATGGGGCATTACGTGTCAGGCAGCATCTGTCCTCATCCTGGTCTTTCTACCCTTAGTGTTCAGCCAGGGTGGTCCTGATAAGGGCTCTGCTGCCATAGATCGTTCTCTCCTCACAGCATGCGTGTGGTGGTGACCCCTGAGCTCACGGGGGTGCGGGCTCAGGGGCCGTGGAAGGAGGGGAGTAGCCTCGGATGTGATGGGGCAGCCTCGGCATCACCCTGCTCTCTCTCTGTCGCCACTCTCCTTCCCACTGTTCCCACCTGGATGACTCTCCTCATGAGTCCCTTTTCCCGTAGGTGATAAAGTCCCCCACCCCTGCCCTCGCAACACGTCAGGACGGATGGAGGAGACTGGGCGGACTGCTCATGGGGGTCACTCTTTGCAGGACACCAGTGAAGATTGTTCCTCAAATTAGCAAGAAGAGGGCCAGTGTCTTTTGATCTCCGCGATGAGCTTGGCTGCCGTGTAAGACCTGGCCAGGCTCACAACCGCCACAGCGCCCCTGGCATCTCCAGACCCCGGAAGGTCTCGCTATGGGACACGGCAGCGCCCGTTGTGGTGGGGAGGGCGGCTGGCAAACCCAAGGGCCTCCTCCCTGAATTTCTTCTGTCGCATCTGTTGGATTCGAGCCTTGGAACAAACCCCACCCGCTTCCCAACAATCCCCAGCATCTAATTGCTCTTTCCTTTTCATTTTATTTAGTAACTGGGCTCAGCCCAGGAAACCCTGGCTTCCAATCTTTGAGTGTTTTGACTCAGGGACTGTAAACTGTCTGATTTCTTGGACAAACACAATCTTGAGGAATTTTTCTCTTTACACAATGGCCGGGCTGTGTGAATGTCATAGTTCCCCATTCAGGCCTCGGTCGGGTTTTTTTTTTCCCCTTCCTACCGACGTCAATCTACTTAAAATAAATATTCCCTTTCGTTTTGGGGGCCCTTTCCTTTGGATTACTCACCTTTATCTCTGGGATTAGAAAGCAGCTGGGAAGCAGAGATAGGAGGGCAGGAGAAAGAGCCCACGCCAAGAAACCCAAGTTACACTGGAGATTTTTAGCAAGTCTGGAACTCACCTTTGGCTTTGCAGATTATACTCCCTGACTATATGGGGCCACCGACCTGCGTGCTCTTCCTATTTGGAGAGACTGCTGACTCCCCCTGCCCCCGCTTCCCCTCCCCCATGACCCCCACACAGCCCCCGAGTCATCTTTCTGAAGCAAATCTGGTCCTGTTTCCCCCATTGCCCCCTGCTGGAAACCTCTGAGGACTTGGATCTAAGCCCCACTGCTCAGGCAAGCTGGGCCCGTCACTGTGTGGCCCTGTCGGCCATCTCTATCCCCGTTCTCGTGGCTTCTCCTCTGTACTCCACCACGCAGGCCACCAGACACCAGCGATCTCACCTTGGTGCTTGGCATGTGTGATCCCTTCTGCCTGAAATGCCCTTTCCTTTCCTTGTTGGATTCTTCCTTGTCCATAAAGACCCACTTCAGTTTTCACCGTGTGAGACTGTCCTCCACAGAGAGTGTGTCCGCCCCCCTTCAGACACATTTTGTTTTTCTTATGCTTTTCTTTCTTTCAAGATGTTTTTTTGATGTGGACCATTTTTTTAAAGTCTTTATTGAGTTTGTTACAATATTGCTTCTGTTTTATGTTTTAGTTTTTTTGGCCAAGAGGCACGTGGGATCTTAGCTCCCCAACCTGGGATTGAACCCTCACCCCCTACATCGGAAGGTGAAGTCTTAACCACTGGACCGCCAGGGAAGTCCCCAGACACATTTTTGTGACAGCCCTTACAGCCTTACCCGTGGCTACCGATTTTCACCTTCCACAAAGCTGCGGGCTTACTAGTGTCCTTATTGTTTCAACGCAGATAGACTGCTAACTGCTCTTAATTCTTCTTTTTCTTTTTCTCTTTCTTTGTCTTCCTCTTCATCTCTTCCCTGTCTTGGTAGATCATAAAATTATCTTTGAAATCTCTGCTGGGCCTCCTATGGTACCTAGCATTCTACCAAAAGAATGAAAGATGGACGTGCTGATTTTTGCCTTATCAAATATCTTCCATGCCTAGACACCGACCAGGCACTTTATTTGTGCCATCTCACTTAAATATCACACCCGCCTGGGGAGTTAGATCTTATTTTCTCGTTTGCACATGAGATCCACTGAGACTTAGTGAGTTTAAATTCCTTTCCAAGGTCACACTATCAGCAAAGGTGTAGTTCATACTCAGGTCTCTCTGAGCCCAAAGCCTGGCCTTTTTTGCGCTGCCCCTGGCCACTGGCACAGCGACTCCAGGGCTGAGGGGACCTGAGCCCCAGGTTGGGTCTCCTGGCAGCCCACGCGAGCCCTTGACCTTTCTGTGCCTCCAATCCAGAATGAGAGATGGAAATGGATACGCTAGGACGCAGTGCTCAGGATGGTGGCCAAGTGCAAGACGTGTTCACCAGAAAACGCCCGCGACTGCTCCGCATCAGAAGAAAGTTAGATCAGGAGGACTTTTACCCGCTTCCCGCTCTTACTTCCCACCCCACCCGGAATTTATTGTGCTTTCCTGGTTGAAGAAATTCATCCCTGGGGAAGGTGGGTTGCAGTTAGTCTGGACTGTTGGGTAAAAACCAGGCTTTCGTGTCTTTGGACTGTGGTCAGGCAAGATAGGGTCTGCTGGGTCGGCTGGTGGGTATTTAGGACTCTGTGGAGACCAGGGAACGCTGAGTGAAGCGTGGAAATGCTTATGCAAACAGAGTGTTATGGGAAAATGGAAGTCGGTGGGAGAGGGGAGCACAGCAGCCCTCAGTGTGCTGTCGGGCTGGGGTGAGACTGAACCCCAGCAGAGGGCTGCTGGGCGAAGGGTCTGATGGTGGGTGCGTTCTTGGTGTGACTCAGCGTGACTCCCACCTGTTTGTTTCCTGTTCTTTACTTCTTTCTTCCAGAGCCAGAATCTAATGAAAGCCTGTTCATTAGAGCGCCTACTGTATACAAAGCCCTAGGAGGTACAGAATTGTAAGACACAGGCCCCTTTCTTAAGAAGCTTAGACTGAGGAGGGATAAATAATAGATTCCTACAAGGCCTCACTCCTTTAACCGCTACCGATTGAATGGTTTGCCACGCTTCAGGGATGAGGTGGGGGAAGACCCACACGACATCATGTTGGGTGGTGACAGTGGCTGCTCTTCACAAGGAGTGTGGAGACCCAGGGGGCACGTGTGGAGCCTGTGCTGTTCTCCACGGAGCCATCAGGAAGGCCTCCTGACCCAAAGCCGGGTCCGAGCTGACCCACCAGGATGGCCCGTGGTCATGGTGACTCCCCTCTGCTGTGGCAGGAGGACCCGTGGTCTGACAGCGAGGTTCTACATATGGACACATTTGGACGGCAAATTGAAACTGGGTCTTGCCCAGAAAATCTAGTACGGCTGTTGTCCTGCTGACATGACAGTGCCCTTTAGTCCCACGGCCCCTGCTTAGGAGTCCCCGCCCTGCCTTAGGTCTTTTCCTGTGATTAGCAAGGGAGCCAGCTCCCAGCAATGAGCGTGTGTCTCTGACTTCGTCACCCTCTTTGAGCGCTGCTTTCTTTGTTCCCTGCCAGGAAAAGGTGACCAGAGCCGGTCAGCCTGGCTGGGAGCTCAGGGAAGGCCCCAGAGCCTGGCCCTGCCTTGGCCTCCTCCCCTCTGAATGAAGCCCATGGCCGCCCGGCTTTCGAAACTTCTTGTCTGGGGTAACTGTATCTCACCTCATCAGCCCCGCTGATGCTTACGTCAGAAGACCGTTGTGTCAAAGCTGACTGGTGCCCAGATTATGGCTCTGAGCGTCTACCCAACTCTATTCTTCAAAAACAGGAAGTCACCCCAGGCCAGCGCAAGTCAGCCCCAAACCCAGAGGCTTAGATCTCATTCGCGCTCAGAAAGTTGGTGTAAAACTTGGCAAGCTGGGTGTGTGTTTGTCCTCTTCCAGATGCCTGAGTTTCTCCTCCTGCCCTCACGCTCGGCTTCCGAGTCAGACTCGAGCTTCTTGGGTGAGACCTGGAGAAAGAGACAGTGGTGGGAGGCCGAAACCCTCCCAGGGGTTTGAAGACCCGCTGGCTCTGCCCATGGACAGAGGATAAGACCTCAGGTTCCAGAAACCATTTGTGCTTTTGTGTTATTTGGTTGATTCTGCAGCCTCGGAGCCAAAGTGATACATTCATGTATTTCACCATCAAGAGTGACAATACTCTAAAAATACCAGTAGTACTGTTTAGGGGGAATGCTTCTCATTTTGTCCTAAGCTGTTATTTTGGGATAGATCAAGACCCAGACTCGGGGACTCAGGCTGCTGGTGATCAGGGCAAGAACGAAGGAACAGGCCCGGGGGTCATCCCTGAAGCACGTCCACTGTGTTCACGTCAAGACAAGAATATTCTGGGACTTCCCCGGCAGTCCAGTGGTTAAGACCTCGCCTTCCGCTGCAGGGGTCATGGGTTCATTCCCTAAGATCCCACATGCCTCGGGGCCCAAAAACCAAAACACAAAACAAAAGCAATAGTGCAACACGTCCAATAAAGACTTTAAAAATGGTCCACATCAAAAAAATTCTTTAAAAACAAAACAAAAACAAGAACATTCTGCATAAGACACGCAGGCTGGGCCTGGGTTAGCTTCCCTGGGTCAGATGACGAGGCACAGCCCATACATCTAACTGGCATGGCTTTCTCCCTCCTTGTCTGCTGCCGGTCCACATGCCCTACACTTTCCTCTTCTTTTAATCTCTCTCCGTTCTGATCTGTCTCCCTCTTCTAAATCAGAATTCCTTTCTGTGGAAATAAGCCACCTAGAGTTCTGAGAGATGGAATAAATAACGCATAAATGAGTTCCCTTGCCCAGTCGTTGATGAGATATGGCTGCCACCTCCCCTACACTTGATTACCAGCTGCAGAGGAATGTCATAACATGGAAAGGGCTCCAAAGATGAAATTGGCCACCGGGGAGGGAAGGGAGGATTTTAAACCAAGACCCAAGAAATAAATCCAAGAAAGGGCTGCTGTGGGGGGATTCATGCTGGGGAAAGTGTGAGGACTGCTCTCCGTCCCGGGGTCCCCTCAGAGGTATCCCGGGGAGCAGACTTTCTGCCCCCAGCTCTTTGCTGCTCCCCCATCTGCCCCAGGGCCACCCCTGGGGCTCCCCGTGAGCCATCTTGGAAACAAGCTTGTGGCGAAGACTCCAGGCTCCTCCAGGCTCTGATGTGCTTTGTGGCCAGGAGGAGGGTGACCGGTGGGAGAGAAGTTGAGAAGGTTAACAGTGTTGTCTGGGGACACTTTCGAAGTCATGTTTTAAGAGGCAGATCACATCTGATGCAACACGAACCCACCGCCAAGCAGCGAGATGCATAGGTTCTCAGGCTCTGAGACCCTATGGGAAATTGCCTATAGGCCCCACAGCCTGGGAAACTGGCCTGGAGGTTTTATAGAGTGACTAATATCCTACAGGGATCCGCTGGGTCCTAGGACTTGCATCAGGGTCAGCACATCAGCCCCTCTTAGAGCAACACCCCTGGGACCGTCCATGTCCATCTGGAAGAAACTAGTCACAGAGTGGATTCAGGACTTATTTCTCTTTCCCACCTCTCACCCAGCTGTGTGTTTACACATGATTTTATATTTTCTGTTGGGAAATCTCAAAGCATCTAAAAGGCAAGCAGAGATTCTCAAGCTGCAGGCAAAGGTGTATGTGTGTAGGGTTGAAGGGAAGGGAGTGATGCTGAAAAAAAGGAGAGAGAGACAGAGAGACAAAGAGAGAGAGAATGTAGAAGCAAATGAAATGGCCAGGGAGAAGCTGGGTCTCCAAGGTTTAATACTGTGATATTATAGTTAATAATCCTGCCACATTTGACATTACATGGTACCATTATAGGTGTTTGGGCTGTAGGATCAGGTGAAACAGTGTCACAGAAACACAATTTCTTTCTCCCCCATTTGGGGATATTGGCCAGCAGGGGATGTGATGTGTTTAGATGTTTATAACTGGTTGTCCCTGACCTCGGGGCTTGTCCCCGCTCCCAGCCAAACATGGCATCTGCTCCGTTATTGTCCAGAGGGTGAAGGGTCTCCAAACCCCTAATCACTGTGAACTCCTGACACCCTAACTTCATGCTGCCAGCATGAGTCCCTGGCAAGGGGATATATTTGCGACTTGGCTGTGATTCTTCTGCATCAGGACAGGTAAAGCTTGGAGCTAGAAGAGGTCCAGGGAGGCAGAGGGGGGACGTGGAAATGCCTGGGATGTGGATGACAGGACAGTGATTCTAAGTCCTGACTTGCTGGCTCTGTTAACCTTTAGAGATTCAGTTCCTCCCTAGGAATAATGACAGATAATGATCTCGTATGTTGCATTGCACAGGGAAATTAATCAATAATAGCTAGAAGAAAAAAAAAAAGGAAAACAAAATACCTAGAAGCCCTTCTTAGAATCTAGTATAATTGTCTCCTTCACTCAGGTGAAACTAGAACCCAGACTGGCAATTCCCACAGGAGGGGGATTCTGTAAATACTTGCTGAGTAGAATTGACAAGCTATTGTCTCTAGACTCCAATTCAGTGCTCTATAGAGTCAATTTCACCTTGTTCCTTTTCTGAACAGGCATCTTCTGTGCTTTCAAGGCCACAGGCAGCAGAGGCTCCCAGAAGGTCAGTTTCCCTGAAACTGACTCTGGGAGGTAGAGATGTGGACCTAGTGAGTTTAGCTCAGGTCGATTCTCTGGCACCAGCAGAAGCAGCTGCTTCTCTAAGAGGCTGAGCTGGGGGCTCCATCCAGAAGAGGAACTGGCAGATTAAGCTCTCAGCCCTGCCGCTCTGGCTAGAGGTTGATAAGCGATCTTCAGAGAAGTGGAGGGAGCCCTCCGTCCCTGCTTCCTTGCAAAACCATGACTCAGGAATATGGTTCACATCCTCAGGATGGCAGAGGGGCTAAAAATAAACCATGACCAAAAAGACCCCGGCGACGGCCGGGGGGTGGGGACAGGAGAGGGAGGGGTGCCAGTGGAGCTGGGGGAAGACGAAGGGGGAGGAGGGGAAGGTTGGGCAGGGGACCACACAAGGAGAGGGAGAGGAGTCAGGGCCTTGAATCAGAGGGGGGAGGGGGGGAAGGAAAGTCCTGGAGGGAAGATGTGTTTGTCTACTGCAGGGACACAGGCTGGACGCTTGGCTGATGGTCACCTCTGCTCCCTTTGTCCCTAAATAGGAACGTCCGCCTCTCAGCACTGGGCTCTATCTCCCTCAGTGAGGTCCTGAGTGTCTCTAGTTACCACTTCTATGCTGGGGACGCTGAATCTTCATCTCTGACTCTAATCCCACCCGAGTCTGGTCAGTATCTTCAGCTGCCTCCTTTAATCTATTTTATGTATTAGTTTCCTCCTAAGATTTTTGTGGCCACTAAAAAGAAAAAAGTTTGGCAATCATTGACTTTTGGGTTGAAACTGTCTTTGCTGAAATTTAAAATGTCCCCGATTAAAGTGCCCCTCTCCCATCTGTCCCCCAGCCCCCTTTCTCCCTTCCTGTGGTGCTACAACCATACTCCTAGTCATTCAGACTCTGGATCTAGGAGTACAAGCAGGGGCAGGATTCCCGCCTGCTGCCTTGGAGATGTTTCTGGGTTTCAACATTTTCTTGCTCACCCGCTGTGACCCGCCCCGGTCCCACACTGTTAGGGCCTAGATGGCTGTGACATCTAACTAGCTTCTCTCTCCTCCTCTGCTCAGCGCATGTCACCCTCTGCTGAAACTTCTGGTGCCCACCTTTCAAAACCCTCAGTGCTCCTGTGGTTCCCTCATGGGAATCCTCTGGTCAGAAGTCAAAAGGCTCTCCTGGCCGGGCGCCCCACTGGTTTGACGCATCTCTCTGTCTGGTCAGGCATCCCTCCCCCATCAGGGTACAGACCTCCTTCAGTCCCCACCCCACCCCGGGAACACTCCCCACTCTTTTGAACTCGCCCAGTCTTGCCCATCTTTTGCTTTTCAAGTCTAACCTTCTCTACTTCCTTCTCCAAGACCCCTCCCCCCGACCCCAATTATTTTAGCCTAAGGATTTTTCTGAGTCCTTGCAATCTCTCCAGTCTGCAGTGCATAGCTTAGCATTTGTTTATACACAGCTTATCCCGATGGCTGGCCTAGCCCCTGATGCCACACATGCTGCTCCCGGCCCCTAGCTGGGAGGCCCTGGGGCCTTTGGCTCTGCAGAGCTGACTCCTCTTTCCCGCCCCACCTCTCCTAAGGCACAGCGGGCCTCTTAGGCTGACCGCCTTGTTCCTGAGCCACAGCCTCAGGAGAGTTCAGGCCTCAGCTTGACATATCTGCACGTCTCTTGCTTTGGATTAGCTTCAACATCCTTGACCTTGATGCTACCAGCAGGAGTGTCTTCACGTCCCTGTCCCCAGCCTTTCTATTTCTCGTCCTCGGTGGAGTCTCCGGGCATGTTCTTATTTGCTGCACTGGAGCCATCCCGGCCTCTTCGTCTCTCGGACAGGCCAGGCTGCCTCCAAACAGGGCCTTCCCACTCCACCTCCCTTCCTGCCTTCTTTGGCTGGGTCACTTCTACCCACCCTCCACTTCCCAGGGGGCCACTAGAAGTCACTTCCTGGGGGGCAGTTTCCCTGACTGGGTCAGATCCCCCTGACAGATGCTCTCAGAATGTCCTACGCGTTCCTCCACAGCACTTAGCACACACGCAATCATGTGCTTAGTTCCTTGTTTACACACTTTCCCCCAGTGGCTGTATGCACCATTTGGATGGGGTCCTAGCTGGTATTATTTTCTGCTTTGTCCCTAGCATGGAGAATACACAGTGTCTGGCTCAGAGCAGAAGCTCTTTGTTGAAAAACTACAGAAGATGTGTTTTGGATTTGACTTGGGAGTTGGGGTCTGGTTGGTCCAGGACCCAAGGATTCTGCCTTCCAAACACACAGTGAGTTGTTTGCCTTTTGCTCTGTGTTGAGCCAAGAGTCAGCTTGGAGAGGCCATCCTTGCCCTCCTACATTTTCTCTCATTCCTTGCGACAAAAAGTCCGGGTGTGGCTCAAATTCTCCATTCTTCTAACATCCATGGCAAAGTTTCCCCTCCTCCATCTCCCCACTACCCCCAACTCTGGCACAGACTGGAGGCTGGCCGATGAACGGACACAAAAGACAATGCTTCTGCCAATCCTGCCCGTCGAATCTCTGGGCCAGTTTCCTCTCTGTCTCCTGTTCTGCGGGGGCCTCCTCACAGTAAGTTTGGGAAGAGACGGAGCTGGAAATCAGGGAAGGGAGAGAAGCAGTCACCCCAACAGGAGCACAGCCCTGGGAAAGGTAGCTCGGAGCCCAGGGCACAGGGGTGGTGTCTGAGACATATCTGCAGAGGATCCGTCACGGTGGGCAAAAAAACTCCATTGTGCATCCATCCATCCATCCTTCCAACCAGTGTTTACTGAGTACCCACCACCCCTCCTGTTCTCACCAAACTCACAGTCTATCGGGGGACTCAGAACCCTGAAGAGGTCAGCAAACCACGGATTACAGGTGGCTCTTAGGGCCAGGAAGGAGCAACAAGGTTTGGGATAGGGAACTGTGTGTTCCCTGCTTTGGATCTGAAGGTCAGGATAGGTTAAGTTTAAGGTGATCGGGTTCATCTTGCCTCCCCACCTCCACCCCACCCATTGTTCTGTCCTTCAATGACTTTTCTTTCTTTGCTCATCTCTGATCCACTCTCATATATTCACATCCCGATTTTCTGTTTTCCAAGGTCTCTCTCTGCCGGTGTTTGGTCTTTGTCTTTGGTTCCTATTTATCAAGAAGTTTGAAAACCTAGAAGCTTTCCTTTTCTTTTTCACTGGGCTTATTCCAATGAAATCCCTGGAGTTCCGGGTTCTGGGTCATCCCCCTAAATCACTAGGTCTCACAAACTTGGAAGGTTGGAAGATAACTTAGAAGTAAGCACGCCCAGTCTTTTGATCTTCATTTTCTTTCTCTCTCTCCTGCTCCTCCTCCTGTTTCTCATTTTCCATTGCTCCATTTCTTTCTCTTCTCTGGCTCTTTCCTCACCTCCTGGTGTTTCTGTCCCATCTGTCTTGCAAGATGACAAGTGGTTACAAGATAGGAAGGAGAGCCTCCCTCCTAGGGCAGCTCATTTTTTCCAGGCACGTGGACAGATCTCATTTCAATTATCACCTTTTTGATACAGGTCAAGCTGATATGCCACAGTTCTGTGCCTGTCACTTCATCATTCCTGGCTGTTGTCCTATCGTCTTTGTTCTATCGTGGGAGAAGGAACTAAGCAATTTACTTTTGTTTTTTTCTGCAGAAGGGAGGATGCAGAGATGGGAGGACCCAGCAACATATGGACTATGCTTTTTGGTAAGTGGTACCAAGCTTTGTTAAGTCCTCTCTCCCTTTCTTTCTTGATGCAGAATACTTGAGGAGTAGGAAAATTGCATGTAATGTGTGAATGGTCCTTCTCCCCTGCTTATCAAGGAATCCAGGCTCAGTGGTCAGCTAAGTTAGCAAACCTGGGGGTACTGTGGAAATAGCATGGGCTGGATGTGAACCACAGTGTGGCCATTTATTAGCTATGCAACCTTGGGGAAGTTACTTCCTCCTTCTGAGTCTCATTTTCTCATCTGTCAAATGAAGACAGACTAGTGCTGACTTGTGAGGCTGTGTGTGAGGATGGGATCTAGGAAGGTGTCTAAAGCAGCTGGCTGGGTGAGGAATGCACACCCCTCGTTCCAATTAGTAAGCATGTCCTGAACCCCTCACATTTGATTCTGCAAACTGTATAGAGCCTG
Organism: Mesoplodon mirus; assembly: GCF_964341445.2. NCBI lineage: Eukaryota > Metazoa > Chordata > Mammalia > Artiodactyla > Ziphiidae > Mesoplodon > Mesoplodon mirus. The sequence goes on along the minus strand of NC_138983.1, from coordinate 135,512,534 downwards.
GGCCATGCCTTTGAGGGTGCAGTGAAGAAGCAGCCAGGATTGTGGAGATCGGGTTAAGGACATGGTCCTTTCTTCGCCCAGGGGCCTGGCTCTGAGCTGGGGGTGCTCAGCCGGGGCCCCCTCCCCAGGAGCTGTCATACCTCAGGAACCGGCCGCTGCGCCAGCATCTGGATCTTCTTCGATCTCGGTCTGGACTCCTTCTGGTTGTCTTGTAGAATCAGTTATCAGCAGCGAGCAGAGGGGGCTTTGGCTTTCCTCTCTGTGGCCCAGGCTGCCGCCTTTCCTCTCCATGAACAGCCTGGCGAGGGGCAGCAGGAAGGTTGCTCCTGGGGTTGCAGGTGATGCTGCCCTGCGTGCCCCCTCCATGCCTCTCTGACCTCAGACGCTGCTGTCTTGATGCTAAAGCAGGGCTTCTTTTAGTATCCCCTGCCCTTAGCTGAGAGGTGCGTAGGCATCAGATGGAAATTTAGAAATTGTTCGGGCAGAGGGAATGTGGAGGTCTGTCTTTAGCTTCTGCTTTGCATCCCCTTCCTGTCAAGATGCTCCTGCCAGCGGCCACATTCCCTCAGGCTTCCTGCCACTTTCTGCGACCCTCCTCTTTGCATTCATGAACTCATGAGTCCACAGACGAAGGCTGGTTGCAGCTTTGGAACAGACCTTCCATCAGCGGTGCCCCTTGCCCAGACTGGTGCTTCTGTGCCTGGGAGGCTTCTATGCTGGAGTGTCAGATGGGGCCGGGAAGGTACTACCAAGAATGGGGAGCTGTTTGCGGGGGAGGTTCTGGACACCGCTTCAGGTGACTCTGAAAGAAGAATGTGAGTTCTCAGTCCTCGTTTGTGTTTTGCACTCAACCGCCGTGGGACACGGTCCCTCCCTCCCCCCTTGCTGTGCTTTCTTCCCTGGGCTGTCACGATGCCCTCTCTCTGGGCCCCCTCCCGCCTCACTGGTCTCCACTCAGCCCCTCTGAGCTTCCCGTTGACTTTGGAGGGTCCCCAGCTCTCCTTTTAATCCTCCTCGGTGAATCCAGCCAGTCTCACGGCTTTGGAAGCATCTAGAGCTGGCCACCGCACCTTGAGAGCTCCAACCCAAAGTCCCTCTGAATCCAGGTACACGTGGAACTCACAACATGGACGTCTCGGAATTCCTGTGGCCACAACCGGACGCTGGTTCTCCCGACATAGTTTCTCCCTGCTTCTGGGTCTGAGCCGAGGTCTTCAAGAGCCCTGCTAACACCTCTGGTTCTCCTGACCCACATTCAGCTGGTCAGCAAGTCCTGTTGCCTCTACTCCTAAGCTCTGTCCAGTGCCCTGCTGCTCTGCGTCCCCTGCATCACGGCCACCCTCAGGCTAAGCCCCATCGCCTCTCGCTTGGAGCCCGACCAGGACCTCCTCGCCGCTTCCCCTCTCGGCCCCTGCTGGTGGCCTCACAGAAGAAGCCAGATTGGATGGATGTCCGTGCTCTTCCTCCCATTCCTCCAGTCTTTGCCCAAATGTCGCCTCCACAGCGCATCTGCCCTGCCCATTCTACGTGAACTGGCGGCACCCCTGTCGCCCCGCTCCCCCATCCCTACCGCCCGCTCTTATTCGCCTCGGGTGCTTAAGTCATTGTTATCTTTTTTTAAAGAAAATTTTCTTTTTCTTTTCAATCAAATTGTCTTTTTTATTGAAGTGTAGTTGATTTACAATGTTGTGTTAATTTCTGCTGTACTGCAAAGTGACTCAGTTATCTCTATATATACATTCTTTTCCATTATGGTTTGTCATAGCATATCGAATATAGTTCCCTGTGTTATACAGTAGGACCTTGTTGTTTATCTATTCCATATATAAAAGCTTACATCTGCTGATCCCCCCCTCCCACTCCATTCCCCCCCAACCCCCTCCCCGTTGGCAACCAGCAGTCACTTCGCTATGTCCGTGATTCTGTTTCTGTTTCATAAGTAGGTTCATTTGTGTCCAATTTTAGATTCCACATTTACATGACATCATACGATATTTGTCTTTCTCTGTCTGACTTACTTCACTTCGTATGATCATCTCTAGTTGCATCCATGTTGCTGCAAATGGCATTCACTGCCACTCTCCCTCACCAGGAGCGGCGGGACCTTTGTCTTCCAGTCCCGAGAGCCTGGTGACACATTGCAGACGCTCTGTAGTGGATGGAGCTTTGCTGCTTTGGGAGGCTGGCCTCTTCTCACCCACAGGTTGTGGCCAAACACCAGTTCTTGAGGGAGCATCCCCAATAGAGCAGGGTCTCCCTCCCCCGACCCACCCAGTGCTCTCTGCCAGGCCTCTCCTTCAGGCCTATTGTGACAACTTGTAAGTTCACATTCACAGGTCTGCTCACTTGTTTGTTGTCTGTCTCCCCAGCTGTGACCCCGTTACAGCGTGTTGGCTTTGTTCTCTGTGGTATTCGCAGTCCCTCGCACAGGCCTGCAGAGTGGACTCCTGATACATTTTGGTTGAATAAATGTGAACACACATTTCATGTGTCATCTTATTTGATATGAGGCTCAGAGAGGTTGTGTATTTGGCCTCCAGGCATAGAGCCAGGTGGATGGGCCAAGCTTGAACCTAGGTCTGTCTAACGTGTGTGCGTGTCTGTGTGTGTGTGTGTCTAACGTGTGTGTGTGTCTGTGTGTGTGTGTCTAACATGTGTGCGCGTCTGTGTGTGTGTCTAACGTCTGTGCGTGTCTGTCTCTGTGTCTAAAGTGTGTGCACGTCTGTGTGTGTCTAACGTGTGTGCGTGTCTGTGTGTCTGATGTGTGTGCATGTCTGTGTGTGTGTCTAACGTGTGTGTGTGTCTGTGTGTGTCTCCCCAGTGTTGCACTGTGCAGGCAGCTGCATCCCTGTAGGGAGGGCTGTACATCCACGGCTGGCTTCTCTGGTGACCCCGGCCCAGTAAACGCTCCCAGAAGAGACCCCTTCCCTACACTTTGGGTTCTTTCTCAAGAAACCTACTCTGGAGGCCCGGTGCCCAGCTCTGTGAGGTCCCGTGACTACCTGCTGCCCTCTCAGCCCCACCAAACCCATGGCCTCCAAGGGGACAAAGGGCTAGAAGTCCCACCTCTTTGGACACCGAGCACACGGCCTTGGGAGGCTGGGAGCACTGCGGGTCAGAGACAGCCACCTGAGCCTCTTCCAACCACGGGATCCATCCTGTCCAGACTCTGCGGCCCAGGAGGAGCCAGCTGCCCTCGCCCCGTGATGCGAGCCCACCGTGGGCACAGCTGAGAGGCCCCAACGGTCCCCGTTCCTTCCCGCCCACAGCAGGTGTCAGGCTCACATCTGCGTCCCACAAGGATCCGAGGCTCTTTTCTACAGGAAGGGAGAGGGTGAGGAGGATGCACAACGGGGGTTTCAGAAGCAGCAGGAAGGACACTGGCTGCCCTCCCCTCCCCGGCCAAGGGCAGAGAGACTGGGGGAGACGGGCCCCTCACCCCGTGCCCAAGGTCCGGTGTAGAACTCTCACCTCACAGCAGCCCCCAGAGCCGCTTCTCCAGGTGGGCCTGGGCCTGTCCCTGGACTTCAGGGGTGGCCCCCGGGCACCCCGGGCGAGTGGCAGTCACCATGCCATCTGCGGCAGGGTGGCTCCCCAGGGCTCGCAGCAGGACTGGGACGATGACAGGCACTTGGGTTCAGAAATTGTGGCAAATCCAGGGATCTGGTGGCCATTGCCCGAACTTGTGGGTGATGCCTGGCCTAATACATGGCAGCTGAGGGCTTGTCTTTTGTCTCCCTGGGCAGGCAGGTGAGAGTAAAATGGTAAATTAAATAGACTCATTTTAAAAATTATTATCTATGACGCTTTTCCCCCAGCTACAATATGGACGCCCCCCGTATGACCCATTTGACATTGAGCCACTTTCCTCTCCCAAGCTGAGCTGGTTTTGCTTAAATAGTAGTAGATACGCTTTGCTCATCAGTAAACTACAGAGAACCAAGCCCAGGTCCAGGTTTCCATGCTCAGTGGCCGGGAAAGAGTGAGGCAGGGGCTCAGGAGCTGCGAGCACAGCCCGACTTAGTCTTCAGTGCTTCCCAGCTTGGCCCACGTGAGCGCACGTGCGCGCACACACACACACACACGCGTACACACGCACACACGCACGCACACACAGACTAAATTTGCTTCAGGCAATCCCTAAAGCAGACAGTTCAATGCTGTCGCTTATTCTATCAAATAAATATAGATCTATAAATAGACCTCCCACTTTGCCTTGGAAAGTGACAAGTGTGCAGAAACTATTTCACTCACAAGCCAAACGCTGGCTGGCTTCACAGCGTTAGTGTGGATGTGGCATCTCCTGGATCCCTGGGCGCTCAGGCAGATTCCATGAGGGTTTACAACTGAGTTGGGATTGTTTCTTTACCAGAACTGGCTTTTGGTTTCATCTGGGGGGATAAAATCTTAATCTATGTCATTTTAATTAAACTCTTCCCAGAGTGCTACTGATATCAGCTGGCATCTACTGAGAGAGAGAAAGAGGGGGCGGGGAGAGAGACAAAAAGAAGGAAGGAAAGAGGAAGGGTGGGAGGGAGGGAGGAAGTAGGAGAGAAGAAAGAAAGAGGAAGAAGGAGAGAAGAAAGAAAAGAGCCCTGCTTCCCTTTGGCTCCGTTCTGTACTCAGGACAAGCCCACAGACCATGACAAGGGCACACATTTCCGGTTCCTGGTTCTGCTCTGACCATCCCAGACTTGGCATCCACCCAGCTGTGTCCACAGACTAGACAGGTCCGCCTCCACGGCCTTCTGAGCCAATCACAAATTCTGATGGACATGACACGTGGAATCCAGTGTCAACCCAAACCTGCGAGGGCCATTCTGCCCAGAGAGCGAGCACACAGACCCACAAGGAACTGGATCCAGGGGAAGGGCCCCAGCTCATCACCCCCAGCCCCCTGTCAGCCTTGCACTACAGGCTCCTCTCAGGCCCACCTGTCCACACCTGTGCTTGCAGCTGGGTCCCCGGGCCATCTCTGCTCTGAGCTAGTCCGAAGGTGGCACTGAGTATCGCCTGTTTTGAGTCAGTGTTATATCTTAAGGCCAAAAGCGTGCGTCAAGGGAGGCCAGCAGACACACCATGGGTGAACCCTCTGTGCTGTGAACGGCAGGGTCATAGGTCCTCTCACCTGTTGTTCCCACTGTCCCTTGGCACCAAGAGGCTGCCTTGATTTTGTGTGTGTGTGTGTGTGTGTGTGAATGATCCTCCACTCGGCCGCACAGCCTGCAGGCCCGTCCTAGAGAGAGGAGGTCCCCCCAGCCTTCTCTTCCCCGGGGGGCTGGATAGAGCTCTCTGTGCCCCCAGCCCCCAACTAGGTCTTGTACACGAGCTCTGAGTCTCAGCGTCCAGCGCGGCTAGCTATGCTGGCTCTGCCCAGATCGGCCCCTCGGCTGCCCTCCAGCACTGAGCTGCACTTGAGCCTGACCCCCCAGCTGCTGAGCTGAGCCCCGGGCAGCCTCCCCGACCGCATCACCCCAGGCTTCCTCCTCTTTCCTCCATCTGCCTTGATCGTCAGGCCCAGCAGCTTTTGAACCAATGCTTGTTCACTTTAGAACAGCTCGAACCTCCTGGGTGAGAAGAAACACGGGGTCAGAGAGGTGAAATGTCTTGCCCAGGACCCTGGGCTAGTTGGAAGCATAGTCTGGACGGTGCCTACTAGGTCTTTAGACCTTGTGTCTGTGAGTTTCCCCCCTGGACCAGCAAACTTCCACGCCTGTGCCACACGAACCAGTGGGCGCCCCGCAAGTAGAACACAAAGCCAAGCTCGACCCTACAGTCAGACGCCGACCTCCCTACCCTCTGCCCCCCGCACGGCTGTTCCTGCCAACCCAGGACCACATATCTGACATCTCTGCCCGCATCTCACCAGCCTGCTCTTGCAGGTGGCAATTTGCATGGGGGAGTGTACCCTCTCCCATGAGATTTTGCCTATGTGAGTCTCTTTTCTGCTCTTGGGAGATGAGCAAGAGATTTTCTTTCTGCCTCTTTAAAAAGAAAGAAAAATAAGACCCCAGTAACTCCCTGCTCCTACGCAGGTCTTAAGGTGTTTCAAAGCCTCCCTGGTCTATTTCTGGCCTATTGTCGTCGGGGTCTGAGAGGAAGGCCTGATGGCAGTTCTTTGCTTTCAAGGCAGAAACAGAACATTGTTTCTCTCGGCTTTGATTTAATGGCCAAAAACAGTTATAGGAAACTGTTCAGCAGATGTTTTACGAAACTCAGAAAAAAATTGGGTCTTTGAGAGGGGCTATTTTTAGACTAATGCTTCCTACCATTGGGGGTTTGGTGCTCACAAAAGGAACAGAAAATGGGAGAGAGAGACAGAGAGGTGGAGAGAGCTTTGAACATTTAGACAATCACCTTTTATTTTTTCTTCCATTTTCACCCTGAATTAAATGTACATGGGACTCCATGGAGGATGGAATACGGAGGTGATTCCAGGGAGGAAGGGTGCACTTTACCGTGTCCTTTCTAAAATGAAGGTTTACTGCGTGCAAGGAAAATCTCTCTGTTTTGTCATTTCCCCACCTCCTTCTTGAGGCAAAACGGAAATGCTTTTTTCCTTGCCCACTTCGCTTCCTTGTGTCCCTTTGCCTGAATTAACCTTTCCTCCCCTATCCCATCCCTGCTTTCCTTTCCCTTCTGCCTCTTTTACCTATTTCACTCTAAGGTCTCATTCACACTCAGGCCAGGCGCTTCCTCCCCCAGGAAGCCTTCCCTGAACTCTCCAGGGTGGATTACAGGGCCTCCTGTATGATACACTGGCCGTATTTCAAACACTGCGTCTACTGCTTTGCTTTACAATCTATTTATGTATCTAGCTCCTTCCTCAGGCTGTCAGCTCCACGAGGGTTGGGGGCTCTGTCTTAATTACCTTGTTGTCTTCAGTATCTAGCCCTGTTTAGTTCAATACCAAGTAGAGAATAAATGTTTCTTGAGTGGAGGGATTGATGAAGAATAAAGGGAGTGAGCAAGCAAGGGAATTTTATCCAGTTGAAAATATTTTACTTTACCTACAGAAGCAGAAATGAATCTTTTTTGGTCTTTGCTGTTCAAGTAGAACTAAGATCTGTTACTACTATAATGTAATAAAGTAATTATTATACTTCGAAGTGGTTATTACGATTTCCAGGAAACTGAGGCTTTGGGACAATAAACAAAAGAGCCGATGTGAGAGTGATCAGCTTCGGATATTTAATTAAAACCTTTGGTTTTCTCCACTCTATGGGAGGGAATCATATTTAAGAAAGCTTCAGATGCCTCTGTCCAGGTAGGATACCCGGTGAGGGCACAGAAAAGGAAGGTGGGGAAACTAAAAGCAAACTTTTCCTCCTTTCTGCTTTTTCTGGGGCCACTTCCAGTTGGAACAAGAGGACCAGCATGGCCCCAGGTGAGGAACAAATAACCTTGCACGTTCCCCTTTGTCCTGAGGCCTTTGGCCAGTGTCTCAAAGTCAGGTGAACAGAATGAAGGCCAACGGCTTCTAACTTTCTGAAAAGTCCTGGAGCTCAGCCCAGGAAAAATGAGGTTTTCCCTTGATTTGACCTCGTCATTCATCACGGTCTCCCTCGTTTCTCCAGACCGTACTGAGCACTTTCCAGAGAGCATTTTTAGCTGGTGGAGGTTGAGGCAAGCTCTGCTCTCTGAAAAAGCATCATCATCACCTGTGTGAGGGCCCATGGCCACATCAGTGCACTCTGGGCAAACGCGTTAGAGTTTCCTGGAGGCTGGACCCCGGCAGAGCACCCTTTCGTGCGCCAGGGCCCTGGGTGAATGTTTCCATATCCTTTTTTTTTTTTTTTGCGGTACGCGAGCCTCTCACTGTTGTGGCCTCTCCCGTTGCGGAGCACAGGCTCCGGACGCGCAGGCTCAGTGGCCATGGCTCACGGGCCCAGCCGCTCCGCGGCATGTGGGACCCTCCCAGACCGGGGCACGGACCCGTGTCCCCTGCATCGGCAGGCGGACTCTCAACCACTGCGCCACCAGGGAGGCCCTCCATATCCTTTTATATCCTTAGAGCTATCATTTTTTTTGAACACTTAAAATGCACTAGAAAATGATCTCATTTATCTTCTTTATCTAAGACTGTTTTTAAAAGTACATAATATAATTTTTTTCCTTATTAATAAGGAACATTATCTTCTGTGTCTTCAATTATCTTCTATGTCTTCAAGAACTGGTTTCTATTCTTACTCTGTTTTCTGGATGAGGAAACCTGAGTGGCTACAGAGGTTGAGGAAACGTGCCCAGAGTCACCCAGTGGGTGAATGAAATGCTGGGACTGGGCTGACACTATCGATTTCAGTGTCTCAGTGTGTCCTGATCAAGGTCCCTGGGAAGCTCTCTCTCGTGGAACCCTCCCTTTCCAATCTTTGCACGCTCCTTCAGACAATCCCTCTATTTCTAACTCTCCCCAAAGTTCTCTGCCCTCTTCTAGGACAATTTATTGCATTTCTTTATTCTGACTTTTAAATTCTGCAGGCAAAGACAGAGACCTTCCCTGCTAAGGGAAAGTAGCTTCAAAGAGGAAGACATGCAGAAAAGTATGAAATGTCAGTGGCTTTGAAAGGCTATTTTCTAGAAACAGGACAAGGGCATATGAGGCAGACCTAGCAAAGTCTATTCCAGTGGAGGTAGCTTTCCCCAGGGCGTTGCCAACCTAGTTTATTCACATCCTACTTATGGGCTATGATTGAGCCACTGGGACAGAGCTTAGGGGATAGTTGTGGAGCTCTTCTGTACCAGTCGGGCCAGGCTTGGTGACACCGTGGTGACAAGGGCCAAACCTCAGTGCTTCAAGCTACACTTCCTACCAGGCTACTGGAGCATCGCAGGTTGGCAGGGAATTTGTGCCATGGCATCTGAATCACTCTGGGCCCCTGGCTGCTCAGCAGCTGTCACCTGACACATGCCCGAGAGAAAAACAGAATGGCTAAAACTCTTCAGGCATTCTCTAGGTTTCTTCCAGAGAGCTCGAATTTCATCACTGAAAGCAAGTCCTAAGGCGACTCCCAATTTCCAGGGTGCAGGGAAGTGAGATTCTACCTCGTGCCCAGATTGGGAAAGAACTGCCATCTACATTTGGTGAAGAAATTGGATGTACTTAATTTTAGGTTAAGTATTGTTGAACAAAGTCCAAATCCTGTCCTCAGAAGCTTTTTATGGTGTTGGGGAAGTAGGACTTATCAGACATCAAATAGTTAAGGACATTATGAGTGGGTATAAAATAATATATCCTGGCAAGCCATGGGGCATGGGGGATAGTAGGGTTTTAGATACAGTGTTTCAGGCCCCAAAGGAAGCAAAGGAAGAGAATTTGATCAGTAAAAAATGCCCTAGATAATGCGATGTTCAAATAGAAAAAGCAGTTATACAAACTGTGAAGATGAAAGTGTTCTCCCAGATTTAGTATCCCTAACTCTTCCCACTTCTAACTCTGTACAAGCCTCCACTAAAAATTTAGATCATCTTCTTCCTTGTTCCCCTGATAAACATCCATCTCTAAGAACAGATCTGACTTTGTCTTTTATTTTCAGTTCTTATAAAATATCTGGAACCCAGTTGTTGTTTGGATGAGTTAATCCTGCTGAGCCCATCGTGTAACAGGTTTCTTACAAGAAAGAGTGTGAGGACCACCCAACAGAGAGTCACCAGCATCGTCAGCTGGGCTCCAAGGAGACTTTCTTGGGGGAAGGGTCTCTGCATTTCTGTCCTTTCCCAAGCAGACCAGCTCGCTCTAACTCAGCTCCACAGCACACCTTCCGTTCCTTGGGCATCTTCTTACCTACACCTCTCACCTGGCTATCCTGGGAAGAAAACACCATCTTCTTCTTCTATTGCTTCTGCAGCATCAATTATTCAGAACAAACATTCTTCCCCTGCTCGCATCAGGGTCAGCATGGCCAGGGGTCCAAAAACACTGAGATTTTAAAGCTGGGAGGGTCCTAGAGGGACCTACCACCCAGCACTGTTGTTTCCTTTGCAGAAACTGAGGCTTAGAGAGCTTAGGAGACCCTCCCAAAGCTTGCTAGAACTGACTGGGAAATCTGGGCCTGAACCTAGGTCTTATGAATCACCTTTCACTGCTCTTCATACTCTGTATTTACAGATGCGTATTTGTGTTTAGACTTTCAATAAACTTTACATTGATACCTGAGGCCTCATATTTTCCCCGTTTATATCAAGATAATGTTCAAAGCAATGCAGAAATGATTAAAGGAAATCAAAAAGTGTGGTTTACATGCAAGGAAAAGAATAATCCTATGCCCAACACAAACGTGAGATCTCATAGAAACCTGTTCACCTGCATGAATGACACCAGCGCTGCAGGGAGAGGATCTTGAAATCCACCAGATGAAGTGGACCACCACGTCAGGATGGCCTGAGTGGGCAGGTGCTGACTCTCATTAGAAGTTCTCTAGTTCACCCATCATTCAGAGTTTTGATAGAAAACAGGCTAAAAAAAGAAAGAGAGAGGGGAGCAGTGGAAGCCGTGGTGAGGGTCAGGTGAGGACCAAGGGGGGTGGGAAAGGAGGACAGGTACCTCCCAGAAGCGAGGGCCGAGTTAAAGTTACAGGATGGATGACAGCAATGATCCTGCCTCTCACCTCTCTTCTCTGAAAGCACTGCTTCTCCAAAACTAAGCCAAGAGCAGAAAGACAGTATCATACTGTGGTCAATAATATGGGTTGAAGAGTCAGACTAACTTGACTTTGAATTCATATTTGCTTGGATGTGACCTCAGGCAAATTATTTAACCTCGCGTAGCCTCATTTTTTTTTCTTTCAGCAAAATGGGAATAATAATAATACCATCTCCCCGAGGGGTTGTTAAATGAGATAATGCAGGTCAAATGTTTAGCTCAGGGCTGGACAAGTAGTAAGTACGCAGTGAGTGTTAGCTGATAAACTTGAGCTCCTCTTCACTCAGTCTTAATTAATTAAAATTTTGTTGAGTGTTTTTTATTTTATTTACTTATTTATTTATTTTGTGGTATGCGGGCCTCTCACTGTTGTGGCCTCTCCCGTTGCGGAGCACAGGCTTCAGACGCACAGGCTCAGCGGCCATGGCTCACAGGCTTAGTTGCTCTGCGGCATGTGGGATCCTCCCGGACCGGGGCACAAACCCGCGTCCCCTGCATCGACAGGCGGACTCTCAACCACTGCGCCACCAGGGAAGCCCTTGTTGAGTGTTTTAAGTGTTGGTCACAATCAAAGGCAAATGAGACAATTAACTTGTCCATAAGGAGCTGTGTGAGTTAGGACCAATTTAGGAACTTCATGAGCTGATATAATTTTCTTTATTTCTGATCAGGCATGCATCTGATGTGACGTGAGTAGGAATATGCAATACTCCCAAGGTCCTATGAGGGTTGTGAGAGCTGCACCTTCAGCTCCCTGATAGCAGATGAGGTTCCAAGAGCCTTGCATGGGAGTGCAAGCTTGGCTTGAAGAAAGCCTCCACTGCACTGTCATAACGGGTATCATAATTAACCTAGGTGAGACTCTATTTCCTGTTTTTTGAAGCCGTGCTTGCTGTAACCTCGGATAAATAACCCCCTAAGCAGCCATTAGACCAGGAAACATTTTTAGGGCCTATATCCTGTCCTGGCAGAGAGATGGGATCAGATGAGCTAACGGGTGTTTCCATGGAAAACTGCTTTGACAGCTGCCATGTCAGTAATGGCAGGAGCATCAAAAAGCGAGCTGTCGAGTGTGAGAAAGGTTGACTTTTACTTTCCATCAGCACAGGAAAATGAGGTATCAAGGCATCCAGGTTTATTCTGTTCATGTGGAAATTAAAATTAAAAGGGGATGTATTAAAACCCACCTGTTCTAGGATGTATAGCCAACTCACGACCAGAGGGGATAAGTAACAAAAAACTAAATAATACACAATAATAATATAAAAATTAACCCCTTGGGGTTATATTTTAGGTCTGCAGGGAAAACACATAGTCCAACACCTCCATTTTTTTTTTTTTTTTTTTTTTTGCAGTACGCGGGCCTCTCACTGTTGTGGCCTCTCCCATTGCGGAGCACAGGCTCCGGACGCGCAGGCTCAGCGGCCATGGCTCACGGGCCCAGCCGCTCCGCGGCATGTGGGATCGTCCCGGACCGGGGCACGAACCCGTGTCCCCTGCATCAGCAGGCGGACTCTCAACCACTGCGCCACCAGGGAAGCCCCAATACCTCCATTTTTTTGGTGGCAGGGCTTCAGTGAAGTAGAAGATCTGAGTGGTGCTGAGGAGTCATTGAGTGTTTGTGAAAAAGGAGGTAGTCATCGTGATGAGATCTAGTGCCCCAGCTCTGTGTGGGGAAGACAGGGCTCAAGTCTCCCCTCTAGCAAATGTCCCCCCAGACCTTAACTTCCAGCCAAGTGGCTAGAATTTCTGTTGTCAAGCACTTGTCTGCTGGTCGCATAATGATATCTACTGGTAAAGTGGCCTGGGGCAAAGACCAGGAAACAAGATGGCCAAGGAACAGCAGAGTGCAGTCCTATCTGTGCAAATCGGCTATGACTCGAATCAAATCTGAGCTTTGATGTCATTATTTATTAAATGGAGAAAATATGGGCTTGCCCCCAAAATGTACCTGGAGGACAAATGAATTAAAATTGCAAGCACTTTGAACCTGGACAGGAATTGACGCACGGATGAAATGATTCGCCTCCCTCTCTTTCAAACCCACAGTCTTGTCTCTTTTGCTTGCCTGGACTGTAGGATGTTCTGGCTGCCTCTTTTTGCTTCATTTGGCTGAAGGGTAACTGGGGAGGGCAGGTTTGACCTCAGAGAGAGTATCCAGCCCACAGATGTGGGTGGTATACGATGGAGCCAGGAGAACGATTGCTCCTATTGGCTCCCTTTCTCTGTTCCCAGCTCCCTCCAGGGGACCATTTTCTCATCTCCTTCCCAGTTTGTGGGGAGTGCATAGACACTGCAGAGAGGTTGCTCCTTTCATAAGCCTGACCACAGGGGATCCAGCTGTGGGGTCACCTTTTCTTACTCTTTCTGGCCTCCTGGGAAGAGAATGGGCATCGGACACATTTTAAAGCCATTTCTATAAAATTGATGCTGCAAGTCAATGGGAAGCCTGCACTCAGCTTTCCAGGCAGGGGTTTGCCAAGGAACAAAGATCTGATTCATACTAACTCATTGACTGCCTTATTTGTAATTTTCCCCTTAATATTATAAATGCAGGCAACCAGGAATGCAGGCTTCCCAGAAGAGGATTTGCACAAATCATTTTTGTTTTCTATTTTCTGTATATTTCCTGTCCACCCCCATCCCCAGCCCAGTGCACCCGTGGAAACGCCATCACTCTCCGGAGGGGAACTGGAGAGCCCTTTGTTTAGAAGAGGAGGGGGAGGAGTTCTGTAGGGCACCTTTACTGTCTTCTCAGAGCCCAGGGCAGTAGAATGGCTGTTACCCAGAGTCTGCTGACAAATGCTTAGAATCCAGGTTTTTGAGAAAGGAGGCTGAGGCTGGCTGCAGGTCCCTGTGTGGGGACCTCCCCATCTAACCACGCCCCCGCCAAACAACATGTTTCCAGGTGTGCTCTGAGTTGTGTGGGTGGCTGGCTGCAGGGTGTTCAGTAAGTCAGTAGCTTCCTCAGAAGATCTTCACACAGAAGTTTGATTCTGCCACAGGGAGCTTTGGAGCTGTTGACTTAGAAATCTTTCCGAGTCATTTAAACATGGGCACATTCATTTGCATGCCTGAAATTCAGAAGAGCTTGCCTGCTCTTCTCCACAATTCCTGGCGCATATAGTCTGAGAGAAACGCTGGCAGTGCTTCCTATAGCTTAGGATTTGCGAGTCTCATCTCCTTGGGACCCTGAATAAAGGAGTAAAATGCTATGGGCAAAGACCCATTGAAGGGTGGGAGCATGGAGGCATAGAAATTTGTTAAAAGATTTTTCTAGGATTACTTTTTCTTTTGATTCCAAATTATACAGTCTTTCCAAAGGTCCTCATAGCTTCCTTGAACACCAAATCAGAGAAAAATAAAGGCAAATTTTTATTTTTAGAATTTTCTTGATCAGATTTTTCTCATCCTGACATACCAAATGTCATAGGGGAAATGGTTACAGGCCAGCATCTTCCAGTACGAATGGTCTTCTCTTTTAAAAGGTAGAGTTTTGGGTTTTTTTAAGTATAAAAATAATATATTCATGTGACAATGAAAAGCCCAACTACACAAAATATGTAATAAAATGTGAAAGTCTCATCCCACAGCTAGTCACACTCCCAAGAAGTGACAACTACTCATATTTTTAGTTTTTTGGTAGCTAATTCCATATTATATGTAATACATTTCTGCTATTTCTTGATTTAATCACTTTAAACCATACCAGTTGACCATCAATATAAAACATAAAACATGTAGCTCACTTACACTACACCCAACCCCATCAATTTCCCAACATTTAAATAATTTTTTTAGTTCTTAGTTGTCTTTTAGTTATCATTATAACTTTGAATAATACACCTCAATTTTTAATTTCTTGATTCATCATCTTGGGACAACAACTCTGACCTCATGTCGTATGAAATGAAGAAATTAGCATGCCTGTGTTTCTCTCCACCTTTTCACATACTCTTTACCTCCTAATATCACCAAAGTTATAATATTTGCATTCAATTTTTATCATAATTAAGTCATTCATGCTTGGTCTATAGATTGATTCTAAAAATTGAAAACCCATTTCTATTCAGATGACTATGTATTCATATCAAGGTGGTTCACCACAGGACCAAGTTGTATAATTAGACTTTATAGGATGAGGTATAATTCTATGTCACTAAAACTGTGTGCCAATGAAAAATATTGAAAACTTGAAAAATATTCCAAGTTTTAATATCAAATGAATTCTCTTTCTTATGTTCCATGAATTTGTTAAAATGAGATCACATTCTATTTCTCATAATGACTTTCTTATATAGCTTTTTGTTTTTCCTGGTGTTGCTGATTGCTTTTTTTCTTATTAGTTAAAGCAGTTTATGTTTTCACCTTTCATCCAAACTTTTAATAATTATGTTACAAGGGAGTCTACCTTCTTTTAAAGACATTCTCTTGTTCTATGATTGTTTTTTATACCTACTGTATACCATTCTCCTGGATAAGGTCCACTGTTTCTTGGATCTCATTTTCTTCTCTTTTTTTGTTTCTATTTCTATTTTGCTAAAGTACAGTCAGTCCTCCATATTCACAGGTTCTGCACCCTGAGATTCAACCAAGCTCAGATCCAAAATATTTGAGAAAAAATTCCAGAAATTTCCAAAAAGCAAAACTTGAATTTGCCACATGCCAGCAAATATTTACATAGCATTTACATTGTGTTTACAACTATATGCATAGCATTTACATTGTATTAGGTATTGTAAGCAATCTAGAGATGATTTAAAGTATATGCGAGGATGTGCATAATTTATATGCAAATACTGTGCCATTTTAGATAAGGGACTTGAGCATCAGTGGATTTTGGTATCCATGGGGGATCCTGGAACCAATCCCCTGCAGATACTGAAGGGTGACTCTACATCCTCTTTCTTCAGAAAGGCTTCATGGGCAGTAAACTTTCACATTCTTTGTATGTCTGAAACTGTTTTTATTTTATTATTATACTTGATTGATAGTTTTGGTATAGAATTTCATGTTCAAAATAATTTTTCTTCAAAAATTTTAAGATATGACTTTAATACTTTTTAGCATCCAGTGCTATTAATTTGAAGACTGATGCCAATCTTACTCCCATTCTTTTGTAGATGACTTGCCTCCATCTTTCTAAAAGCTTTTTGTATCTTCTCTTATCCTTGGATGAAACTTTGATTTTAAGATTAGTGACTTTCTTCAGTTCTTATAAATTTCTTCTGATAGTTTCTCCCCTTTATTTTCTCTCCTCCATTTTGGGAAAACTTATGAGGTGAATGTTGCACATCCTGGAT
The DNA here is from genome assembly GCF_964341445.2 of Mesoplodon mirus. Taxonomy (NCBI): domain Eukaryota; kingdom Metazoa; phylum Chordata; class Mammalia; order Artiodactyla; family Ziphiidae; genus Mesoplodon; species Mesoplodon mirus. The sequence goes on along the minus strand of NC_138983.1, from coordinate 135,496,592 downwards.
TGATATTCTATGTCTCTTAACTTTATTATTTGATATTTCATGTCCCTTTACATTTTTTTGTTCTTTGTTCCAAGAGACTTTGACTTTTTTCAGGCATGTTATTGACTTTTTTATTGGGCAATCCTATTTTAAAAATTTCGACAATTCATTTATTCATTCACTCATTGGTCAGTCACTTGTTTAGTAAATGTTTGTTGAGCCTTTGGTATGTGCCTGACATTCTTCTAGGGGATACAGCAATGAACAAAACCTGCAAAGTATCTTTCCTTTTGATGAGAGAGAAGGTAAACAATAAACAAATGAACAAGTGGATACATAGTATGTCAGATGGAAAGTGCTATGGAAAAAATTAAGGCAAAATAAGGTGGAGAGGGAATACTGAGGATGGAGGTGGATGGTTTTATTTTATAGGATAGCCAGGCTAGACCTCACTGAAGAGTGAACATCTTCATGTGATATGTGTGAAGTAAGGGAGGGAACTTCATGGAACTGCAGCAGGAAGAGCAAGTGCAAAGGCCCTGAGGTAAGAGCTTCCTTGCTCTCTGACCCCTTTCCATAGTAGCCCAAAAAGGCATTTGGAGGGGGGAGATTCATAAATATATCTAAAATTTTAAGATACCCATGTTTTGTTACATTGGAGACTGTCACAGGATTTGCAACTAACTTTCTAGGCTCTAAAATAAATGAAAATGTATGTATATTTTCAACCAAATAAACCTATACTGAGAAGTTCCTAAGGACCAGGCACCAAGTGAGATGCTGGAGATACAAAGATAAATAAGTCATAGTCTTTACCCTGAGTGTAAACAAATAACGAATATGTAAGACAGCAAATGCTTATTGGATTTATGGACAAGGTAATTGGGAATGTGAATACCTGATCCCATAGTAATGCTACTGGTGATACCTGATCTGGTAGTGATGCTACTGGTAAGAGGGTAAAGTCTGGCAGGGGAGATTCAGAGAGGAGAGGAGATGAAGACTGAATAAGATTTTGCTAAGGGAAAGGTAAGGAGAGTATTCCAAATGGCAGTAACCATGTGTAATACCCAGAAACAAATAGAGCATTCCCATCAAGAGATTTTATTCAATGCAGTCTAGTTTCTGTAGGCCTCAGAGCAGCATAAACCTATTAATTTAATTTTTCCCTGAAAAAGAAAGCCTAAGAAAAAAGGAATTATAAGGTAGCAGGACCAGAGGAGGACTCTCAGCAAACAGTCACTATACATGCTGTCTTCTGATTTTTATTTTTATTTTATCTATTTTTTGGCTGTACCACACAGCTTATGGGATCTTAGTTCCCCTACCAGGGACTGAACCCAGGCTCTTGGTAGTGAAAGCATGGAGTCCTAACCACTGGACTGCCCGGGAACTCCCTGATTTTTAAAATATATACTTGCCAAGTATGTGTGGCCTTGGATTGGGGGAGGCATGTGAGACAGAGAACCTGGAACTGGATTAAATATCAGGAGTTTGTGGTCTAACACTGGTGGCTTTGGTCAGATTACTTTCCCATAGTTACATCTACTTGAGTTTGAAACAATTAATTGTATAACATTTCCAAATATTTGAATGTTGTTCCTCTGCTGTGCCGATGCTCACCTTCCTATAACTTCTATCAACTAGGCCTAGTTTGATGCATTTGAAATGAACTACTTCCTCTTCTACGTTACAGCCCTTTACATATTTAAAAATAGCAGTAGAGATCATTGTAATAGTGGAATCACATAGAGCTGGATGGAACCTTAGCTATCATCTGGCCCAGTGGAAGAAACTTCTCTACAGCATCCCTGCTGGCTGGTCCTACGGATCCAGTGCTTTTCCAGGCTCTCATTTCTTTTTTGAATGGCTCCACATGTTCAAAAGCTCTCTAAATGCTCAAAAGCACTTCATCATTTTGATCTGAAATATGCTTCCCTGTAATGTTTATCTACCGATCCAAGTTCTGTGACACTTGTCTATTATGCGGCCATTTCAGTTCCAACAATGAAATATTATAATGTCTGCTGCAGGGAGACAAGGCAGGATTCATCAGAGCTATCATAAACAAACTCTCCAGTCCCTTTCATATGCAAAGCATTTCACTTTCAAAGCATTTTCTGTCTCTATTATCTCATTTTATTTTTCAGCATCTCAATGAGAAAAGACCGTAGGCAACAGCACGGAGAGATGCCTAGTTCCCTGAAGATTACTGCTACGTTTAGTAACACGGACAAGGATGGGAGAAAAATAATCAAGAAGGAAATGTGTCAGAAGGTGCTCAGTGTTCTGATGCCGCCACTCTTTGGAATCCTGCTTGCTGATACGTGGGAATATCAGTGCCTCAAGATAATGCAATGCGCCAGGGCTTCTCCTCACTCTGCTCCTATTTCACACCAGAGTCACAAGTCTCTGGGGTCAATGGCATTCATGATGAAATTAAACATCAGACACTTCTTCATATCTTCTCTATAGATACGCTACAGAAGGCTCTCTGGTGAGATGCTCGTTCTTCTTGAGATACCCAAATTAACAGACTCCAGAAATACGCAGAGATAAAATTCTAATCTGTATTCAATCTCTTGATCTTTGTTGGTCTTGGGCCAGTTACATGAGCAGCTTGGTTAGACCTGCAGGGAAGCGGGTTGTCCTTTCTTTCAGGCAATGGGCATGAGAAATACCTTGAGAATTCAGTTGTGCAGGATCGTATGTGGAATTCAGGAAACCTGGCACACCTTTCTGTGCACTAGTATATCAGACCTCAGGGACTCCTTTAGATTCCCAATCATGGGTGAATCGAGTCTCCTATCCATTTTCATCAGCTACAGTGGAAAAACCTTGTCTCTTCCTAGCTTCCCTTTGATGTGGAACACAAAATCTTTACTGGACCCTTTAAAAGAGGAGGAGATTTATGTTTCTATTTCTGGTGCAAAGAAAATGAATGTGCCTTTTACTTTTTCTCATAGACTCTCTCTGGTTGGAGCCTTCGGGAAAGCAGAGACTTATTTCAAGTTCCGGGAGTCAGTTTCTACACCAGGGGCTCGGAGCTCAGATGAGTCCGGTGGTGGGAACACACATAGAAGTACCTGCCTTGTGTTTGGGGCTCAAAACAGACCTTGTACAGCAGGAGACTGGTGCTGAGTTTGCAGAAGTGGGGAAGAGGCCAACCACCCATCTTCTGATGAGCAGATCAAAGGCATCACATTTCATTGTGTCAGGGGAAAGGAAATGGAAAAATAAAGGGAAAGCAAATCGAAGAATGAAGGGAAAGGGGAAATTCCTCTCATATGGATCGTCCATAGTAAGCAATGAGGAGCAGTTAAACTGTGCGTTGTATGATTTATGTATCAGAAGTCTTCCTCTTAAACTTCCTAGAAATTAAGTATAAGATCTTTAGTTCATGGATGGGAAAACCAATGCCCAGAGACCTTTCCTCCAAACACACAACTAGTTAGTCAGACTAGGAATTGAATCCAGATCTTATGATTCTTTTCATTGCTAGAAGAGTCAGTATAAAATGAAGGCTCAATCTTATGCTAAATTTCTAGACTTTTTAGGAATACATGTGAACATACCAGATAAAATACTGTAAAGGCAACTGTTTATGGCATTAAAAGTAGGTTAAGAAAAAATGGGCTAAAATACTATGTGTAATATGATTATTTTATTTTTTATAAAATAAAAAATACCTATCTATATAGAAAGATTGGAAAGAAATTATCCATGGAAATGTTATTACTGGCTATCTCTGGAAGGGCGGGGAGGGTTATAGAGAAATGTAATCTTCTGTTTTTATTTTTTCCATATTTCTCCAATTTTAAACAGTAAACATAGATTACTTTCGGATTAAAAAGGATAATAAGTACCTGGAAAAAGACAGAAGGAAGAATTGTCCTTGGAGTCAAGGTTAAAGTCCTTGAATTTTGATCTTGGAGAATGATTTAAGAGTAAGAGCATACTTTCAATATAAATTATTTACTCTAAACTTCCTTGAATTTTGATCACCGAGAGAGCTGACCTCTACAATCTGAACAAGTACCAGCCCTTCCGTACCTCTGATCCATCAGAGGATTTTGCCCTACTCTGAGCTAGAAGTAACAATGCTTTTTTCACTTTTACTGTTTTTGTTTCTTTTGGCCCTTTTTAGAAGTATCTGTTATCCAAACACCCAACATTTCTAAAAACTCACCTTTGAAATGCCACCAAAATAAGATAAAAAGTGGTGCACTGTATCCTGTTGTGCTCTGGTCAAGGATGAGCCGTGATGTAGGTTGCAAGAGAAAGCCCTTCATTAGGTAATGAGCCAGATTCTCTCCAGTCAGAAGCCTTTCCCTGGGAGCAAGGTCAGCATCTTTGTTCTTCCACATGCTTTCTGGATGGTGCAAAGATTGAGTTCAAGCTTTTGTGATTTCCTTAGCTGGTTCTTTGAAAAAAAAAAAGTGCTATAAGTAACTCATTTGTATGCTTATTGGGGAGTTAGAATACTGGATTGTACAACCAAAGTATTTCTTTCCATTCTTCATGCTCATCCCATTCCAAATTAACACTGGGATCCCGTTTCTACACACCTCTATGCTGTGAAGAGTTTTCTGTGTCCAATAGCCATTGACAAGAATGAGTGAGATGTTTCAGGGATTTTTTAGATCTGCAACTCTTAGAAAACAAACTAGGAGGGAAATAAAACCCAAAAGTCTAGATTCAGTCCAGCAATCACAAGTCAATTGCTTCCATTTTACTTATTCCTAAAGAAAAACAAGATGAAGGATGTATTGCGGCAACTACTCAAATGGTAAAGGAAAAACACACCAGCTGTAGACTGAATTAACCCAGATAACAGACAAAAAGAAATCTGGTGTGAAGTGGTGACTCATTCTGTCTGTTTATACAGCCTGAGTCTTCTGGTTAATTGTCAGTTCTTCACTTCACTCTGTGCTATGTAAAAGATAAATTATTCTTCTGACATGTTTGTTTTGATTGAAAAAAAGTTCATGTTGAAACAGTGGTGTGATGTGTACTCTAGGGACAGAGTTGGGTTCCAGAATTTGGTATCATGTTCTGTGACAACAGCAGGAGCAATAGGCAATGGGAGAAAAATTAAAGATCAAAGAACCAAAGTTAAGAAATTATGGGTAAATTGGATAGTATATAGCCAGCATTCAAATATCCATCTATCCATCTGTTCATCCACCCATCCATCCATCCATCTGCTCATTCATCCATCCATATATCCATCTGTTCATCCATCCATCCATACATACACTCATTCATTTATCTCCCCATCTGATACTCATACAGCCTTCACTTTAGATTTCTGGCACAGTGATAAGAGTTGCAGGAACAGTGTGAATGAGGTTGATCCATTTCTTGCTCCCATGATTTTACAATAAACAAAGAAGATGGACATTACACAAATAACTACAATATAAGTTTTTCTACAAATGAAGAAGTGGTACACTATTAAAATATATAATGAGATGACATAGTCCAGTGAGAGAAGGGAGATGGCGGTGGTCAGAGAAAGCCTCTTTGCAGAGGTAGAATTCAGGTCAAAAACAGATGTAGATGAATGTCTGAGACATCTGGATATTCCTAGCTTGTCTCCTTGGTCCCTGAGTTCAGGGATTGTCTTGGCTATGTTGAGGAAAAAGGGAAGTATCCAGGATAAAGATGTCAGCAGCAAACCTGGCATTTGGTTGAAATGGTGTTCCAATTAAAGCTCAAAAACAAACCAATCTACTGCTAATCATTCATGAGCACCAGGCCAAAATAATGAGTACATTAACAACTGATGAATGTGGCTTTCCATAAATTTCTCAATGCCTTTATGGCTGTGGCTGACTGTGGTTACTGGACTTTTGTTCCTAAGCATTTTTGTGTGTGTGTGTGTGGTACGCAGGCCTTTCACTGTTGTGGCCTCTCCCGTTGCGGAGCACAGGCTCTGGATACGCAGGCTCAGTGGCCATGGCTCACAGGCCCAGCCGCTCCGCGGCATGTGAGATCTTCCTGGACCAGGGCAGGAACCCGTGTCCCCTGCATCAGCAGGCGGACTCTCACCACTGTGCCACTAGGGAAGCCCCCTAAGTATGTTTTGAAACAGCAAAATCCATGATGATTTTTGTGGTACATGGATTGCTCTTTCCTCTCCCTGGTTTACTGGCAACTGAGCTATCAACTGAATCCCCAGGCATTTGGTGTGAAAAAGAGAGAACTACTCCATCAACTGTTCAATTAACCTGAATTTTGCTCCTTCAGTACTGGTTCCTCTAGCTGCAAACCTAGACTTAGACTCACCCAAGATGCTTAATATGCAGCTGATAAAGGTTCCTACAGAAAGGCTAATCATTTAGCTTCGAAGATTTATGGTGAATTTATCTATTAGCATTCTCTTAACCAAGAGATTAATTTCTCTGATTCTGTATTCTTACCTAAAATGTGATGCAGAAGCCCTAAAGATCCTTCCCAGCTCACGACCTTATGGCTTCTAGAAGTTTTGGTCATGATAGTTCTGTTCAGGGAAGCATATCTCGTCTGAGCAGATACTACTGAGTTAGGCCAGGCATAGGGCATGAGAAGAGAGATGTCTAAGGCACAAAGAGAGTGGGAGGTTGGTGCTGACTTCCTGAACACCTTGGAGAAAGCAGAGTTTGGGCTGCCTTCCAGAAGCCCTTACAGCCTCCCATGAAGGGGGCAGTTTAGGGCCACTTTATCCTGATAGGTCAGGAAATGTATTAAAGGGCTCAGCGTCCCTCCAAGGAAAGTCGTTTGCCTTCAATATTAACCCTTCTCCCTGCTACCCCTATATTGCCCTTTTCCCTTCCCTCTCCCCACTGGTAACCACTAGTTTGTTCTCTGTATCTGTGAGTCTACTTCTTTTTTTGCTTTATTCACTAGTTTATTGTATTTTTTAGATTCCACACATGTGATATCAGTGTTTGTCTATCGCTGTCTGACTTAATTCTGAGCTTAATGCCCTCCAAGTTCATTCATGTTGCTAAAATTTCATTCTTTTTATGGCTGAGTAGTATTCCATTGTTAGTATATACCACGGGTTCTTTATCCATTCATCTGTTGATGGACACTTAAGTTGCTTGCATACCTTGGCTATTGTAAATAGTGCTATGAACATTGGGGTGCATGTATCTTTTCAAATTAGTATGTTAGTGTTATGGGATTATATGAAATCATGTGTGTGAAACTTTTGAAAATTGTAAAGCGCTATAGAATTCGAGGAATCTTTCATTCAAAAAAAAAAAAAGAAAGAAAGAAATTGGTTTGCCTTCTAAATCAGGACTAGAAAACATGGTTGGAAGCTTCAAAGAGTAACCCTGTTGTAGTCCTGGGAAGGTGGGCCTGACTCCAAGACCGGGCTTGATCTGTAATCAGCACACAGTTTCAAAGGGAAAAATGAATGTGGTCAATGTTACTTGGTGTGACCCACCAAGACCCAGCTGCCGCTGTCCTTCTAGAGACTCAGGAGGATCCCTCTCTCATCAGGCAGGTCCTCATTGCATTACTGGGTGCTGCATCAGTTTCTTTTCTCCTGATCAACACCCCGGCACTCCAGCCAGGAGGAAAAGTAAGCTTCTGGGCTTTCCTCTGAGGATTCATGGCATGTGGGGAAGATGACACTGGGCTGGAAAATAGAAGCCTTGGGTCTAGCCCTGGCCTTGCCGTTGATAACGATGGTTAGTATTTACTGAGTAAAACCTCGCTGAATTCAATACTTAGCACTCACTACCCTGAGGTGTATGTATCACTGTCCTCATTTTACATATGGGGAAAACAAAGACCAGACATTTTAAATGAAATGCCCATGGTAACATAGAAGGGCTGGGATTCAAATTGCAGCAATTTAACCTCAGAGTCTCTGCTATCACACTGTGCTCTCCTGTCATCTTAGACCAATAAAGTCACATATTTAAAAATAAAATGTGCTTCTTTCCTTCACCTGAATCGAACAGAACAGTGTATGAAAATCAGGAAACACAGACATATAACAAGAATAAGACAAAAAAGTCTCCCATGCCACCAGAAATGACTACTTAATACTTAGGTGATTTGTACATTCAGATCTCAAAAAAATGATGTCATACTGCAGGATATTTTGACCTGTCAAGCCATAACTCTGTATACTCATCCAGTCCATATGAATGTGCGTTATGTTAAGGGAGTTTGCTGAGGAGGCACTTTATGTTGTATAGGGATGTCTGCCCTTCCAGGGTCACATTCTAGTTGAGGAGATAAGGCAGGAAAGACATGAGAGGGAGAGATGAACACTTCCATAGCACAGTGTGACAACATATGAGCAAGATGATGTCTGCATGAAAAAGTACAGGAAGAGAAGGCTGGGGTGTCGGGGAGACACAGAGGAAAAAACGAGCTAGAACTGATGAAGCATTAAGACTTGGTTGCTGAAATGAATGAGGTCGCTCAGATGGGGCCAACCTAGAAAGCTGACCCCAGTAAATGCACTGCCAAGTGTTTGATAGGAAGTTGCAGGAAAATACATATAATGTGTATTTTATACACGGAAACTATACAGGAAAAAGGTCTAGGGGGCTGCACATCCAATTGTAAACAACAGTTAACTTTTCCATGAAAGATTGGGTGAAAGGGGGCAGGGATAGTGAGTTCCAGTTTTTAATTCAACCTCTTCCGTATTGTTTGAATAAGCTAGGACCACATATTAATTTTGTGATTAAAAACTGAGATTTAAAAATGACTTGGTAGGAGTTCGATTGGCAGAGGTATTTTGACGGAGGAGGGAACGGGGGCAGAGTGACAGATATACAGAGAAAGGAATAGAGTCCAAGAAGGAGGTGACTAGAGATGGCTTTTCAGCGGGCTGTAGTGTATCGTACAACCATCCACTCTGGCTCTTCGTGAATCTGGAATCGAAAGGATGCTTGGAACTTTGTGAATTTATGGAATCTAAAGGATGCTCAGTGGGCCAAAGAGAACGAGTTTGGTGCCGCACGTTCCACAAGCTTTATCTAAGCTACTTTGCAGGATGTCCATCTGGGATCCTACCCCCAGCTCCAAGTGTCAAATACCTCATCAAGAGCTAGGAAACAACGGAAAGCTGGTTCGAGCCCTATTGAAGTGGCCCACCCTGCAGGGGTGCGGGGTGCTGGGAGGACCCTGCCAAGAAGCCCAGCCTCTCCACAGGCTCCCTGGCATGCAGAAGGACCCACACCTGGGGGCCAGACGTGCATGTACTCGTACGTGTGCCACAGCTGATCCGTCTGTGGCGCAAGACAAAGACTTGGCTTCTGATTATGGAAAGGAGATAGATTCATTACAAAGTGCAGGATAAGAAGTTCCATAGATTCGTTACAAAGTGCAGGATAAGAAGTTCCATAGATTCATTACAAAGTGCAGGATAAGAAGTTTCAGAGCTTGAGCGAGAATAGACAAAGGTTTTCTGCTCTTTGCTTTCCTTTCATCTTATAGTCTGCGGCCTCTTCCATATTTGGTGACGACTGCATTTGTAAAGGTATCTGGATTTTACCCCTACTCAGTTTTTGTAATTTGTTTAGGTACTGCTTCCCTGTGTACATGGAGTCTTCTGAAGCATCAGAAGTTTTTTCCAAGGGAGTTGGAAGGAAAGAAGAGATAATATGTGAATGCAATAAAGGGAGATGTTGTTTTGTTTCTCATTACATTGAAAGCCATTGTTCAGTTCAGACGTACCTCTTTTTGTGTGTTGACAGTGGTGTAAAGAATCATTGTATATGATGTGTACAAGCGGTTATATTTAAAATAGATAACCAACAATATAACATAGCATATAGCATAGGGAATATGCTATATGCTAAGCAGTATAGCATAGGGAACTCTGCTCCATATTCTGTAATAACCTAAATGGGAAAAGAACTTGAAAAAGAATAGATACATGTATATGTAGAACTGAATCGCTTTGCTGTACACGTGAAACCAACACAACATTGTTAATCAACCATGCTCCAATATAACAATTTTTTAAAAAGAATCATTGTAGATCATTGTGAAGGGCATTCCTGCATTTTGGGGGTTGGGGTGAGAGGGAGGGAAGGTTGATGGTGGAAGGGCTGAGCATCCTGGCAAGGCTAAGATTCTGGGAATTCAATTCCACATTTTTCCTCTTAGGAGATACTAACTTGCAATGCAGCTTGCTATGCTGAGAAAAGAAAAAAGATTTCTTCACAGTAGAAAGAGCAAAGAGCTTGGTGGTAATTAATCTGCATTCATTCAGGCCCTATTCCAACTGGGTCTAAATAATATTGAAACTACCATTCTTTAGGCTGGGCTATGAAGATACTCTTTCAGGTAAGTCAACAATTCTTTTAAAACATGTTTTATTGACGTATAGTTGATTTACAACGTTGTGTTAATTTCTGCTGTATAGTAAAGTGATTCAGTTATACATAAATATAAAAGTATATATTTTCATCTTCTTTTCCATTCTGGTTTATCCCAGGAGATTGGCTAGAGTTCCCTGTGCTGTGCAGTAGGACCTGGTTGTTTGTCCAATCTATATGTAATGGCTTGCGTCTGCTAACCTCAGGCTCCCAGTCTATCCCCCCTCACCTCCCTCCCGCTTGGCAACCACAAGTCTGCTCTCTATGTCTGTGAGTCTGTTTCTGAATAAACAATTCTTGTAACATAAATCTTTCACATGGGAGCCACAGGTATACATGTCCCTGAGGTCACTGGACTTTAATTGTTTTTCTTGAAGATCTTAAACTATAGAGTCATCTCAACTGAGGTCCTTCTCCATAGAATGTAATATTGCAGAGCATGGAAAAGAACAACCAATATTGCCTTTCCAGTTTACTGTTTCGATAGTCATCCGATTATACAGTAATTACAACAACCTCGTGTGGTTGGGCTGGTATTATTAGCTCCTGTTTGATGGATGACAGAGCTGAGGGCTCTGTGAGGTGGAGGGAGAGCTTGTGTTCCTCCTGTGAGTTCAGACCTTTTTCTTTTCTTATTTTTTTAAACAGAGGCCATTTCAGGTCTTGTTGCCACATGGTGGCTTTTTTTTTTTTTTTTTTTTTTGGCTGCATGGCATTAGGGATCTTAATTTCCCAACCAGGGATGGAACCTGTGCCCCGCTCCCAGCCCTGCACCCTTCGCCCACAGTGGAAGTATGGGGTCTTAACCACTGGACAGCCAGGGAAGTCCCAATACCCTCTTCTTTTGAGGATCATTTACCTTTACCTTTGCCCTGTACCATTCACGTGGAGGAGAAAGTCTTTTCTCTGTGGATGGCCTACTTAACCCTAATGCTATACATATTTCCTTCAGGACAGTATATTTATATTTTTTCTTTGGTAAAATATACATAACTTAAAATTTACCATTTAACCATTTTAAGTGTACAGTTCAGTGGCATTAAGTAACTGTCACCACCACCCAGATCCAGAACTTTTTCATCATCCTGAACTGAAACTCTGTTTCCATTAAACCCTAACTCCCCAATCCCCATTCCCTTCAGAGCCTGGTAACCTCTATTCTATTTTCTGTCTTTATGAATTTGATTATTTTAGATGGCTCATATAAGTGGAATCATACAACATTTGTCCTTTCACATCTGGCTTATTTCATTTTGCACGTTACTCTCCAGGTTCATCCATGTCGTAGCAGGTATCAGAATTTCATTCCTTTTTAAGGCTGAATAATATTCCATTGCTTGTATAGACCACATTTTGTTTATCCATTCCTCTGTTGATGGACATTTGGGTTGTTTCCACATTTTGGCTGTTGTGAATAATCCTGCTATGAACAAATATCTGTTCGAGTCCCTGCTTTTGATTCTTTTGGGTATACACCTAGAAGTGGATTCTGGATTCCATGGTAATTCTATGTTTAATTTTGTAAGGAATCATTTTACTGTTTTCCATAGTGATTACACTATTTTACATTCTCATCAGCAATGAACAAGTGTTCCAATTTCTCCACATAGTCACCAACACTTATTTATTTTATTGCTTTTTTGATACACACCATCCTCATAAGTGTGAAATGGTATTTCATCGCGGTTTTGATTTGCACTTCCCTAATGATTAGTGATGTTGACAAGCTCTTCATGTGCTTATTGGCCATTTGTATATCTTTGGAGAAATATCTAATCAAGTCCTTTGCTTATTTTTTTTTCATCTATTTGAAATCCCAATATTTAATTTTATATTTTTTAATTAAAAATTTTTTTTCCTTTACTCATTTTTTAATGGAGTTATTTGTTGTTGTCAATGAGTTGTAAGAGGTCCTTATATATTCTGTAATCTATTGTAAGGGATTTGAAATTTTTTTCCCATTCCGTGGGCTGCCTTTTCACTTTATTAATAGTGTTCTTTGATGTATAAAAGTTTTAGTCTTGATGAAGTCCAACTTATCTATTATTTCTTTTTTTTGTCTGTGCCGTTGGTGTGATTCCAATAAATCATTGTCAAACCCAATGTCATGAAGTTTCCATCTATGTTTTTTTTTCTTTTATGAATTTTATAGTTTTAGCTCTTATGTTTAGGTCTTTGATTCATTTTGAGTTAATTTTTGTATAGGAGTAAGGGGAGGGTCCCCTTTCATTCTTTTGTGTGTAGATATTCATCTAATGCTATATTTTCGAAGGTACTGTTTAAAACAAAACTTGCTGCTTTCCTGGGCATTCTCTAGGCCATCTCAGCAGGGGTGTGGCTTATTTTACACTCTTTAGATTTCTAGCTATGCTCTCGGCCACCATGATAGGTTGGCCCTAAGGTTCTAAAGGGTTTTTGTCTATGTGAATTCTGTGTAGACAATGCCAGACTCCAGAGCTCTGCAATAATCACACTATACACCCATGTAAGCCAAGAATCCGGGTCTTCTCTACATTGCTTTTTTTTTTTTTTAACTCTCTTGCAAACATAGTGAATACAATTATAATTGGTTGTGATTGGTTTAATTGCCCATGGGCTTTTTTTTTTTTTTTTTTTTTTTTTTTGCTGTACGCGGGCCTCTCACTGTTGTGGCCTCTCCCGTTGCGGAGCACAGGCTCCGGACGCGCAGGCTCAGCGGCCATGGCTCACGGGCCCAGCCGCTCCGCGGCATGTGGGATCTTCCCGGACCGGGGCACGAACCCGTGTCCCCTGCATCGGCAGGCGGACTCTCAACCACTGCACCACCAGGGAAGCCCGCCCATAGGCTTTTTAAATGGGGCGGTGTGCTGGAGCTGACCGGGCTGCAGGGGATAGTCTGAAGCTTCCGTAGCACTCTTCACAGATTCTTTCATCGCATGTATTACACTTGATCGAGATGGTTGATTTCTGTGACTGCCTTCCCACTCCAGTGTGGACTTGTCATTTCCCCCAGTGCCTGGCACAGACATTTATTAAACAAACCTGAACCAATGGCACTATCTCTTCCTTTTCTCTAAGACTTTTAATGTGCAAAGGCAAAAGATGAGCCGTACAATCTCGTTCTCATGACAACACCATCTTCACTGCGTTGCTACCTTTGTACAATGAAGGATAAGGATGATGGTGTTCTGAAGGACACTTACTATATTTTCACAATTTTTCAAAGTTGAGCATCTGTGTCTTCATTAGAAAGGGAAAGGAGTCACCCATGGCACATTTTAACTCCCATCCCTTGCTCAAAGTAAATGGAAACTTTTAGGATAAAAGCCTTAAATTACAAAGCCGAATACTGACTTTCCAAAAAAAATTCTGTAATGAAATAATCCTACGCAGAGGAATGATATTATACTGTAATATTCTTACCACTGTTCTGAACATGTGGATATAAAGTGCTGTATATTTTCACCTAGAACAAGACTTTCACATTGTTTATATTTTCTATAAATGAGGAATATATGAATATTTCTGCCCTTTTATTCCTGCACCATGGACTAGGAATCAGAGTCACTACAACTAATCTATTTTAGAGATCACCCAAAGCCAGACTAAACTTACTTTTCAGAATCCCCAGCTCTCATTTTGAGAGAGTTCATTCTTCCTTAGAATTAAGTTTTTTCCTTAGGAAACATCACACTTCACATCACGTTATTGTTTTTAGAGACAAGCCAGGTTACTAGAGATAAGCCCAGCAGGTGATGGGGTGGTAGACAGTCTGCTCTCTGAGTCTTTCCTGCCCTGAGGCTATAGCCCTCTCCTGACCCCTGACCTAGGTTAAATGAGGGCTCGGAGGCGAAGGTCAAGACATGTGAGTCATGAATATTCAAATATTCAGTAGAGGGTAAATCTAAAGCAATAGCAAAGGCTGAAACAAGAGTTATCCCACTGAGGGAATTCTCTTTTGCTCATCTCCCACCCGGCTACTTTCGGTGGCTGAGTTACATTTAACAGAAGGGTAATTTCAATGATATAAAGTAAGGTTGTGATCTGGTGTTACCTTCACCAGTAACATGATTTGCTTTTCCATCTAGACCACAGAGCCTGTCCTAGTGGCTGCCTCCATGGAGTCAGGGGCCAGTGGAACACTGCCTTTTTTCCAGCTTTTCTGGGCTTGACCACACCCCCTAATTTAAGGAGGCAGCTCTATTAGAAACATTATGGTCTTTGCATCCTCTTTAGCCTCCGAGCAGAGGATTCCCGCAGGTAGTTGGAAAGAGACCACAGACATTGAGGGAAGCTCACTCAGGACCTATTCTTCACCCAGTTTCTCCGGCAAAGTGGTAAGTGGGGTGTGAGTTTCTGCCTAAAACTTTGCAGTCCATTTTCCTTTTCCTTTTTTTTTTTCATTTGGTGGAATTAACCGGTAAACTGATGGGGACTTTCAGGATACAAGCGGCTTTCTCTTTTCACATTTTTCTGTATTTTCAATTCAATTGTTTAATAACCATTTTCAAAAATACTTCCTAACCTTGTTAGAATAGTCTGAAATCAAGACCTTTTCTCTCTTTTCCCTGTTTTGTAAGAGCAAAAGCATGCACGTTTTAGGCACTCGCCGAGCACTTGTCAGAAACTGAATTTTCTTCACATATTGGAGCACTTCCAAAGAAATAAAGCTGTAGTTAAATGTAGACATTTCTTTCCTTTTTTCTCTTACACTCCTAGTGAGCCATTGTTTTACTTTTTACTTTTTAAAAATTTTTATTTTAACCTCAGTAGCTTAATTCATTGCCCTTATTTTGGGGAAATTGCTACGGGTTTGAATCTTGCAGGTCAAACTAGCCTTTTTGGTGTTTTTCCCTGTTCTGTGACTCACAGTTTTCCAAGGGACTGTACTTTTCCCTTGGGACTGTACCTGAGGCAGGGGGATTCTGAAAGTCAAGGAGGGTAATTTTTACCTCCACCACAGAGCTTGAATCCTTGGGCAGCACTATGGACAAGCAGGGGGTGTGGATGGCCGCTCTCCTCTATTGGTTATTTTATATCTGGCAATCTCACTTTGTTGGGGGCTTTCCCTCTACTATTAAAACATCTCTGTTACCCCCTTTTAAAGTTGCATTTCATGTAGGTGAACTATTCAAAAGATGCTGGGTTACCAAGATCAAGGCATTCGATTGCAGGTTTTCCTTATTACCTTTTGGGTAAGATTTTTTTTTTAAATCACAAGGTCATTTTCCCTCCTACTTCATACCATTACTGTGCAACTGAAAAGAGAGATATTTGTTAAACAACAGGAAATCCAGGTTCTAAAATGGTAACTCTGATAGCTCCATTTCATCTGTAAAATGCCTGGCACTCTGACTCTTTCAACAACTGTGGTTCTGGATGGCACCGCCTGCCTTCTTTTTATCTAAAGAGAAACCCCTTTGCTTCTGCAGGCGTGGGCCGGGCAGGGAGGGCGCTGGGTGGCCACTATCACTGTGGAGATTCTTCCTTACCTCTTGTTTCTGAAGGGAGGGGAGGGAGAGCTAATGAGTTAATGTCTGCAAAGTGCTTTGAAGATGAAAAGACCTTTTCATGTGTTCTACATTGTAGTTATTAATATTAATATTTGAAGAAGCATGCTGCTTCTAATTGTAAATCAACATCCTTGCCAACTCAGTAGTGAAAAAACAAACAGTGCAGGCAGCCAGGCAGCCTCTTCCGTCCGGGTTCTGCCGCTGAGGATGTATGTGGGAAGCTGAGGGCCTGACTACAGAGAGGGCATCTTTGCCTTACCGGCTCCTTACACCGAGGTGCTAGTTGGTTAGAGGTGCGAAGAGGTCCAAGAGTGGAGCCTAGGGGAGGGTGGGTAACAGGGTGTAACCCTTCAACATCGGGTCGGCTGTGACCTTGGAGAACGGGTTGACAGCATGGATCTGGGCCAGTTCCCTGCCTCAGATGATAATGGAGTTCAAAGGCGATGAGGGTCAGAACTGGCACCAGCACCGGCTTTGGAGTCAGGAAAGTAGACTGTGCTTGGGTTCTGTTAGAGGTTGGCTTTGGAACTGAGAACAAGTTATTTGACGTGACTGTGCTTTATTTTCTTCATCTGTGAAATGTGAATAATGAAAGAAATGTGAACAATGATTTGGGCTCCACCTATTTCATGAAGATGAGAGAATAGTTGTAAATAGCACAGAGCTTTGAAGAATAAGAATACCACCAATAAGGTTGAGGGAGGGTCTGAAGTAAATTGTAACAAATTGGGTGTGTGGGTGCAGGTCCCCAGGGAGCGTGAGTTGCAGGGCAAACAAATGCTCTGGAAACAAATAGTTGCCACTGCCATTTCCCTTGTTGATTGCCTCAAAGTGTTTGCCTGATTTCTTACTGATAATTCAAGTTCTGCTGTTCTGCATGGTTTTATTGATTGGTGATCAGATCTGTTTTCCACAGCAATGTTCCTTCTCTAATTACGCACTCAAAACTCCCACTTCTGCATCAACCAGCAGAAGGGAGCTGGAGCATCCTTTCCCCCTCCCCCCCTTCCCTCCTCTCCCTCCTCCTCCTCCTCTGTCTGTCTCTTTCCTTCTTTATGGGAATTAAAATGTACTTAGTATTTGAGCAAAACAAACGTGGTGAACAGCAAGTTAGTGGCATTTGAGGGGACTCCTGTGAGGTCTTTGAATCCTGGACCATCTTAGGTATGAAGACAACTCATTCTTTTGCCCTTCATCTCCTTTGTCCCTGCTCTACTGAAAATGTAGTTTTAGGGAACTCAAACTTTTTCATCTAGATGATTCTCTGGATGTAATACCTGGTCTTCTCCACTCCACCCAAGGAAGGATACTCATCCCCGAAGTTTACTGAGCACTTGGTATGTTTCAGGGCCCTTGGTGCTTTGCATGGGCTCCTTCTTTAATCTACAGTGAAGTCTGTGAGGTGAGCGGTCTTGTTATCCCCATCTAGCACATGAGGACTCCAAGGTTTGGTACCATGAACGACTTGGTTGGTGGTGGGACCTGATTAGAAGCAAAGGCATGTGAGTTCAGAGCTGTGGCTGGAGTCATATCTCATAGCAACCTCGGTAGCTTTGAGGCACTTACACAAATTTAGGCTAAAGTTTTCTGCTTAGAGTGATGGTTTGCTTATCTGGGAGAATACTGTGGCTTAGGCCAATTTTCCAAAGGGGAATCTGTGGATTAATGATTCATTGTTAGAAAGACACAGACTCTGAAGAAAGGCTACAAGGTCAGGTTGACGGGATCAGTAAATGTCTCCCTCAATGGGACGGAAATTGATTGAATTTCTCCCTCGTGCCCAGCCTCGTGGGGCGCTGTGACAGACACCGAAGGAGAAATATATGTTTCATTTTAAAAAAGAATCAACGTAATTTATTTTAGGAGGCAAGATGTTACCTGGAAAGAGATTAAAAATAAAAGATAATTGTTAAGTGATGTGATGCAGTCTGTGAATGCTTTGGGAGAGCAGATGGAAAAAAAAAAGTTACCTAGGGCAGTGAGGGAAGGATATTTTTTGATCAATTTTGCTTCTCAGAGAAGAGGGTAGATTCGATATTCCTGCTGACTACGTGCTGGTGCTGCATCCAGAAAACAGAGGGGACAGTTTGGACAGTACTTACTAGAATGAAGTCAAGCAGCAAACTTTTAGTGAAGATGTCAAGAAAATAGTCTCAATGAGGGAAATGCAATCTGTATTTTCAAGAGATGTGGTAAAGTAGAAACTCCCAGGGTTTTAGTCTTTTGTGCATTTTTAAAATGTGTTAACTTTTCATTTTGAGATAATTTTAGGTGCATAATGAGTTGCAAAACATAGTACAAAGAATTTCCAAAAGGTTTTAAGTCCCTTAAAACTGTGAAAAATATAGTGCCTTTTGGTGCCTCCAGTGATCCTTAATCCAAAAGGTGTCCTCTCGGTAGGGGAAGAGCAGTGATGCCAGTTTCTTGACATAAGAGGTGAAATAACTCAAACCCTGGCTTCTTAGGAAAGGCAGGAAGTCTTGTCAGATGCAGCCATCACCTGGCACGTGGCTTGAGAGGTGGGCACAGGTGCTGAGCTGCACATTCTCCCTGGCTTGGCTTGTGTTTCAGCTAAGATAAAAATCAAACCTCTGCTCAGCGTGTGGCCCGGATTCTTCTTGCCTGTTCCTCGGTGGCCTCTGCCATCCAAACACCTTCTTGTTATAACCACTCATGAATTTAACCAAGTGAGTCCAGACATTGCCTTGCTACTCAAAATGAGCATGTCCGGGTATCCTGTTGGAAGTGCAGACGGTCAGGCTGGCTGCACCTCAGACCTGCTGGGTCAGTTTCTGCCTTGTAACCTGATTCTCAGGTGATTCCTATGCAAATCAGTTTGGGAAGCACCGTTCTAAAGAAAAAGCAGAAACAAAACAAAACAAATTGAAACAAAACCCAACAAACAAAAGCTCTCGCAATATTTTCCGTTGCAGCTTATGACTTCCTTATATTTGTATCTAGTTGCCAAAGTGTTACTCCACAAAAGATTCACATTTCTATCAAAAAGATATCGTTTTAACTCAGGAAGCTGCAATATTTCCCCATATGTGCTACCCAATCTTTCAATGAGTTTGCTTCTCACTGTAAGAAGAATGCTTACTTCTTGGTTTTAGGCATAACAGTGGTACAAACAGACTGCCATTCAATAGAAATTGTGGTGCTTTTCTCCTGTGAAATTCTTGATTAGGCTACTCACCCTATGATTATGGAAGGGAATCCTTTTTTGGTTATTTAAATGCAAGTCTTTTAGAAAAAGAGGTAAGGGATATAGGCTATCTGGGTTCTGGCTCTAATATCTGAATAAATTATCTCTGCCACTTTGGGCAGTAAAATAATAATGAATAAAAACCACTATTACTATTAATTAGTCAATGCTTACTAATGCCAGGCACTGTGATAAAATAGCAATAATAATAATAATAACCATTATTTATTGACCATTTTATCATGTATAAAGTAATATGCAAGGGTTTTATTTTATATAACCCTCCTCAATAATTCTGAAAGGGTTGGTATCATTATCTCCATTTTACAGCTGAGGAAATTAAGACTTTGTGAGATAAAGAAATTTGCTCATGACCCACACTCAGTAAGGAACTCCCGGTCAATGCATAGTCTGTCACCTGGAGTTCTTTATTATTCTGCTAAACACTTAACCTCTCTGGGCTCAGTTAACACATATATATGGAATCTAAAAAAAAAAAAAAAAAAAAAGAGGTCATGAAGAACCTAGGGGTAAGATGGGAATAAAGACACAGACCTACTAGAGCATGGACTTGAGGATATGGGGAGAGGGAAGGGTAAGCTGTGACAAAGTGAGAGAGTGGCATGGACATATATACACTACCAAACGTAAAATAGATAGCTAGTGGGAAGCAGCCACATAGCACAGGGAGATCAGCTGGGTGCTTTGTGACCACCTAGAGGGGTGGGATAGGGAGGGTGGGAGGGAGGGAGACGCAAGAGGGAAGAGATATGGGAACATATGTATATGTATAACTGATTCACTTTGTTATAAAGCAGAAACTAACACACCATTGTAAAGCAATTATACTCCAATAAAGATGTTAAATAAAAGAAAAAAAGAAAATGGGCAGATTTCATGAGATTTTTCCAATTCCCAAATTCATTGACTTTACAAAATCCCTCTTCATATAAATATGCCAGGAAGCTGTTTAGCAGTATGCTGGGAAATTTGAAACTTACAGTATGGGCAATAGAACAAATGAAACCTCACTGTGAAAAATGACCATCAGACATAGTGCAAGAAGTTGCTCGCTGGATCTGAGAGAGTTCAGGCAGCTGGTGTGCTTTAGTTCAATGTTAAAGGGCATTATTAAAACTCTCCCGGCACCGTTCATTGTTCTCTCAATAGCTATCTCTATATTTATGGCATCTCTCAGTTTTGTTGAGAGCTTCTTAAGACCCAGAACCATATCTAAATTCTAGATTATATCTGACATAACTCCACACACTGTGAGTTGAAAAGTAATTCTTTAAACTTCTAGGCTCCTTAAGGATTTCTTTGGCAGCCACCATGGGGTAAGAGTTGACATTTAGCTTGCAGGTCTTCTCTGGGTTCGACGTGGCCAAGAATCTCATATACCATGACCTCTGCTATAGCCACCCTTGTGAAGCCAAGATGCTTGACATCATTCCTCCAGCTTACTCTTTTTTGTTTCTAGTTTCTTAGGAAGAAAACCATTCCAATGTTTTATACTACAACTTTAATTTTCTTAATGTATTATTGTTAATTTTACTATTAGTATTATTATTACTATTTAAAACTCAAGCAATCATGCTTTTATACCTATACTACAAAAGCCCAAGCTTTTCGTATGGTAATCTGCCCTAAAGGATCTTTCAATTTCATCTCCCATTTTCCCCACAATCTCTTTGCTTATTGGATTATTCCCTGTTCTCTAACCTACTGTTTTCTCGCTTCTGAATCTTTGTGCATACCTCTAGCTACCCATCTTTCACGGCCCATTTCAGCGCCACCTTCTCTGGAAGTTTTCCTTTAGCATCGTTCCGTAAGTCATTTCTTCATCTTTTGTGTATCCATAATACATTACCTACACCAGCGTTTCTCAGACTTTAATGTGCGTATGAACCACGTGGAGTGGAGCCTGAGCTCTGTAGTTCTACCAGCTCACAAGTGCTGTCCATGCTGCTGGTCTGCGAGGACCCCACTATTGAGTAGCAAGGGCATCATTTTTCTCATCTCATCAACTAGGAAAATAACTAAATAAAGAAGAAAAGGGAGTTATTCTCACTTTTGGAATTACCATAGCACCTAATACAGGGCTGTGCAGCTGTTCAATACCAGCTAGCTAGATAAAAATCCCAATTTTTTATTTAGTTATTTATGGAGTGCCTACTATGTGCATTGCCCTGGAGTACGTCTGAAGGACAGTGGTGGTTATTTGCTGCATTTCATGGTTCGATAGAGGATTTGAGGAATAGCATTTGAAGACAGGGTTGTGGCAACTTCTACTGTCAAACAGCTGACTGAATGTTACCTTTAGTTTTCCAAAAGATGTTCCCACACTAGAAAGAACAGAGCATTAGTTTCTGAAACGTTTCAGAGACTAGGATTGACATTGTGCTCATAAAATTCCTGGACAGGTTTTAATGTATTCCCTTGATGTTTATGACAGACAGCACCATTCTGCCCAGTGTTGACAGCGCCATTCCAGCATAGTGATGAAGGGGGATTTGTTTCCAGGAGGAGGAAACATAAAATAGTCTACGAGGCACTCTTATCCCCTGATTGTTATGGTTCAGCAGTTTAAAACCATCTTATATTCTTTGTCTCTTTCAGGAGATATTAGTGAGTGACTCGTAATATTACAATAACAGGAGTCCATTTTTAGTATTCTAAGAAAGGTTAGTTGAGCTATGTCAATTCATACAGAACCTGAAAGCATTATGCTTAATTAGGAGATGAGAGTTTTCAGAGAAATAGATGGATATGAGTCATTTTCAAGCCTTTATTCAAGTAAGAGTTGGGGGATTGTTAGCAGTAAAGGTGGGGAGAAACAAGACTGACACGTTCACTAATCTGTGAGTTGATGCCTCATGAACTTAGTGAAAGAGTTGGTGAATTGAGTTTAAAACCCAGAAGCCAATAGCACATGGATCAGAACATGGCCTCTATGGGAGGGTGCCGGCTCCTTGAAATAAGAAGGAATGTTTATTACGGTCATGTTGGAATACTCAGTCAAGAAAATGAGGTTCTTACAGAGTTGGGAATGAGAGAGAGAAACCATCTTCAATTCTGTTTACCAATTTGTTTTCTACTTGTGGTAACCACAGAGTTTCCTTGGGGGAGTGAGGATTGTTCAGCTATCTAAAGCTGCTTACATTTGAGTTCTTGGAGAATAGGACTTGGTAGCTTTTGTTACACTGCTAGATCAAGGGAGGGATCTAAAATGATTTGAAAAATACAAATGGACTACTCAAGAGAATTAGAAAGAAGATAATGGAAGACCATAGACTCATCAATGGGGTATGTCTGTTAGTTTAGAGAAAAATATGATCGTGCTTGCAGGTAACATTAAAGAAATCTAACCTTGGGGTTGCATACGGACACATGTCATCACAGGTGATGTTCCTCTTTTTTTGTCCCAGAGATATCTTCACTCTCTTGGATAAACTCAAGCACTGAGACATAACTCTTCATATACTAACTATTCACGTACAGGTCTTTCCTTCATTTAGTCAACAGGAGTATTGTACGTCTATGATGTGCCAGCTAAAGAGACACAGTCCCTACTCTCTAGCAACTCATGATGCAGGAGCAGAAACTGAGATGCAGGAAGTACTCTGAACTTTGGTCGGTACCTTGTGAAAGTGAATCCCATGCTGGAGGACCGAGAATGTCTACCTAACTGACAAGAAGTTTTAGGGAAAGCTCCCTGAAAGATGTAACACTCAGTCTGAGTCTTTAAAAACAGATTTACATGTCATTTGGAAAGAAGAAATTCAAACCCTTTCCACTGCCCATGAAAGATGTTGCCTCGGTGGCATGGGTGACACTGTTGTCTTTAGTTTGGCAAAGGTGCTGTCATTCAGGGAAAGTGTCCTTTGAATGGCTAGTCCTATTGGAAACCAAATTCTTTTTCTCCTGCATTCCAGTCCAACTAGCAAAGAGGAAAAAAATGCATCATTTATATTTTCTGTGACAGCTTTATTGCACTTTTGTATTCCCTGTGCGCAGGCTTCATATGTCATAGCCATAATTCTTGACCTATAGGCTAACACAAAGATGAGAGGGCAAGGTCAAATTTAAATCATAACGGGTTTGTTGGTGGTACTATAATTCTGGCTTCTCTCTTAGGGAAGGAAGCTTGTCAATATGTATTCAAATATAGAATGTATACTGTACATATTCTTTGTCCCCAAAGTACCACTTTTGTCATTTAATGGGAATAGGAAATATTTTAGGAACTTTTATAATGACAAGGAATTGGGAACAAATGAATTTTATGGTAATAAGAGGCTCATTAAGAAAAGTATGATGCATACATACAATAGAATCCTCGACAGCTGTACACTTTGGGATGTATGACTATATTTATTGACATAGAAAACTATCCATAACATAATGTCAAATGTCAGTGAACAAAGCAGATTGCAAAACAGCATGTAGAGAATAATATCGTGAAGGTAAAATTCTGATCGTGTATATTTGTATGGACACATTAAAAAATACCCAGCAGAATGTTGAATAAAGTATTAGTACAATTATCTCCAGATGGTAGATTTT
This sequence comes from Mesoplodon mirus, assembly GCF_964341445.2. Taxonomy (NCBI): domain Eukaryota; kingdom Metazoa; phylum Chordata; class Mammalia; order Artiodactyla; family Ziphiidae; genus Mesoplodon; species Mesoplodon mirus. The sequence continues at coordinate 135,473,010 of NC_138983.1, read as the reverse complement.
GACATTCATGGTAGACCTTTCTGTATTTTTCTTGTAATTTTTTCAATAAATATATATATTTTGGCAAAAATTATTTTCAAAAGAAAAAATTTTGAAGTGTGGTTTATGGGGTTATTTACCTAAAGGCATAGTCTTTCTTTGAAAAGCATATAACCCCAACGAAAAACCCTTAAGTGATGTCACAGCTATCACCTAGACATGCAGCCAAGCAGGGGCAGAGTTGATAGGAACTGGATTCAGCTTCCACTAAGCCTGGCCTCTGGGATTCCCTGGTCTTCTGCTGCCTTGGCCTGAAACACCCCTCCAAGTCCCCCTCCTCCCTTCCTTCTGTGTGTCACCCTCCCTGCCCCTGGAGAGACCTGGATGGAAGGAAGTGTCAGCCTGTAGATCCTGGCCTGGGTCCTGGGCTTGTTCGGGGCAGGAGTCTCCAGGGGTGGTCACATGTTTTAGGAAGAATCGAGATCTCCCCAGAGTCCCAAAGGCTTTACCGGATGTGAGATGCCCACGGAAACCAAACTGCTACCTGTTTTTCCCTCTACACGGTTGGCCCATTTTTATCCTGAAACTCCAGGGTGGTAAGGATAGACAGGAGAGGTGGCTGGTGGGCTAGTGTCAGTCTCAGCTTGGCCGAGTCTTTCCCCCACCCCCGTAAAAAAAGGGGCTTAAGTGAGTTCAGGTGTTTGTAAAAGTTTTGTAACTTACACTCTCATATTCAACAGTTATTTGAGTGCCAGCTGCCTATCAACACTGGCCTAGGATCTAGGGATTCGGAGTGAAGAAATACACTAAACTTTGTCCTCAACGGACTTAAATTCTAGTGGGGTAGGAGTCGGGGACACAAGAAAGAAGCAGCTGAGTGTCAGACCAGGAGCAGGAAGCTGCTGTTTACACGGGGTGGTTGAAAGGCTTCTGGATGAGGCGACCTCGAATGGCTAGTGAATAAAGGGAAAGAGTTCTCACTTAGAAAGCGATCACGAAACAAACCTATTATTTCCCGTGAATCTCCATCCAGATCTGCCGTCTATAAAGAGTCTCTGATTGAAGAATCGAATACATTTACTTCTGATCTATCTTTTACATGTTCAGTCTTGCGAGACCAATTTATTTGTTCATTCATTCATTCACTAATTTAAAAAAAAAGAATTCTATGATACCCCTCAGTCTGTCTTACATTCTGGAGATACAAAGATGAAAAAGGCATAGTGTCTGCCTTCAGGTAGCTCTGAGTTTAGTGGGAGAGGCGGGTAGAAACAGGCGTTTATAAAACAGTATGTTGTGCGCAGTGAGGGAAACCCACGTGGGGAACACAGAGAAGGGACAGCCAGCCCAGGCTGGGATGAACAGCAGTTCAGGAAGGATTCCTGGTGGCTAAAACTTCTGAGATGAATCTAGAAGCTTCAGGGGAAGGGGTTAGTTAGTCCTGAGGAGCAGGCGGGTAGCAGGGCGTTTCTAACAGAGGTGATCCGGGGAGAAGGGCAGGGACGTGAGAAATGGCACCAGGTGCCTTAGAAAACAGCAGAGTCCTAGTTAGAGGAATGGAGACATCAGTGCGGTGGTGAGGAATGGAGCTACAGTGGGTCCTGGAGGCCAGGGAGGACCACAGCTGGGAGCCCAGCTGCCTCTTAAGCACAAACTCACTGAGGACTTTACTCTGCTGCTCCAGCATTGCTGGTCCCATTCAAGGAAATGAACACAGTTCTTCACGGCTCTCTGTTACCAAGACTTTGAAAACCATTTCTGCATTCAGACAAGCCTCCGGATGCCTCTAGGCTGGGGAGAAAATCTGAACTCACACAGTTGTTTTGTGTTTAGGCATAAATGTTTATAATGCCAAGACAAAAAAGTCTGTCCAGCCGATGTCCAAATAGCTGTCATGTGGGAGGGAATTCTCCTTGGTCAACACGTCAAAAAACTTTTTTTTTTTTTACCCAAACAGTTTTTCTGAAAGGGTTTACATCTATAGCAGCTGGTCTGTGTCACCATCTACAAGTGAAAACAGGGTGGGTTCTTTTTTTCTTTCTCCAGAAAATAATGAAGCGGTCATCCATTTCTGTCCCAGAGTTATTTCCTGAGATGAGAGCCCTTGAGTGCCCTGGCAACTCCCTCTTTCCAGCTTCCTCCATGGGCAAAGGACTTTTCCCCGAGGGGAGCGTCAGTCACAGCGCATGAAGCTTCGAGAATTCAGCCCAGCTCAGGATGGACCATATGTGGACCCACAGGGTTCCTCACTTACTCTGTCCATCAGAAAGAGAAAACACATTTCCACTAAACCACTTTCCAGCTCCGAGGAGTGGTTAGGAGGACAGGTGTTACCCTTGCTGCCTTTGAGCTGGGCTTCAGGACAAGGCTGCTGATTCCAAAAGTGCTTTTTTTTTTTTTACAAAGGCATAAGTCTAACAGGAATTCAGAAGGGTAAAGATCTTCTGCTGCTCGTGGGAGTCTAGGGAGGATCCATAGGGCCATATGGTCACACCTCGCACTGTGCAGTCTTCCATGGTTTCCTGTTCCCCAGCCTTCGGCAAAACGGACTGCTTATTTTTTTCCATATTGCTGGTAAGCTCATCACCTTGTATTTTAGTTCTATGGGAGTCCATCTTCCCCACTGCCTGCAGATGGAGATCTGTCTTTCTCAGCTTTGTCCCGGGTCTGATAGAATGTAAGGTCCAAGAGGTCCGGGGTCTTTGTTTACCTGTGTATCTCCAGCACCCAGAACAGTGCCTGGCACATAGCAGGCACAGGGTAATTATTTAGTGAATGATTCACAAGTTCCTGGCAGAGAAGGCCTTTGACGTGCCTGTTGAATAAATAATTGGGGTCTGTGATGACTCAGGGGACCTGGGGGTGCTTTTTTGGAAAAAATTGGAGGGCTGGATGGGTTGCACAAAGAAGCACTGCCACATCTGGACATTTCCCAAAGGTTTACGTTGCCCTGTGGGTCCCTGGAGGGATGAGCAACTTTTCCCTAAGGAATCAGATCTTGGTTATGCCATTCTCAGTATGACACAATCTATGTTGTCAACTTTTAAGTCTCATCTCTGAGTAGATCCAAAACTGTGAAGTGCAGGTGGACGGGTGAATGATGACTCATTAGGACTTTAAAATTTGAATTTAAGACGAAAAGCAGCAACGCTTCTGTACAATATATGGGCGGTGTCCACACTGACCTGTGGTAGGCTTCTTCTTACTCCAGGCCCTCTACCCAGCGCAGGGTCTGATACTTGGTAGCTGCTTACTATTTTTAGAAAGAAGCACTGAAGAGGGGACCACAGCTCCAGATGGGAACAGTGTCCTTGGACTAGAGACTTTAATCTTTTTCTACTCTTCCGCTTTGCCACCTGGGAATTCTTCCTAAGGGCCATTTTTGGCAATCAAGTCCCTGAAAAACTAGAAAACAACATCTTGATGAACATAGGTACCCTTAGCTATTTTACTTTTTAAAAACTAATATTAATTTGACTGCTTCTACTTTGGGGAGAAAAGACATCATAAAAAGGTGCCGTTTTAGTTAAAAACAATAAACACAGCTCTGGGATAATTTACGTCTTCAGAAGATTTTTAATTTACTTCTCAACTGTATGATATTAGTTGCTCTGTGATGGTAGCCCTTAGTCAGTATAACTTTGTAGTGCAGAACTTCAATTACGTTATTTATGTATTTTTGAAGTCTATTATTTTTTTTCTCCCTGGCCACGCCACGTAGCATGTGGGATCTTAGTTCCCCAACCAGGGATCAAACCTGTGCCCACTGCAGTGGAAGCATGGAGTCTCAACCACTGGACTGCCAGGGAAGTCCCTTAACTATGTTATTTAAATACATTTCATAAGAAAGAAGATATATACGCTCATTGGCTGTCAAGCTGTATCAAGATGGTGAACAAAGCTGTAAACTGAACATAAGACATATCGTATTCTTTATATTTCTTGAAATGGGGTCAGTGGCTTTAATTTTTCCCAAGAATAAAGGAAAAGGACAGACAAATACAGAGTGGAAAGTAGCTAAGTGGAAACTCAAATGCACTCCCTAACAATAGGAATTTGGCCTCTGAATGACATACCTAGGAATTTAATCTTCTAAATCATTCAAGAAAGACATTTTTTTAGTGTGTAATATTGAACTTATGAAAGTGTGTGAACTAGTGTACTTTAGAGAGCGTGTGGATCAACAGAAATGTTTGTATAGAAACGATTTTCCTGATGACCCACAGCTAACTGGAAAGTCCCTTCAGCTAGAACATTCCTCAAACGTGATGGTCATTCAGACTTTGAATGGAGATAGTAGCTCTCAACAAGACATTTAATTAGCCCTTCCCCTTTGTTCAAGATGGATAATGTTCACTCCCCTTTTCGGGTCTTCTCTCTGTTTATCTGTCTCAGGGTCCTGGTTGACATGCCTCCTTGATGGAGGTTTTCCATCCCTCTTTTCTCCAATCCTTTCTCTATTCCATCCTTCATCAGTTGATAAATGCCACACTTCGTATGGAGGGCCAGACCTGGTTGGGGGTGGAGGGAGGGAGATATAGGAATGGAAATGTTTCTGAAAAAGACACACAAGACCCATTCTTGACCAGAAACCCTCTAAAGGGTCTTTTTATGGACTCTGACTGCTTACTGTCTGCAGCAGGCATCACCATCCAGGCTACCTGGCAGTCAGGGGACTGGCTCTGTCTGGGGTCTGCCTTACTCTCTGTTGGCCACTTTGTTTTTCTACGTTTTAATTTCTTTCTCCGTAACACAAAGAAGTGAATGCCATGGTTCCTAAGGAGACCTGCTCCAAGCCCCCTCCTTTGGTTGCTGGTCCAAGCATGTTCCGCACCCAGTGGCTCATTGAATGCTTTTTCCCACACAGGTGCTGACGGCGTGATGAGCTACTTTGTGGAGTCTGCAGTGAGTGGCCCTGCCCCCTACTCAGCAGTGCGACCTGCAGCAGTGGTAAGTGGGACCCCTTCCCTGCCCTCCCGCTGCCCACCGTGCCCTCCCCTCTCCTCCCTCCGTTCCTGCTTTCTGATCTCTCCTAGACAGAAGCAGCTGGGGACCCAACTCCACAGTTGGAATGAGCTTTGAGTTTTTTGGAGGGGCTACATGGTGAGATTATCTGTCTTTTTATCACCGTCTAAAGTAAAACATTCAAGACTGATAGATTTACTGAGAAAGATTTTTGTGTTGCAGAGAATATGACTCAAACATGAGTAACGGTTAAAGCTAGGTGATTTTTCACAGCTCAGTTCATTTGGTGAAGATTTTTCACACATTGATGTACCTTAGACCTATTCTTAGCATAATGGAACTTATTTTTTTCCTCATACATAAAAGCTAAAATATACAAGCTTTCTAATCACAGAATTTGAAACTGGAAATAAAATACGACAACAAATTAGTAGGAAAAATTCCTGAGTCCTAGAATAAGAGGGGTAAAAGGAACTTTAAAATTGGACTAAAGGTTTTTTGCTCTTAGGGAAGAAGGCTTTCACCCAAGCTATGTGCTGATCCGTTGCAATATTCAGCTAAATTTCTTATAAATTTACTGTGTGGGAGATCCCATAATGCTGTCATTCATCGATTCCAATGTTAAGTGAACTTTTAATATTAACATTGAATCATTAACTATTGATTCTAAATTCTGTGTGTTTTTGTATAAAGATAGCCATCATAAATGTTGAACTTTCTTTACTTAATCTGGATATGGACAGATAAGTTTACTGTTAACTCTTCCAAATACGTTTATGGGTCTATATAGACGCCAGTCAACCAGAGCTCTTTTTTTTTTTTTTGCGGTACGCGGGCCTCTCACTGTTGTGGCCTCTCCCGTTGCGGAGCACAGGCTCCGGATGCGCAGGCCCAGCGGCCATGGCTCACGGGCCCAGCCGCTCCGCGGCATATGGGATCCTCCCAGACCGGGGCACGAACCCGTATCCCCTGCATCGGCAGGCGGACTCTCAACCACTGCGCCACCAGGGAGGCCCAGAGCTCTTTTTTAACTGCAGGTTTTGTCCAGTCTGAGCTTCTGCAGAATTTTTAACTGGTATCCTTCAGTTTGCCATGACCTCTCACTGTAATTGTATATCAAGAGATCTGATGTGTTTGAAAATTATTTTCTGTAGTATTGAAAAAATAATTACTTAAAAGGTATTTTATGTTCAAGGAATGATTAACACATCTTTCTTCACTGGCTGTTCTGTAATACATATTTCTTCTTTTTTAAGTGGCTTCTGTTTTCATATAAACGCCATTCACTATTAAAAAATTAGAATCAGGAAAACGTTTAGAGTACAATTTACTTCAGAAATATGTGTAAAACACACACACACACAAGTCCAGACCAAAAGTTATTCCATTCTGCTTAGAAATTGCCAAGAGGCTTGCTAAGGTCCATAGGGCTGGAGACCTTGCCAGGGAAAGGCTCCTTCTGCTTCTCACACAAAGGTTATCATCTAAGGTCGGCACAAATGACACTGAAGTTTTCTTAAAGGTGATTTTGTAGAGACTTGTTACAGTAAACAAGGATATTGTGATTTCAGGGCAAACGGTGTCATTGACTTGGAAAGGTAGATGTAAAAGCCAGCCTATGCATACACCCTGAGCAAACCATCATTCACAAAGAGTCACGTACCACAATGTTCACTGCAGCTCTATTCACACCACCCAGGACATGGAAGCCACCTAAGTGTCCATCGACAGATGAATGGATAAAGAAGAGGTGGCACATATATACCATGGAATATTACTCAGCCATAAGCGAAATGAAATTGAGTTATTTGTAGTGAGGTGGATGGACCTAGAGACTGTCATACAGAGTGAGGTAAGTCAGAAAGAGAAAAACAAATACCGTATGCTAACACATATATATGGAATCTAAAAACAATGATTCTGATGAACCTAGGGGCAGGACAGGAATTAAAAAAAAAAGCCAGCCTAATTCTTTTTGCACATATTGTAATCCAATTAAACAAGTTTAATAACCTGTCAGAAAAAGTGATGCCATGCGAATTTGCATTTATTTTATTTTAGGCACTGAAATAAATTTTATTACAAGTATACACATTGCAGGTATAATATAAGTTATCCTAGACAGGGCATCTGGAAATCGTATGAGATTTAGAATAAAACCAAGAACAACTCTTAAGTGTGTATTTTCAACTGAAGACCCCAACCCTGGCTGAATACCCTGGATATTTTTAAGGCCTTTTGAATGGTTTCCACTGGTTTCACAACAAAGAACCCATTTATCCCCAAACCCAGCAGCCATACCTGAAAAATGTCATCAGCACGTGGGATCCTTTTCACTCCCATATTTCAGAGTTGCTTGGGTAATAGCAGAATGTTACATGGGAGAACTGCTATGTTATTGTTCTAGCACTTTTGCTCATAACTTCTCTCTGGGCCTCAGTTTCTCCATCACTGGAACTGGTTAGGCAAACTTTCAGAGCCATAGACCATGCAGAAAAGTCCTCTAACTTCTTCACTGATGTCCTTTTTAATTAAAAAAAAAGGTAAATAAAATTGATGAGTACAAGCTCAAGTTCAATGAGCCAGCTCCTACAGACAACCTCCATCCAACTTTAGGCTGGGCTGTAATAACAGTCAAAGAATTTGTACATTGTCTACAGAATGTAACCTTGGGACATTGGCATATGAGAGAAACTAGCAAACCTCACACTCTCAATCCCAATCTAAGATTTCGCGGAGGAGTGAGTACAGTGTCATTGACTTTCCCAGACAAGAACTTTAACGTCCCAGGCACCTGAGTCTTCTCAGTTCTGTTGGAGCCTCATTGTCTGGAGCTCAACCAGTGGTGCTTAATCTGATCATTCAGGTCCTCCTGCCCGGCGCCCTGGTCTCTGTGTTAGTTAGCCTGGGCCACCAAGAAGAGAAACTGTCCCAGGCATGGGAAGTTTGAGGGTGAAAGGAAAACCATAAGGACAGTGGGTTTTTAATCTGGGGGTGATTTTTTTTAAACATCTTTATTGGAGTATAATTGCTTTACAATCTGCGGGTGATTTTGTCCCCAGGGGATATTTGGTGATATTTTTGGTTGTCAAAACTTGACAGGCACAGGTGCTCCTGGCATCCAGAGGGTAGAGGCCAGGGATGCAGCTAAGCATCCTGCACTGCACAGTCCAGTTCCCCATGACAAAGAATTGTCCAACCTCAAATGTCAGTAGTGCCGAGGTTGAGAAGCCCTGCCCTAGAATACACACAAGATCAGGTTTGAAGGTGGGGTGGTACTGTGTGTATTTACTTGTAATTATTGTGTTAGAAAGGGAAATCTTAAAAAAGAAAAAAAAGTGAGACTATATCCATGTTATGAGGGGTTCTGCTAAGCAGGCTGCTTAAGTTGTCCAAGAAACAATCTTCTAAACTAGGACACAAGTATTTTCCAGGCTCTGAAGACTGCTAAATCTCAGATTCCTTATTAGTGTGTTAGAGGCAGCATTAGTGTGATTTGATCGTTTGCCGTACCAGGGGAAGCCTTAAAATAATCACAGCAACAGTTGTAAAATTCACCCCATACTTCAGGTACTGGCCATTGTACACAGAACTGACGTTATCTGCCCTGGGACCCCTTCGTCAAAGGCAGGACACAAGTTCTCTCCCTTGTAAGGTCAGCCTCTCAGGAGACCTTCATGAAAGAAGTGATATCACAGCTGGGGTGGTAGGGAAATGACACTTCTGGAAGTTGTCTGGCCATTGTGTTGGAGGGGGTGACGTTTTCAGGTACTTATATGGGTTGTGTGTCAGGGACCCTTTCATCCAAGGGGAGGAAGCGCTCCTTCCTGTTATGCTGGCTCAGCGAGCCCGCCGTGAGCCCTGGAAGTCCCTCGAAGCCCTGGTCCTCTCCTGCGTCATCCTCCCCTTCAATGCTGCTGAGTCCACAGAGCTGGGGGCGGGCAGGCATAGGAGGATGGGCTGCCCCTAATTTTGACCAAACACGTCCTTGTCCTTGGCTACCTCCCCAGCAAGGAGGATGCGGAGGAGGTCCTTGAGGATCGATGGCCCCTGAGCCATGTGAGCTTAGGAAGCACCTTGAACTGTACAGAGGAAAGGAATAGACGACTGCCCACTCACCTGCTCTCAGCGCTCAGGCCTTTGGGAATATAGCGATATGCCGGGCAAGTAACTGTCCAGAGGGCCAGACCACATAGAAGGCTCCGAGCCCTCCATCCTGGGCCAGGCAGCTGTGGGACACAGCCCGGCCAAGTACCACGGAAGGCACTTAGGCTTTGGAGTCAGAAAGACCTGAGTTAAATTCTGGTCTGTTACTCCTCAGCCATGTGACCTGGGGCAGATTACTGCCTCTGGACCTCAATGTCCTCATCTGTAAAATAAGCACAGAGTGTAACTTACCATATCAGGTCATTGTGATACCAGCCACAAATAGGACCTCAGTTAATTCCCTTTCCCTGTGTTTACCATCACTTCTCTATTTTTCTCTGGATTATTTGATCGTGTGAGATGGACACATAGAGGGAAGAGTGGAGATGATTCCACTGATTGTCCATACAAGGGTGTTTCCAGAACAAGATGGGGCTATGGGGGTCAAGATGGAGACATTCTTGTTGAGAAACCTCCTTGCTTCATCAGTACCCTGCACTAGAAATAGCTCCCCTGCCACCAGATCAAAGTTCTCTTGTAATGGGCTGGTGGTTTACAACCCCATTGTGTAAACAGACCTGGTTCTCTTATCTTGAGTAATTGCAGTTTAATTGGGCTTCCTTGGGAAGCAATTCCCTTCTTAGCCAGTGCTGTTCGCACTCTTCACCTCCACCCCACATGCCTTAGGATGTGCACTTCTTCGGAATTTGGGAAGGGCTGGTGCTTGTTTCTATGAAGCTTAGCACACATGCCTTTTCCTTCTCTCTGGGAATCCTGGAGAGCAGTGGATAAGGTATTCCAGATTAGAGAAATGAGAATACAGAAAAAGAAATTTAGAATGTAAATGGAAACTGGAAAAGAAAATTTTTTCTTGTTGCTTGGGGTGGTGATGGCTTTACCTCTGGAGAGGTTGCTGGAACATTATGTTTAAGAAATGATCTATAGCCATAACTCTTAGTGGTAGTCAGAAAAAGTGAAGGAAAAAAGAGAGATGTTGTGTATTTTTCCAGCATCTTAGAAAGTGGGGATTTTCTAAGATACTGGGTTCAGTTAGCACAAACTGGAGAATTTTAGAGCCAGACTATAACCTAGAGGTCATCTCCCAATATCAGGAAATTCAGGTCCTGAGAGGTTAAATTAAGTTGCCTGAGCTTAGAAGTATGATCTGGAGTATGGTCCAGATCTCCTGGCTCCTGGCTTAGGACACTCCTTAGCATCAAACGCATCTTGATCATTCTTAAGAAATGTGGAGATGGATAAGAATTTATGACAATTCATGGATTTATATGCTTTATTCATGCTGAATTGAATTTAGGACAAAAAACCCCCAGAACTCCATTTTGTAGAGAGCACTGAGCAAATCGAAATTCCTGCCCAGTCTTTCCACTATGGGAGGTTCTCCCAATGTCCTATCAGGAGGCTCTGAGTCAGCTTCACCCTCCGTCTCCACACTTGGGATGGATGCCTGGGGCTGGCACCCCATGGAGTCACTGGGAGTCTGAAGGCTTCCCGCTAAGCGAGTGGAAGCTGATGTGTGGCACGCATCTCACCCCATATCTCTCAGCAAGAGAATGTCAAGTCCAGGCGCCCAGAACTGGGGCAGGTCCCACTGAGAAATGTCTTGAGTGGAGGGGACTGTGGTCTCCGGCTGGCGTGAGAAGCTGCAGCATCGGTCACTGCCCCCCTCCCCCACCTTGGTCTGCAGCCCCAGGCCTGGGGGCGTCTCAGGGTGGCCTCAGCTGTGGTCCACGTGGCCCGTGTGGAGGCCAAGCACAGCTTTTCATGGAGAGCAGAATCCGCTGTTCCCATCTCTGCTCTCTCTGTGCTTCAGATTCTTTTCTGTCTCAGAAACCTACAGTGGTCTGGCCTGCCCTTTCGCCAAGGCCCAAGCCCATCACTCTTATTGTTTTAAAAGAATTTCCTGGCCTTGAGTCTAAAATTAAATTGCCCTTTGAGGGTTTCCTATTTTGTCTGTTCCTGCCTCTCCTGTGGCTGCAGCACCCTCGCCCCCTCCCCCTTGGTGGGAGAGCTGAGGGGTGTTTCCGTGTTGCCTCTTTCCTTTCTCGAGGGAGCAGGATGCATGTGCCCCCCGGAAGCAGAGGTGGCCCAGATACAGTTTCCCCCAGACTCCTCCCCAGCGAGGCCAAAAGCGCTTCTCTGTGAATGTAAAGAGGTGCTGGCTGGTCTAGCATCTTCTGAGGACGAGGAAGCCCAGACTCGATGACAGGTCTGTGGAGTCGGTCAGGCCCGCATGGGAGGGCAACTGCCTGCAACGAGGTGAAGGGTTTTAAGATGAGAAGTTCCCCATTTATTGCACAGACTTGCACCTAGCATGTGAGAGCCCCTGGATGGTTCAGCAGCTAGGCAGGCACTTCCTAACTTCACTTTCTCTATTGAAAAATGGGAAACGTGGTGGCAGAACGGCATGTGAGCACATTTCAGGGAAGAATGAAGACAAACAGCATGAAAGCGTTAATACATTTCAAGGGGACATTGTATGTCATGAAGCTAAATGATGACAACTTCTGGTCCTCTCGGCTTTTTTTTTTCCACCCTGGGGTGGTTTTTTTTTTTTTTAAATCAAATGAAGGTTGTCAGTTACAAGGTCAGGAGAAAGAATGTGGATGGATCAGCAAAAAGGAGACTTGCAGTTGGAAAGGAACTTGGTGAGCACTGGGGCCAACGTCCTCAGGAAGCAAAGGTTTAAGGAGGTTGAGACGGGCTGGAGGCTACGCAGCTCCTTAGGGGCAGAGCAGGACTCAAACCCAGGCTCCCTGATTTCCAGTCTCCTGCCTTCCTACTGGAGTGCATGAACATCTATGGCAGGCCTAGAATGATACGGAGTTACCCCCGTGGATGGCAAACCCCTGTGCTCATCCATCCAGTGTTAACTCAGCTTTACGTCTGGGCATGTATATTTTTTTAAGCAGCAGGATCTAGAAATATTTATGTGTCTTATATGTTTATGGCCAAGTGCTAAGGCTAAACCCTAAAATTCTGAAGTCGGTTAAAGAAAAGACAGATGTACTCCCACAGAGTTTGTGCTCTGAGTGACACATACGTGAGAAGGGTCAGGAAGGGTTTGCGGAGCAAATGCCTGGACATTTAAGGCTGCTTGGCTCAAGACAGAAATGAACTCTTACAGAAACACCGCTGCCATCAGTTTGCGATTTAGTGTTGAAGAACTACTCCCCTGTTCCCTCTTTTCCAATTGGGGGGGGCCTTTGGAGGGGGTGGGAGGGAGGAAGCCTCTGGGCAGAGGCAATGCTGGGAGGTTTGGCAGGGCCTGGGGGGTAGGTGAAGAGAAGCCACAGGGAGGGAGCCGTGTGGGTGGGGAGGGGAGACGGAGGTCCCTGGTGGAAGCATCGGAGAGGGGAACCGGCGGGACAGGGGAACAAGAACAAGGGGGACATAATACCATAATGAAGCCCTGACTGCAGCAGGGGGGCAGTGGTCGGCTGTGGTGGTGATGTCACAGCTGGCTCACCTTGGAGCAGAGACAAGTGTGTGTCCCTCGTCCTAGTAGTTTCCAGACTTCAGGGCTTTTATGCTATTTCTTTCCAGGATCGGAAAGGCAAAGCATTTAGGCTGCAGGCTCGAGTCCTCTGAAGCCTCTCAGAGGACAAGGACAGCAGTGCTGCTCCCTGGAGATGGGGTGGGGAGACTCATCACAGCGTGTGACACAGCAGGGCAGGAGCGCGTGCTCTCCTGAGACACCCAGGGGACCCAGGCCCTCCAAGGCTGCGTGGATACCACCCTCTCCTTAGCAGCCGCTTGCTAACCCACACGGTTCTGAAGCTCTGCCCTTGGTGTCTCCCACACCGAACACTTTTGTGTTTTTCCTCCTGTGTCTTTAACTGGCTCTTCTTTGTTGTTTCTCCCTTACTTTTCCTCCCAACAACAGGCAACTTTATAGATCCATTTTTTCAAAAGTGAAATATAATTGACTTAATATTATATTAATTTCAAGTGAACATAGTGATTAAATATTTTTATACATTACAAAAAGGTCACCACGATAAATCTAGTAACTGTCCCCATACAAACTTCTTACAATATTACTGACTATATTCCCTATGCTGCACACTGTAGTCTCATGACTTACTTATCTGATAACTGCTCTGAATCCCCTTCACTTATTTCACTCATCCCCCCACCCCACCTCCTCTCTGGCCACCACCAGTTTGTTTTCTGCATCTGTGAGTCTGTTTCTGTTTTGTTATTGTTCATTTGTTTTGTCTTTTGGATTCCACATGTAAGTGGAATGATACAGTATTTGTCTTTCTCTGTGTGACTTATTTCACTCAGCATAATACCCTCTAGGTCCATTCATGTTGTTGCAAATGGCAACATTCTATTCTTTTTCTTGGCTGAGTAGTAGTCCTCTGTGTGTGTGTGTGTGTGTGTGTGTGTGTGTATCATATCTTTATCCATTCATCCATCAGTGTGCAGTTAGGTTGCTTCTATATCTTGGTAATTGTAAATAATGCTGCAGTAAACATTGGGGTGCACATATCTTTTCAAATTAGTGTTTTTGCTTTCTTTGGATAAATACCCAGAAATGCAATTGCTGGATGGTGTGGTAGAGCCATTTCTGATCCTTTCTCTTTTCTTTTAACTGCCATTTTCCCTGACTCTATACTTTAACTAGATCCTTTACACTTCTAGATCTAACTGTATCCTTTCCTGTCTTCTCCTGTCATGCTGCCACCTTAGGGACCTCTCCACCAAATTGCTCTGCCATCTCTCCATCTGAACGCAACCAAAAGAGAAATATTCTTCCAACCTCCTTACTTACGTACTTAAACTCACCATTTTCACTATTATAAAAGCAAGCAATCTAAGCATGATCTTGGATCCCCCCTTGCCTTCATCTCCTATGAGTCATAAAATCATGTTAACTCTTCCTTTGAAACGTATCTTACACTTCTTGTTTCCTCTTCACCTCTACGTTCATGACCTTAATCCGACTCTTCATAACTGGCCACTGCTCTGGCCACTGCTCAGCACTAGAACTGAGGGGAAGCATTCAAATGGGGGCGAAGCCGAAGGGTGGCCCCCAAACGCAGTACTCAAGCTACGTAAATCTTAATGCAATCAAAATGACAATCAAAATGAATGCAAACATTATTAAAAGAACTCAAAACTTTAAATACAGTGAGGGGGATTTCCCTGGTGGCACAGTGGTTAAGAATCCGCCTGACAACGCAGGGGACAGGGGTTCAATCCCTGGTCCGGGAGGATCCCACATGCCGTGGAGCATCTAAGCCCGTGCACCACAACTACTGAGCCTGCACTTTAGAGCCCGCGAGCCACAACTCCTGAACCCACGAGCCACAACTACTGAAGCCCGCGTGCCTAGAGCCCGTGCTCCTCAACAAGAGAAGCCACCGCAGTGAGAAGCCCGCACACTGCAACGAAGAGTAGCCCCCGATCGCTGCAACTAGAGAAAGCCCGCGCGCAGCAACAAAGACCCAACGCAGCCAAAAATAAATTAATTAAAAAATAAATTAATATAAATAAATACAGTTAGGATCGGTAGTACTATTTTTCCCTTTATGCCTCAGGCTCTGACATGGCTCTGCAGGGCACCACGGCGGCCTTGTCATCCTCCTCACCTGCTCCTGCTCAGTCCATCCTACTTCGCACAATCAAATGGGTCCTTCTAGGACATCTTGAGGCACCATGTCACTCTTACTAGCTTTATTACAACCTCTAATGCCTTTCTCCTGCAGCCAAATTCTGGTCTGGTGTTTCTGGCCCTCAACACTGTCTCTCCAGCTCTCGTTCTTGCTAATTGCTCTCCATTGCAAGTGTTCTCATTGCCAAGAGCACACTTTCCCCTCATGCTTGTCACTACCATACAGCAGTCTTTATCTCTCTATATTGCCAAGCCGAGTCTTTCGGATCCTTCCTTACATCACCATCTACGTTCCTTGGCACCTTTAGGTGTGTCATCTTCTTTTGCTCTCTAGACCTTCACCGAATGTTCTAGGCTAAATCTTACTTGACCTTTCGGTTATTCCCTTAATCTGCTTCCTCTAGGAAGTCTTACCTGCTGTCACTCTCCTCCCCCTACATGTCGGTACTTAACCCTGTCACATCTCCTTGCTGTAACTTCCTGTTTACTAGTCTGCACACTGCTGAGGGTAAAGTTCATATGTTGCTCATACTGTATTCTTAGCATCTAACATAACAGTTGGCACAGACTAGTTGTGTGATACATATTTGTTCACTAGTGTCCATTATCCTAATAATCCATCTAGTACTTATCATGGGATGGCAGCCTCCCTGCTTGAGCAATCCGAGCCACACCAGGTTCACATTGCACAGATACAGGAAAAGACAATCTGAAATCAGGTAGACCTCGACTAGAATTCTATCCCCATTATTTTACTAGCTGTGTGGTCTTTGGAAATTTACTTGCCCTCTGAAAGCCTCAATTTGTTCTTCTGTAAAATGAAGATAAGAATAGCAATCTTGCACAGCTATGGTGAGGATTAAACGTGATCATCTCTCCATCATGCTTAGATCACTGATGGGCATGGGGTGGTGTGTGACGTACGTTAGTTCCTTTCAATAATCCCCTGTGGGATGAATGAGTGAGGACCCATCAGATAGGTTCCCTAAACTGTGATGGGGGCCAGGAGGGTTGCTTGCATCTCCTGAACTCACCTCCATTCACCAGCAGCCAGGAAAGGAAGATGTTGACTTGAACTTGTTTTGGGTGGTGCCCTTGTCAAGCATGGAGGTGGGCGCTTTGCTTCCCAGATTTCTGACTTGTTAATAAGCAGCTTCTTTCTCCTCAACTGAGAAGGTTTCATAATGAATTGGAACTGGCTCTGTGGTTCTCTTGAGTAAAAATGTCATTTTCATACTCTGTGAAATAGGTATTCAGTCAGTTTGTGAAATGTCTAATAAACAGGCAGGTGTCTAGGTGACAAGGGTCATGATGCTCTCAGGAGCATCTGTGAGCAAAGATGTTCATGGTTCATGGTAGGCTTGGTGCATTATCTCCTTCTCATTCTTAAAAATAGGTTCCCCTGACACCACTGAGGACAGCTAAGGAGGAAATATGTCTTAAAAATAGACTTCCCTGTATAAAATAATAAGTGAACCCTCCCTGACAGCAAAGAGCCTGCTGTGGGAGCAGGAGAGACTCCACAAAAAATGCCAATCACAAAACTCAAGGAGATGCTATACATGGTTGTTGGTCAAAGCTGTGGGCTGACTCGCTGTATAGCCACGTGGTCATCACCTGGGTCTGGAACCTCATTGCTTTGTCCCTAACCCACCACCTACTCCCACCCTCTATCTCCCCTCTACAGCACGCTCAGATCATTTTCCTTCAACACCTCTTTGCGAATCATGCCTCACCTTCAGTGGCCTTTCCTTAGCAGAGAAAGCCTCAACTTTTTCACCTGAATTCAAGTTCTCCTCTTGTCCCCACCATCTTAGCAGGGCCTGCACCAAACCACCCACCACCTGTCTACAAGGATCCTACTGGTACCAGCTACTGCCTTCTTACAAGGACTTTGTGGTTTAGGCAAACCATGCACACACTGCTCCCAAAGAAGACGGGGCCAAGTCACTTAGAGTGCTCCTTTATGCCATTTAAATACAAAATTTCCTCGCTTGAGACCCTATTCCTACAACTCTGATACTTGACATTGAATTTTGAGAAAGACTCTATATGAAAAAATGGGGATAGACATTGAGAGCACAGAGCTCATCTAGGAAATGTGCTTGAAATTGATTCTGTTGCAAAGAATTGTTGGGGATCCAAAAAGAAAATCTTAATGTAGTTGCTTCAGGAGCTTACAATATTAAAATACAATGTGAGCAATATGGTTTTATGCCAGAATTTAGGAAACATTTTCTGACCGGAGCTCAGCTGAGCATTCTTTCTGATGATTTCCCTAAATCTCAGTCCCAAACACAAATAGCAGGACTGCCATTGCTCTATTTGTATTCTTGTGGCTCTCACCAGGGCCTCCTGGTAGCGGAAACCAAGGACATTAGCCTTTGATAGACAACAACTCAATGTGACTCTGTTCAGTCCCCAGGGTTTATTCCATTCTCACACCTTTAACCCACCCGGAAGAGGAACAGCCCCGAAGTAAACTTCATCCAGCCCTAGTCTGAATGATTTTATGAATATTATGAAAAATATCATGTAAATTAATGTGCACAAAACCTCCTTTTACATTTTGGTCTTGATTGCCATTTTTCTCTGTGCCAATATACCCTCTTATGTTATTTTTACTGAGCTTAAGCGAATGGATGATTGCAAAATGGGGAAGAGAGTGTAGGCAGTGAATGATTGAATCTAACGTAATAGGGCTGCCGCTCAAAGGGAGAGAGGATGTAAGAGGTTCTCCAATTAGAGCCTCTGACTGCGGGTTAGCAAGCTACTCTTCAGGGACGATAATTCCACCTGAGGGGTTACATTTATTAATTAGCACCTTAACGTTGATAGTTTTAATCACATCAGATTCTAGCAAAGTTCCTGGGGTTTTTATGGAGGTGGAGGGGCCAAACAGAAGAGAGAAAGAATAAAAAAGAAGAAAAGAAAGTTGAGGGTGGGCCAGCGTAGACTAGACTCCTATTCTTAGGAAATCTTCTTTCCATGAATTTGCTCCTTCTTTTGTGTCTTAATTGTTAACCTTCTTGCCTAATCCCATGAATGTTAAGGGTCTCATGTTAATACCTACTTTATATTAGGCTCCATGTACACTCCTTATTACATGCATTTCATATAGTAATACATAATTTTATGACATGCATTTCATATTTTGTTTTGCTTTATGTATGTATTATTTTCTTACACATATTATTTCATTCAATCCTCCTACCTTATGGGGTAGGTATTATTATTTGCATCTTATCATTGAGTAAACTGAGGTTTAGATAAAGGAACAGGCCCAGGCCGCCATCAGTAAGTGATGGAGCCAGGATTTGAATCCATGTATATGTGGCTTCAAAGAATAGGGTCTTAAACACTTCAGATCATGGTCTCCCATATAGTGTATTTGTCCTCCTTAGAGAGTACTGGGTGGAGAGTATATTTTGTGGATTCTATAAAACTGATAAGAGAGTTGCACAAGTACCCAAATGTTGCGAAAAACTGAGAATTCCAGTCTACCAATCAATATCGTTAAAACCCATGCACATTGATTAACTCAAAAAAGAGTGATTTGTATCATTTAGGTCCATTTTTTGTTTTTCCTTTGGCATTTGTCACTTACTGGTTCTATGATAATGGAATGTCTCGTAAGAATATCCTTTCATGGTGTTTTTATAGAGTAAGGTTACATTAAAAAAAAAAAAGCCAGCATTGTGTAAAGATGACCAAGATTCTGCCTTGCTATTAACCATGGGTCCTTATTTGAAAATTTAAAAAAATCTTCAAATGCTTGGGGAAACAGATGAAAATAAATGTATACATCGTCTAAGTCAGAAACCCTTCCTATTCCCTGTGTCTTTTTTTTTTTTTTTGGATGGGGGGTGGTGATCAATAGTTGGTTCTATTCTGTTATCATCTGTGGATGATTCCTACTTATGGATGATATGACGTTGCTGTTCCATTAGGGAATCTTAATATATTTCCTTGTTTTCCCGGTCACAGAGGCAGGGACCTCTCAGCTCTTACGAAGATCCTCGAATGGCCTGTGGTTTCCAGTCCGCTTATCACCCGCCAAGAGCTTTCTACCCCTTCTGGGATGAGATGGCCACTCAGGAAGTGCCCACTGGTCTTGAACACTGCGGCTCAGGTAGGAACATAAACGGCGGCCGAGACTGAGGATGGAGTTGAAGGACAATGGCAATTGGATGAGGGCTGCATCCTGCATCCTCTGCTGTCACAGCTGCCCTGGCTCACGTGGGTACCGGTTGCTATTGTTCTATGGAAAGTCCCAGGACTTTTCAGTCACTTTGAGTGACTTTATTCTCCAGTGACAGGAAGACTAAACTCTAGGAATGGGCCCACGCGAGGTTGCTTTAGGTCTTCATTTTGTAAATAGTTCTCTCCACTGTGCCTGTCCCAAGCCTTATCCACTTCAGCCTGGCTGTTGACAAAGGACCTAGAAGGTTTGCAGTCATGAACTATGACAGACAGACAGAGGGTGTGTGAGCTAGTCAGCCTTCTTACAGGACGTACTTTCTTCCATTCGTCTTCTCTTTCCGTCATCCTCTCCCTCTCCGCCCAGGCCCGCCTGCATCTGTCTTCTCCCCCCCTCCCCCCCCACCCCGTCCCCTTTCTCTCTCTTCAACTCTTCCTCACAGAAGCTCCTCTCGAAATTCCCTTCACTCCTAACCTGCTGGTCATGGTGCTGCCCTCTGGTGAACAGAAGCCACTCTCCCAAGGACTGGAGAAGTTCAAAGTCCTTACTCCATTCTATTTTGCCAGAGTCACTGTGTTTCTCACAAATTCCATTAGCCCTTGCTTACCTGCCAGCTTTTTTTTTTGGTTTATTTTTAATACAAAATGAAAATCATAAATTTAGGGCTTCTGAAATGATTGATTCTGACATTAAGTTCAATGTTTCATGAGATCAGGGTATGATAATATATCCAAGTACCAAAAAGCCAGTGTTTTCTCCCAGGATGAATTCCTAGCATAACAAATTTCATAACTCTTACAGATTGAAAACATGTAATTCTGATGAAGTACATAGGGGAAAAGCCACTGGAAACTAACTTAAATGCAATTTTTTTTTGTTCAGTATCTCTTTACCTATAAAACTCTATGGTAAGCTTCTTTTATAATAGTGGAGAAATAAAGAAAATGTTTGCTTTGTTGTCCATGCTGTATATTTCACTGAAAATAGACAGACACAGAGTGAGATGCTGTAGCGCTTGGTGGAGGTTGAGAAGGATGGGAGTCTGCTTCTCCGGGGCAGAATGAAATCGACTCCTGTGTTCCATATTGTCTTGACTCAATAGCCCTTGATCTTGGAGGTATTCTTTGGTACTATCTTGGATCTCAGACAGGATAACATTTATGCTGCCACTTTCTGCCTGGCATCTCAGTTCCCCCAAGCATAAATACAAAGGTCTCAGCTATCTACCCATTTCATGAGGTGGCAGAGAGGATACTGTAGCTGTTCACAGGTTAGACTTAAGGACTTAAAACAGATGAAAAAGCTGATCCTTTAAAATTCTAAACAAAATATAGATTTTGTTTGTATAAGCATGAATCCTATTCATGCCACTAGGCTTTTTTTAAAAATCAATAATTATCTTCTTTTTATTTATTTTTTAACATCTTTATTGGAGAGTAATTGCTTTACAATGGTGTGTTAGTTTCTGCTTTATAACAAAGTGAATCAGCTATACATATACATATATCCCATATCTCCTCCCTCTTGCGTCTCCCTCCCACCCTCCCTATCCCACCCCTCTAGGTGGTCACAAAGCACTGAGCTGATCTCCCTGTGCTGTGCAGCTGCTTCCCACTAGCTATCTATTTTACATTTGGTAGTATATGTAAGTCCATGCCACTCTTTCACTTCATCCCAGCTTACCCTTCCCCCTCCCCATGTCCTCAAGTCCATTCTCTACATCTGAGTCTTTATTCCTGTCCTGCCCCTAGGTTCTTCAGAGCCATTTTTTTTTAGATTCCATATATATGTGTTAGCATATGGTATTTGTCTTTCTCTTTCTGACTTACTTCACTCTGTATGGCAGACTCTAGGTCCATCCACCTCACTACAAATAACTCAATTTCGTTTATTTTTATGGCTGAGTAATATTCCATTGTATATATGTGCCACATCTTCTTTATCCATTCATCTGTCGATGGACACCTAGGTTGCTTCCATGTCCTGGCTGTTGTAAATAGAGCTGCAATGAACATTGTGGTACGTGACTCTTTTTGAATTATGGTTTTCTCAGGGTATATGCCCAGTAGTGGGATTGCTGTGTCATATGGCAGTTCTATTTTTAGTTTTTTAAGGAACCTCCATACTGTTCTCCATAGTGGCTGTATCAATTTACATTCCCACCAACAGTGCAAGAGGCTTCCCTTTTCTCCACACCCTATCCAGCATTTATTGTTTGTAGATTTTTTGATGATGGCCATTTTGACCTGTGTGAGGTGATACCTCATTGTAGTTTTGGTTTGCATTTCTCTAATGATTAGTGATGTTGAGTATCCTTTCATGTGTTTGTTGACAATCTGTATATCTTCTTTGGAGAAGTGTCTATTTAGGTCTTCTGCCCATTTTTGGATTGGGTTGTTTGTTTTTTTGATATTGAGCTCATGCCACTAGGCTTTGAAGTCTTATATCTCCCAGTGCAACAGAGATTAAAGCTCCCTTGCCTTAACGCTTTCAGCTCTGGATGGTGCTTCTGTAGCTACCAATTTACAGCTTACTACATCTTATTAATACATGTTATTAGTAGCTGAGGTCATCTCCACACTCACCCATAGCCTCAGGATCAGAATGTCTCATTTTCATAGCAAAAAGTCTTGGCTCATCTCTTTTTTAGCTAAGAAGTATTGATACATAAATTCCGAAGTGAAGATGATTTTTCATTCTCCTCCTTGTCAAGGTCCTCAAAGGTAAAAGAGTTTTTATTTCAGGCCCAATGAGACACAGTGTCTGTAAAGAATTTTAAGAACCTCAGGAGGAAGCTGCTTTAAAATGCAAGGACTGATAGTCATGTGATAGAGTCTACTTTCCACAGTTTACTTGTTCAAGAAGGAGAAAGCCGCGGTCACCCAGACTGATGGTTCTTGGGTAGGATGGGAAGACGAGGGCACATAATAACTAGTCCTAAAATGACCTGGGTTGTCACGAACTGCAGCTTAGAAATGCTAGCAAGCTTCCGTGTGGGAGTGGTGCTTTGGTGGTAAATGTGACGTCTGTAGTTCTCTCTGTCCTAGGCTTCTTCTGATGGAAATATCTCTCAAGAACCTTTAGCTTTCCCAGCCCCTCCTTTGCCTTTTGAGCTGTCCAGACAAAGGGGTTGCAATGATTATTTCTGGGCTGTGGTCCAGCCCTCCTCAGTGATGGGTGTCCTTTGGAAGGAGATCTTGGGGTTGCAGAGAAAGAAGATGAAGACATAGACCAATCGATGATCTCTCCAGCTGCAGCGCATTTCCTTGGAGATGTGTTGAGTAAGAAGAAAAGAGAGAAAAAAATACTCTCCAGTTTTGTCATCTTCTTTTATCCTATTTATAACTTCAGTTTCCTTCCTGTCCTCCTGGCCACCCCCAGCCCTGCTTCCATCTCACGTTTGTGCTCTCAGAAGGGATGAAGGCACTTCTTTTGTAAGGACTACACATCTGTCAGTGCCTGGAATGCCCGGCAGGAGGGGCCGTTGAGGATTAGGGTCCTTTCTCTGAATGTCGTTCCTGTTCCCTGAAGGGACTGAGGCTGAGAGGGAGGAGAGGAGTGGAGGGAGGGAGGGGGGAGAGAGAATCAAGCTGAGAGAGAACGTGAGTGGGGGGAGAGGTTACCAGGCGAGTGGGACAGAATACTCAGTAATCAAGACTAGTCGATAATCGGTTGGCCAGAATAGCTGGTTCTGAGGAAGCAAGAAACGGTGTGTGGAAATGGACAGAAAAGAAAAAGTGGGCATTAGTAGAGAGATGGAGGATGCAAGGAAGATAGACTGAAATATGAATGGGAAGGAGAAAGAAGGGGAGGGGAGGATAACATGAAAGAGAAAAAGAGATGAATCTGAGGACATTAACTCTACAGCTAAAAAAGGAAGCCACATTTGCATGCAATTGCCTGTGCAGCTGTACATTTCTTCATGACAATCTTGTAGTCATCATTTTCTTTCATTTCTACCTCCTCCTGCTCGCCTCTTCCCCCTCCTCCGGATCAGCCTGGAGCCATTAGCGAGAGCCAATGGGGACGGAGAGTGGGGTTCTGCATGAATGAATGGGCTCTTTCTGTTCTAAGCCTCTCCTCATCCCTCTGTCGGGGAGACTCGTGAATCAATGGAGCCCCTTACACGAGACACGGCTGAAATGTCTGTTGCTGTGTATAGTCTGACTAGAGTGGAGTCCACCGGCCCTGCCTCCCCTCTGTTCCCTTCCTCTGTTTTGTCCCCCAGCCTCAGCCCTTTTCTCTCAATCATCATAGCAAGAAGCATTGTATTAAAATGTCAGTCTCTTGTTCCTCATCTCCAGGAGGTCACCAGAATTTCACTACCATTAACTGTCATGACTAGTTCTTATCCACGGCCCCACGGAAGGGATGGAGTAGATGGCAAACTATTTTCAGACAGAGGCAGTGAGCTCAGAGTGGTGCCCAGACCCAGCTGGAGTCATGCAAAGCCTGCTTTCCACAGGGAACCAGAAGAGTGACATCAGAGACCCAACTGAACACCTGGCCACACGACCACCGTCCATCCCATCCACTGATAGCTGTCCATATTTGACTTTAACCTCATAGCTAGGATGACCGTGAATGACAATAGTGTGTATCAGAAACTATGACACACTTTCAGAGTGATAGACTATCAAAGTAGTTTTCATTTCAGGGATGGATCTGTCTTGAAACAGCTAAACGTACAGAGGTGCTCTTTGACCAAAGTTCACTTTTGCAAAATAGTTGCTTAGAAAATAGTCTGACACTTCAGAACACTGCAGTAAACCCAACTTACCCTGTGGGACTGAACCTATGGTCTCGTTACCATGGTCCTTGATTTGAGAAGCAAGACAATACTTTTTTTCTTCTTGTATCATGCAGTTTGGAATGTTTCTGTCATGGGTCACAGTAAAAATCTCATCTACCCACATTCATGCTTCTCATTCTTCGTGAGAGAGGAAGTATACACAGCCTAAGGTGAAGACTCCAGCCTCTGGAACCAGATCGATGGGGCTTGCCCATCAGCCCTTCCTAACTGTTACCTTAGACAACTAACTTACTTTATCCCTGTACTTCAGTCTCCTCCTCTAAACCAGTGTTTCCAAGTGTGTCAGAGTCACCGGAGGGCTTGTTAAAATGCAGGTTGTGGGGTTCTGTCCCCGCGGTTTCTGATTCACTGAGTCTAGGGTAAGGCTCAAAATTTGCATTTCTCACAAAGTTCTCAGATGGTGCTATGGCTGCTGCTGGTCTGAAGACCACACGTTGAGAACCACTAAGTTAAGGTATGTCAAGTGTAAAGCAGTGCCGTCACTTAGCAAGCATGATATGAACGTTTGCCACTGTAACTCATTGTCCCAAAGTGCCTGAGAGTCCAAAAAATGTCTGGGTATCATTGAATCAGAAAGTGACCCCTTGATGGGATGAACACTTTGGGTGGCCAGTGCCAGGCACTGGAAACTGAGAAGATAGAGAGAGAAAGGGGAAGATTCATGCCTTGTCTCTCAGCAACTTTTATTCAGATGTGTATGTGAGGCTACATTTACGTGATGAGGAGAAATGGTTCCTAGATGAAATATCACACTTATTTATGAAATAAAGTTTGGGGTGACTTTGGCTCTCACTACAGTATTTAAAATTTCTAAAAGAAATTTACTAGCAAAGTTGTAGAACAAAAGAGTGTCCTTCCCAAGTAAACTTTGGAAGTTCATGTGGGAGATGTATTGAGAGTCCGAGTTCATGGTCTCTCCCAGGCCAGACGGCCAGGCGGCTGGGAGAGATCAAACCTGGGCCAATGTTTGGAAAGGGCTATCGACAACCAGGTGGGAAGTTTCAGCAGGAAAAATAGATGCCTCTAATTTGGCTTTTAAGTGTTGAGAACATTGAGGGAATGCCAGACAGGCTTGTTAAATGGAGATTCACCTTGCTCTGAAATGTTTATTCTCCTAGCAGCCTTGTTCTTTCAGCTGACCATCTTAGACGGCCCTGTGGTTTTTAAAAAAAAATGGTTTTTTAAACTCTGTCTGCTGCACATATCTGTTCTTTCCTCATTCTGGGTATGTTTTCCTTTTTTAAAGGACCTGTTCCAGGTTCTCTGTTCTTCAAAACAGTTCTGATCCTGTGTGTGTGTGTGTGTGTGCATGTGCCTTTGTCTGGGATGTCGTAATGGGGACCGTTCCTCTCGGGGAAAATTTCGACCTTCTCAGAGTCGGACTTGGTAGTTGTGTTTAGAAGGGGGAAACTGTAGCCCTGTCTTAGGTTTCAGCCTTTCATGGGAGGCTCCCGTTGGCCCCGAGCTGCCCTGACAAGCAGCCTCCAGGGGACAGCGCTGATGGAAGCTTAATGCAGGAAACCCTCTCCTGACCCACATCCCACCTCCGAGAGGACCAAAGACTGCGAGGAAGAGAGGCTGGGGGAAGAGCCGCGGACCTGCCTCGCCCTAGTAGTGTGTTACGAAGAGCATCCGTGTACAAAAACTAGCCTACGCCCTTGCTCTATCATTTTGTTCTTCTGATCATGAGATTTCTACAAATGCCTGAACCTCTTCTCCATAAGTGAAGGATGTTTCTCTGGCTATGGATTGAATTTGCTCCTATCTGCCAACGTTACACTGTTGAATCCATCCTATTCCACCCCTCCACCACCACCTCGGTAGCTTTCCAGCCTACACTATTTCATATTCAGATTACAATCACTTTCAGTATACGTTTTTTTAAAAATTTTATTTATTTATTTTTGGCTGCATTGCGTCTTCATTGCTGCATGCGGGCTCTCTCTAGTTGCGACGAGTGGGGCCTACTCTTGTTGCAGAGTACGGGCTCTAGGCAAGCGGGCTTCAGTAGTTGCGGCACGTGAGCTCAGCAGTTGTGCCTCTCGGGCTCTAGAACACAGGCACGGTAGTTGTGGCGCACAGGCTTAGTTGCTCCGCGGCATGTGGGATCTTCCCTGTCCAGGGATCGAACCCGTGTCCCCTGCATTGGCAGGCGGACTCTCAACCACTGTGCCACCAGGGAAGCCCCAGTATAAGTTTTTGAGTATAACCTGAAAGGTATTGGGTCCTAGCAAAGCGTTAGGGGGCGTGGTAGAAAGAGCAAGAACTCACCTGGGATCTTGTCCCCTCGCCTTTAACAGGTGGGATCCTTACACTTATTTCAAGAAGTTCTTGCGCTATTAAATGGGGTGCTATACTTCAAAGGGCCTTATAACAGGTGATCAGTAGATGCTTCCTTTTCCTTTCACCATGATCTGAGTGTGAATTTAAGTGACCCAGGAAACCTGGTGTCCCACCCTTATCTCAGGAGTCTTGCCCACGCTCACCCTGCCCCAGACTAATTTTCTGACACCTGCCAATTTTACCTTCCCTTGTGTCCCATTTTACCAGTGAAAGGAGAAGGGAGCCGGGTGAGGACCAGAAAGAGAAGCTGCGGGTTAGAGACCTGTGTCTCTCTGGAGTGATTCCAGCAGCACAGAGTAGGAAGGATTGTAAAGACCTTCACAAATGTAAATCACCTCTGTAGCTCCGCGGGAGGGAAGGTAACCTAGTGGGAGAAACCGGGGCCGAGGTTAGTGAGTTACAAAGAGGATGCGAGCTCTCAGTTGGCAGTCCTCCAGTGCCGCTTCTCAAAAATCCTAGGAAGTAACAGCATTGCACTGGAAGTCCCAGGGGGCTGGGGAGAAAAAAAGTTCTCTTAACTTTTTCAAACCACAAATATTTGGTCCGAGTTGGGAAAAGGTCCCCGGGGCACGGAGTTCTTATTTGATTCAAGCGGTCTGACCCCTCTTAGGAACTCGGCGGGGGTAGCGGGGGCTGGGGACCCTGGTGGAAGCCGCCTGGCGTCAGTCCTCCCTCTGCCGCCCTCGGTGAATGAAGCGCTGGGTGGGTGAGGGAGCGGGGGCTGCAGTCCAGCGGGGGGAGGGATGCGCAGAGGCAGCCTGTTGTTCTCAGCGTCTGGCCGCCGACTCTTCCTCTCTCCAGATGTTCGCTGTGTTTATAGCTGCTGAAGCAGGAGACCCAGCTCCCTCATTAATAAGTTTCTTTCCTGCGCTGCGGCCAGGGGTCTCAGCCCCAGCCTGCAGCTGGGAGAGGCGCGGTGGAGGAGGGACGAGGGGAGGCGCCCCTCCCCCACCCACCGCCTCCGCGCGCCTCACCCCCTCCCCGCCTTCCTCCTCTGCAATCCTCCCAAAATACACGAGCACACAAAAAGAAAAACACCAGCAGATTTTTTATTTCAGAGAGTAAACACTTGGGCCGTGGGGGTCTGGAGGTTATGGGAAAAGAGGAAACCATCGGGCTAATCAGGCCGGCACACACTTCCCCTGCTGAAATAAAACAGAAATCATTGCTCCGCAGGCCGGCGGTTTAACCCCGGCGCTGCCAGCGAGGCGGGCGCAGGCAGGGCCCGCCCGGAGGGAGGCAGGGCGTCCGGGAGGACGGGCTGCAAGATCCCGGTCCGGGCGGGGAGGAGAGCCGCGAGGAGCGCACGGCCTTTCCATTCCGTCGCGGGTAGCGCATCTGCCCCAAGCAGAGCTTGAGAAAGAGACGGTTGGAACAGAAGAGATTCTGGGCGTAGATTCAGTTTTGCAGGAGGCTGGAGGGAGCTCCAGATGGGTTGGGGAGATCGATGAGGTGGCTGAAGGAGACAACGCTCTGCCCGGCGCGCACGTGCGCACGGATCCTGCTGGGAAACGAGCACGGGCGTTGCTGAGACTCGTCTGGGCCGAGGTTTTCGCCCGGCCACCTCCCAGCTCAGCGAGCCTGGCCACATTACTGACCCCTTCTGGGACTCAGCGTCCTCATGTGTGATACAATAGTGCCTACCTCACAGAATTACGGTGAGGGACAGGAAACCGTACTGAACGTGGAAAGGGCAAGCACCAAAGCATGGCTGTCAATTCCTGACTTCATAGATTACTTTCAACTGATCAGGTTCCTCCCTCCGCCCGCCCCCCTTTCCTTCCTTCTTCCTGCCTTCCTTCCGTCCCCTAGTCAGTGCCTTCAGCTTCCATCTTCACTCACTCGCCTCCTTGCTGCCTGTCTGGAGGTCGTAAATATCGCGTGGGCCAGAGGTCATAAGTCAAACATGGGACCTATTTGCATTCTGAGAGAAATTACCTTCCCACTGATGTACAGGGCAACCTTTGGCTCTCTCTGAGGCTGCCAGTGTGAGAGGCCCGTCAGCCTCGGTTCTGACCCTGCCCCCATACCATGGTATAGTCAGCTGACCGTTCCCCAGCCCCCCACCCCCCCTTCACTGTGAGGATGAGGAATGAGGACCCTTCCTCTACTGGGTTCCTGCACAGCCCAGTTAGATTCACTCAGCACCTCCACAGAAACGTTTGACTCTTTTGGACTTTCTTGCTATTTAAGAAAACAGACCTTCAGAACCTCTGTTCATCCTTGCAGGGGGCATTAAAACAAACAAACAAACAAAAAAAGGGCTTCCCTGGTGGCCCAGTGGTTAAGACTTTGCCTTCCAATGCAGGGGGTGCAGGTTTGATTCCTGGTCGGGGAGCTTAGATCCCACATGCCTCCAGGCCAAAAAACCAAAAACATTAAACAGAAGCAGTATTGTAACAAATTCAATAAAAACTTTAAAAATGGTCCACATCAAAAACATCTTTAAAAAAAGCAAAAAACAAAGCTACCAATTCCTGAAGTTGTTTTTACCAGTCTTTTCCATACCTCCTCAGACTTGCTGAAGTGGACCTTAAGAAACAGACCCCAGTGATTTCAATATCCACAGAACCAGGGTTCTAGTTGCCTTTGCAGTTGTCACTTGATTTCTTACCTGCTTCAGACATGTTTTTTATCAACCCTGACAACTTTCTGCTGAGTCTCAGGCCTGCAGACTCTCATAGAGAGCAGGGGTGCTTGATGCAGATGAGTTTCAGAAATGTGGGATTCCCTCTGAAACTGTGTGCAAGGATGTTTCTAAGGGTCTGTAGCTTTCCTCTGGTTCTCAAGTGGTCTGAGATCCCCAGGAGGTTAAGGTACCTTTGTACCCCCTGGCAGCACTTAGCATGTTGTACTTAGCGAGTATGCCAAGCATATTTTGTTGAACTGGGTTGAATTCACTTGTAAAGCTTCCTTCCTCTCAATCCCTTCTCACCACTCTGGTCAGTCCCAAGAGATTGTCTTTAAATCTGGAAACTGTTTCCATCCCATTGTCTCGGAGGCATTGGGCACGGACGCCTTGTCTGAAGTCCAGCCACTTCTCTCCTGTTTCCTTTTCAACATCTCCCTTTATCTCACACTCCTCAGAATGATCTCTCCATACGCCCGTGAAGGGTAGGGACCTGTGGTCTCTACTGGGAGGTGGAGGCGGGTTGGGGCAGAGCCCTTGGGTCACTTCAGAGCAGCACAGGAGCATCACACTGTGACCTGCTTCTCACGGACTAGCCAGTGAATGAGAGATTTCCCCAGCATCGCTGTCTCATGCAGTGGGGAAAAATGAGCAGTAGGGACGGTGCCTCTGAAGGGGGATGGAAATCCAGAGCCAACACCCCTCCCACAGTGGGAGCAGAAGCCACCGCGGCACGTAGAGATCCTTCACTCCCCCAGCCACTGCCTCTTATGCTGGCCGTCCTTTGGAGTCTTAGCTCTAATTTCCGTTCTTTACCTTCTCTTAGAACCATTGGCTGTTATATCCGCTTCCACAAACTAACTTAGACAAGTGGAGACCATTTTCAGAGTCTCAAATCGAGCACGAGGCATCACCCCGCACTGGTCAGCTATTTGGAGCTGCCCAGTGATGGCTCAGCGTTTCCTCCTTTGGTCAGTAAAGATGGACATTCTTAACCGAGCAGGCCTATGGCCTGCATCCCGTTGATAGGCTGAATATTGGGTTTTACAATGAAAGTGGCTGAAATGTCTGTAGCCTGTTCCTGGTCTGTTGAGTAAAGATTGGAAATTACAGAAAAGTTGTCGTGTTGCCTTCAACCAGATCCAAAATATTCAGGCATTTCATCAGTACTTTGTGCTTTGAGAAATTTGAGTTTCAAGTTCCTAAACAACAAAACCAGCCTACCATGGTGCAAAGTTTGGTTGATGTTTAGTGGTAGTTTTGTTTTGTTTTGTTTTCAGCATGGTTCAGATCCCTCAGAATTTTCAGTTAGATATCTGTGCTTATCTCTCTTCCTTGCTGCTTATCTACCAATCAATTAAAAAATTAAAAATGTAGAGTAAAAATAGTCCCTATCCCATTCTTCTTCAATTTTAAATAATCCTATTGTAGGACATCCAGGAGAAGTCTGCCTTTTTCTAGAACAACTTGAGAGGTAGAATAATTGCCGTTCATGAAATACTTTCTCTAGGCTAAGGATCACATACGTGTGGTCTCTTTGACTCTTACAACATTCCTAAGAGGGCGATATTATTCCCATTTTACAGATGAGATGAATGAGGTTCAGAGAGTTACTTCCCCCACAAGTCTAACTATAATTCTGGGAGGTGGGGAGAGGGTCAGTCAAACTGGGATCTTCCTTCAAAGCCCATGCTCTTAAGCATTGTACAAACTTTGCTGCCCAAACATTTTTTTTTAAACTGCATCGTTGCCTAGTGGCTGATGTCCACCCTATAGGATAATATACGCTTTTCTAATTTCCCCACAAACTAGAGACCCTTAAAAACCTTGCAGAGGTGAAATAGAGGAAATGAGCCTCTGTGGTCTACTTTTTGGACCTTCTCTCTGGTTTCTTTTGGTTCCACATTGGTTCCTTAAGGGCATGAAGGAGCAAGGTCATCTGCAGAGCTGCCATGGAGAACGGTTTCCTTTGCTGGCATTCACTTCGGGTCTGTCACCGAAGCATGGCACTCCCTTTGCCCCTTGCCCCCTCCCTCCATCAGCCAGCTCTGTGAGCAGACAGAGTCGCTGAGCCCAGCTCAACCCTGAGAAGTTTCTGAAAGGTTATACCCTTGAAGCTCTCCACAGTGCCGGCAGCACGTGCTGAAGTTTACACAGACTCCTCGGACCTCTGAATAGAGAGACTAATTGTGGGGAAGCTGCCTTTCAGCGCACAGGATGGGCTGTTCTCTGTGGGTTTTACTATCAAAAGGCTTTCAAAAGTGTAGTGGAGCCATTGTTGAATATTTCACAATGAATTAAATACCATTTCTCTCCCCACAGCTGTTCCATGTGAGTGAGCAGAGTGCTTTTTTTTTTTTTTCCCCTGGCAGAAGACGTCTGCTGTATAAACCTAAGCACTGGGGTAATGAGATTATTTGTGTGCGAATTCTTTAGGAAAAGCATTTCTTTATTTTAAACTCAATGTGATGCAGGGCTGCTGCTCAGGAGATGGCAGGGAGAGCCTCGGAGAAGAATGCGATGGAAATGTCTGAGCAGAGCTGGGAAAGGCAGGGGTGAGGTGCTCAGGGACCAGACCGCCAGCCTCTGTACAGCCATCCACATTTCCCCAGGGCCGCCTGCATCTCCCAGACCTACTCGCTGGGCTATGGAGCCGGGAAATTCCATATATTTTTTTAGTAACAATTAATCACTTTTCCATCTGCCCTTTCAAAATTCCTTCCTGATCTCACAAGTTTTTAATGGCATTGAAGGAACCCTTGTTTTGCTCCCTACCTATTTTTATATCAAGGAGCATTTAAAAACTTTAAAGTGTAAAAGACACAAAGAAAACTGCTTTCTTGTAACATTGAGGGCGGTTTCCACAATTAGGACATATTTGACCTTACTGTTGCTAGAACGTTAAGTGCGTCACGGAGTATCCACTCATCTTCCCTTGCTTGAATTACTTTTCCTCTTCAAATTTTTCATTGCCTTCCGTAGACATTGAGCTTCAGGTAATCAGTGAATTGGAACTAAGTATAAAATTGATTAATATTAAATACTAGCATATCCTTAACTCTTCTTAAAGTATCATCGGGGAGTTACCAGCTATTCTTTAGATCCATTGAAATCCAAGAAAAAGACAGGGGAAAAAAATGGGAAGAAGAGGGATTTAGATTAGCCACGGTGAAATTTAACTCTGAAATCTATTATTAAAGGACTTTGCAAATTGCCTCTCCCTTCAAATATCCTTCAGGATATTTCAGAAGTAGTTTAAGTAATTTTTTATTATCCTTCTGCTTCTATCACATAAGACAAAAATTTTGAACCTTTTGAGAGAGGTTCAAGGGAATGTTTCAGGATGCTATCAAATGGGTAAGAGTAGGCCAGGTAGGAAAAGAAGAGGGCAGAGCGCCTGAAATGTAATTCTGAATTTCTCCCATTTTGATCCCTTACTCCCTCCGCTTCCCAACTTTCCCAAAGTCTGTGGCAGGGTGGGCAGGTGGGAATGAATCATTCTTTCCCCGCTCTAATGGATGTGAAAGATCTGCTGGAAAGGCAAGAGCAAATCTATGCTGTTTCCGTTGCTTTAAAACACCTAATCTTTTCCCTCTTCCTGGCTCTGTACCTGTGCCATGTGCGTATATACCAGGCTTTGTTTATTTTGTTGTAATAATCTCTATAAAAATCATACATCTCTTTAAACAAAATGTGTAAATTAAAGACTAGTCGGGAGGGGAGGGGGAGGCAGTTCAGTTCCATCACTAATGGTTAACACACTGAAGTCTCTTCCGTGGATATTTTCTCTGTGACCAGTTCACCTGGATATCACACAGGTATCTCAGTTACCACTGGGCTTATCTCTTACTCTTTGCCTCTGTAGGAAGCCTGTCTTTACCCTCTACCCCAGTGTCACATCCTGTACCAATCACCAGGCTGGAAAATGGGGACTTATTATCCACTCCCTGCTTCGTGCCTTAAGCCTTGTGTTGGTCAAGGCTCTTTTTGTTTGCAAGTGGCAGAAACCTGGCTTAACTGGCTTTATTTTATTTTATTGTTTAACTTTTTATTTTATATTAGAGTAGAGTTGATGAACAATGCTGTGTTAGTTTCAGGTGTACAGCAAAGTGATTCAGTTCTACATATACATGTAGCTAGTCTTTTTCAAATTCTTTTTCCATTTAGGTTGTTACATAATATTGAGCAGAGTTCCCTGTGTAATGCAGTAGGTCCCTGTTGGTTATCAATTTTAAATATAGCAGTGTGTGCATGTCAGTCCCAAACTCCCTAACTAACCAATTTCAGAAAGGGATTTATTGAGTTATAGAACTGAGAGATCCAGTAGAAGAGCCAGCCTGGGGAACTCTAGACAATCAAATAATCTTGCCAATTCCCCTTTTCTCCTCTCCCTCCCCCACTTCCCCCTCCTCCTCCCCCTCTCCCCCCCTTCCTCCTCCTTCCCTTCCTCCTTCTCCTCTTTCTTTAGCTCATGTCTTTGCTTTAGTAGAGGGGAGCTGAGAGGGGTCCCATGCTCTAAGAAGAGGGGGAAACTCTCGAGAGAGAAAAACAGTAGATGACCAAGTCTGTCAACTTTATCTTCTAAATATCTCCTGAATTTATCCCATCTTCTCTCTTATTATTGTCAAAACCTTGGTTCAGGTCCCAGTATCAGTGAGCTAACCCTTTATTGTTGAGATCATCACACTGTGTTACAGTCACTGGTTTTTGTTTTCCCTGTTAGTCTACATGCACCTTGAGGGTAGGACTTTGTCCTTGTCATGTTCATAGGACGTGGCAGAGGGCCTGAACTGTCATAGGCACTCAATTCAGGTCTGTTGGGTAAAGAGACCCGGGTTATTAAATTCATCTGTCAGGATGATTGTGAAGACTACCCAGGATTTTAAAATCAATTAAGTCGCTAAATTAAAAAACAATGAAACCACCCCCCCGCAAAACCCTTCAAACGAAAATTCCAGTATGGTCCCAGAAGGCCCTTTGTATTCCGGCTCTTCTCCTTCTAAGGTCGAGGGACTTTACCATTTATTCCTGTGTCCCCAATACTGAGCCTAATACTTGCCATGGAGCAGAAGGTTGATCAATATCTGTATCCTGCTTGTCCAAACTCACCACGGCTTGTGGTGGGTGGTTGGTGGCTTGGTAGTCAACTGGATCAGAAATAATTCAAAGTTTTGCACTGCGTTAGGGTCCAAGTTTACCTTGGTTAGAGCCCTTTTATTCTGTCCTTCATCAATCAGCACATACATATTGAGCTCTTGTTCTGCATGGGATATTGGGCCACAAAGTAGGGTGGCACACTTGTCTTCAAGGAGCATCAGCACAGCCTTGGTGGGACGCTAAGGCAGATACAGCTACGCCGGGCAGTCAGGTGAGCCTGGGAGGAATGGGGATGATAAGGACGGTATTTTTGCTGCAGACTCCAGGTAAGGAGAGACCAGCACAGCCGGGCTCCCCCAGGGCCTCTTTCCAAATTGAGTGAAAGGGAAGGTGGTGTGGGGGGAATTCATCTTGAGGTTCATTCATTTGTCCAAACTTGGTCAGGGGAACAGGACAGAGTTCAATTTGAAAAGGGGTTGTTTTACTGATGTTTAGAATAGTGGCCACTCTTGTTCTGCTTTATGTATCCTGGTTCCTTGTTAGTCTTTCCTGCGTTCCCCTCTGTTGATTTTCACCTCCCTGGCCCTAATCTGCCTGCCTCCAGAGATGAGTTTATCCTCTCCTCGGGCTTCCCAACCTGAGTGCAACGTTCCATTCCCTGGGTCTGCTGCTTCTCACTTCGTTAGCGTTGCCGATGTTTATAAAGCCAGGAGATAATATTTTTAGGTTCCATTTGGAGTTTCCCGGGCAGCCTCTCTTTAAGCCACTTAGGAAGTTTAGAAAAGAAGGTCACAGAAATGTTAGATGTTTTTCCACTGAACTTTGGTTAAGCAAATGGTCTTGGGATGATGTTCACAGACTCCACTGGGCAGACTTACTGGACGATTGGAACTTCTTTCTCTTTCTTTTATTCGTCTTGCTTCACCTCTGGAAAAGCACAGGTTTTTTTATTCTTTTTAAACAACTTTATTGAAATAAGCTTCATTGAGATATAGTTCATTATACAATACAATTCACCCATTTAAAGTGTAAAATTTAAGGGTTTTTAATATATTCACAGTACTGTGCAATTATCACCATAATTTAATTCTAAAATATTTCTGTCCCTCCTAAAAGAAGCCTCATACTCATTAGCAGTAAGTCCTATTCTCCCTCCTCCCTCCCCTCCCCCCCCCCCCATGCCCTAGTAACTACTAGTCTAAGTCTGTCTTTTAAAATTTGCCCTTTCTGGACTTCTCTTGTAAATGGAATCATACCATATGGGAGCTTTAGTGACTGATTCTTTCACTATTTTCAAGGTTCCTCCATGTTGCAGCATATATCAGTACTTCATTCTTTTTTTTTTTTTGCGGTACGCGGGCCTCTCACTGTTGTGGCCTCTCCCGTTGCGGAGCGCAGGCTCCGGACGCTCAGGCTCAGCGGCCATGGCTCACGGCCCCAGCCGCTCCGCGGCATGTGGGATCTTCCCGGACCGGGGCACGAACCTGTGTCCCCTGCATCGGCAGGCGGACTCTCAACCACTGTGCCACCAGGGAAGCCCAGTACTTCATTCTTTTTTAATCACTGAATACTCTTCTGTTATATGGATATGTCACAACTTACGCGTCCATCATTTGATGGACATTTGTTGGCCCTTTGTATCTGTTAGAAATAATCCTGCTATGAGCATTCATGTGTAAGTTTTTGTGAGAACATGTTTTCATTTATCTTGGATTTATGCCTAGAAGTGGAATTGCTGGGTTGTATGGTAACTCTATGTTTAACTATTTGTGGAACTGACAAACCATTTTCCAAACTGGCTGCACCATTTTACATTCCCACCAGCAATATACAAGTGTTCCAGTAATGACATATCTTCACCTGGACTTGTTATTTTCTGTTTTCTGGTTAGATTTCATAGCGGGTATGAAGTAGTATCTCATTGTGGTTTTGATTTGTGTCTCCCTAATGATTGATGATCTGGAGCACTTGTTCATATGCTTATTGGCCATTTGTTTATCTTCTCTGGAGAAATGTCTATCCAAATCTTTGCCCGTTTTTTAACTGAATTGTCTTTTTACTATTGAGTTCTTCATGTAGTTTGGACGTAAGTTCCTTCTCAGGTATATATATATATATATGTATATGATTTGCAAATATTTTCTCCACTGGTATGAGTTGTCTTTTTACCTTCTTGATATGATCATTTGCAGCATGAAGGTTTTTAGTTATGATTAACCCAATTTATCTATTTTGTTTGTTTGTTTCATTTTGTTGTTGTTTGTGCTAAGAAATCATTGCCTGACGCAAGGTTATGAAGATTTATGTTTTCTTGTAAGAGTTTTATAGCGTTAGCTCTTAGGTTTAGATCTAGGATCACTTTAAGTTCATTTTTGTGCATAGTGTGAATAAGGGATCCGATTTTTTTCTTTTGCATACATATATCTTATTGTTCCAGCCCTATTCGTTAAAAGATTTTTCTTTCCTCAATGTCTTGGCCCTCTTATAAATTTAAAATACATAGGCCACCTATGTTTATGAACTGTCTTCTTAATATATGGCATAGATAATAATTTGTAGGGCTTCCCTGGTGGTGCAGTGATTAAGAATCCACCTGCCAATGCAGGAGACGCGGGTTCAATCTGTGGTCTGGGAAGATCCCACATGCTGCGGAGCAATTAAGCCCGTGTGCCACAACTACTGAGCCCGCGAGCCACAACTACTGAAGCCCACACAGCTAGAGCCTGTGCTCCACGACAAGAGAAGCCATCACAATGAGAGGCCCGTGCACTGCAAGGGAGAGTAGCCCCCGCTCACCACAACCAGAGAAAGCCCGCGTGTGGAAACAAAGACCCAACACAGCCAAAAATAAACAAACAAACAAACAAATAAATAATAAATAAATAAAATTTTGTATTAAGTGGTTTTTTCAACATTGTTCACTATGATAAATCAGTATTTTTTTGGTTTATAGTGAACTTGGTGGGTTAGGATACCAGGGTTCTAAGTCTGGTTTGAAATGTGATTTTTTTGAACCTGAAAAATACCCCAAATTGCCATTTATTGTTTATTTTGAGCCAGATACTGTCAAACATTTTACATATATTATCTTATTTAAATCTCACCAAAACATCCTGTGAGTTATTATTAGCTCCATTTCATAGATGAGGAAGCTGAGCTTTACATAGTTGAAGTAACTTGCCAAAAATTACACTGTTAGTAAGTTATAGAGCCCGAATTTGAGCTCAGGTCAGCCTGACTCTGTAGCCTAGTATTAAACACCGTGCTGGGACTTGAGCAACTTATGTGAAGTAATAGTAACCAGGAATAAGAAACAGAAAGCACCCACTATGTGTACAATTTTTGAAGAATGCAAAATCTGAAAATCTAGTTATGCTAAATAATTATCAATTTCCACATCTCTAAATAGGAACATAACACCTTCCCCTGACCTCCTGTGTTACAGTTAAATGAAGACAAACGGTATTTAATTTTGAAGTTACTTAGTGTATTTTAACTCCAAGAAGAAAAAAAAATCAGCAGACTTTTTAAGGAAAAAGTCACCATGGTTTTATGAATTAATTGTACAAATCTCAACTTAATGCAAGTGCGTTTGCCAAGACATCGATATTTCTGTTTCATCCTTTTGGTCTTATGTTTGATAAGTTTCTAACAAAGTTACTAACTGTTGTCTGGAGAACACCCTGAACGTACAGAGTTGACCATACAAAAGACTTTTAACCAAATTAATATGTTCAATTTGGGCATCTTGAAGGAATAACCACTGTGAAGCCCAGGGAAGTAGAAACCTGTATTTCTACTGTATTACACCTGTAATATTGGAGGTGTCAATACACAGAAGACTTGAAATCACCCCCACATCCTCTCCCCCATCTCTTTTCTCTTTCTCCCTTCTTTCCAGTGCTCACTTCCCTTTGGTGAAGAATTTGGGGTCTGTGACTTTACAACAGTGGAATGTCTCCCAGGATGTATTGTTTGTGTGTTTGTGATGCCTCGTCCTACTTGTCATGAAGTCTCTACTGGAACGTGTTATTATAAAGTCCCAATGAACATATATAAGTGGGAAAAGAACTATTAGAAATATGTGTTTTGTGACCAGCTGCTCTTACTGCTAATACGTCCCCACTTTTTCCTGCTGTAGCTGCAAGGAGATGGGAGGTTGACTGGAATGTTCTGGGTGCAGGAATCCTCTTGTCAGTTTCCTTTGCCCCATAGTTCCCGAGGGAAGGGAGCTAACACCATCCTCCACTTCCTCTTAATCCCCAATCCTGATCTCATTCCTCCTCTGGTTCATCCTTGAGTTCAGGCAGATGCATCACTGGGAGTCCTACTGTATCCTCCTCCCAATGACAGCTTCGCTTAATTCTATTTTGAGTGGAGATGGGTAGGAATTAATGCATGAATCGTCTTCTCTCCGCTGCACCATGCCTTCCCTCCTTCTCCCCCTACACACACTTTCTTGGTGGAAAAATGATGACTCGGTTTGTGATATGTAAGTGATAAAAGGTCTAATAAGAAATCCAACAAATGATGACAAAAGACTTGGCAGGAGAAAACCACATTTGAAAGTCCCCGAGTGATAGAGGAGAGTAATTCGGGACATAGGAATCATCTGAAAGAGTTGCATGAATGTGTGCCTTCAGTATTTTGCACAGCTGGCTTGGATCAGAATCATGCAGACTAGGAAAGCCTCTATACCTTGGACAGATGCTGTATGCTGAGGGCCAGGAGGCTTGCCTTCCTCTTGGACATTTCTCAGAGGTGCTGTGAGATGTTGATGGAAGTGACCTTCCAGGCTATAAGGTGAAATGTTGCTGTTATTTCAATCAGAGGAAAGGAACCTTGCTTACTCACATTTAATTCTGAGGTTTGGCACATAAAGGACTTAAAATGACCCAAACTCTATGAAGATAGTGGGAAAGGGATATCTCCTAGTTGCTCTTCTAAGGGACCCCATTTGCAGAATTACATGGCCAGCTTACCCTGAAGTCATTGCTTAAATAACCTGCTAACTGGTGTATTGACATGAACCATCAACACAACTTCTCCCAACGGTCAATTCCAATCTCTTCCTGCTCCAAATAAGAGGTTCCTTGTGTGTTTTGATTTGTCTATATTGTGCGTTTTAATATTGCTCCAAACCACAACTGGATTTAGAAAGCAGCTATTGCTATCACACATAATGTATGCTATTTTCTAAGACCTTAATAATATTGTGTTTACCCATTGTACTTAATTCTTGTACCCAATAGCTTCATGACAGTAGTCATATTTACAATACATATTTCTTTCCTTATGTTCCTATTCTTTGATTAAAGTGCATTGATTATATACATCTGATAGTTCTACTTGATTAATGCTATGGCATTCACACCTACGTTCATTTCCAATCATTCTTCTCTTTCTACTATGTTTTCTATTTATCTTTGTTGTTAGCCATTTATTTCTGCCATGTAGTTTATTTGATCTGTCCTTGATAAATTAACAAGTGGGATTTTTACACTCTCGACGCTCAGTGGCTGCTTTGTAGTCATACTAAGTGGTACGTTGAGGAAAAAGTCGCTATAAAAATGCAGATCGATTTGCCTTCATCTATTATCCTACTTTATACAAATCTTAGAGGTCTTGGATGAGTCTTCCTTAAGGCAAGACCTGAGGATGGAGGCACACTGTGGTAAAGGCAAGTAATAAAGAGCTTATTGCCAGCCAGAATCTAATTTTACAGCTTTCAATCCATTATGATCATTATAAAGTGGGCATTCCACTTTAGCAAGTAGGAGGCTTGCCAGAACAAAGTGGCTGCCAAAGGAATGGCAGTGTTTTCTCCCTTGGTCTTAGGTTGGAGGTTCTGTACTCACTGATATGATTACTCATTGCTGTAAGATCATGGAATCTTTCTCTGTGTGTTTATCCCCTTGCTTTCTCTCTCTATATAGAAGGTACCCTCAAATATTAGAAAAACACATCTTTCTAAATGTTGAGATTGTGATGGTAAAATAACAAAGGAAGAACTGACCCCATATGGCATTGTGCATGGAAGTGAATTTATACAAGAACCATCAGGGAGTGACTATAAGGCTTTATGTTTTAAGGATGGGAATCATTCAGTGACTTTGGCTGTTTTTAGATGTTTGTGGATTTGGCAGAGTTCAAAATCTGTTTTGCCAAGTGCTTTAATTTTTTTTCTGCTAATTTTGAGGTCCATGAGTATTACATGGGAAACTTAAATTGTATATGGGATTACTTTATAATTTAGCCATCCATTCATCTGTATAGGACATTTGAGAAGATTGGTGACTCTTCTTAAAAACACTTAGAAGGAAAGGTTGGTATGGTCTGATGATTAAATGAGCTACAAACCGCAAAGACTGGAGTTGATTTGAAAAGTTAAGCTCTAGAACTATTAAACAGATTTAGAAAAGGGCTGGTCTCCTTTCATTTTATTATTTAAAAAAATTTTGTGTCTGAAAAGTGTGTATGTGTGTGTATGAGATTGGACAATTTCAAATGGGGAGAACCATGTCATAAGGTAATACTGCCCTTTTCTAAACACGCAGGACCATCTATCTATAGTGAAGCTGGAAGTGGGCCTGATTTTACCATCTCAGATCACTTAAAAAAATACTTTATTTATTTATTTGGTCGTGCTGGTTCTTAGTTGCGGCAGGTGTGCTCCTTAGTTGTGGCTCGCAGACTCCTTAGTTGCTGCATGTGACCTCTTGGTTGAGGCATGCATGTGGGATCTAGTCCCCTGACCAGGGATCGAACCTGGGCCCCTTGCATTGGGCGCATGAGTCTTAACCACTGTGCCACCAGGAAAGTCCCTCAGATCACTTTTAATATCAAATGGTTGTTTTAGTCACTCCTCCATTTCTTCATGATTTCATTCATTTATTCATTTATTCAGTTATCTATTCTTTCAACATTTATTAAGCATTTACTATGTCACCAGGTCCAAGTCACTGTGTTTTAAGCTGGAAATTAAAATTTGAGTAGAATATGACTCCTGACCTTGAAGGGCTGAGATTATTTTAAGCCAAGTAGTAAGTGCTCAGTCAGAAGCCCCTGGGCACTGACTTGAAGTCAGTTTGTTGTGAGAGTGCAAAGGAGGAAGTGCCTGATTTTATCCCAAAGACCCAGGAGACCTGCAGGGGGGTGGGGGTAGGGTGGGCAGGGTAGGTGTGATGTTTGCTGCTGTTTCCTGATGGATGAGTGGGACGGGTGGACCAGGGCTTTCCAGAAAGGGAAAGGCCTGTAAAAGTACACAAAGCGGTGAAACACTAGGGCATGTTCAAGGGATTCCAACAAGTCCAGGACTGTTGGAGAGCAGGGGAAGAAGGTGAAACCGGTCTGAGAGCTGGGCGGGGGCCAATTTGGGCCATTTGGCCCATGCTTGGATTTCATCTGGTTAGCACTCCAGAGTCTTTGAAGGAATTTGTAATTTCTACATCGCGTTAAAAAAAAATGGGTTGAGAGGTTCTCTCGTATCTCTGCTTTCCTATATAGTGTCC
This sequence comes from Mesoplodon mirus, assembly GCF_964341445.2. Taxonomy (NCBI): domain Eukaryota; kingdom Metazoa; phylum Chordata; class Mammalia; order Artiodactyla; family Ziphiidae; genus Mesoplodon; species Mesoplodon mirus. The sequence continues at coordinate 135,431,685 of NC_138983.1, read as the reverse complement.
TTCTGAGAAGCTTGTGCTTCTGCTTCACGCAGGTCTGGGCGGATGTCTTGGCTGCATCCTCCCGAGGCTCCTCGACTTCCATGGAAAGTGCTTCGGAAACGCTCCGCTGCTGGGGTAACACTTCCAGATGGCGATGTGGGTGGATTCCCACCAAAGGTTTTACATTGTGACAGAAGTGTTGCCTCCCCAAATCATTTATTTTTATTTATTTTTGGCTGTGCCACAGGGCATGTGGGATCTTAGTTCCCCGACCCAGGGATTGAACCTGAGCCCCCTGAAGTGGAAGTGGAAGTGCGGAGTCTTAACCACTGGACTGCCGGGGAAGTCCCTTATTTTCAAAATAATATAAAATTTGTCTCTTTCTTTAAGCTGAGTATAACTCAAGCCTGAGCTTTGGATGAATGTGGAGCCTGAACAAACCCGGCAGAACTGATGCGGTGGCTTTTCAAAGGCCAGCAATCTGCGATGGGGGAACAGTAGGAGAAGTGGAACATTAGCTTGTCTATCTCTAGGCGCTTTGCAGAGGTCCTGGATGGAGGAAAGCTAATCAGGAGACCTGCATGGGGAGAGAGGCGTGTTATTTAATTAGCTTTACAATGGGCTGACTTGAAGGCACGTGGTGGTTTTAATAGAGGCAGATAGATGTCCTTTTTTGCAGGGCTAATTGTTGGGAAAAAGCAGGGTCTTTGTTCCGGCCCAGCATGAGGGCTCTGATCTCTTGGAGCCCAGGGCTGCCCCTGCTTATAATTTTAGACAGAGCTATTCAAGGCTGCCCTGTAGAGAAAAGAAGAACAAGAACAGTATTGTGTATGCAGGATCTGTGCCCAAACCTCCCCAAAGTCACTAGGAAAAAAAAAAGAGAGAGAGAGGGAGAGAGAGAGAGAGAGAAAGAGAGAGAAAGAGGACCCAGCCATGTGCATTTTAGAGTATTTCCCCATCACTTATTTGCTATGTTTGTTGGAAAGGGCAAAGCCATCCTTTAATCAACTTGGAGCTGAGGTGGGGTGACAACTTCAGAAATCCAATTAAGTCCACTTTCCCAGTGATATGGCATTAATCTTGCCAAATGGAGCAGGCAACTCGCAAGGAGAGTCTGTGTGTTCCATGCTGCCAGTCTTCATGGCCAGATGCCAGGCATTGGCGATGCCAGAGTACGAATTTTGTAGCGGATGCCCCTAAATAGCAAACTCTGTGCTGCTGACTGGCAGCACGGGGGTCAGGGTGGGCTGTCTTCCCTTAGGGTTCACCTGGCCGGCACAGGTAATGACACAGCACGTAAAGCACTTCATCTGAATGCCAGGAGGCAAGTCCAAGCTCAGAGGGGGGCTGCTACATGGGCCCAGAATTCTGTAGCTAAAAATGCATGGGTACGGCACAGTTAGAGAAGGCTAGAGGTTCAGGTTTACAGCACAAGTTAAGTTGTTAGGAAACTTCTAGCTGTCAGAAACAGAGGGGATAACGTAAGAAAAGACTTCTGTGAAGTGACTGCAATGGTGTGTGCGTGGGGGGCGGTGGGGTGCTAGTTTGGGGAACGTTTCAAGCAGCAAGATGCAAGGTAAGTACTGGACAGTGTGTGTAAGATTCTGCTAAGTTAGTGATCAGCTCGGAAGCCAAATAGTGAGGCCGTTTGCTTGGGATCTTATTTTGCTCAGTTTGTATGAAATCATTGAATGGGTATCAAACATACAACCCAGAGTGGGGAGAACCCAGTATTGGAAGGAGTCCTAGAGGGTGTATCTTCCTCTCTGCCCTGCTAATGTGTGATGTAGCTGTGACCATATGTTTAGAACTTCCATAACCATATTTCATGTCTACAGAATGGGAATCAACTCCCTTTCATCCAAGGGGTCTGGTGTCCGGATCTGTATAATTTACATACTCAGACTTAAAACTACCTTTATTATTATGTCATGACTTTCATGGGACCACCATGTCCTCATCTCTTGGTGAGAACACTATCTACCACAGCTTGGATTAACTTCCATGAGAATTTTATGGTCACCAAATCTAAAGTCACGATTCCGATTTTTTAAATTATTAATAGCGGCGAAGCGGTGTCAAGTGCTCATTCTGCATTAGACATAATGCAAATGGCGAGGCACAAATTCATTCCATCCTCAGATCAGCTCTGTGAGCTGGGCACTATGATCAGCTCCATTTTACAGATGAAGAAACTGAGGCTTTCTGAGGCCAAGGGACCGACAGCTGGAGAGGGGCCAAGCTGACTCAAACTCTTGTCCACCTGTGGCCAAAGCTTGTGCTCTTAACCACTCTACCCCACTGCCTCCTCAGTTCTTTTAGAGTTTAAGGGCATCCCTTGTAGTTAGGAAACCAAAGCCTGATAGTTGATCTGGCAAAAAAATGGGCTCCTTGGAAGCAGGGACATTTATTTGGAATTGTCTCCTTATCTCCACACCTCAGTTCCATTCCATTCAATTAAAAAAATACTCTCCGGGAGAGAAAATGTTAGCGCAATAAAGATGGGGAGTAAATGTGGATGCTGGGCCTTTCCTGGATCTGGAATGGTGGTTGCCAGCCATCTGGTCTCTTTCAAGGTTGTGGAGTTCCCTGAAAGAAAAGTCCATGATCTTTTTGATTTTTCAAAATTCTGAACATTATTTAGAATTTTTAATTCCTGGAAAGGGACATCTCCTGGGAACCTTCCACAAGAGAGCCCCTTGCCGTTTGCCCTCCCACACTCTGCTGCCAGTTCCCCAACCAGCTGGACCTTCCTCCTCCCTCCTCCCCTCCCCTCTCCTCCCCTCCCCAGTGGGTCCCTGGTGGTGCTTGCTTCCACTCAAGGCCTTGTGTGATGAAGTCTTTCAAGATGGTCTCCCTGTCTGGGGAAAACACATGTTTCTGATCAATCTGATGAAATACATTTCCATTAAGAAATAACTTCTCTGTTTTCTACTTTCTTCCTTCTCCACCTTACCTATCATTACCCATCATCTCGAGCCCTCAAGGCTTGAAAGGACTTCCCTGGCCCCGACTGATTACATGGCGCCTTCTTGCACGTCCCATATGCTGGATTTGCTTCTCTCCTCTTCACCAACGTGAAGGGAGAAAGGTTTTCGTTGTACAGGAGCCAATCCAGATAGATGAGATGTGAGCTGGGGTCGCTTCCACCATCCGCTACATTCTGACACCTTCATAAGGGGTGATGCAATGTGCCTAGTGAGCCCAGCTGTCTTCTTGTAAATTAAAGACGGCTTCATCTCTTTGGCCCTGGAGAACAGAATTAAATGTGAGCTGTAATCCCAGAGAAGTTGACATATCCCTTCTGGAGATTGTTTTTCAACTGTCGTTCTATCAGTGACATATTTGGGGCTCAGTACATTCTAAATATGAATAATTACTCAGGACACCCTAGAGTTGTTTTTATGGATTTATGTTCCTGCGTATTTATGAAACTTAGATTCTGTGCACATTTTTTTTCGGGACAGGACACATACAAAAAGAGATTTGAAACAGCAAGGGACTTTAAAAACTGCTCTGCATCCCACTTCCTCTGTTACTAGATTTAGCCTCAACAAACAGAGAATTCGTATAAATTCATTATGAGGCAGGGATGCCACGCACTGGAGGATGCTGAAGGCCAGGGAGGGGTAGATGTCTGAGTGAGATATTTGTAGATGACAGCTTCAAAGTATGTTAGTTTTCTTGGCTAGTAAGACATTCTCAGTGTGATACATTTCATTTTTTCTTGGGTCGATTATGTGTAACTAGCTCAGAGAAAGTGATGTAAAACGATGTGTGTCTCTAATTCTCTTCACAGCTTAGTGGCAATGGTGGACCCTAACCAAACCCATTACTTCCTTGGTTTCCATGGTTTAAAATCAGCCTGCGTTTCCCTTGCAACATTTCCATGATGCATCAGCAGATATAACAAATTAAGTGCAGGGCGGTGTCATCTGCTATGGTCCAGCCAGCCAGAGAGGTTAGGCCTTCTTTGAGTGTCTTTGTGCCACCTGCTAGGTGGTAGCAGCTCATTTGACGTTCCCTCCCCTCCCCTTGCCCATCACCTCTCAACGTATCCCCTTTCTCACTGGAGAGGATGCCTACAGCATGGCCAAACAATTAAAAAAAAATGCATTGCTTCTGGGGACCTGACAAGTTATAGTAAATTTGAGAAGATGGAGGGGATTTGTAACAGGCACTGGACTCCCTATAAAGGGTCTAACTATTCTTCCTCACAAAGATGGAGAAAATTGGGTTCATTTCATGTATTCTCTTATGTTACGAACAATGGATATAGCGATTCTACATCTTACCTTCATGATAATCAGTGAAATAAAAGATTCAAGTTAAAGTTCAGAAATTCCTGAAGCCTGCTTCTGACAATATGAACGATATGCTGTGTAAGAGTTCAGACCGATGACAAAATGACTGGTTTGCTTTGTGGTAAGCCAAATGCCATTTTTCACAAACAGCTATACCTGTATACACTCAGACGAAAAATAAAATGAATATGGTGACCTTAACAGCATTTTCCTTTAAGGGCATGAGAGGCAGGTGATGAGAACAGCAGAGTAAAACTTTATAAAGACCTTTTCAGTTGGAAAAGAGTCACCTGGTTATCTCTTTAGTCTTCAACTTTGGGCAACTTTGAGTCTTACATTACACCAAAAAAAAAAAAGACTGATATTTGAGTTCAAGATCTGTATTTGGAATTTTAGGAAGTTATCTGTTCATTAAGTAAATAATCAGCATAATGTATTGAGCTCATACTGTTTTGAGCTGAGCACTGGAGGTGATGACAGAAACTAATCACTGCCTTGAGGGACTGTAGGAGGCGATGTGCATATTCAAATATTCCCTTGGGGTGTGCTTGGGCTGTTGGGCAGAAAGGGGCACCTTGTGGGTGTGGGGAGGGAAATTCTTTGCATACAGAACATGTCCATGTTGGGGAAATACTGAGAAATACCCTCTGTGTTTGGTGTAGATTTTCAGCTTGACCTTCCCTTGCATCTTCTGTGGTCACCTCCTTTCACCTCCATTCTGCTCTGAATCCTTTGCAACTCTTCCAGCTTGAGGACCTCCTACTGATTTGTTTGACTGTCATCCCTTGACTGTTGGTCACGCAAGTCAATGAAATCGACTCTGTGAAGGTACTGGATCCATGCCCAGGCCTCAGTTTCATTTTGGAATCTTGGAGATTTAAGTCCCAGAATGACAAGGACATAGAATCCCTGGTGACTCTACCTTCTCATGTCCCCCCTCACCGCCCATCCTTCCGCTCTTCTCAGCAAAGTTCCCCTCTACTGCTTCCTCCTGTACTATCTTTCCTTTTTCTCTTAGAGCTGTTTCTTCTTCTAGTACAATCTGCTTCCTCTGCCTAACTTCCAGCATCTAGAACTGGATGGAGAAACTCTCCACCCCATCCCCGCTCCTTCATCTCTAGGGTGGTAAATGCTCCTCCTTTGGGGCAATGGACTTGGCATTTCAAAATGAAAGGGGGAAAAGAAAGGGGAAGATTCCACAATAAAATTATCTTAAGATTTAGACCACAACTGCAAAGAACATCTGTTTTGAAATCTGGTGTTGTCTTTGTAACCCAAGAGAAAAGCAGGGTAAGATCAGAGGAAGGCCTTAGCCTTCCACCAGAAGAAACCACCTGCCCTGTGGGGAAGGAGCCGGGATCCTGTCCTCCTGGGGCTCGGAGCTCCCTGCCAGGAGCCTGGTTCTCTGCTTCCACCCTGTTATTAAAGAATATTGGGTCTCCTGCCATTTGTGCTAATGTCATCGCCACTCTACCTCCTCCAGAGGCCAATTTAGGACAACTTACATTGGAATTCATACTACATGATCCCAGAGGCTCCAGGGTAGCCTGCCTTCTGCATGACCCAGGCCCAGGAGGGAGCAAAAAATGCTGGGAAATGTGCTCCGTTCGCTTCAAGGAAGCCAGCTGCCCGTGGTGTGGAGGGAGCCTCTGGACCCCGCAGCCTTGATCGGCGGCCCCTCACCTCCTTCTGTGTGGGCAGAGCCTGAGCTGCTTCAAGAGGAGTACGTGCCATCCGAACTGGTGGATTTTCAAATGTCGCTTGGTCTGTGGATGAGGCCCATCCATCCCACATTGCTGGGGCTGCAGATGCAGCTGAATGGTTCATAATTACAGTCTAAAGAAACTGCAGACAGCAATAGAGCCAGCCCAGACCCTTTCTCTCCTCACAGCCCATGCCAAGCTGTCACCCACAGGGAATGCTAGTGTGGTTACCCTGCAGTGTGCTTGCCCAGAGACAACACGTCCAGTGCAGAGGAGACTGTTAGATTTCTAGAAATTGAGGCTGATCATCTATCTGCTCCTGTGTGCACTGTATCCTGCTTCCTTTCTCAAGAGTGTCTGGGAACAGACCAAGCTGAACTGCAGTAACTTCCCCTGCAGTGTGGTATCTGTAAACCCAAGGAGATGCCCGGAGAGAGGATCAGGGGATCTCATTCTAGAACTGACACAGTCTTTTTCAGGCTGTGTGGCCTTGGGCAGAATGACCCCTCTGGAAATAAGAGGGCTGACCTTGACTATCTCTAAGAATCTCCATCTCACTCTAACATGTGACAAAGCCAGGACCTAGGGTTTTGTCACCACAAACGTGATCTTCCTTCTGAATTTGAAATACAACTTTTCGGTGACTCTTAAATACAAGTCTGCAGTTTTCTCTCCTAACCAGGTAGTGTTGGAATTTCTCAACTGAGGCCGAAGCTGGGCAGGTTCCCAAATCAGGAAGTGAGAGGAGGGGCTTGGAGAGATTTTTTTCAATTAGATATGACCGTTCTCCTTATCTCTCCATAAGACAGTTCAGGTGAATAGGGGGTCCATGTTACTCTGTAAAGGGGATGACCATGCAGAAGATTTTTATGCGGTTCCTCCTATAGCCTATGGTCTACTGGCTGTTAATATCAGTAACAGTGATTTAACTTTGAGCTCCTCTTCTGACCTAGACACTGCGTTAAATGCTCTCCATGCACTATCTCATTTAATCCTCCAAAGGACCCTACTTTAAGCAGGGAGGGACTGAGGTTTAGGATTGTTTAAATGACTTCTGCGTAGTCATTCAGCTGCCTAGTGGGTAGAGCTGGAATTTGAATCTGAGCCTTATTCCAGACACTGCGCTACTCACGCTCATCTTGGTTTTATCCTGGAGAACTTTCCCAGGGCAAATGGGGGCCCCCCCACCCCACCCCACCCCCGGTCCTCCCCTCTCCCCGCCCACCCTCTCCTCCCTGGCTTCCCTCCTTACTTATCGCTCATTGTTTATTGTACCTTCTAAACAATAGTTAATGAGTCTGTATTACACGGTCGGAGAGCCAGGGGTGATTTTATTCCCTGAAACAGAGATGAGGTTGTGACACAAGAAGGTTAAGTGGCTTTGGTGAGGTCACAGAGCCAGCCCGCAGTCGGCGACAGCGGCTCCGATCCCCCACTTGGGTTCCTGAACTGACCCTAAGGCCTTTTGGCATCAGAATTTAATTAAGGGAGTTCTTTTCATTTTCTCCAATTTTCCATTTTATGGCAGCTCCATAACTTAGGTAGATACCTAAGCCCCAGGCATCTTTCTCCCCCCAGGGTGCTTTTTAGTGACTCAACTTATCACACAGAAGCCACTTGCTTTAGAGTTAAGCTTTAGAAGCCTGTTTCTGTGTGTGATGGGGGACTGCTGCTTCTTTTCTCAGAGAAAAACAACCACAAATGCAAAGCGGGCAGGTTGTTAATCAAGGACTTTTTTTTTCTTTTCTTTTCGATCTTACATTTAAGCCAGTAAATGAACATCTGTGAGTCATAAACTTGCTCTGGATCAGCCGTTAGTGGTCTGAATGTTTTTGCACCTACCTCTAATAAAGCATCTTTTAGCTCAAAACTCAGAGATTCTTCGGTTTGTTGACGGTCAAGATGTGGGAAATAGAAAAGTAACTTATTCTAGCACGCTTCTGCAGGAGGAAAGTCTGTCTTTCAGGACTGTTTATAATTAGGTGTATTTTTATATTTCTTTTTTATTGAGGTTGGAGCGGGAGTTGAGGGAGGAGCATAAAAGAGAAAGTTTATGTTTTTTACATACTTTATGTTTTTGAGGGAATTCTTATAAAAAATGTGACTGTTTTCTTGATGTCACTAACGTCTAACTTCACACCCCTGTCCCTCAACTCCTGCTGTCTTTTTTTAACCCCTTTGACATGAGGCTTCTAGTTTAAGGAATTTCAGCCCTTGCTGGGTGTGATTCCCAAGTTTTGGGAATATTTGAAAATACAATTCTGGTTTCTCCCAAGTACCGGAGGAGCAGACTGCTGCATTACCAGCAAAAAGAAAAAGTTGTCCCTTGGTTGATTTTTCTTGAGTGCCTTAAAAATTAGATATAGTCTTGAAACAACTTGCCCAAGGGGATGGAAGGCAAAGCTCCTCTGATCTTGTCTTGTTAGTGGAGAAACTGAGGCGCAAATGAAACCCAGTGGACAGGAGTGCTGGGGGACAGAGCTTCTGGTCTGCCAAGGCCAGACCTAGAGGCAGAGTGGCTGACATTGTTTAGCTCATTTTCACAAGCGCCAGCATAGCAAACTCACTTAACCTTTGAATTGGAAAGCCATGGTGGCAAAGTAAAAGCCCCTAGTGACCAGGAGGGTGATAGCTCACTATTCAACACATACTGATTGAGCATCTGCAATGTGTCAGGCACCGGGCAAGGCACTGTTTTTTAGGATACGGTAAGATAGAAATAACATCTAGAGTTCATAGGAACATTTAGAAAAAGCTACTTGTGTCCTAGAGAGAATAAAAAATTCGTTGATCAAAATTGATCAGATTAATCAGGTGGGATCATTGCAGGCCTGATCAGATCATTAATATCCCAATTAATATTGGGATATTAACTAATTATTAATATTGGGATATTAATATTAATACCCCAAATATGTAAAAATACTTTAACTTGTCCATATTAAGTGCTCCTTGTTTCCACCAGATCCGAGGTTAGATGCATAACTTCTGATAACATCAATACTCACACTTGGCCTCCTGCAGGAGTAACTTTCCTGGAAGTCTGTGGTGGCCTCTGGCTATCTTCCAAACCCCACTCCCTGATTTGCACAGTCAAACCTTTCAAACTTCTGTGCTTCAGGACAGGGTTAGAAAGGATGATTGACAAGTTGAGCTGTCATCATTGAAAGAACTGAAGGAATAAATTCCCCCATTGCTGAAGTGGACACTGTTTTCGGATTCATCATGGCGGGCTCTTCTAGTGTCTAGTTTGGGGGTGAGGGAGGTAGCAGCCGTGTTTAGGCTAGCCTGGGAAAGAAGGCTGAGAAACCCACTGAGGGAGAGAGACAGGACTTGCTCTGAGGGAGCTGCCTTTGAAATAGAGCACTTACACCTGGATTAAAAAAAAAATACCAGCATTTCCTTAACATAACATCCATAAAACAAAACTCCGCAAAGCAACTCCTGATTTGCACAGTTCTTTTGCTGATGTATTCACAGCGGGTAAGGCAGGATTGGTTCAAGATCCTTTTCTTTGCTGCTCATTTGGATGTGTAAATGCACAATTCATTCATGCGTTGTTTCCCTCAGCTTTTTCCAGGATCAGACGGGTCTGTTCTTGTCATCTGGGGGCCAGCATTGTTTTCTGATACCTTTTGGAAACACAGCTGGATGACAACATTCCTTCGACAATTAGGATTATCACATACAAATACTTCCCTCTGGTCACTGGAAGACTAGCATAATCTGCAGTTTGAACCAGGAGCCTGAGATATGAGATTTATCTCCTATTCTTGGCTCCTTCCCTCCTTGGCTGTGGGAAACGTGTAAGTTACTAATACTTCAAGGGGACAGAACTGGAATTAGATGAAGGTAAGCAGGTGTGTTAAAACTTATCAGAGCTTGAGGTTACAGTTACAGCCAAGTGGTGGGAGCTGAACATATGCTTAGAAATCAGGAAACAGTATTAAAAATAGCTTTCTCTGAGGTTGTTCTGAAAGATTTATGTTTTTAAAAATTTTTTATTTATTTTACTTTTGGCTGCATTGGGTCTTCGTTGCTGCGCGCGGGCTTTTCTCTGGTTGTGGCAAGCAGGGGCTACTCTTCATCGCGGTGCATGGGCTTCTCATTGCGATGGCTTCTCTTGTTGTGGAGCACGTCTCTAGGCGTGTGGGCTTCAGTAGTTGTGGCACGCGGGCTCAGTAGTCGTGGCTCGCGGGCTCTAGAGCGCGGGCTCAGTAGTTGTGCCGCACGGGCTTAGTTGCTCAGCAGCGTGTGGGATCTTCCCGGACCAGGGCTCGAATCCGTGTCCCCTGCATTGGCAGGCGATTCTTAACCACTGCGCCACCAGGGAAGCCCCAGAAAGATTTATGTTTAATCTTTTAGTTCATCAGAGATAGCTATCAGTGCCTGGCTCCAGCTATACATATGTGTCTAGGGTTGCACCTCTGTGTCTACTGCTTGATTTGTTAATTCAGACCAACTCTCTCCATTTATGATAACCAGTGTGCCAGTGGCAAACCATTAATTATGCAGGATCACGTTATGGTGTCTGAAGTGTCTGGGCTTCCCAAATGGAAAAGGGGTCTGTGTACTGGGATTCTGTCATGGCTGCGAATGACGTACTCCAGAAATTCGAAACCACAGAGCCTGTGCATCACATTTTTGATGGTGGTGATCGGAGGGTTGTCAGTTTTATCTAGTGGAGGAGAATCTGTGAAAGGAAAGACAAAACTTTTGGCCAGTGGTGACATAATTAGAGGAACAGAATAATAGTTCTCCCTGCCACCCAACCACTGCTGTAGGGAAACTGGAAGCTTAAGGAAGCCCAGGAGTGGATGCTAGTTTGGGGACCCTGTTCCTGACTCTCCCAGTAATAAAGACGACGTTGGGCCTTTGTTTTGGGTCTCCAGAACGCTGCCTTGGGCTCGATCCTTATCAAGGGCAGGTCATTTTCAACTAATTTCTTAACGATGACACTTGTTGGCCCTTGAAAAATCGAAGGCTCCTCCAGCAATCCAGTCCCGATCCCTGACTCATAATCGGCTGGAGTCCAATATTCCCAGAGCCCTTTGAGGACACTGGCTCGGAGCCCCCTGCGCTTGCTCGCACGCATGCCCCTCCAGTCGCTGCCTCACGTCCTGTGTGTCAGTCTTTGTGAATGAATGATAGACACGCACTTGGAGAACTATGCCGCTCCCGGGACGGGGCGGGAGCGGGTGACCAAGTCCTCAAGAATGCGTGGAGAATCTGACGGACTTTCCCGAAGGGCCGGAGCGGCCTCGGCGCCCGCTGGCTCCGCGTGCGGCTCCTCTGCGGCCCGGCTGCAGTGCCCGGGGGGCAGAGGGCGCGGCGGGCGCCGAGCTCCGCCCAGCCTTCCTTTCGGTTTGGACCGCCGCCGGCGATTGGCCGCGGGTCCAGGGCCCCGCCTCCGGCCGTGCCCGCCCTCGCCGCCCCGCCCCTCGTCCCTCCCGGCCCCCCCGCGGAGACCCTGGGGGAGGGGGCCGGGCGCGCAGACCCACGGCCCGGGCTCGGCGCCTTGAGTAACGCCCCAAAGAGGAGGGGAGAGCGCGCGGGCGAGGGAGGGAGTCGGCTCCGGAGAGCGAGGGCGAGGGCGAGCGCAGGCGGCTGCCCGCGGAGAGGAGGGAGCCGGGCCAGGACTAGGAGGTAGCCGGCGGGGCGCAGGCGAGGCGGGGACCCGGCGCGCGCACTTTCCCGCAAAGTGCCAACTACCCGGGAGAGAGTTCCGGCCGCTCACCTTCTGGGCGCCGGGGAAAGTCAGCGGGAATTCGAGATTTTAGGGGAGAAGGTCCGATCCCCCCGTCCCCTGTCCCTTGTTACTTATCCCCATTAAAAAGAGAAACAACAAGAATAACAGCAAACTTGCTCTAGTCCCGTCTGTCCCCCCACTCCTGGCACCATGAAGGCGGCCGTCGATCTCAAACCGACTCTCACAATCATCAAGACGGAAAAAGTGGATCTGGAGCTTTTCCCATCCCCGGGTGAGTGGTGACTGCCGAAGCCCCCACTCCAGCTCTCGGCCAGAGGCCGGGGTCCCCTCCGCTTCTATCCCCTTCGCTCTTCCCTTCCAGGCAGTGGTGCGTTTCTGCCGGAGCTTCTGCCTGAGCAGGCGATGCTGGTGGCAGCTGGAGAGAGGTAGAGAGGAAGAAGAGGACTGTTGGTGGCCCGAGACCCTTGTTTGGGGGGTGGTATTTATTTTCACAGCTGTGTTTCTGTGAGTAATGGGGAAAAGCTTTTAGAATGGCCAGCACTCCCATTCTGCTTTTTTATTTTTCCAAATGAGCGGGAACCCTCTGGCCTTATTCCTTAACGTTAGGGGGGTGGACACTGCCGCCGAGGACATCATCCCCTGACCCTGCAGTCATGCCCCAGAACTGGAGCCGGATGGAGGGCCTTGGGTAGTAAGAGCCCAAGCGGTGTCTAACTGGCTGGCCTTCATGCACATTTTCAAATGTCTTGCCTTCCTGAGCTCCCCTGTCACATGTCCCTTTGCTACCTAGCTTCTCTTTTCTGGGTTGAGGATAGGGAGGTGGGAGCGGAGCTGAAATGGTCATCTTAACCGCAGGAAACATCCCGATTCTGTTCATGCAGGTTACTCACTTTATCCATCTTTCTAATCTGCCGAAAATTGTCCCTTGGTACCAAAGATCTGTTAGAAGAGGGAAAACCTCCCAACACCAAACGTGACTTTGGGTCTTTGGTTGGTGTGTTATCCAACGCTTGGATTTGTAGGATTTGAAAAGAAAAGGGGTAGGACAGAAATTTCGTTTTGTCTTAGACACAGTTTTTGGTGCTAAGCACTTTAATGGACGCTGGAGCTCCAGAATTTCTGGAATAAATGCAATTTGAGAAGAAAAGACGCTTTCTCGTAGGATAGGGAACTGCCAGCTCTCCAGCTATCCTTAAGAGATTCGTTATTCTGGAGGTAAAGCTATATAGAAAGATGTAGGGAGAAGGTGGTGCTTTTTGGAAAAAAATTAATCGCAGTAACGTGCTGCTCTGTTGTATTGGATTATCAGTAAGTTCAGCGGCTCCCCATGTTTACCACTTCCTTGCCTCCGCCATAATTAGTTGCTTATTTTAACCCTTTCTTAATCTGCTTAAACTTTCAACACAAGCCAAGCTGACGTTTTGTCATTTGGAGATCCTGCAGAAATCTTAATAAAGACATGGTAGTGGCTGGTGTCTTCTCCTCTTAGACCCCCTAACACGCAAGCCCAGGGTTGATCCCTGGGAGGTGCAGGAAGACTAAGGCTGTTTGTTGTCACAAGGATGCTGAGATGAACTGGCACCTCGGAGACATTTCGGCTACATAGAGCTACAGTTCAGAAATGATGCTGCTGTGATGGTGGTTTTGGGGAGTTCAAGGCAGCCAGAATAAATTCTGTTAGTCACAATTGATTCAGACCATTTATAGAGGAAGTGAAAGGATAGTTCCCAGCAAAGATAGATCTCAACCAGTAGGTCCTTTCCTTAAGTACGGCTTGTTTATATGTGTGTTTATGGGGAAGAGACAGATTTGGTCATCTGGGAGATGGTGTCGATACGTCAGTCCATGAACCTACAATGGAGTTGGCATGCTGGGAAGGAAAAAGAGCCCCTAGCAACACATGTTTTAGATCACAGTAAACAGCGGAAGCATTTTGGGGGAGTAATTTAGTAAATATTAGAGGTTTTAAGTATATGGTGCTGTTCTGTTGATTATGGATAAAAATAAATCCTGAGCAAGTAACTATTCTTAGCTTTCCCATCTGTAAAATGGGGACAGTGAGGCCTAATGCTGCAGTCATACCCATTATAATAAGCAAATTTACAGTGCCCTTCTTTTGCAAAAATATTTTGTCAGCAACCTTCAATACAAGAAAATTTCAACTGATCAAAGAAATTGGGCAGTCTTCTGCCATTCATTGTAACGAGATTTGATTTCTGGCGCTGTCAACTAAGTTTGAGCTCATCTTTTTCTGGAGGTTTAGTAGCATATACGTGAATATTATGCCCATACCCCAGAAAGGGAAATTGAGGCACAGAGAAGGTAAGTTACTTACCTAAGAATGTCTAGTGAGCCAGCCGCTCAAGTAAAACGCATCCCGGTTTCTATCATCTCAGTGTACAGTTGCCTTGAGTAATACTGCAAGTTGCCTCTGTAAAGCTTAGCAGAGAAACTTCAGTTGAGACTTAAACTTGCAGGTGCAAGGATGCAGGAAGCATTGGCCAGGGCTGCTTGCTTTTGTTGGTAGGAAAAGACACTGACTGGCAAAGTGGGGATTTGCTTTGCCCATCAGACCATACAGGACATTTTTAAAGTTTAACTTCTCATAGCGTGGCTTTGTGTCTACAGCTGTGACAAGTATTTGTCAGAATGATTCTTTGGGTTGTTTAGTTTCTTATGTGTGGAGACAACTATTTGGGGAACTTACCTGGTTTAAATAATTAAACCAGGATTTCTTTCTCCCCCCTCCCCCCATATATGAGGGCTGGAGAGAGGCAAGAGGGAGGTGGGTGTCCCAGCAGGAGCTTGGGTCATTTGCCAGTCTCAGTGGCTAGGACCTTATCAAGAACCTTTATTCACTTTGATTCTGGGTTGAGACCTCACAGGAGTTTTGACAGCTTTAAGTGCCAAATTACCATATACTTGGAAATAACATTGGCACTGAATTTTCCTTGTAGGTGTAAAGTTGGATATATCATTTTGATTGTAATACATGATTGCCAGGTTCTCAGAGCTTAAATAGGTTAAAACAGGCAAAGCCATAGAGTGTCCATGGAGTTCCCTCCTGGTGTGGAGTTTGCTGAGAAGGGGTGGAGGCTGGGTGCCAAAGCAAATACATTCCCCAGCCGCTTAATTTTTCCTCTCCTTTCCCACTCCACTTTCTTGGTGAGGTGAGCATAATGCTCAGGGAAGATCAGGAATTCTAATTCTGCCTGTTTGCGCTTTTACAAGAATGAAAAAGGATCAGCCCCCCTCCTACCCTAGGAAAGGATGTCCATCCCTCAGGGACCTGTATTGCCCTTAGAGATAGGAAGAAGCTCCGTCCCTCTCCCAGTGCCTTTGGTCAGTCTTTGTATCTTCATCTGTACAGACGAGAAAGAAGGGCAAGCTGCCGGGCTCTTAGGATCGCCTGTTCACTGTGCTTCCAGACCCCCACGGACCACGCGCCATTAGTGACTATGAGGCCAGCATTTCCCAGCAGGGACTCTGTAGCCAGCCTGTCTGGGTTTGAATCTCAGTTCTGCCACTTACTAGCTGTGTGACTTTGGACGAATTACTTCATCTCTCTCTGTGCTCCAGCTCCTGCATCTGTAAAATGAGTGCCATAATCCTTCTACGTCATAGGGTTGATGTGAGAATTAAATCTATTACTGTGTGCAAATCTTAAAACAGTGCTGATCCACAATAACAACACAAAATGACGACGGATGTAGAATTTTTAGGGGCCCTTGAAGTGTTTTATAGGGGCTACAGCTGCCTATGCCCCTCCCCTAATCGCTTATTTGAGAGGGAAAGAAGAGTAAAGTTAAAGAGAACCTTTTCACCTGCCTCACTGAGATCTCACACTCCATGCTGTGCCCCAGCAGCAAACAGCGAGCCAGGTAACTCTCAGAGTGTCAGGGCATCTCCGGGGCCCGGCTGTCAGTTACAGGCTCAGGGATCAGTCACTGTGGGTGATGGAGGTTGTCAGCGCTGCCTCAGGGCCAGAAGGCCACCAAGACTAGGGGCCGGGGAACATTTGCAGGGTTGATGGAAATGTAGAGTTCTTCAGTTATGCAGGGTTGGGAAATGCATCACGTCCAGTTATTATAAAGTATCTCACATCTTCTTATTTATTTATTTGTTTGGCAGAGCTTGCATTCCTGGCATTTTTGGTTGGTTTGTATTGCTGTTTTTTTGGTCTGTGTAACTTTTTTTCTTTCTTAAAGAGACCAGACCACCCTGTAGGGGGATCACCTCCCCCTAGAAGACAAACCAGCCCGCGGTCAACCTCCCAGAGCCCAGCTTGCTCTGGGCTCCATCAAAATCTCTGCAAAACCGAGAGCTGGTTAGTGTAGGTCAGGATTTTTTCAGGAAAGCGAGGCTCCGTATTGCAAAGAGCACAGACAACCCTACAATGGCGACAGCGAGAGTATAATTACAGCCATCCCTGGTTTGCGGAATGAATCACCCATGGCTGCGGTGGCATTCCCTGAGCTTGCAGTGAAGGTAGATTCCTGCCATTCCCAAGTTGTAGGGATATTTCTGAAACACGTATTGAACTTGCATTACGTGCCAGGTTCTTTCCCACTTCACACCACTAACTCTGGGGTACGGGCACATATTATTATATCCATTGTTAGATGAGGAAGAGGATATTCTGAGAGATGCATAATTTGCTCTAGGCCGCACTGATAGAAATTTATAAACTGATGAGCGTTGCGAGCATTTTATACCTAATGTAAAGCACCGTCTTATTCACAGAAACTCAGGGAATTAAGAGGGGAAACGAGGAGGCACTGGTGGTTGGTGCTTTGGGGGTTGAGGGGTGCAGGGGACCCCTGCCGCCCTGCACGACTCCTCTGAGCTTGGGGTTAGGGCCTGTCTGTCCCATGAGCTCCCTCCAGGACTGGCAGTCGAGGTGTGTTGCTTTAAGAAGATGCTTGAGGGTTCCAGCGACGCTTGCCTGAGATCACCAAGCAGAGAACCAGGCTTTTTGCTTTTCCAATGTCTTCCAGATGTAGTTCGTTCTCTCACAGGTGAGGACGTGATTGTGTTCACTTCCAAGGTCACATCCTTCCCAGAGCCTCCCCATTTGGCCTGATTTACCTCTTTCGTCACGGACACAGCTCTGCATGTATCTCACTCACAGTCTGGGCGACGAGAGACACACATCAGCAGCAGTTTATTTTCTTAGTACAGATGTAATTTAATTTTCCTTCCTGCAAGGAGGCCAGAGGTACCTGCCTTGATTGTCTGCACAGCAAATACGTTTTATCTTTTTCCCTGCCTAAAATGTAGGGTTTTCAAGCCCGTGTCATGGGTCAGGGCACATTGTGTGTAGCTGTTCTGGCACAAGGAGGGAAGTTGAGCCCCAGGGTGCTACCTGCAGACCTGCCCACTCCAGCCCACCCCCCACCCCCACCCCGCTGGCCCACAGCTCAGAGGGAAACCAACAGGCTCCCTGGCGACTCGTCCATGGGTGAGGTCCTGGTTCCTCTGTCACTGCCTTATGGGGAGCAGTTTTTTCCAAACAGTTAATACCCCTGGGTCCCACGGTCATCACAGAGAGGAATCTGTATATTCACAACTCAGTCCTCGTGTTTTCATCTGGCTGCTCCCGAATGAAGTGGGGGCCCCATCCCCCTGCTCAGACAGTCTCAGATGGGATTTGCCTCCCTGTTCACGCTATTCTAGGTCCACCCTTTGCTTACAGCTGTTAAGCTCTTCTTAACTCTGAGTTAGGAATGTGAAGACAATCCCCAAATCTATCATTTTTCCTTGGCAGGTATCTACAGCTCCAGTTTGCTTTTTTTTTTCAGTTGGGTTGAAGAGCTCTTTCTCCAGAACTTCAGTAGATGTTTTTCACATTGCAGAAACAGGCTGTTTGGCTACTTTTCTTGAAGCTCTGTGCCTATCTTTGTTAGCTTTTTCTTTCACTTGGGTAGTTTATAGTCTCTATGAAGATCCAGAAGGAAATTGGTCTGTAGTGTAGGTTATAGCAGATCCAATATCACTGGCGGGGAGCCATGCTTACAGAAACACTCAAAATATTGCTGTTTGAGCCATAAATATTTATTGATTATTTGGCCGACTTCTTCAGATTTCTCAGGTGCTTTCCAGTTTCTGCTGCTTGGGGGCAGGCCTGTCGCTGGGCACTGGAAAGGTGGCTTCTTACTTCCCCATCACCTTTTCCCCATTGTCCTTTTTCTGTAGCATTTTGCTCGGTCTCAGAATTGTAAGAGATTGACCCAGATGGTGCTTTAAGGCCCAGTGTAGCATTGGAAAGTTTTAGGGTATTGGATTTCAGATCTTGATGGTGTCTGCTTGTAATTTACCATCCAAACTGGGACACTTTTGAGAGTGTAATGGGTGCTGTTAATAATTACACCACAATGAGAGATAGACTAGTCCCTGGAAATGGGGTGCACACTCCTTAGACACTGATTTTGGACAATAATATTCTTTATGATACCTACTTAGGCCATCCAGAGTAAGCTAAAAGAACCAAATTAAGAGTTTGAAGAAATTCAAGTTCAGTGTGGTTTCCCCCAAGCATGAGTTATATTTGTAAATGTGTTTTTTGACACATAATATAATGTTTCTCAGCACCTGGGAAACAACTAAAAATCAACCTCAAACGAGTTCACTTTAAGCATTTGAAACCTCTTGGTAGCTTTGAGGAGCTATGCTAAGCTTTCAATTTTTGCTTTGCAAAGTTCTGCAGAGGAACTGTAAACTCTCTGCGTGTAGGGTGTGTGTGTGTGAAAAATGAACTTTTGAGTAGGGGGAAATGCCATCATTACACACGTGAAGACAATGACATTTTTCCTTTGTTTTGTTTTAATGTTTATCCAAGATGAGAAGTTTTACGTTGGGATCAAAAGGGGCAAAAAAAATTTTTTTCTTTGTACCGTTCAAATGGGTAAAAACAAAAAGAAAAGTAAAACAGCCAGCCCTCAATTTTTTAGGACGGAGGAAGGGAATGGAATAGTGGATTCAACTGCAATATCCCGTCTGGCTAAAAAAGAAGAGAAAAAAAGAAGAGAGGTGACAGGAGAAGAGTTAGAAAGTATGAAAGGACTAATTAAAGAATGAAAGGAGATAGTGAAAAAAACGATCAAAGAATTTAAGTGATATTTCATAGACTTTTGGAAAAACCCCCATATGGACCAAACATTGCACTTGGGTAAGAATTCTAGTCCAAGTGGCCAGGTGGGTAATCTGTTTCCACTCGTTGTCTCTGTAATCATTTCTGAATACTTTACATCCTGCACGGCTGTATGGCAGGTCAGGGCAACCCAGATGGAATAATCGTTGTGCTCTAGGTGCTTTCATGGGTAAAAGTGCAGGAGGAGCATCATTTGAACTTGTGGAAGTACATGAGGATCAATGATTCTATTTTCTGTGTCTGTTGGGCGCTTTCTTCCAACAGTTCTAGGTTAGAATAATTTCCTGGGTCAGCTTCAGGGAGACCATGGGTATTTCAGAAAAATTTGGCAGATGTGGTTAAAAACAGGGAGAGGAATATTTTAAATAGAGAGAACAGCATGGGGAGAATGCTGAAAGTTTTGAGTGAAAGAAAGGCTTACATAACTATGAAGAAAAACACCTTGATTGTAGAAAGGGAAGAGAGTTGCAAGTGTGAGACCAGGACCTATGTGAGAGCGTTTTGCATCTCAGGATGAATTTTGCCTTTGAAAGTAGGGAGATTTTAAGGACAGAGCAGTGTCATTGAAAAGGCTTATGAGAGAAGTGATTTTTTTTTCTTTTGGTAGCATTACTTTACCTCCCAGTCATACTGTTAGTTGTTAAAACCTCTGTATCAGTTTATCAGAATAAGCGTTAAACCTCAGAGAAGATGAAAAAATCAGTCAGGTACATATTTTCAAGGTACAAATGGAAAATAAGAATCTAGGTTAGGCCAGGGGGTTCCTAATCTGGTGAGTGTTTGTAGATACATGGTTTTTTGAAGTATGTATTTAGAAACCCCTACTATGTGCTGGGTGCTATACCTGCTCTCAGTTAACGATATTTTTGTGCAGTTAGACTTTTGTGCCGGGATAATCACTGTCATTACTTATCATTCATGAGAGTGTGTGGTTGAGTCTGATTTTCAAATACCCTTCAGAAAATCCACTACAGGGCATTTCAGTGGAAGAGTTTCCATGTATTGACTTCTATACTTCTAGTATTTATTTTTCTTTTTCCTATCTATTTGAGATTCCCTGCCTAGGTTTTTTTTTTTTTTTTAACTCTATACATTATGCATTGGTTATCTTATATCATTGAAATACTAATTAATGTGTGGAATGCAGTGAGGATTCAGGACTAATAAGGGGAGATCTATCAACCTAGTAGGAGTACGTTTTGTGTATAAGCCTAGCTGAGTGTCCACTCTGGGGAACCCATCATTGCCTGGAGACCCAGGAGGCCTGGATTCTAGCCATGGCTTTGCAACCCTTTGTCTGTGTGACCTTGGGCAAGTCATTTCTTTTTTCTGAACCTCCAGGTCTTCATCGTTAAATAAACTCACTGGAGAAGATGACCTGTAAGGTTTCTCTTAACGCTGATAGTGTATGAATCTAGATAGCATTTAAAATAATTAAGGCTTAGAGAGAGCATGGAATGTCATTCAAGAGGTAGGCAAAATGGGGATATTTTTCTCCTGGTCCCATATTCTGTTCATCACAGTTCCATCACTGGGAGGATTTTGAACACATTTGTGAAGACTACCTTTCATGGGGAGAGGCGTTAGGAATTGTCACAGGCCTTGCCTACGTTTGGAGAAACACATTGTCCCTGGGGTGACGCTGGACCAGGCGTCATACCTTCCTCTTGGTCCCTCTCCATGAAACAGCTTCCTTTTTCCATCAGCCTTTGCTACGGTTGCAGCGGAAAGCAGCTCCAGTGCGGGGGGTCTGCTCTGGAGGAAGGAGATGTAGGCTGGGGGTCCGGTAGGTGAAGCAGCCAGCAGCCCCAGCTGCATCCTCGGAGCTGAGCGTGTGGTCTGAGCCAGAGCTGTTTCATCTCGGCTGCTCCTTCTCAGGGCGCTGCTCTGGGCAGAAAAGGCCCCTCCTGGAGCAGGAACGCATTCTGCTCAAAGCCACCCTGGTGAGGCCCGTGCCTCTTGTGTGTACCAAGGCAGGGGCCGGGCCCTGGCTGCTGGGCGCTCGGGAATGGGGTCTGGGCCTCCCGGAGGTGCTGGCTGCCAGGAGATCCCACCTGCTCTGGTTTACCCGGGTCCAGGAAGCTGCGAGTGTGTGCTGGGGTGTGGTGAGCACGGGCTGCCGGCCTTTCAAAGGCTGCATTTACAGCAGTGGAGGCACGGCGCCTGCACACAGTTGTTATTTGAAAATCAGGTTCTTGATGTTATTGCTACATTTTGAGAAAGATCTGACACGGTTGCCCTTTTCTTTCAGGAGCAGGGACCTAAGATCAGCGTGCCAGTTTGGGGGAAAAACAAGAAAAACTGCCACTGATAAGAGGGCAGAGTTGATCTATCCGTAATTGTGTAGGCATCTCTCATCTCATTTTTACCTTTTTCTTGTTTTTTTCTTTTCTGTTAGTTATTGGATGCCAGCTTATGAACGTGCCAAGAACCTCATTCTTTTACCCCTATCCCTGATAGCTAAGTATTATTCTCATCTCTCAGATGAAGAAACCATGAGGTTAAACAATGTGCCCAGGGCCACACAGCGGGTGAGCGGAGTTTAGATTCAAGCCCAGCTGTAGGTCACTCCAAAGCTCACTCTTCTCAGAAATATTTGGATATTTGTTGACTTTGGGGAAATACTAAGGTCTGTTTGTGCCTATTGTTTACCACTTCACTTATTACTTGGTTGTGATCTGGTAGCGTTTCGCAGTCTGACATGTGACTTACTCCCCCTTTTAGCTTCACAGTCCCTTGAGTTACAAGTATGTTACAGGTTGGGAAATGGATGCCCATTTGTGATGCCAAGATCCTTTCCCAAGGTAACTTGGTAAGTAAGTGGCAGAGTTAGAACAGGAAGCTGGAATTCTCCTAACCCCTTGACGTGTCCATTCGGCCACACACATTTTAAATATTTCCTTGATTGGATGAATACATAGTGCATTCACATTACTACTATGGCTACTAAACATTAGCTTGAGGTAGAAGTCTTAACAAGGCATCCTCTGCTCTTTTGCTGGAGACTGAGTTCCCTGCATATTTTCTATGTATAGTTAGTCGGTCCCCTGTAGACAGTTGGCTGATTATTCAGCTTCGGGTGGGTTGCACAAATCACTATCATATGGGGTCTGGAAAATTTGCACAGCTTTCCATGATGCCAAACCACTGGCCAAACTTTAAGTAGGATGGTAGGTTAGTTCTTTCTCAAGAAGTAGAAAAAGGTGAGTTACCCCACAGGCTTCTAGACAAAGATGCAGTTTTCCTCTGGGGTAGGCTGACTTTGGACTTTGAGAAATGCATTTTTTTTTTTTAATCTAAAGAGTTTTGAAAAGAATTCCTGTCCAACCCCCGTTTCCTTATACTGAAATATTGCTTTGGTCTTCGGAGCCTCGGTTTACCCTTTTTAGCAAATGAGGTCCACTTTAATGACAAGCACGAACTTCAGGTAGGCAGAGGAGCACTTCAGGATAAAAAGTAAAACAAAACCCCAGAAACTTTGCATCTCATACTGCATGCTATGGGAAAGAACTGTGCCAGAGAGGTGTACAAGAATTACATTTTCGGTGAGTGATGTTTTTCCCCTGTTAGTTTCCATGTGGGGCAGGGGCATTTGCTATGGCACCAGGTGTATACCCTTGGAGTTTAGTTAAGTTATATTAGATTATCCCCCTAATACAATGTGTTGTTCCTTAGCAATAAAAATAAGCCTTCTTCCCCCTGTTTTGGTCATTCTGGAAGCAAGAGCATTCCAAAGCCAGATGACAGGTTGTTACACGGAGAAGTGGCCCCTTGGCATGTGGCTGTTTCCTTGGGAGTGAATTTAACTCTAAATGGCCAGCAGTGCCCTCGGGGGCTTCTGGAGTATTGGGGAAGAGGAGGTGGGGATGGGTGTAGAGCTTGGTACACTTGATTGCAGCCAGAATGGAGAATAGGTTTAAGTTTGGCATTTTCGGATGTGGGCACTAACTTTAGTCTTGTCAGGAACATTAGTCTTGTAAAGCAAATCTTAGTGTGGCTGCCAAGTGTCACCTCTTCAAAATGGGGTTCAGGCCTCGACTTCTGAGTCGTTTTGGTCAGGCCTGCAGTGTCCTTGGTCTTCCCTTTTCCTGGTTTGAGCATTTTCTGTGTTGGTAGCCAGACAGGTCCACCCAGATAGGTGCCCATCCTTTACCTTTTGCTGCCTGGCACGAGAATCAGGATACATGATTCACTTTGAGCTGCCAGATTCTGGCCACATCTCTGCGTCACCTGTCACCTCCGTCAGCTCCGCATTCTTCTGGAAGAAGGGCGTTCCTGGTGAGTGAGCTGCCTTTGCTTGGAGAGAGTGGGACTGTTAATGAGCTCACATTTACAGAAAACTCTGGAGGCACCCGTGATATAAGGAGTGTTTTAAATTACTGGGAGATATGATACAGAGTGGCGATGCTGAATACCTAGGAACTCTCTAAGGGTGAATCGTGTGTGTGTACAGGAAACGCATCCTTGATTTCACATCAGATCAAGAGTTCAATCTTACACCTTCCTTACCTCCTAATGGAAATCAAACATTCTCCAGAACTGCTGGGTGCTTGTTTTTGGTCTCTGTACATATCTGTGCTTCAGTTTGGAGGCATGAGAGAAGTGAAACTAATAGTTCTAGAGTACCTACTGTGTGCCAGGCACTTTGCAGAGTGCTTCACACAAATAATCACATTCTTTAAACAACCCTCTGAAGTTGGTGTTTTATTTTTTTAACGTTTTTAAATTTTATTTTAAAAATTGTTTTTATTGAAGTATAGTTGATGTACAATACTGTATAAGTTATAGGTGTGCAACATAGTGATTCACAATTTTTCAAGGTCATGGTCCATTTATAGTTATTATAAAATATTGGCTGTATGCCCTGTGTTGTATTATATCCCCTTGTAGCTTTTTTTGTACATAAGACTTTGTACCAAGGTTGGTGTCTTAACCCCCATTATGAAGATAAGAAATTGAGTCTCAGAAAGGCTCCAATAATTTTCCCAAACCCATAGAACTCTCAAGTCACAAATTTAAACTTAGATCCTTCTAATTACAAAGTCCTACCAACTTAGAATCTGTTTGGAGAGAAAATTTGCTAACATTCTCATCAGAGTCTTTGATTCTTGGTGCGTCCTTCTGCGCAGTGTGCTCTTTTGGGTTCCTCATTATTCTCAGGCTAAGAAAGAAAAACATCCAGTATATCTATAAATATATACCACTGGGATGTGTAATAGAGCGGAAGCCAAAAACACAGTTCCCATCATTTCCATGTGCATTTTCAAGTTCAAAGTGGACAAATGAAACGTAGGTACCTAAATTTACTAATGCATAGAGAGAGTTGCTGCTTTTGGCTCCATTTTCCAGATTGGGAAATCGAGGAATGAAGTAAGGGCTCCACTCATTCTTGAGAATCCTCCAGGGAGTGGATATTCAGAGGCACACGTCTAGGCCTTGAGGCCACTTGATACAACAGGAATGTTTGTAGAAAAATAAACACACACATGGAATGAATCAATGTCTGCATGATGGACCTGGATTTAGCCTCTGATTCAGTTGGAGATTTAAAAAGAAAAAAAGAAAAATCTCTTTATTTCTGGATTTCTGAAGGCCTCTCTTAGGGGAGCCTTGTGGCTTTTCTATGCCCTCACCTGTGATGGATGGCCTGATGGGAGAAATTTGAAAGTCCAGGCTGGCTGCAGTGTCTCCAAAGGGTTTTGGGTGCTGGATGAGCAAAACAGCAACTTCATGTTTTAGATGAGATCGGGCCCCGGCAACTTGCTGCTGGATTCACAGGGTCGGGTTAGCGTGAGCTACTCACAGGCATCGGCTACAGACAATGAGCGGTGACCGGAGAGGATGAGTCCAGTCTCCAGGGGCCCCAACTGCCTTGCTTTGTAAGAAAACACTCACGGTGTTTTTACGGGCAAACCAGTTCCAAGGACTTAGTATTTGAATTTCCAAAAGCTGGTGCAAGATACGCAGGAGGCTCCTCCCACACAAACTCGCCAGGAATCTGAGACTCTTCTTCAAATTCCTCTTCTAATGGAGCCTCAATGCGGTCCACTTTTTTCGTCATTGGAGCTTGGTTCTTATATTCATCAGATGGTCTGTTTATGCCAAAGGTTTCTTAGCATCATCTTAAGATACAGATGCATTCTCTTCCCATTCGGTAGATGAGACCTCATAGTCCCAGGGGAGGGATCCATTTTTGGGTGGCTCCATAGAAGATCTTCTTTTTCCGTGAATCCCACAGCCTCTCATTCATGACATTGGTTGTGATGACGTCTCTCCCTGCAGCCACCGCCCTGTCCTGGCAAGAGCCGGGTTTGGAGGTGAGACAGCCCCGCGTTTGAATTTTCTGCTCGCTAATTTGCCCTTCGGCAACGTGTTTAACTTCCCCAAGCCTTCCTTGTATAATCCTTACAATGGAGGCCATCATAAAGGGCTTTCAGGGCTCTTGCGAGGGTTTGAGGTAATCCCCGTAAGATACCTTTCCACTGGCGCAGGGTCTCGTAAGTGGTTGTTATCCTTCTGTTCCGTAGGCCGCCAGTTCTGCACAGATGCTCTTTGCCGACTGTTGGCTACTGTTGCTGTCGCCACTTCAGTGGTTGTTAGGACTGTGGTTACTGTGAACCTGGTTACAGAAAATTTTCCACTCGACACCCCTATAACCAAGTGGGCTGGAGCGGTCCCTGTGGCCAGTGATAGTGTTCTCTTCCTCTCACGCACACTTACCAAACTTGAGCTTGGCCTCAGGTCATGGGTCCGACTTTAAAAGCATCATGTTCAGGCCCTGGCCAGGTCACCAGGGCAGGTTCTTGGAATTGGCGTTATCAGGATATAGAATTATTTTAATTGTCCTCTTCTTCTCTTCTGGGAGTGACCTAAGCATGTGAGGTTTAGGAGGAAACCTCTACGACCTGTCACTGCAGCTGGCCTGGAGTGGAGCTGCCTCCTTCAGGCTGCCCTCCATGTTAGCTTGCTGCTGGGAAGGGCCAGGTCAGTGCGTCCACTCGGCGCCCTCCTAAAGATGATGAGCCTCGGGTCGGAGGAAGCCCACTGGCCTTGCTTCCTTCTCCACACCCCGCGTCCCTTCTGTCCCCCAGCAGATGCCCAGTAGACCCTCTCAGTACTAGCAGACTTCCGCTAAAGCGCTTCGCAACTGAAGATGCCTCCTCTGGAATCTGCCTGTGGCCAATTGCAGTGGTTGATTTACAGCCAGAATCGGGCACCTGGAAAAGGGGATCCTGTGTCTTTAAACAGCTGTGCTCCAGTGTGTGTAAATGTGCTTGCTAATCCAGTGACTAATTCAGTATGTTATAAGGCAGCAATGAGCAGGCTGCCAGGGCAGGGCTGGATCCCAACTGGAGTGGTGTGTTAAGGCTCAGGGAATTATTTCTTGAATTCTGCCACACCACCCGTCTCTGGAACGGACTGGACATCTCATCTGTCTGTTCCCTGCACCAGAATCAGCACTTGCGTTCTCCGGATTCCCATCCTGCTCTCGCCTGCTCCCTCCCTCCAGACCTTGGGTCAGTTTATTTACTCATCCGAGGGTAGAGCCAGTGCTCCATCTGAGTCAGGGCTGGGGAACCAATCAGAGTTGCTCTGGGGCATTCCAGGGGCCCAAACTCATGATCCCTCTTGGAAGAGAATTTTCCAAAAGGCCCCATTTGCTCACAGTGTTGTGACTGCACCTTTTCTCGGTTCCTGGCCAGGGAGCCTGGTCCCGTGTTTGTTTGCCTGAAGCCCTTTTGTCTGCCTTTCCTTTTTTCCCCCCAGGGTTGGGAGAGAAACCTTCAGAAAGAGCCAGGTCTGATGGAGATCTCCTTCTCCTGAAAGCCTTCAACGTGGAAATATACAAATGCTAATGTCAGTCTCCGTGGGCCCTGGGCAGCCTCTTCTGGGGACAGCTTGGGGTGAGGCGACCTTGATGCTCTCTTCCTGTCTCTTGGAGTCTGTGGCCTCCCTCTCAATCCTCCTGTAAGTGGTCCCAGAAGTTGTAGACTCCAGGCATCCGCCTCTGGAAACGACCTCTCCCAGCGTTTCTGTGGCCTCCCAGTGAGTGGGCCTGTCTGCCTCTCATGAGGCTTCCCTGTGGCCGAGCTCACAACGATGTCTCTTCCCTCTTGCTAATGCCACCCACCTGCCACTGGAGTTGTCCTTGACACCTTGGCCCCTCTTCTTCCTCACCCCCCTACACGCCAGACGTCGGCACCCTTGCCCCAGTGCTTCTGGAAGCCAGCCCGTCACTCAGTCTCAGTCATCAGCAGGAGTTGTGAGTGTAGAGAGGTGGTCTGTGTGCTTCTGTGAAGGGTCCATGTCTCCCAGTCACCGGGAGGTGTTCCCATTGCTTGGCTCATAGCAGGTGGCTCATTAGCTCTTTAAAAAAAAGTATTGCTTTTTCAACTGAGATATAATGCACATAATATAAAATTCACCATGTGAAAGAGTACAGTTCAGTGGGTTTTCGTACATTCACAGAGTTGTGCAGCCATCACCAATAACTGACTTGGGTACCTTTCTGTCACCCCTGAAAGAAGCCCCCCGCCCATCGCAGCCAGTAGCTCTTTTTGCGTGAAGGCGTGCTGGTCAGGCTGTCCAGCAGGGCACAGGGGGACGTGGAGCTGTGTCTCCTGGTGAGAGTCCCCGCCGCTCTCCCCTGATGCTCCAAGCACGGACCCACAGACCCGGGAAGCTCTGGGCTTGCTTGTTTTGGCTCTGCTGTGTAGGAAGCTAGTGTCTGTCTGGGCATAGATAATGAGCCCTTTCACTAGCTGCAGGGCTGTTCAGTCCCGGAGCTTGGGGCTGTGGTAGCTGCAGTTTCCTAATGGCTTCCTGATGAGGCAGAACCACTTAGCAGCAGCGGATGAGGATGAGGGTATCCGCACCCGGGTCCTTCCCTCTCCCACCTGAGGCTGCGGATGGAGGGTGGCTTCTGCTCCCTCCCCTTTTGCATTGATCATTTCTTCTCTGCTCTCCACCCGTTGGCCTATCAGGCCCATGGACCTGGAGATGGGGTCTGCCTGGGGACTTCTCAGCCTCTTGGGTTTGCCCCTGGGAGAGGCCTCCGATGCTGTCTGCTCCGGGCCAGTGTGGGCGAGACTCTGGGGTCGCCTTAGGGCTGCCAGAATGCCCCGGGCTGGGTGTTTGGGGCCCCATTCTGAAAGGAGAGAAAAAAAAAAAAGAAACCTGTGGAGGCTACAAGAGACCACAGCACGACCCTTAGCTGTCTGCACTCTGAATGCATTTGCAGTTAGAACAGGAGCTGCTTGTGTTGCTCCAGGACCTGGCCTTTTTGAGTTAGACTTATGGCCTTGTTCAGATGCATCAGGTTCAACTTACAGGCCAGCGCCCCGATCTTACGTCCTGCCTTTGTCAGTGGGGTTGGTTGTATCCCCTCGTTGCTATCACCATGCCTTCTCTACCCTTCCAGCAGGACTGGAACGGTTGCGTCACAGACCTGGTGGATGACACGATGGTGCGCTCCTCTCCTTTCAGTGCTTTTTAGGTGAAGGTCACTAGATCACTGAAATTAACTGCCGCCTCCACTCCTTCTGGATCGATAGGAATAGCACCCTCAACGTTCAGACCTCTTACGCAGAGTGGTTTCGTGCAGTTGAAGTTGGGTGTTGGAGATTCTTGCTTTATGATCCCTGGCATTCAACTGGGATCCCTGCTGGCAGGAAGCTCTTCTACCGTAGAGCCTGGCCATCGTGATTGAACATTTATAACCTAGAGCAGGAGCAGATCCCATCCTGGGCCCGTTATACCCCGTGCTTTTTAGATCTTTGGATGGCTCGTTCCTCTGTTGTTCTTACGAACCTGGGGAGCAGGAGAGTTTGTCCCGAGTGATGACCGGGGCTTGATAGCAGCAAAGACAGGAGGGAGATGTCTCCCTCCCAAGCCACCATGATAAGGAAACAGCAGTGGTTCAGAGGACAAAAAATATGGGCATGGAGCCAAGAGGTCTCGAATTAGTAACCATGTGATGTCACTTCCCTGAGCTTCGTTTTCCCCATCCGTAAGAGAAAGAGGTTGAACTAGGTGATGTCTCAAGTCCCTTCCAATCCTGTGTGTTCCGGGATCGGGAGTCCTGTGGGCCACCTGACCAGGGCGGGCGCTCACCCACCCTCATCTCTATGGCAGCTTCCTGTCATTCATCTTGTACTTACGTGGAGTTGCCAGGAAGGGGAACATCCCTCCAAGGACTTGTTAAAGCTTTATAGCAAATTCTGTGAATTCCTCTTTTCCCTTTTTGGCCGAGGATAAGCTGTGTGCATCAGATAACCACAGCGAGGGCAACACAGTGGACCCGAGGCAGGGAAAAGTGTGAACACGCACGTAGGGTGCGCGTGGGCTGCTAGCCCCTGCCCAAGGCCATGGAGAAGGCCAAAGCTGAAAGGATAGAGGCACCAAAATTCTAGATCAGGAATACCTGGAAGCAGCCTCAGATGCTAGGCTTAGCAGGGAACCTAATGGTTTAGGGAGAGGACCCATAATCCCTTGAAGCTGTCCCTCAGGGTTCTAAGTACCTCCCTAGCAGCTCAGGAAACTTGAGCTGGGACTCAGATTATTCCCTAAAACCCTTAAAGCAACAGGATTTCTGACTCCTCGTTAGGGATGTACGTTTGGATTTACTGAGCTGAGTGGGGCCTTTATTTCACGAGTTGTTGAACATGTAAAGCCTGATGCTGTAAATTCCAGATGCTCCACATTAGGGCAGTGGCATCGGTTTTTGGTGCACGTAGCTGGTGTGCATTTTGGTGCATTTAGCAGGCGTCTTTGAAGACTGTGATCGGTCCAGAGAAGCGCTGTCTCGTGCGCTTGCCAAATATACTATGGGTGGGAAGTCTTGCATCTTCTCTGATGTCAGTCTCTTCGGGACGGGAACGTGTGTTCCTCTGCCTTCTCCCTATATTCCTGCCATGTGGCTCCCACGTGGTTCTCTTGAATGACACTGGGATGAGTCAGCAAGGCCCTTGGAGAAGAAGGGGATGCTTTCTTAGCCTGTTGGGAGCAGGGCGTGGGGGAGAAGTCAAGGAAGCAGTGTTTGAATGAGGTCCTGGACCAGGTTGGATGGCCCAAGTACCCACTTAGATCTTAAACAGTTTGGTGCCTTTTAGGTGGTCGTATGTTTCACTTGGGTTTCAGTCTCCACCATCTGCTTAGGACAGCAGTGTATAGGGGTGTTTGCTTGTCGTGGCCTTGTAGGTGGCATCTCAGATATCCTCGTGTTTCAGGTTCAGCAGGCCACTCTACAGATGGTCTGACCCCTGAACATCTGGATCCCTGCACTTCTGAAGTCAGCAAAGAGAGTGTGGGGATGGGGAAGGAACACAGTGCATCACTTTTAATCACTCGTTGGTTACATTGGTCCCAGCTGTGTGCAGCACTTGCCTGCTCTGTGCTTAAGCTTTTAAATTATACGACATTTAAGTGCTCCCTCCCGCTGTGGTGACATTACCTGGGATGTTCTCGGTGAAACACCCTAAGCTATTTCAATGGAAGGGACGAAAATGATCTTTTTCAGGTTCCTTTCTACCTACTTAGTGTTGGTTTTCCAGGAGCAAGGAGGTTGATGGCAGGAACTCGTAGGCATGAGCGGGGAGCTTCAGGTTTTCCTTAGCGGGGCGTCTGTACGAATCCCTGGATGTCTTGCCTTTGGGAGATTCCAGCTTTGCAGTTAGGATTCCGAAGTCTGTAAGCTTGGACTGGATCCAGGGGGTGCAGTTACTGACTCTGTTAGTTGCTGGTCAGTGCCGGGCTGTGGGTGGAAACTCACAGTGAAGCCCTGCTGCAGGAGGGCTACTCGCAGGGCCTACTCCAGGGTCCCTGTGCCTCCTTCCCCAGCCCAGGCCCAGGCTCTGCTCATTTTTGGTTTGGTGTCTATCACAGGCTTATGCAACCATTGCTGGTCCTTGTTAGTAAGCCTCCAGGAGGATTAAGACTGTAAGTAACACAGCTGGGAAGGATTAAAATTGTCACTCCAAAGTTATGTCAGAGCAGAAGATGGCATTTCCAGAAAACAGAGAAACTGTCCAAAGAGGATGATCTAAAGGGGAGTCAGAGGCCTTTATTGAGACGTGAGGTACACGTACATGTGAAGATCAGCCCTCAGCCTCTTTATGCGCCACAGAAATGAGGAGGGAACGTTCCCAAGAAGAAACACTCTGAGAGGGACTCCAACCATGTGTCATTAACAGACCCGACGGGACCGACGGGACCGTTGTCTCGGGAACAAGAGAGTTGACCTCCGTCTAGTGGTCAGGCTTTCCGTGCACCCCTGCCTGCATGGCTCTGGCCTGGGCTGAGCAGCAGTTACAGTCTGGACCCACCCCTTCTCCATGGTGGCTGTATTTTAGCAAAGTAGGCACGCACACTTCTTCACTTGGCTAAAGATGATCCTTTAGGCTAAGAAGAAACTACTCTGTGAGTGAAAAAGGAGCCTATTTCTAAGCAGGCAGTGTTCTGGGTGACCTCATCTTCCTCCCAGCCCAGATCCAGTTGGAGCTGTGCGTACAGGGCAGAAATCCAGTTCCTCCTGTCTGGGACTCACAGTGGCAGATAAAAATAGACCAAGACTTTGTCTGCAGCCATTGTTCTCTAAGTGCCCATTGTTTCTGGAAGCAAAGTGGCTGTGGCTCTAGGGCTTTAAGCTCTGTGCTCTCTCTCTCTCCCTCTCCCTCCCCCGCCTCCCCTCCTCCCCCTCCCCTGCCTCCCCTCCTCCCCCTCCCTCCCCTCCTCCTCCCCCTCCCCCCCCCCCCCCCCCGGCCTTTCCCTCTTTCAGTGTGCAGGGATCTGAGTCCCGGCTCCCCCATTTCCCTCAGCCGCCTTTGCACTTGTCTGGAGCTCCCCAACGGGTAGATCGACAGACTCCACTGAAGACTTTGTCCAAGTGTTTCCATGATTTGTGGCCAAGATGTGGACCTGTGGATCCAATGACAGTAAAGGCAGGAGGATCTGTAACTGGTTGAGCAGCTAAACCCAAAGGGTCTTGATGAATGTGTCAGTATCGGAATGATGCCTCATCTCTGGTGTTATGTTATGGGTCCAGTACTTGGTCGTTGACGTTTCAACGTTTTTATCAGGGGCTCAGGTTAGAGAAGAGTGCAGAAAGTATACTTAGTAAATTTCAAATGGTGCAAAGCTACTAGGGTGAGGACAGATTCATGATACAAAAAAGGTCTCTACGCATGGAAACATGGATCCAAATAAGGTGAAGTTTAGTATGGATAGATGCAGCCTCTGCATGAGGTTAATGAGACTCAGTCAATAAGTGCAGAGCTGGCTCAATCGCAGCGCCTATGGAGAAGGTCTGGTGGAGCACTTCGAGTGAGTGGCTTTCGCAGTATGGCTGTTAGAAAGATCGGGGTTGGTCTGCACCAATAGAAATGCGGGAGTAGGCTGGTCATGTCCGTGTTCTCATTTGTCTCCTGAGAAGTCTGGTTCAGCTGTGAATGTTCATGATGCTTTTTAGGGACACAGACATACAGGGGTGACCCTGGGTGGAGGCATGGCCAAAGCCAGGCCATTGTGAATGGTTGCAGGAACCAAGGAATTTTAATACCTGGACGGAAGTGATGATAAAGGGATGAGTAAAAATATTGAAAAGCTGATAGATGAAGAAAGATTAAAATTGTACTGTGTGATTTCAGCCATCAGCACTGGAGCCAATGGTTGGAACGCGTAAGAAGGCAGACATTAACTCAGTGTGTGCAGTTGTTTTAAAATAATTATTGCAGTCCTTAAGTGAAACTGAGTGGCTCAAAAAGTGGAGAGTGACTGAAGGTCTTAAGTGAGAAGTTATACTAAAGGACCCCTCCAGGCCTTTCTGGGGCGTGTAGCCATCCCGTCCCAGATCCTGCCCTGCCTCTGATTGTCATTACTTTTGCAGATAAACCTTTGTGGGTCTGGGAAGCTTGGCGGGGGGGTCATGCACATAGAGTGTATTGCTTCCGTGCCTGCGGTTGGCATTTGGAAAACGGTTGGCATTTTGAGATCATTTGTCTCTGTACTGGGAAAATGGACATAGATATTCTTATTTTTCACTGTGGTTTCCCTGGGTTGAAAACAGACAGTTGCACTGTGTGAATGTCTATGAGTATGCTTTTGCCCTCTCTGTCCAGATTTATTTATTAAAAGAAAAACACATCTGCATAAAAAAGCCTTAGAACACAGGAAGAATGTCCACTTTGTTTTTCTTTCTGTAGCACCGAGACATGTGGGGTTTCAGCTTCCTCCAAGGGGTTTTTGAAGACTGGCTTTCATCTCAAACAAGGCTTTTTCCCATTGGAAAAAACAGCCCATTTTTTTTTGGTTTGAAAATATATTTATATAATGTATAAATAAATAAGAAAGACGAGAGAGAATTTCCTTTCAAAATTTATGGAAAAATGCTGCTTTCTGAACATCATTCATTGGTAGTTCGTTGCTGGCCCTTCCCAGCCCACTTCCACTCTGCCATGTGTCCCTTTATTCTGGTTTAAATTTTTCCAACATTGGCTTCCTCTGCTTTTCCCTTTCCTTCCCTCTGGTCCCTTCTCTGCCGTCCATCCACCCTCCCCCATCTTCACTGCCCTCTCTGCCTCTCATCTCCTCTCCCAGCTGCTCCCTGTCTGCTCGCCCCCACTCCTCCTGCGTTGCTCCTAAGCCCCTCTTCTTCTGCTTTCCCCGGCAGCCCTCAGCAGCTAGAGCCCTCACTGGAAGAGGCCTGTCTCTGTGTTTGTTTCCTGCGTGGGAGGGAGAGGCAGGCCTTGAGAAAACAGTTCAAAAGTGCAGAAAAACTCCACCTCTTCCAGCCTAAATAAACGGGCTCCACTCCATCTGTTTGCCCAGATTGTTCCTTTGCCCACCGAGAAAACTCTTCCTCCTTCACCTGGACCAGCCCGGTCTTCCTAGTTGTGCTCGGACGCCCCCTCCACGCCCGTCTTGCCCCCAGGCCAAGTGCGGAGGGGGCCCTGGGGGGGAGCCTCTGACTCAGGCTTCTGGGTGGGAGGCACAAGCTCTGGTGTTGCAGCTGCTGTCTGCGAAGAGAGTCCCAGCGATGGAGGCGCTTCCTTTGTCATTACTTTCTCTGTAATGAAAATAATGGAGAAAAATGAAAGGAAATGTTTCTGTGTCCATTTCTGCCTCCCCTGCTTTTAACTCTGTTAACAGGTACGGGTGGAAAATACCTGGCTTTCATGCCCAGTGCTCTGGGTTTGACTGGTGGTAAGATCACTCAACTGGCCTGATTATCTTGGTTCAGTCACTGAAGTACCCTTTGTGAGCCTCCATACCCTCACCTATGTGACACAGAGAATACTAAACCCTTGGTTGTTCTCAGGCTCATAGTAGAATAGGGGAGAAAACATTTTCTAAAATGTAAACTTCTACTCAGAAAGCAGCACTGAACATCATAGGTGGGAATCAAGTGACATGGAAATGAATTGGTCAGCCTGATTAGGCAGCATCTCCGGGGCCTCAGAGAGTGAAGCATCTAAGAGTAATATGTAAACTGAAATCGCAGAAGCTGGGATAATAGCAAGATGTAGGATGTCAGATATTTTCCAGAGTCTTCTTGAGTGGGGTTGTCCTTTGCCATGTTGTTGCCAAAAGCCTTCTGACCCTGTCATGAGTATTTTTTTTTGTTGTTGTTGTTGCGGTACGCGGGCCTCTCACCGTTGTGGCTTCTCCCATTGCGGAGCACAGGCTCCGGACGCGCAGGCCCAGCGGCCATGGCTCACGGGCCCAGCCGCTCCGCGGCATGTGGGATCTTCCCGGCCCAGGGCACGAACCCGTGTCCCCTGCATTGGCAGGCGGACTCTCAACCACTGTGCCACCAGGGAAGCCCTGTCATGAGTATTTTAATTGAAGGCAGGACAGGACAGGAGTTTGACATGGCTCAGAAGTCGAAGGTTGGGGAGGAACCAGTGAGATGCACCATGGCTCTCTGCGAACCTTGGAGCTGAAAGGGCCCAATGTATGCTTTCTTCCAGAGTAATATAGAGACCTTGCCTCTGTGTTTTCCGTGACAAAAGAAGTGACACTGTTCTGGGACATCCAGGACTTGTAAAATGCCTGGCGTGGAGTCAAGTGTAACTGTCTATGTAGGAAATGATTTGAAACATGTGATATGTTCTGTAAATGGCTTTGAATGACCATTAAAGAACTTTATTCTTTAAAGTACCCTATTGAGGCGGGCCTTCTATGCAGGAATCCCAATCTTAATAGCTAAAACATTCTTTCAAACTGTGAGCATGTCATTCATTTAAGGGTATATGTATGGCTTGGGTAAAATGCAGCTTGGGTTCTGGCAAATACCAAACATGAAGGAAAGAGTTTTGAGCACAAAATTACAGTTTTGTTTTGTGCCATATAGACTCTAAGCTGGCACTCTTAAGAAGTTTTTAAAACCAAAAGGCATCTTAGGTCCCTTGGATCCTGGAGCTGTGAGGTGTTGTCGTGGCAAAACACATATTCTAGATGATTACTGCTACAAAAAAGATTCCCCCCATAGCGGATTGGAGGGTACAGAATAGGTAAGGAGTCAGTCTGTCTGCTAAAACAAACAGCCAGATTCAGGGGATGTCAATTTCCATTTATATCTCAGAATCTGATCTTTACATTCATTTTCTCATTTTCTCAGTTGCTTGGTCGTACGTACCTGGGGAAATCGCCAGGTTCCTTCTCCTTGCTGTCTCTCTAAGTTTGGGGAAATAAAAACGTATTTTTTTTTAGTCTTTCTATTTTACAAGATACTTTTCAGTTCAGTTCAAGTCACTAATAATTCATTGAACACCTACTAGGCTTTGGTATTTTCACACATATTTAATTGAATCCTCACTGCCAGGTAGGCAGAGAATCCTAGCGAGTGAAGGATGCTCCTGAGCTCGCAGTGGTCCCCAAGGACGTTGCCACACACCCTCACTTGCCAGAGCTGCTGGAGAAAACACAGAATTAGGAGCCATTCCAGCAGGGCCCATTCATTCAGATATTTCCTCTTTCAGG
The DNA here is from genome assembly GCF_964341445.2 of Mesoplodon mirus. Taxonomy (NCBI): domain Eukaryota; kingdom Metazoa; phylum Chordata; class Mammalia; order Artiodactyla; family Ziphiidae; genus Mesoplodon; species Mesoplodon mirus. Next base: position 135,395,862 of record NC_138983.1, on the reverse strand, counting down.
CCATGTGCCCAATATTTGGGGTGGGAGATCTGAACTGTTCTAAGTAAGGAAAGAGCAAGAAAACGTAGCTGCGGGACCCAGGGGGCAGTTCTGCTTTCTGGCGCAGCTCCTGGAACGGAAGAGCCTCTCTGGGTTTCCCTGAGCACCTGGGATTGATTTGGGTTTTGCTCTGACTTGGAAACATTTGCTGAGGTGGAGGTTGGAGGAGGGGTTGGGGAGGAAAGAAATAAATCCAGTGATTAAAAATAGCTTGTGCATGTCAGGTGCCTGAACGAATTGGGGAACACGCCCACAGTCCCTTTTGTCTGGCAGGTCTAAGCTCCTGGCTGCCGAATTACAACCGCTTTCATTTGTTTTTCCTGTTCCCCTACCATGTAATGGTCAAGGGCTCATTGGAACCATGTGTGAGCCTGGTGAGTCACCAAATCCTCGGGACTTCGGTGGCAATAATGTGTTAAAACTCCTTTTGGGGGATGGGACGGGGGTGGGTGAGGGGAGAAGGGAGAGGACTGCAGTCACTTCCTACAGATGTTCAGGGTCCTCGGCTGTCTCTGCAGCCTTGGTTCCCAGGCCCAGCTGCTGGGCCCAAGGCAGGCTTCCCTGGGCAGTTTGCAGCCTGCTTTGCCTCTCAGAGGACCATCTCTTTTGTCCTGGGACAAGTTCCCTCTGAGAAGAGGCATCTACCTTTGAGTTTGGTGCGCTATACCCCAGCAGCGTGCTTTATTTCCCCGAGGCAGTAATTGGAGACTGGCTCGAATTTTTGGTCAATCAGATCATTGGAGGGTGAATTGGGGATTTTCTGTGCAGCTTCTTTCTCCATCCCTCAGAGTTTTTTTTTTTTTTTTTTAATTCGCTGGTGACTTCAAGGGCATTGGTATCAAGAGAAGAACCGAAGCCCAGTTGTGTTTCCCTAACTGATAAGAAAACTCTGTTTTGGGGTCCGGGTGTCCCATCATTTGGGGCAGTGATGGACTGCTTGGTTGGGACGGGTGGTCCAACCACGGCGCTGAGCTATTCTTGCTGAGCTCTTGCTGGAGCCAAGGATCCTGCTTGTCTCTCATCGCTTTGTCACTTCATTAGGTTTGCGAAAATGGGGTCGAGGGGCTGAGGAGGGACACATTTCCCTTCTTTGCATTAGCCTCGGCCAGAGGCTTTGTGGATTATACTGACTTCCTCAACAGGAAGCCCTGCCTTGCCAAGTTTCTAGCGCTTGTAACGGGGTTTGGAATCAGGAGTGTAGGACAAAGAGAACCCTTCCTTCCTAGTTCCAGTCCATCCTTGCATGAATGAGAGAAAGGTTGAATGAGATTTCTTTTCACAGCCTTCTGAGATATTAGTGTCTTCACTGGGTAACTTCTCTTAGGGACCAGTAACAGCTTTCTAAGGACAATGTTGATCATTCAGAATCAGTCCCTGACCACAGCCATTTTGCTATTTCTATTGATCTGAAGGGGTAAAGGTGCCTCCTCTCTTATTCTAGGCAGTTTGACATCTGCCCTTTGGGTGCTGGCCAAAATCCTCAGCTCTTTCTGCCCACTCGTAGTTACAGTTATAAGTTCCTGAGGACCTTAGCAGTCAGGAGGACTTACCTCTGCAGTCTTTTGCTTGTAGGGCGTGGTGGTCAAAGGAATGGCTGGCTGCCCTGATTTGAAATCATCCCTCTCTGATCCAACTTCATCACTCTCCAGGTCATGATAATGTTGCTTTAAAAGAAGTTCCGTGGTTCGAGTGGACCAATGAATGAAATGTAGACCTAGATTTAAGCACCGTGGAAAGTAATCTGAAGCCTTATTTTCTTTTTCCATGAGCTTATCTGTTTCTTGTAAGCTTTCATAGTATGATCCTCCTTTATCTCAAAAATATCCTCGTGACAATAAAATATTTGTGGGTGAAATGGCATGGTGCCTGGGATTAGCCTTACAGTTCTTCTGTGTTGGTGGGGGGGGGGAGATGAAATAAAAACTGGTAGTGTTGATGGATTTTGAATAGGGATTTATTATACTAGTCTCTCTACCTCGGTGTGTGTTTAAAAATTGGCGTAATGAAAAATTTAAAACCCTATGAGGGATATAGACACTACCTATCAACAGACCTCTTTTTAACAATGCACTGATGGAGGGACTTACCCAGCGTGATTACGTAAGTGGCAAAACTGAGAACCCGTGGGTTTTGACCAACAAGTTAAGGCAGCAAGCCCAGTGCATTGTCCCACTGTGTCTTTTCCCCCTGTCTTCAGAATCCTCTCTTTCCATTTGGGACAAGTGTCCTTTTTTTCTTCTCTGTATGAATGAGGTTTCTTCTTGGTCCTTTCACTTTAAGGAACCTATTTCAGCCAGACTTTATGTAACTAATTAACCTTATATTATGTGCACAATTGCCCATCAGGGTGACTCAGGGGTGAACACAGACAGGGAAGGAGGCCAGGTTGTCATTTACCGTGTGTTACTTTGTATGGAAGGAAGGAAGCCTCAAGACCCTTAGTTCCAAGAAAGGAAAAGATTACAGTCGGTTCTGTAAATGGCTTTTAATTATGTCTTTATGGGGTGAGCTATATGAAATCCTGGATTTCTTCGATCCAGAAATGGTTTTGTTTAAGTTTTTAATTTACTGACTCAAGTGTATCTCATTTTCAAACTGAGAAATAAAAGTCCCATTTTCTGTGTCTCAGCTGTAGAAATTTTAGTGTTCTTGGATTTCTGATCCATTCCTATTTGCAGCAGCCGTGGAATTGAATGGAAAGACCTTGGATGTGAGAGTTGAAAGATGGAGTTTAAGGCAGGCTCTTGATCTCTTACAGTCTTGGGTTTCTGACCTGTGAAGTGGGGGTCCTGTAATACTTTCCCAGGCCCCCCGGAAGCTTTATGTTGTGAGGATATTGGGGAACAGTATATGGGAAGGGTCTCGGTGGACCATAGTGGTTTTCAGATGTAAGGCGTATCATTCATTCCTGGTGTTTCTTTCCTGCTGCTGTTGATTGGGGCAATACCCACCACCCGTGGCTGGTGTCGTCATGGTAACCCACCAGGCTTTGGCCAGTCCAATGGCTGCACAAGACTGGAATGTGCACCTTGGATTTCTAGTCCATTGCCTAACCCTCGGGTCCCAGATGCTCCAGTCTTCCTGCCACTTATTTGAGGATGGTGAGAGGAGGAACATCTCAGTTCATCAAGGCCATAGGTCTTGAACTTCTCCTGGAACCAACGCCACTTCAGGCTTAGATTCTAGGTAACATTGCTGATATGAGCCGTTCGGTTTCAAACGACTTACTAGAATGGTATGAAAAGTCACGTGACATGTTCTTGATGGGTTCTTGGACACTGAGCAGTCCTTAACTTTGAGTTCCATTATGAGTGAATTGAAACCCTTGTTCCACATTTGACTTAAAACATCCTTGGGCTGTATAAGCTTTTGTTCAGGATTAGGTCACAGTGAAAAAGAAGCAGATGTTTCCCTGCATTGAAAAGGCCACAATTCATTGTGTTCCTACTGATGCAAGAAAAACTATCTGCTAATTTCTGCTCTGGTACTGTGCAGTCTTGATTGGACAGAGTTTGGGACTGTTATTTGCTCACTAGCTTCTGTACAACTCTCCTCTCAGAAATCTGGGTGATTCCTATAAATATTAACTCAGATTTAGGGTCCTGAGGAATAATCCCTGGGTCAGAAATCAAATATACTTGTAATATGTTTATGTTTCATAAATATACTTGGAGCCTCCACCGTATCAGCGTAGTATATTTCCAGGTCAGGTGCTCAGCATTTTGAAACAAATGTGTTACTGCAATTCAAGATATTGCAAGTACAATTATTAGCACAAAGGCAATTTTAGTTCTTGTCCATAAAATACAATTAGTTAACTTCTGTGGAGCATTGATTAATTTATAGATGCTGTTGCTAAAATTAGAAATATTTTTGGTAACTAATAGAAAAGTATTTTAATAAGTAATGAGATAAGGTGTGGTCAGAATAACAGAGATGCCTGCTTGGGCCAAACCATGTCATGTCAGCTTCTCCACCTGTGTAATGATTTCATTATTTTTATTGGTCAGTGTAATTGACAGAACTGCCACAGACATGAACGAGCAACACAGAGGGCATTTTTGCATTCGTATTCTTCATGATGAGAGTTTAATGTTTTATGTTAATACCACTTTTGAAAGTGGTTATTCATCATCATTTACATGCAGTGTCTGTGCTACTAAAAAAGACAATCCTGGCTGATTGTTCATTCACTTATAGAGGAGTTTTGATTTTTTTTTTAAACCTTCCATTCCACACTTCATGAAAATAGATAAAGCTCTGACTTTCCTTTCTGAATCCTTTGGGTCCAAAGGCACTGATACGCCTTCTCCTGAGCTCATCAGGTCCAGGTGTCCCAAGTGTGTGGTGTTGGCTTTCCCCAGCTGGGCTGGGAGCACCTTTTCCAGAGACCCAGCGCTCTGAGTCCCCAGTCAGGGGCACAGCCTTTCGGTGCCATGCAGCACCTAAAGCCTGGCATGTGGACCAGGCTTTTGAGAATGGCATTGAGGTGGACAGGCACAAGTTAATTCCAGATACTTCCCTTGGAGAGAACAAGCCAGAACCTGGAAGTGCCGGCTCCCTGACAGGAAGTGGAAACCTGTGCGGGGAGTTGTCAGCCAGAGGCCCTGTCCTGGCCGGACTGCTGGGGCACTGCTGTGATAGGAAGCAGACTCCGGGCTCTCCGCTGTCATCCTCAGCCTTCACATCACCCTAGCATCCAACTGCCCAGGCTTTCCTGTTCAGAAGATGTCTGGGGCCTCCTAGCCTCATCTTCAGTTCCAGTTTGCAGCAGAACCACTGCTGGTCCATTTGGCCTGGCCCACATTTTCCACGTGCATTTTCCTGGCCCACTTCGGCCATCAGTAGAGTCCTTTTCATCGAGTCATAAATCCAATGGAGAGAACAAACACACACAACAAAACCCACACAGTGCAAGTTCATGAATTGGTGTTGGATGGGAGCGAAGGGAAGGAAAGCTGATTCACGTTTGGAAGACACTGAATTCATCCGGCGTTTGTTGATTGACTCCTGTGCTGGGAGCTGGGGTTGCTGCATTTTCCTTCTTTCAGAAGCGATACTCTTGATTAAATAGGGAGCCCTTTCTCTAAGGTCCAACTGACTTCCACTGTAAGGGAAGATCTCCTGGACCTGTCCCTTAGCTGTTCTTGGGCGAGGAGAGTGGGGACGAAGGGGGAGCACTGATGTCTTTCTTAGTGACTCATGTGACGATTATTCCATTGTTCAAAGGGCTGGATGTTATGTAATCAACATTTTATCCCATCCCCCTACTTTTCCCCCCTAACAATCTGGGATTTTCCAGCATTTTGTCAACCTTCCTGGAAGTGTGTTGATTTTTCCACTAGGCTTTTTTGGGCATGTCCCAGGGCAACCCAAACTCTCCACTCCCTATAACTTCAGATCCCCCTCAGTGCAGGGCCTGGGAGAGCCACAGCCGTGAACCCTTCTGTTCTTCTAGGGCACAGGGCAGACTCTGGGCCGTTTCCTGATAGCACCGCTCAAAGCAAACTGAGGGAAAGAGCTGCCTACCCTTCTTTCGTGCCACGTAATTTCCATTCATTTTGATGTTCAGAGGCAATATATTTGTCTCTTTTTTCAGAGGTCACCAATTATCATTTTTTTCCCTCCTATGTTTCCATTTTATCCAGCCAATAACACATTACTTACATCCAGGGAACTGTTTAACTAGCCAGTGTTTAGAGATGGCTGGTAGAGGAACTTCTCCAGTGGCCCCGCCATTTTCTGTCAGTTCCATATGATACACTGAAGAGTCAGGGTGAGCAAGAGGGCTTCTGGAAATTACTGCAGTAAAGTGCATTGCTGTCTAAAGGTCACAGGACAGCTGGTAGGAATTCTCAAGTCATTTCTTTGCTTGTTTGCTTTTTGTTGGAAATTGTGCCTGAGGTGAATTTGGAGGATTTTTAACTTGAACCATATCTATGTATCTTGGCTTTGAACATGGTCTGCAAGTACAAGAGGGACACAGCAGAGATAAAGATGCACGTGGCAATAGCAAAGGAGGACACATTTGTGAATCTGCAGATCTTGATTCCTCATTCTTCTTCACCACCTACATAAATCAAGTTTTATAGGTGTTACCTCCTATATGCATGTCACATCTGACCACTTACATTTTCTGCAGAGCCATCTTCCTAGCTAAAGCCACCATCATCCCTCACCACAACTGATGCAAGAGCTTTTTAACAAGTCTTCTTGCATCCATTTGGAGTTACCTCCTAAACCATTCTTTACCGGCAGCTAAGGCAATCTTTTTTTTTTTAACCCATTTTAAAAAATTGTGGTAAAGTGAACATAACCTAAAATTTACCAACTTAACTATTTTTAAGTTACAGTTTAGTGGGATTAAATACACTCATAATGTTGCACACAACCTTTGCCACCATCCACCTCCAGAACTCTTTTCATCCTGTAAAACTGAAACTCTGTCCCCAGGACACAACCCCCCATTCCCTCCTCCCTCCAGGCCCTGGAAGCTACCATTCTACTTGCTGTCTCTATGAATTTGACAATTCTAAGTCCCTTATATGGTTTGTCTTTTCATGACTGGCTTATTTCATTTACCATAATGTGAAGGCTCACCCATGTTGCAGTATATGTAAGAATTCCCTTCCTTTGTAAGGCTGAATGATATTGTACTGTGTGCGTATATACTACCTTTTGCTTATCCACTCATCTGTTGATGGACACTTGGTTGCCTCCACATTTTAGCTACTGTGAATAATGCTGCTATTAACACGAGTGTACAAATATCTCTTCAAGACCCTGCTGTCAGCTCTTCTGGGTATATAGAGAACTCCTAAAACTCAACACAAAAAGACAAATCACTGTATTAGAAATGATCAAAATGCTTGAATAGACATTTCTCCAAAGAAGATACACAAATGACCAATAAGCCCATGGAAAGATGCTCAACATCACTAATAATTAGGGACATGCAGATCAAAACTACAGTGTGATACCACTTCACATCTATTAGCATGGCTACTATAAAAAATGCAGAAGATAAGTGTTGGCAAGGAGGTGGAACCCTTGTGCATTGTGGTGGGGCTGTAAAATCATGCAGCCACTGTGAGAAAACAGGATGGCAGTTCCTTGAAAATTTAAAAATAGGATTACCGGGGGCTTCCCTGGTGGTGCAGTGGTTAAGAATCCGCCTGCCGATGCAGGGGACACGGGTTCGATCCCTGGTCCGAGAAGATCCCACACGCCGCGGAGCAACTAAGCCCGTGCTCCACAACTACTGAGCCTGCGCTCCAGAGCCCGTGAGCCACAACTACTGAGCCCATGTGCCTAGAGCCCGTGCTCCGCAACAAGGGAAGCCACCACAATGAGAAGCCCGCGCACCGCAAGGAAGAGTAGCCCCTGCTCGCCGCAGCTAGAGAAAGCCCGCGCGCAGCAACGAAGACCCAATGCAGCCAAAAATAAATAAGTAAATAAAATAAAAGTAGACTTACCGTAAGATGATATTCTTCAGGCAAGATGTAGTCATGTCATTCCTCTGCATAAAACTCTCAATGCCTGTTTTGCTCAGGATACAATTATAAATTCCTTAACACACTCCTTACTTACGTTTTCAGCCTCCTCTCAAGCTGTTGTCCCCTTGATCACTCTGCTCCAGTTGCATGGATCTTTCTGATCCTAAAACAGGCCAAGGTTCCCCTCTTCCCCCATCTCAGGACCTTCATTTGCGCTATTCTCTTATCTCGGATCACAGCCCTCTAATTTTAGTGCTCATCAGGATTACCTGGATTCTGTGTTACAGACGGATTTCCGGGCTCCGCCCCCTCAGAGGTTCCGATTCAGGAGGCCTGGGTGGGGCTGCGTTCTCCCAGGTGATGCTGATATGGCTGGTCTGGGGACCGCACTTTGAGAACCACTGGTCTGGAGTCGTTTTTTAAAAAACTCCTGTGTATCCTTCAGGTCTCAGGTCGAACATCTCACTTCTAAGGGAGGCCTTCTCTGATTCCTCTAGACCTGCGGGACTCCCTGTTACGTGTTAACACTGCGTCTTCTACTCTTCCTATGAAGCCCTTACGGACATTGTATTTGAATTGTGTAAATAGTTTTTCTAATGACTGATTTCCCTGCCAGAATCTGATATCCAGCTCCATCAGGGTAGGGATCGTTACTGTCTCGTTCACTGTTCTTTCTCTAATCCCTTGCGTGTAACAAATGCTAAATAATTATTTATTGAACGAATGTTGTTACTTCCTTTTCATAGGTAACAGCACGTGTGCAGAAACATTAGTGTTCTCAGTGAGCGTGAAGGATGGGTAAGGGCTGTGGGGGAGTTAGTAGAGCTATACAGAAAGAATACACGTACTTTGTCAGAGAGGCAGGGCGTACGAGGCAAGAGTCGGGTTTTTAGTTTTTTGGTTTTTTTTTATGGGCCCTACCACATTGTGGAAAGCCCCCCAAATTTTACCTGCCCTGGTGAGGATGCTACTACAGTTATTTCTCAGCTTGTCTTCTTCAGACCATTCATGCTCTGTGATATTTTATGGGTGGTTAATTACCTATTTAGTTTTATCTTTAAAACTGAGGTATAACTGACATGTAACCTTGTGTTAGTTTCAGGTATACAACATAACGATTGGATATCTGTGTCTGTTGTACAACGTGCACCAGCATCAGTCTGGCTAACATCCATCACCTATTTCGTTTTTGTTAGTATTCATGTGATATTTTTTCCTTACAGATATGGAATGTGCAGATGTTCCACTCTTAACTCCAAGCAGCAAAGAAATGATGTCTCAAGCCTTGAAAGCTACTTTCAGTGGTTTCTCTAAAGAGCAGCAACGCCTGGGAATTCCAAAAGGTAGGTTTTGTAGCTGGAAGGAGAGAGGATGGGATCAGACTTTGAGGTATGGTTAGTTTTCTCACCTGTTGGGTGAGATAGACATTATTACTCACCACACTTCAGTCAGCAGCCACAGATCGTTGCAGACATCTGTTGGAACAAGCATAGACGCATGCTGATGCTCCTTCATCTCCCAGGCTTGCCCCTGCCATCTTGGTTTTAGGGCAGTGGTGCCCAAACTTGTTTGCACATTAGACAGGGGATCGTCAAAAAATTCCACAGTCCAGGTCAGGTCCCAGACCAATTAAGTCACAACTGCTGGTTGCATCAGTAATTCTGAAGCTTCTCAAGAGACTCCATAGTACAGACAAGTTTGGAAGGCATGGTCTTGGAGTCATTCTGGGCCACCATTGGATGAACTCGATGAGCTGCATTTCTGGGAATTTACTCTTTTCTTTTCCATGTCCTTTGGTGAAATGTGTTTACCTTTGGGTGTTCTCATCCAAAAGGGTTTATTCGGGAATGTAAGGGGAAGTGACCTGCGTTGTCAGAAAGGAAAAATGATGGGGGAAGACTTAAGCCTTGACCAAGCAGCATTTCCTGAACAGTTGAGAGCAGAAAGAACACTTTGCTATTGAATAAGAGAAACAAAAGCTGTCTTTAGACCAGGCCAGTGCTACTGCTGCATGAGAAGCTTCCACCCTGCCAGACGCAAGCCTTTGGTAGATTCTGTGAGTGTATCTGTCTACCTTTCCATGTATTCTCCTTTCCCACAAACCTCAGCTGACAGCAATGCCCAATCACAAGGCAGAATACAGTGAATTCCGACCACTGGGTTTTCCAACATCTCATAAAGTCATCGTCTAGATTGAGGGGGGTAACTCTGAGAGCAGGCATGCTGTAGGCATCACAGCCTGCCATCATCTGAGCTCTTTAAGTGTCATTAGCTGGTGTAGTCATGTTAAACCAGGGGTCATGCGTGAAGATTATATATCGTCTGTCCTACACTTCTGCTCAACGCAGGGCCTGTGATGTGTATATATTTTGAAGGGTATCTGGTATAATACAGGTATCTAATAATGTCGTTATTACTAAGTATCATTTGAATGGCTTACTGTTACCGATTGCTGTGATTATTACAGTCAGACCTCCGAGGGCTCCTCATTGGCAGATTCAACCAACCACAGGTCGGATTCGCTTGGCTGAATCTGCAGATACAGGGGGCTGACTGTACCCCGCCCTTTTATATAAGGGAGATGAGCATCCACAGATTTTGGTATCCGAGGGGGTTCTGGAACCAATCCTCCTTGGATACCCAGGGACAACTCGGCTAACCATGATTAACTAAGATAAAAATAATTAAGCATAATGGTCTCAAGTAAATTATAAGAGTTAAGAGCAGGGAGAGGTGAGTGCAACGTCCAGAGCACACTTGACTTTGTTATTATTGCTGTTAAAGAAGTCATTTGTCCCCTTGTCCCCCAGGCTTTAAAAAAGTCTGATGGAAATAAGGCAGTGAAAGAGGAGATTCCTGGAAGATTCTAAGGGTAGAGAATACTCTGCTACTTTTTAGCTGATGACAGTGATCTTCTAGCTGGCAAGATAGAGAAGATGGGGCTGTTGGATGCGGGGGTGGGGGTGGGGGGAGGGTTATGGAAGATGCCCCCATCAGGCATTCCTAATTCTATGAATCCGAGAACATCCTCAGTGAAGGTCAGATGCTTCTGTGTTGTCTCTGAGGCTCGGGGAAGAGTTAAGAGCCCGATCTGCTGGAACGTCATTTGATCTCTCCCCGCAGACCCCCGGCAGTGGACAGAGACCCATGTTCGGGACTGGGTGATGTGGGCTGTCAATGAGTTCAGCCTAAAGGGTGTGGACTTCCAGAAGTTCTGTATGAACGGGGCAGCCCTCTGCGCACTGGGGAAAGACTGCTTTCTCGAGCTGGCCCCAGACTTCGTTGGGGACATCTTGTGGGAGCATCTGGAGATCCTGCAGAAAGGTAAATGCCTGGGGGCAGGGTGAGGTGGGAGCCGTGGGGCGTGGCTTCGAGAGTAGGTCTGGGAGCATGCCCAGTGATGCAACGTCGATGCCATCACCTGGGCATCCAGTCACAGCACGTGTGGTCTACGGCGTAGACAGTGCCTGGTAAATAGCAAGTGTTCCATAAATGTTAGTTTCTTTTTCTTCTGTGTACTGGAGGTTCCAATTTTAATCTTTAGCTAGACTGTACTCCTGAAGCTTATTGGTATGCAAAGTTCTGATCCCAATCTTTATCTTAGACTCATGTACTGTTTGAACAAGCAGTGCCCACAGCCAGCAACAAGAGAGTTTTTCTTTCTTTCTCTCTCTCTCTCTCTTTTTTTTTTTTTTTTTTGATAATCTTAAGACACACTCTCTTGATCCATGGCCACATCCAAGCTCCGTTTCTCAGAGCTTCTTAATAAGCAGGCTTCTCTGCCCACTAACTGGATTGGAATTGCAGTCGCGAGGTACACCTTTTCCATCCGGAGCAGAAACCGGGGTTATGTCAGGACGCCGTGTTGCAACCTTGTAATGACATGGCCTCTCCTACCAGCCTCTTCCAACCTTTTTGGACCAAGTGACTCATGTACCACAGTCCTGGCTGAGTATAGAAACAGCAGCAGGCGGCAAACTTGGGTGTTTTTGCGCTTATTTTTCTGAATTTCTTCTTAAAATAAATTGCAGTTACCAGCAGTCAGCAGTGCCCTCCAGCTGACTGTAAGCCTAGAAGCCTGTTGCCCTCTCTGACCCAGGCCCACCCTTTCCCTGTGGTCACCAGCTCCAAGCCCTGGCGCAGACGCGGTGACGGGGGGAGGGGGGCAGGGAGCAGAACTCAGGCTTAGCACTTTTATTCCATATAATACCTCCCTTTGTTTAAGGATATTTTCCACTCTGCAATGCCCAGGAGAGACCCAAATTAGACTCCTCTGGGCACAGAAGTGTTATCTTTTTCTTTTTTCCCCTTCCCTTCAGCTTCTGCTGAAAAAGAAATAAATAAGCAGAGTCGAGAACTAGGTGAATCTGGCCTTCCCCGAAGCAACGCCGTGGTCTCGGTGTAACTGCACACACACACCACCTGCACGTGCTGACGTGAGCACCTGTGTATAGAGGGAAAAGATACAGCAGGCTCAGAACAGATCTGATGCAAGCATTGGCTTATAGACACAGCAGTGGGGGGGGCATACCAGACCGTGTCGCCCCAATATATGCTGCTAATTCACCGTTTCCCTCCAGCCTTCACCCTGGGGCAGCCAGCTGTCCTGGAGTGTCTAAACCTGCCTCTGATCAGTTGTAACTCATCCGTACAGCACCTCCTTGTTTCCGAAGTACTTGAAACTACGTTTTTCTCTTTGGATTCTCAAAACAACCCTGGGACGTGGGAAGGGCATGTTCTCTCGGTGTCCTTGTCTGTAAAATGAGGACAGGTTAGGTGGTTTCCTCAACATCACTTGTTTCCTTAAACCTAGGTCTTTTCAGTCGAGCTTCCTGTCCTGTGTTCTTTGTGTCATGATGCGGACTCGTGGGGTCGCTTCTGGCCTACCTTCCTGCAAAGGAATAATAGAAGCAAATTTAGGAGAATTAGGAAATAATGGAGTGGGTTTGAGGACATCTCACAACATTTTCAAGGGAGAGAGGCAGGAGAATCGTCCTTCTTCAGGTCCTCGAACAGCTGAACGTGACGTTTGTATTGAGGCTACAGCTTTTGTTCTGTGATTAAACTAAGGCAACCCAGCGCCGAAAAAGCATAGCTTTTCTGGGTGGGGTGGCAGGCCAAAGGTACAGGGGATGTTTTAATCTGATAAGCTGCTAAAGCAGAGTTTAATCATTTTATCTCAGCTGGGAACTGTTTTTCTGTGCAGGCATAAACTTGTTTTCCCAGCAGTCTCTGCTCCCAACAAGCTATCAAATACCTGAGGAGAAACCCAAACCAACCCTCTGTCTTTATGTCTGATTCTTACAGTGAAACATAATCAGACTGTTCCATACAGTGGTCAGGGGCCACCACCAGATTCCAGGGCCATTAGACGATCCACACGCTCACCTTAGTCCCATGGAGAGAGCCTTCCTCTGCTTGGTTACCTTCATCTATGGTCCATTCTCATTCCTGCGGAGGTTGGCACCTGGACAGGAGTTTGTATGTGGCTCTTCTCTCTCTTTGTATGAGCCCTGTCATACTTCACTAAGTAGAGTCACCTCACTAGCATCTTATGTGGGCCTGAACTTGACATTTGAGGGCAGCAGAAAAAACACAAAACAAACACCAGACATCTGTTGGAAGAAATGGAGGCTCTAAAATCTACCTGCCTAGAGATTGTCCTTTATGTCTGAAAAGCTTTGGACCTGATCAGTTTGAGTGTTGGCGACTGATTTTGGTAACCTCCCAAGATGCCTTCAAGCCTTGGCTGCTGGCGGCACACGCATACATCCGAAGGAGGGTGAGTGCCTTCCCACCCCTTAGAGGTTACTCACAGAATGCACTTTCTAAGATACTAAATCCCATGCTGCAGCTACTGGAATCATAAACTTAGCCATACTTCAGCGAGCTCGTCTCTAGACAAGGCCCCAGTCAGGGGAGACTCCGACACCAGCTCAGTTAGTGGACATGCAGATTTCTGCGAAGAGGGGCTGAGATGGCTGTGGTCCTTTTGTCCAGGGTCCTCGTGGGCTGAGCGTTGCTTGCATGCTGACCTCTTTGTTTCATTCCTCTCCTGTCTGTTGCAGAGGATGTGAAGCCGTACCAAGTTAATGGAGTCAACCCTCCCTACCCAGAGTCGCGCTATACCTCGGATTACTTCATTAGTAAGTTCGCCTCCTGCTCTTCTTCGCTCTTCCTGTCACGGGAACTTAGGAAAGGATCCCTGTCCTAGGCCATCTTAGGCCCCTGCCTGGTAATTCTACAGAAAATAATATTTCCTTAAATGTAGACTCTTGGTTGTTTTGCTCTTCCCACAAAGCACAAGGCTTCAACCTACCTGCACGTTTTATTCACCTGCACGTTCCTACACTGGGGTCTTTCCCATGTCTTCAGCATGAAGGTCACACAGAGAGACAATGACTTGCCTCCAAACTCTTATGTGCCCCGTGGTGGCCATCAGGGTGGGGGGGGTGGCTGGAGGGAGAGAATTAGCCTAGGGCTGTGCTTATCTGATGGCTTTGCTTTCAAAGGGCATCTTAAGCAGGTTTATTTTCACTTCATCTTTTTACTATTATGATTTTTATCCTAACTACAACAACGAGCTTATTGTGTGCTAGAAATGTCGGTAGGCGTTTTCCATGTATGCTGTCATTCGATCTTCATCACAACACCCTGAGGAAGGTTGCCACCATTCCTATTTTCGAGATGAGAAAATCAAGTCAGAAAAGGGAAGTGTGTCGTCAAGGGCCACGGCTCTTGAGTAGTGGAGCAAGGTTGAAAACCCAGGCCCTTTTCACTTCAAATATTTTTCTTGCATTCCCAAAGGTAGTCAGCTTGTTTGACATTGCGGGGCCCTTGTAAATGGGGAGGAATGACCTGTTTCCGGTACTCATCTCTCCTCTCTCCAATTGCACATGCTCTGTGTTTCCAGGCTACGGTATCGAGCATGCCCAGTGTGTCCCTCCGTCGGAGTTCTCCGAGCCCAGCTTCATTACAGAGTCCTACCAGACCCTCCATCCCATCAGCTCGGAGGAGCTTCTCTCCCTCAAGTATGAGAACGACTACCCCTCGGTCATCCTCCGGGACCCTCTGCAGACGGACACCTTGCAGACTGACTACTTTGCCATCAAACAAGAAGTGGTGACCCCAGACAACATGTGCATGGGGAGGACCAGTCGTGGTAGGTCGGATTTCTGCTCTAGAAAATGCTAAGAATTACCTGCGTTGGTGAGCTCTCCAGGTCCCACTTTTCCCCCCTTGCTCTTAGCCCCGGGCATTCCTGAGTTTTAGCCTTTCCGTCTTAGAATGTCTAGATATTAAGAACTTTGTATCATGGAATGTTAGCCAAGTCCTTCATGATGACAGAGGCTCTGGGTCCATGGTGGAACTGAAATCTCGCAGGAAGAACAATCACCTTTCTTATTTGGGTAAAACATTTCCCCACGTGATAACTTGAGGTTCTTGTGGCTGTTTTTTAAGGTATGTGTTATTTTCTTGGAGAGGATTTTGCTTAAGGGGAGGACACAATCACATAAAAATGATTCAGAGACCCTCCTGGAGAGCCCTTGTCTCTGCATCATCCTGGTGTTCCAAATATTCCCAGTCAGACTGCACATCCTGGCTTGGTATCTGAATGACCCCTGCTTCTCAGCCTGGGCTTCCTAGCCTCCTGTGACTTCTTTGGTTTGGGAAGATAGAAGATGGTTAACCCACAGCTTGTTTGGAACCAGTCTTCAGCAGTGTGGAGAAAGTGTGTATTTAGCTAGAGGACCAGGGAAAGAGGTGGCCAGAGGCTTCCAGAAGAAGGTACTCTTGTTGCCATGACCGTTAGGACAATGATAAAATATTCACTGACAGTGAAATAAATGGTTCAAAATAGAGCTGGCTGATGTTATAAAGCAAAAAAGGTTAAATACGCCCAATTTTTAAGATCAGGACATAAACATTCAGAGGCACGGCTCACCTAGTGAAGTGTCCAGATTGTTTTGTTTCTGACAAAAGTGCAGTCCGTCGTAAAGAGGGACTTGTTCATCCAGGAAGAGCTAGCTGATTTCTAACAAGTTGAAAAAGATGACTCTTCTGATGGATAAATGGGAGAGAATTACAGATAGGAAGAGGACAGGAGAAAGCCCTCCCAAGCGGTGCTTGTGAGGCCTTTGGTCACAGAAGTCGGGCCTGGCCGCCTTGTGGTGATTTCTGCTCAGTGATGACCCAGCTCCCTATCCTAAGACCCCAAAGGCCTCGTGGGCCGTACGCATTGTCATCTCCTTCGAGTGTTCAGGCTCCTACTTCCTCCCAGCAGGCCTCGAGATGACCAGCAGGCCTGCAGAGGGAAAGTCCCCAGCAAAATCGGAACCTGTAATCTGCCTTCTTGCAGCCCTGGGGTGTTTGTGTTTCAGACAGAAGGGGATGGGTGGGACCAGCTTTGCCTTCCCCTTTCTTCTTTATTTTTGGATGCAGGTCTATTTAAATGCTTACACATATGTGTACCTTTTTTCTCAGGCGGGTCACAGCAACAGAACGCCTTTCTTTCTCACGGGGCTTCCTGTGCGTGTGTCATGAGGCTGAGTGTGCGTGGGGACTCAGCCGTGGTGTCACTTTGGGCAGATCTGCTGCCAGGTCGTTTTCCAGTTGCGTCTGGCTTTGCATTTGTGTAATTCCCCCTTCTCCCTCTCCTCCTCTTGGTTTTTGGTTTTGGTCCCCAACTGCCCCGCGACCCCAAATGAATCCCGATGGACCAGACGGTGACCTGTACAAAGGGACAGGAGGGCTTTCTCTCTGGCCTCCTTCTCCCTCCCTCGCACCAAGCTTCACACCACACAGACTTGAAGGGGAGACCGGTCTGTTCACGGTTGCTTCTGGCGAGTTAGAAGTGCTGCACACAGGATGTATTCCAGGGGCTGATTGGCTCTGACATGGTAGGATCGGTCGGTCTAGACTGAAAGCATCACTGTGAGCTGCTTATTATCAACAATCATCGTAGTGTTTGTGTACTGCATTAGGGTATACAGAGTGCTTCTATGTTCCACTTCTTTGGACTCGGAGAGCTTCTTCTTCTTTGTGCTGGTCTGTTCAGTGGGCTACCGTTGTCCTCCCCAACCTACTGTTCTGAGTGCTCCGAGGTCTGAGTGGTGGAATAGCCTTAGAAGGACCTCGCTGAGACATTCCTCAGGAAAGCCAGCTGATGGATGGCCTGGAGGACACAAGCTTCCCTGCGTGAGCACAGTAGCCTAACCGAGTGTCTAATCCAGTTGGAGTCAACCCATTTTGGGAGAAAATACCCGTAAATGATGGTTCCCAGCTCCAGGATTGTGAAAGAGAGCTAAAATGAAAGCAGCCTCCTGCTATAAACTGCAACTCTCAACAGACTTGCATTTGGCTCATGTTCGAGAGGCTGCCAGAGAGTGGTTCTGGCCTCGTTTAGTGCCCTTGCTTATTGGGTCTCCTTGGAAGCTCAGCTGTCTTGCATGTGAAAATTCCAGTCTCTGTGCCCTCCAAATATAAAAATGACTGAGAGGATCATCTCAGGGACATTTGAGTATAAATACAGCCTCAACATCGGTGACTTCGTGGGAGTGTTCTTCATGAAAATATAAACTTTGTTTCTTAGGTTTTTGTGTAAGATGTGTAAGATGGATAGCTGGTATGAGCAAATACCTTTTTATGAGAGACCACAAAATTTCCTGTTCTGTTGAAAAGAAGCTGTTGCATTCTTGGTTGGGGGCTGTTTTCTTGAGTCTTTTAATGTGAATTTCTGGAAGGGACAATCCCTTCCTTTTTTATTTTTAAAATATTTGTATTTAGAGTAGAGTTGATTTACAATGTTGTGTTAGCTTCAGGTGTACAGCAAAGTGAATCAGTTATACGTATACCTATATACACTCTTTTTCAGATTCTTTTCCCATGAAGGTCATTACAGAGTACTGAGGAGATAATAATAATGAAAAGTTGCAAATATGACAATGGACTGGTTAGGTGGGGCCGATAATTCCATGAAGCTCTTCCATTTACCTTCTGGGGCTCTTCCATTTACCTTCTGGGGATTACCTTTCTTTGAATGAGTGATTGGAAGAAGGAATGAGATGAAGCAGATAAATAACTATGTTTCTGTTCCAAGCAGTGTTGGAGGGGTTAAGAGGTTCAGGAAATCTACAAGGGGAGATTATGCAAAAATTACATATTTAAATGAGTATCTTTTATCTGGGGTTAAAAAAAATTTTTTTTGGAAGCAATGTATCTTCTTTCTTAATTACTGTATATTTAATTTTGGTTTGGACACCAAGATTAAATATTTGAATTTCACTGGTTTAACGAATTCCCTCTGTTATGAAGGGGAGAATACACCAGAAACATATTAGTATTACGTTGTGTATGCCAGCCTTATTCTGGGATTGAAATTTCATGGTAGACCAGCCAGCCCTGACTCACAGGTATTTCTGCATACACATTTGTCACATCCTTTGGCTTCTTGAATTTGCTGAAGTGGCCATTTAATCTCCCATGATTTAATTTAGGTTGCCTGGAAAGTATCTGGAAATAAAACATAAAAAAATATTCCCGTGAGCCTTTGCAGTAGTTAGATGCATTTATTTTTGTCCCCCCCCCCCCCCCGTTTTGTTAGACTCCTTTTTAATGGCATTTTTGCCAGTGGAAATTTCTCTAGCAGCTATTATGCAATCATAGCAGCTGTTTATAACCTGGTTTGGGAAATTAATGAACTTGCATGATCTTGTGGTCAGTTAAGAATGCCTTAAGCAACTCATAGAGAAAAGGATTTCTGACATTGCTATGGACCTTAACTCTTTAATCAACTTCTTTGTTTTTTATTGCCTATATTTCCCTAATAAAGTACAAATTTCAAGTACAAAGCTGCACTTGGAGAGGATAAAGAATATGGATTTCTATTTAGAAGAGTGATAGTGTTTTCGTTTTTTTAACCTCCTGGAAAAAGCATCTCATAACTTCTTTCTCTGTTTGAGAAGGCATAGAGGCAGTACTGCATTTATTTCATTTTAAAAGAGTGTTTGGAAAAAAGGCTAAAAAATAATATTGTAGGTCCAAGGTCAAGGAAGGTCAATCTGCTCTTAGTCTAAAGGAATTTTTTTTTTCTTATGACCAGACTATTTTGCCAAATGGGGCCTTTTGAAATCGTCTCCCTGGCTTGAGTTAGGATAGGGAATGACTTGAGCCTGACACTGCTCAGATTTCTTCACCTACTCATTGGGTCTAATTCATCAGCCAGAAATCCCATCACAGCAGACATGATTCTCAGCCTGTAGATTTCTGGCTCTGGAATTCTTGCCGTCCCAAACACTGTTGTCTCCCTCTGGCAGATGTAAGTTGCGCCCGACTCTGTATCTCTGTCCTAGGGGCTCTGGAGCAAGACGAGACCATGCAGGGGGCTCGGAGACAGGGCCCAGGCAGCCCCTCCTCCCCAGAGCAAACCCACACGCCTCCATCCCCACCGGCCACTCCCTCCATCCCTCCTGCGCATCCTCACCGAGAGGGTTTCACAGTGTCTCTTCCCATCCCTCCTCCCTGCCCTCCTCCCACCTCCTCCTCTTCCAGGCAAGCTCGGGGGCCAGGACTCCTTTGAGAGCATAGAGAGCTACGATAGCTGTGACCGCCTCACGCAGTCCTGGAGCAGCCAGTCATCCTTCAACAGCCTGCAGCGCGTCCCGTCCTACGACAGCTTCGACTCAGAGGACTACCCAGCCGCCCTGCCCAACCACAAGCCCAAGGGCACCTTCAAGGACTATGTGCGTGACCGTGCTGACCTCAACAAGGACAAGCCTGTCATCCCTGCTGCAGCCCTGGCTGGCTACACAGGTAGGCCCCTGCCCTGCCTGCTGCTTGCTGAGCGGGGGGGCCCCCTGGAAGCTTCTGCGCCCATTCCCAGCCCCTTGAAGTCAGCCTCTTTCTTTCTGGGGGGTGGGGAGAAGTAGACTCTGAGAGGTTGGGTTAGCCTCTCAAGCCACTCTGTGAATAGCCATTGGGTTTTGGAAGCAGGCAGTGTCATTCTATCCCAAGGGATCCTTTCCAAGATTGGTAGGGAAAACTGATATTTTGGATATTTACCCCTAACTGGGAGAAGGGAACTCTGTTGATTTGGTGTTTCTGGAACCTCTGCCTTGTGGTCTAGCATCAAAGGACTTCTCGCCTGCTC
This sequence comes from Mesoplodon mirus, assembly GCF_964341445.2. Classification (NCBI taxonomy): domain Eukaryota; kingdom Metazoa; phylum Chordata; class Mammalia; order Artiodactyla; family Ziphiidae; genus Mesoplodon; species Mesoplodon mirus. The sequence continues at coordinate 135,376,179 of NC_138983.1, read as the reverse complement.
TTGGGAGGTCTCTGTAAACCCAAAACCAGCAGTGGCATCTCTCAGAGCCGTCATTGAATGGCCTACACCCTGGACTCATCTGCAGTAGAATCCTCATTATTAGGCTGGTCTCTCCAATGGGAAAAGTGCCCTCAGTCACCCGACACTCTGGCCGGATCCTGCCCTATACAGGAAACCTTTCTTGTCACTTAGCTTTATTGTTGATTTTTTTTCCAGGAGTGAAAGCTGTAGTAGTGGTGAACGAAGAAAGATCATAGAGAAAGGAAGATGTATGTTGAGAGTCTGGGCTCTGATTGAGAATCTGGAAATAGAGCAAAAAGATTCATTGTCCAAGCAAGGTGTGGCCCATAGGCTGTCTAACTTTGGAAGGGTTTGAAGAGTATATCTGAGAACTATCCAAGGAGCAGGCGCATGTGAATGATCAGACCCTTTCTGTAAGATGGTCGTGTTTTGTGAACATTAGAAATTGTGTCGCGAGCAGAGCTTATTTTAAGCTTGGATGACACAGCTGTGATCTTGCCCTCTCTTCTCTTACAGTTTATCCACCCTGGACAGGTCACTGGTGGGGACCCTTTGTATGGATGAAGACAGACAGCAAAATCTGCGTTTCTAGTGACGTGTCTGTCTGATCTGAAGCGTGTGCTGGATCCCTGTTCTTGTGTGAGGGAAATCTCAGGTCTTTACTAGGAAAGCCAGCTGACCTTTGAGAACAGCTCACATGCTTAGAAAAGTTCCTTCTCCTTCAAGGATCAGGGGTGTGTGTGTCTTCTACATTGCATTCTTCCAGCTCCCCATGCAGTTCAGTGCACGGATAGGTGCTCAGGAGTTAGGTCTGGATTTTGAGGTAGCGACAAGGTCTGTATGTAGAGTCATGGGCCAGAAAGGAGCTTAAAGGTTCCCTACTTTTTTCTTTCTGCAGTATTCCCCAAGTCCTTGCTGGAACATCACAAGTAGGTGGGAACTTGCTGCTTTGCCAGGGAGTTCCTTCCCATCTTGGGCAGCAGACAGTGAAAGTTTGCCCTTTTCCATTAATGACATCTGGAATAAGGAAAGTATATTAAGTCACTTTCAATATGCACAGGAGTGCTGGCTCCTCTAATAACCCTTAGGTATTGTAAGAACTGGACTCCAGTTGGATACACTGAAGAAGGAGGAGAGAAGTGCTGCTTAATTAGGAGGAGGAGAGGCCGGGGTAGCTCTGAAATGACTCTGGGCTGTGGAGGTGGCAGACATCTCTAAGTGGCTGTGTTTGCTTCTGTTTTATGGTGCAGGTTACACTCGGCTCTGTCGTTTGCCCAAGTGTAAAGGTCACCTCTTCTTCTCCTTCTGCCCTACCTTCCAGGACCAAATCCTCAACTTAGTTTCTCCTTATTAAAGGTCCTGCCTTATTCCCTCTGGCATAATCTCCATCATAACCACCATTACCAGGCACGGTTATAATTCTTCTCCCATGACAATTTTCATCATTCTCTCTTAGCTTGGTGTACAATTCTGAAAATTTTGCTAGTTAAGGCGGTTTTGTGGATAATGATATTAAATAAACTGACTTTAAGTTCTAAAGTTTGGTTATGGCCAGAGAGAGTCTTATGATTTAGGTCAGCCTTCATGGGAAAAGATTCTGTTAAGGATTCACGGCTACACTACAGAAAGTCTAGAAGTTTCTAGAAATGGTGAAAGCCTCATCTCCACCTCAAATAGAAACTCCTCTGAAAGGGGTATATATATTAGTTATTGGATTTCCTAGATGGGAGAAGCTTGCAGAGCTAATAGTCTACAAGAGTGATTTCAAGGGTTTTGACTAAGATGATCTCAGTACCTTGGCAAGGATTATCTGAGAGTTGGGGATCTCTCCACGTGTCCCAGTTTCAAGAAGAGAAGGAAGAGGATGAATTGGAAATTTTAAGAACTAGGAATGAGTGTGAAGTACAAATTAGGGACATGAACTGCCATCAAGAGGGCCAACACCAAAATGCCACCTGTGAGTCTTCTCTGGCAATCCTAACCCAGAGCCAAACAGATGAGAACATCAAAAGCTCTTTTCAGGACAAATACAGGAATGTCCTGGAGCTCTGAGTTATGTTTGATGTCATCCCTTATTTGGATAGATTATTTTTAATGGGTGGCCCTCCCTCCCTCCCTCCCTTCCTTCCTTCCTTCCTTCCTTCCTTCCTCCTCCCTCCCTCCCTCTCTCTCTTTCCTCTCTCTTTCTCTGTCTCTCTATCTCTGTCTCTGTCGCTATCTCTATCTCTTTCTTTCTAGGGGAATAAAACATTCAGTGAATGCAAGAAAAGAGAGGATGATTATCAGTTAAAGATTTCAAAAATTCAAGTAGTCATTTGAACTAAAAACATTTTTTAAGTATCTTACCATTCAGTTGTTTCTTCTTTATAACTGGGGATTTAACTTCTCAAACCATCTCAAATGGAGGTGCAAACAATAGCCCAGAAAACAGAAGTCCTCTGTGCTCCTCCCAGCGCTAACACACTGTGTGATTTCAGGCAAATTTACCTTGTACCCTCTTCTACTTTTAGTGAAATGGAAGTGTCCCTCCCTCTCTTGGTGGTAGGAGATCTGTGAAAATGTAATTGAATTAACTCAGTTAACGAGACAAATGAGGGCTAGACGTGGTGCTAGACGCAGGGGAGAGAGCTCGCTTGTAACAAATCAATTATTTCAGCAAATCTGAGCACATGTTGAGTGCAGACAAGTGTTCCTCATAGCCTTGGAAGGTTCACTATCTTGACGCATTCAAGACACTGTCATTGTCCTTAGACTTGAACTGGATTTTCTTACTGCTGTGGTTTGATGAAGGTCAGGAATTTGTTAGGCATGTCGGCAGTGGTCCACATTTGGGTGGCTTTTCTTCCTGTGTTCAGTGCCTGGTGGACTTCTCCTGTCCGCAGTGCAAACTCTACCTTGCCCCTCCTTGTGACCCCTTATCGTTTCACATACATCCTAGGGAACGGGGAAGGGGGATGGAACATGCTTACTCAGCCCCCTCCACCACGCGGGGAGCGTGTAGTGCCTGGAGTTTTTATAAATGGATCTCTGAGTCTATGCAGACATGCTAAGATGAGCTGAAGTTTGGAAAAGTACTTTGAAAAGTGGAAATCATTGTAGAGGTGTTGGCAAAACTTTTCATTGCTCATAAATGTCACACCTATTTTCTATCTCAAGTTCTGAGCTCTTTTTTTTTTTAATCTGTTTCCTTAAAATTCGACTAACTCCAGAGTATGTGTGGCCACACAGTAAGAGCACGTGTACCTTTTACATCACTCTTACTTGGCTTGAACTAAAGGATGTATGTATAGATTCCCTGTGCTGGGGTGTGAATCCATCTTCCTGCCAGTGCCCAAGGAGCCTAGGTCTCTGTTCATCTCACTCTCAGGAATACATTTTACTTCTTCCGATGCTGTCTTAGTTACAGCATTGTAAGTGTGGCAATCAGTTAGAAACTGAATTTTCACATTCTCTTGCACAGTTGCATTCTTCCTCCCAAGATAAGAAAATTGCATCAACCTTCACTGGGCTCCCATGGCAACTTGTTAAATTAGGTCAAGATGTGTGGGCAGATAACATGGCCTGAACGCCTGGCTGTTAGCTGAGTTAAGAATACATCAAATGCAGTGCTGGCTTCCGCCAAGCATGCACCTTCTTACCTTACTGGGACCGCTTATGGTTATCAAACTGATTCGATCAGAGAGCTCCATTTTCTTTTGTTCGAAGATACATTACGAGCCCCATCTGATTACAAAACAAACCGAGAGAAGTGGCCTGCTGTTTTCTATGTATTTGATGGACCTAAACAAAAAGCTTTCTAGATCCTTGACAAACATGGGCATCTCTGATTTTTTTTTTTTTTCCATTTCAGCAGGTGTAGAATAATATGCTGGATTGTTAAAGAGTATCTTCCCTTCCTCTCTGTCCCTCCAGGCCCCTTTTATCAATGATGAAACTGAGGCACCAGAAAGGACTTATTCCAGGCCTTCTGCAGGAAGGTAGCTCTTGAATTGAACCTTAAGTGCCAGATGTCTCACCTGAGTACGAAATCTTTCTCCCCCTTAAAGAATGAGAACACTCATTGGTTATCTCAGTTGCTCCCATAGAGTAGATAAAGAGTCTTGTCTCTTGCTTGTCCCTAATTCACACTGTGTGTTGTGGGGGGAGGGGGGTCTTGGGGGCAGGAGGGAGTGGAGCTATTGGTCTGTAAATCAGCTTTATAGAACTTCACTCCAGATTGCCAGACTTTTGTTGCTACAAATAAGGAATCCTTTCCTATCACTTCTGCAGTTGGTATGGAGCAGGCCTGCTGCTAACTGTCGTGTTGTCGTTGTCTAGGAGAAGCCCCAGCTTTGTGTTGTAATTGTTGATGAAGTGGTGAGGGTCTCTTCTTTATCCTGGAGCCTGAGAAAAGCTAAGCCCAAAGCTAGTCAGTAACTATAACGAAAGTATGTTTTACCATGCTGGGCAGATTTGTGAATAGTTGATCTCTCAGTCTCCTAAAGGCTCGATATGGGACTATCAGGAATTCAACTTGCAGATGTTTTTGCGTGAGGTATCACACGAAGCCATACCAGCCTTGTAGAAATAGAAGCCCTAGGTGTTCCCCTGTTGCTTTTGGCCTGAGATAAACCTTCTTCTTGCTATTTTGTAGATAAATTAGAGTCCGTCCACCGTCACACAATAACAGAGTCCCTGGGCCATGCCCAGAACCCGGGGGATCTGACTGGTCACTGACTTTTAGGGTTCAGGAACCTAAAGCTACTGCTAAAACATGTATTTGAAAATAAACAACTTTCCTGCAAAAAGAAGTGCTTCAAAGCCCTTCAGTTCAGAGTGAAACGTGAGATTGGATGGCATTTCCTGAAATCTCAGTTTTCTGACGGAAAGCTGGAGTGCAAAATCATCCCAGCATCCTCAGGTACAAACAACCACCAAGGAAGCTTCTGGTGTGAGCCTAAGTCACTGATGAGGAAGGGGGGCGGTGCATCACCAGAGCAGAGGAGTGGTGCGGTGTGAATTTGTGCAGAAGATTCTAATTCTAATCTACAGGTGGGTATGTTATTAGGAACAGTTCGGAGTGTTATAATTGGGGGAGGGTGGTTATTCCCTGAGCCAAGCTCTGGAATATAGTCTTTCCATGTCCCTGCTGTTGCGATGAGGGTGTGAATTGACTAAAGTCAAGAAGAACCAGCTTGCTGACATGAGTGTAGAACTCTGGTGCCTGTTTTGTGCAGTACTGCCTATCACAGGGGCCCTGAGGTTCTCGGCCCAGGCAAGGCTGGGCCTGGCCTCAGGCTTACAGGAAGCATCACAGTCTTGGTGTAGACCATCCTTGGGCAGCACCTGGGTGGCTGGGAAGAAAAGAGCTTGGCAGTGAGAAAGGCAGAGACAGAGCCTCTTCCCTTTCCTCCTCACAGGACCCTGTGAGTAGCAGGCTGTAGGAAGCCAGACAGACCCCCTGAGCCTAAATGGAGGCTTGCTGCCGGAAGCCGGGGGGACTCTGATTCTCTGTGTTGTGTTTGGCGCTGGGTCCTAAGGGGGTGTGTGGAGTGCATTTGGGATCTCACTGGAGTAACGGGTTAACATGCTGCTCAGTTATGAGGCTGCTGGGGAAATACTTTGGAGCCCGGGGAAGGAGAACTCCCTGGCAGCTCTGGGCTGGAGGGGGGGGCGGGCAGAAACCCCTTGGTGTTGCCTGCATGGACGTTCCACTGCTTCCGCCTCCTGACTGGTTGGCTTTGGGACCGTTTTTCTTAATCATCTGCCACCCGTGGAAAAGACCACACGATGGGAGGATTTGGCCTCACTATTCATTTTTTTCTTCTAACTGGCTTCGAAAATATGGACAGGGAGGTTCCCTGTTTCCGTCAGTTGCCCTTGAAGACCGCAGCTGGCTGAGCCACCCTGGGGTCTGGACGCAGCTACGGTAGCTCCGGCGAGCTGCCTTTGAGGCAGAGGGGCCCCTTCATACTTTACAAAACAGATCTCAGACCCTGGTGTTCCAACTCCCTGAGGCCTGTGGGTGCCTGGATTAGGAGGCAGGAAACTTACATGATGACCCATCTCTTCTGGGGACCCAGTCCCTCAGCTTTAAAGGAGTCTCTGAGTCTCCCATTTTTTGGGTCACTGTTTCTTTAACAAAATCTAACTCCAAGTGGTGGAGCTGGGTGGTGACAGTTCTGGAATTCCACTCTGTCTCCACTTTGAAGCTCCACCTTTTTGTCTTTGAAGTCAGATGTTTCCACTGAACAAAATTCAGCCAGTGTGTTGCCGAGGCATCCACACAGGTCCTGCCGGCCTTGAACAGCTGGCCTGGAAACTCCTGCAGCCTCTGCTGGGGAAGGGCTCTGTCAGGTGGCCCCGATTTCGCCCCTTGGCATCTCCTGGTTCCCTGGATGCCTTTGCTGCTCCGGACGCTGATTGACCAGTGGTTCCTCGGCGCGGAGACTCCATTCAAGAGGTGCTCCAATTGACCCTTGAACACCACGGGGGTGAGGGGCGCTGACTCCCACACAGTCAGAAATCCGAGTATAATCCCCAAACTTAACTACTAGCCTACTGTTGACCTGCTAACATAAACAGTCGATTTACGCATACTTTGTCTGTTCTATGTACATCTACGTATATTTTATGCATTCATGGCATACCTAACTTTTTTCTTAGTTTTTCCATATTTCTAGGCTATGCGGTTTGTCTGAGTTTTTCTCAAATTGTTGCAAATCTACAAAAAAATTTTCCAATGTATTTATAAAGAAAAAAATCCATGTATAAATGGACCCATGAAGTTCAAACCCCTGCTGTTCTAGGGCCTCTGTATATCCCTCCCTGTTCTCCCTAAAGTGACTTTCATGTGATGCTTACAGATAGGATGATTATCAGCACCCCATCTGTCACTTTTATGCCTTCAGACTTAAATCCAGGTTAAGCACATGAGAGGAGACCATCCAGGCTGTTTGACCACTGGGTGTGTTGCAGAGGCTTCATCGTGGTGGGGTTAAGAGTATGGACTCTGGAGCCAGGCAGCCTGAGCGTGTCTTGGCTTTGCTACTGATCAGCTACGTGACTGTGGGCAAGCTGACATCTCTGTGCCTCAGTTTTCTCATCTGCAAAATGGTCATAATAGGAGTTCCTATCTCCTAGGATTATTGTGGGAATTACATGAATAGCTTATGGAAAGCACCCAGCACAGTGCTACGTCCACAGGAAGCACCCTCTAGATGCTAGTTGTTACCACTGTTTCGTATTATTCTCCAGACCTTCTGTCCTTCAATACAGTTCATTCTTCGAGGTCAGGGGCTGATGGATTTGACTTACAGAATTCCAGTAATTCCGGGCAGTGTCTTGGGGGCACAGCCAATATTTCATATCAGATTAGGTCACTTCAGCTATTCAGCTCAACCCACATGTGTGTTGAGCTCCTACTATGTGCTAGACTCTTTCATACGCATTCTTTTTTTTTTAACTGTCTCCAATGACCACATGAGGAAAAATCTGTTATCCTCATTGTACAAAGGAGGGAATTGAGGTTCAGAGGGGAAAGAAGTCTAGCCCAAAGTCACACAGCAAACAACAAAGGGGAGGCCTTTCACAGGTTTTCACAACATCAGACAATTTGTAGGAAAATAACCAACATTAGTAGCATGTTAGTTTGGGTCTGCAGATGCCAAGGCATGATTAGACTCGGGGGAGAACATCTGAAGGACACAGTGGGAAGAGGAAGAGAGGGCAGGGGAGCCTTCAAGCTGTGCCGCAGGTAGGAAGAGCCTCCAACTGCAGCTCAATTCCAAGAGAGGTGTGGCCAGGCTGATGGGGATCCTCGGTCAAAGTTGCCCGGTCGGGGAGCTCTCTGCCTTGCAGGAATGGCCTCATGTGCCCTCTGTGCCATCCCTGGCTGGAGCAGCCCCAGGAAGCCTGACCTTGGTGGGGACAAGGTGGATGGGATCACATATGCTGCCTGTGGCCAGAGGGCCCAGCAGCATGTGGTCATGGCCCCATCATCCCTGACCGATCAGCGTGGTGTCTGGCTGGTCGTACGGCAGGACTCCAGACCATGGTCCCGACGCTCTTGGTGGCCCATGACAGGCTTCTGGATTCAGTGCCTATTGTTGACTTTAGCTTACAGAACTGCATTGTTTGCTGTGTGACTCACCTCTCCCTGAGAGATAATGAGAGTGAAAGTTGTCCTAAGGTGGGTGAATGTGAAAGTCTGAACTCGGTGAGGAGGCTGGGACTTGCTTGGTGGGAGAGGTGCTCTTAGGGCTGGGCTCCGTGGAGGTGTTTGACCTTCAGAGCTGAGATGGGTGCAGTTTCTCGTGAAGGCCCCTCAAGGCTGGGTTCTCGCTCCTTTGTTCTTTAAAGGCGTGGGTAGCGCCTTTTCAGCTCATCCCATTATGGTGGAACAGAAGTGTTTCTTCTGCTGCCTCTATGCTGCTTTTAATACCCTCTTCTGTTATTCCACCCAATCTGGCTAGCATGCTTTGCGTTTGAGGGCTGTTCAGAAATTACTTGCTAGATAAAGGCTTGAAAAGTTATATGCTCAAATGCTGGCTTAGGATCTAGTCACCTCCCCAAGAATTTGAATACGTTAACTAGTCATTTCTCGAGGGGGAAACTTGGTATGAGGGGGAAACGTTACCCCCAGGATAAAATAAAGCTCCGATTGCATTTGAGAACCTACTAGAAAAGGTCCAGGCTTCAGAACTCTCAAGTCCTATTTTCTAGTTCTAATCAGTGAAGACATCCTTCTTTCTTCTTGTCACCTACATACTTAGGAAGGCATTTTCTTTTGACATTTACATTAGTGACATAAAGCTTTTTTTTTTTTTTTTCTTTTTTGGTTTCTAAACAAAAATTTCACTCTGTACCGTCAAATCCAAACCTTACCCATTTCTGGTGACTTCTTAAAACAGTCAGTTACCTCGAAGACATCAGGAGGAAAAGCTGTAAAGAAACCCACTTCCTGGCTTGAGCTTTGCTGGCTCACTGTCCAAGTGTGTGTCTGAGTGGCAGATTGAACATGGTTAGGCAGAGTTCTTGGGTTTGGAGGAAAGGTGCCTGCGTTCGAGTACAGGCTTCCCCTTTAAGAGAGGAAGGGTCTCCTTTCCCTGCGGCCACTCCCACACATGTGTACTTGAACACACGCAGGTGTAAGGAGCCCAAGCAAAAACAAGGGCCTTTCCTCCAGACACTTAAGTGTGTAACTGTCTTGTTCTCAGGCCCCAGGCAGACTCAAGTGAGCCTCACTTTCGTCTTTCCCAGGTGGGGCAGCCCAGCTGACCCATTGCCAGCCAACCAGACTGGCTGCCCAGACTGTCTTGGACATTGATAGCTGGGCAAGACTTTCTGCTCTTCCTTCAGTTAATACCGATGGGATCTGTCTCTAGGGCCAAACTACAGACATTTGTGGGGAATGCTGGACTCATTCTAGCTCAGCCCTACATAATTACTAGGTGGGGTGTGCTTTGGTGATGAGTATAAACGATTAGGAGGGGAAAAACGTGCACTGGGGAAAAGAGGATCTAAGTCTGTCTGTGGCCAAGATTTCCCCAAACCATAAAATGTCGGTGATACTTTCACTTGCAAAGCAGTTTGCATCTGCTCTATCTTTTTGTGCCTGCCTACTTTGAATTAGAGCAAGAACTTCAGAGTTATCCCTCACTTTAAAAAACCTTAACTGGTTATTCTCATCTACAGTGTTTAAAACATTTTACACTTACATACTTGAACCATTTTGTCTTAGTTTCTAACTTTCTCCTTTTTCAAAGTTGCCATGTAAAAGGCCCATTGAATTCTTGGAAGAATAATTGAATTTGATCTAGTGCTTTTGCTATTTTTTTTCAGCCCCATCTTTTTTTCCTTTTGCTTTCCTTTTGGAAAAGTCTGCTTTTAAAAATATTTTTTTTCTGTTGTTTAATTCTTCCATTGTTGTGTTTTATTATTTTATTTTATTTTTTTGGCTGCGCCGCACAGCATGTGGGATCCTGGTTCCCTAACCAGGGATTGAACCCGTGCCCCCTGCAGTGGAAGCGCAGATTCTTAACCACTGGACCTCCAGGGGATTCCCTCCGTTGTCGTGTTTTATATTGTTCGCAAACTGCTCTGCGCTGTGGTCAGCTCTTTATATATATGCATATATTTATATTTATGTTTATTTTTAATAATAGGGACTTAATCTACATCTCTATAAAGTAGAGAGGAGCAGGGATAACTAGTTTCATTTTAGGGATAGATAAACTAAAGCCCAGAGAGGTTAACCAGCTGCATGAGATCGCTCAGTGAATCAGGGAAGAAATTGGGATCAAAGCTCTAGACACTCGACTCCCTGTTTTGGGCATTTCCCACCATCCTGTATACATTTTCATTTTATAGGATACTATCTGTTGTTATCTCTCCGTCAGTATGTCCAATGCCTGACATCTTTGTTTGTTTGTTTAAATTGTTTGAAATGCTTCCTCCTTTCTTTTGGTCTAATGTGTCAGAGACATGGACTTGACATTAAAAGCTGGTTTTAATTGTTCTCTAACTTGTTTCCATTGTTAACTCCCGGCTATACCAGCAATACATAAACACAAGGGCATGAACGTGTTGTCCCTCATGACGTCCATGAGGTGTGTTTTTCAAGTGCCTGTTAGAATGTTGTTTGTGGTTATGAGTTGAATTATTGGAACTTGTATCCCTGATTGCTACCCTTGTGTTACTAGCCATTGATAGAGGAACATGTGTATAGAACATATTGATCTACAGTGATTCACTGAACCAAGGCACCTTGGCCAGTTACAGAATGTATCGTACATATACAGATTGTGTTGGGAATGAGGTGAAATTGGGTTGAGTTGAGGGCAAAGGAGGGACATAACTCAGAAGAAGTGGGAAAAGGCACCTGCAGGCATAAGGCCAAGCCAAAGTATGAAGCAGTCTCTACTCTTCCTTCTTTTGAAAATCCCATTGCTCTGGATGCCAGACCATCCAACAGGACATCTCTTGGCTCATTCATCCTCAGGCAGGAGACAGTGCAGCTTCATGGTGAGTTTGGCCCAGAGGGCAAGAGACTGACAGGATGCTTTCTGTTCAACTTGTCATTAAACGTCGTTTCATAAGGACTGAATGGAAACAGAGGGACTTGGAGATCTTCTGTGAATGATAATTTAGAAGGGGGTTTGACAAGAGGGGGTGATGCTCAGACTCCGGGGTGACCCACCCCCTCCAGAGGTGGGCACTCCTGCAGTAGTCTGAAAGACAGATACACTTGTGAACAGATGGGTCATTTCTGGATTTGAGTGTTCTGTTTTTGCCATCATCGTTTGGCTGTGGGTAGAGACACCTGGGTGAAAGGGAGGGGCCAGTGGGTCCCGTTCCTCTGTTTTAGAACCACCTGTCAGATGTGTGCTATTGGGGCAGAGTGAACCCTGTTGCAAGGGTGACCAACCATGAGAGTTTCATAGGTTAAAATAAATGTGGTGTCCTGCCCACACTGAGGTATTTGACTTTGAGAGTCGAGCTACAGAGATTAGATTCTCAAAGTAGCAAATGAATTCCCCAAAGGACAGGAGGTGTGGTGGTTTTTATTTTGGGGCCCATGTTGATGAAACATAGCCTGGGAGTCACCCATATTGTTTGCCCCCAAATATAGTTTAATAGAGAGAAGCAGTTTGGGTCGCTTTTTTAAACCCCAACACCTTTCTGGAGAGGAGGGTTGTTTTGAATCATGCCGTTCAGTAAATGTTTACCGAGCACCTGTCCGAGACGAGGTCCCAGGCCTGGCATTGAACACAGAGGGGTCAATCAGACGCAGCCCGGGCTTGCAGGGAGCCAACAGCTGGAGTCACTTAACAACAAATAGCTTTTTGATAGCTGGTGTTTGTTGGCGAGGCACCATCCCGGGCTTTGGGTTACAGCAGTGAAAACACACAGTCCCCGCCCTTGGAGCATGTGTTCTAGTGGCGAGAGAGACGCAGGGAGAACAAAGCTGTCAGAGCTGGTCTTGGTGCAAGCAGAGCATGATGGGAGGCTGCCCGAGAGAGCCGCTGCCCCGGGCCACACTCTTGTGTGTTAACCTCGCGCCGGGCACAGGTGACAGAGTGAGAACTTGCAGCTGAACTGCAAAGGAAAAACTGAAGTCCCACCCTGACCCCGGTTCATGAGCAGTGAGCTCGTTGCCATGGCAGGCAACCCCCAAGCCTAGACACTGAGAAGATACCTATACATGGCCACATGGAAAGAATTATGATCCTGAGCATCTGGAGCACCTTTCTAACATCCCATTCTAGCCTGTTGCTTTCCTTTTACCAAAGTTGCTCACTTCTTAGCCTCGGAGCAAGGGAGTAAAAAAGCAGGGGCTTTTTAAATAACCATCCCTGTGTCATTGAGATCGATGGGGATCTCCCAGTCCCTAGACAAAGAGAAGGGACCTACACAACCAAATGAGTAAGACCTTACTTGAAGCTTTGCCTTAACAAAAAAAGAGATTGTAGCCTTGGATTTGAAGTGCTTTGAGGGTCCCCTCTGGAGGGAAGCATCCTCGTGTGACTTGCTCTGCTGACCTGGGGTCCCTCCAGGTACGCACCTGATGTTGTCTCTTCTGAGATTGTGTCATAGTCTTCAGATCAGGACTGTCAGTGTTGCGCTAAGAATTTTCCTCTTCCCCCCAGAAGCCGAGAAGAACAAAGCAGTCAGAGGAAATTCCCCACTGCGGCCAGGGAGGGGGCCCGACGGTGGCCTAGGGGGGGTTGTGAGTGGGGCAGGGGCCCTCCCTCCCGCACCGCCTGGGGGAGAGACTTCCTTCTAACAGGGACCCCTCTGTTGTTGCGGTTCAGAGCTCTGAAGCATAGTTTCCCAGTGATGCCACTGGATTCCTGAAGTGTGACACCCCAGGGCAGCCTGGTGAAGGCCGCCGTTGACTGCCTCGGGGCCCCTGGACAGGGACACCATTGTGAGTCACATTTGGTGTATGAGCTCCCCCTTCCCATGACTGGCACTATTCTTAGTACCATTCTCTGCTCCCTGGGACAAAGGTCACTGGGACCACAGTCCAGTTGGGTGGGTGTGTGGGCCTGGGCCCAGAGCGGAGAGGAGGTGCCAGGAAAACAGAGGAAAAGGCTTTACCACGTGAGGGCGTGTCGGAGGGAGGGCACGGGATGGAGCCCGGCCCGGAGGATTTGAGCAGACCAACTCCAAGCGCTGCAGAAACAGCCCCTGGGAGAGCTCAGACCGGGAGGGCCAGCCTCAGCCATTGTTTGCACAAGTCTGGAGCTTGAGAACTTGCCTTGGGCCTGGACTCGGGTGCTGGCCAGGAGGCCAGTGTCACCAGGGACCCCAGAGCCACCTCCAAGTGCTGGCCTGTCAGGTGGCCCTGATTTCCCCTCCCGGGCCCTCCCACAACCCTGTTGTTGTGGAAACAGGCTCCCGCGTTGGACTGTCCACTGGTCGAGCCAGCGGACGAGCCGTCCTGACGCCCGCATTCCTGCCCTGACCCAGCATTTCTGGCCGACAAAAGAACCCCATGTCCTTCCCATTTCTGTTGCCTCCACAGCCAAAAGGAGGGTCGGGGTGTCAGCAGAAGTGTACAAGAGAGGAATCTCTGGGAGGCATCACGGATCCCTTTCATCGGGGTCACCGTGAGGGCTTTCTGAAGGGTTAGCAGCAACTTCCAGAAAGCCCTGGGTGGGAGCCCTGTGTGCACGGGTGGCCTGAGTGGGCTGGCTGGATTTTTCCTCAAGAACTGAGGAAGGAGCCTTGAGCTGACATCACCGCTGTTTTGACTTTGCTATTGTGCAGCCCAGCAGAGACTCCCCATCCCAGGCCCTGTGCTTTCTTTAGGCATCTGGTTTTCGTATTTATCCTCCCTCTTCCCTTCTGTAAATAGGAAAAAAAAAAAAAGAGTTAGAGGACACCACACCTAGGACCTGGGCTCCCAGTTCCCAGATTTCAGCTTTATGTTCCTTATGAGCAAAGGAAGACTCACAATGAGGGAAAAGCGAAAACACCCACATGCAAGGGCCCACCCCGCCCTCGGCCACATCCATAGACACCAGGGGTCCGATGCACACAGAGAACGGTCTGGAGCTGCAGGGCCTGCGGCTCGGACATCGCAGTTCGGGAAGTGGCAGCGGTAATAGTTCTGTCTGACGTCCTTTCCTCACGCGCTGGTCCCAGCGACGCTAATCACAGCCCCTTCCCCGCTTGATGGCCGCACGTCTCGAGGGTGGAGGACGGAGGTGGCCCTTGGACCTCCCTCCCCGGACTCGGGATGTGCTTGCTGTTCCCAGCCAATGGCCAGGACTTGCCTGGAGACAAAAACCCCCTTATTTCTTTCCCTTTCCTCAGCTTGGTATAATTAGCACCCCCTTGTCTCCCCAAAGGGATTTTAAGACAAGTAGTGCGGGAGACGTTTTAAGGTAACTAGTGGGGGGAGAAATAATGAAGTTACGTAGACTAACGGTGACCACGAGGGGACCTGACTGGGCTGGAAGTGCCACCTGTGGCGGTGGACACCAAGGTCACTAGTGACGGCTGTCTGGAGGGCCACTGGCCACCCAGTGTCCTGGACTGCTTGCTGTGAGAGGCGGGCAAGAGAAGATGTGTTTATAAAGCCGGGTCCTTTGATCCCTGGGACCACTGCAGCCAGCGGGAAGTTTAGATGCCAGCTTCTGGGTTGGTCTTGCTTAGGGGAAATGGAGTGTCGAGATGAAGAATTTGGGGGTCAGGCTGCCTGGGTTCCAGCCACACCACTTCTGACCTGCATGGCCTAGGGCAGGTTATCTAGCCTCACAGTGGGTCAGTTTTCTCTGCTGTAAAGTGGGAGAAATGAATATGATAACAACAGCCTCCACCCATGGACTTATTGTGAGGGATAAATAAGATGCTATAAAGCATCACATGTTACTACGATACATAGTAGGTACATGGTAAATCATAGCTGCTGTTCATATTTTCCTTTGCCAGGTGTCTGAAAGCAGCACCCCCGCTCTCTCTCATGTCTGTGGTGTGTGGTATTGACCCAGGAGAGGACCGTGAACTCCCTGGCTTATTTACATAGTTTTGGACTGTAGTAGTTGATTTTTCCTTACATGTCTCCTTTCATGGATCCTGAGGGTATCTATACTCATTCTCCACTTCTTCAGGGAACCTATTATGTCACAAGGGCTATTATAACTGCTTTTTTCTTATTATTTTGCCACCAAAAAATCCACAGCATTTCTTAATAGAAATCTCTTTTCTTACTCCTGTCCATCCGGATGACTTCTTAGTGATTGCCCATAGGAAGTCACTTTAGGACATTACCCCAGGCAGAGGGTGGTAGCTGGTGACTATCCAACTGCTAAGAAACCTGCAGATGTGTCCGAGCTGTCCATGAAATTGTTTTTCAGCGAGGGGTAGAAAGAGAGAAGGGTAAGGCTTTACCAGTGTAGTTCCTGGGACTGTTTCCTCGAACATTAATATATTTTGTAGGCATTTGCTGAATCATTTAATTCTAGAATTTGTGTGAGCTATTTCTTGCCAGATGGGTTTAAAGTACTCAGACTGAGGATGAGGTAGAGATATTTCATTTTCCCTGTTGAGCTTGGGCTGTGCTGACGAGGGACCCCTAGGAAGCTGTTGCTATAGCAGTTGCTTCCTTTGGCTGTCCCAGAGCTCAAAGGAAGCTTCCAAACCAGCTGCTGTTTGCTCATAGGCGTCCATCAAGGTTACCCTGGTGCCTGGGAGTCAAGGCCCGGGCAGTAGGCCCACCATTTTCTAATTGTGCCTGAAGCAATGTCACATCACTTTTCTGAGCACCAGTAGAATGGAAACAGCCCAGTGTGCCTTGCCTATAAGGAGGGTAGAGAGTGGCTTTTAGGAGCAAGCAAAATGGTGCATGTGAACATGCCTTATAGACGTGTAAGACATAACAAAAGTTTGCCCTTAGAGGTCATAAAGGACATTTATTTTTTAGACTGAGAGGCAACGTAAAGCTTGTTTCCTATTGAATCTCAATTTACTTTGGATCAGACAAATTTGAAACTCAGGTTGAGGATCAGAGTCTAAAAACAGTCAAGTTTTCCTGTATGGGTTAGAGCGTGCCAGGCTTTCTTCATCTACATGGACTGGGTCTTTCCTAGCCACACCATGTCCAGATTGCTTCTGAGATGGTGTTATAAAGCACAGTGTAACTTGTAACAAGCGTCATGGACTATTGAACCCATATCTGTCTCTGTAGCTACACACATAAACTAGGTAGGAATCACTGGCAGCATTGTCATTTCTGAGTAGAAAGCTATCCTAGAAGGAAATCTATGTAGCATAAAGCTTTGAGCATAAGATAAATTGATAATCAGAGTATGTCAGGCCTTCTAGAACTAAGATCTTGGCAGTGTTGATGACTAAGACAAGAGACGTGTGTGTGTGTGTGTGTGTGTACAAATTAGAGTATACCGAACCCATGGAGAATTTCTGAGACAGTCCTCACCTGACCTCTGAAGATTTCAAGTTAGTTCCTTCCAAAGTGCTTATCTTCCCTTTCTTGGTTTGGGTGCTTGCCGGTAGGTGGCCTGGGGGACGGGACGTTGGTAGAGAGGAATATTACGACCAAAAGAACATCTAACTTCTGTTTCCTTGTTAGATCACCCTAGGGTAGTGATCCTTCTCTCTCGAAAATCAGGGGCCAAAGGTTCCCTAATCTAGAGGGTGCTAATGGGCTTTGACTTCTCATTGGAACTGGCAAAGGCATTCCTTGCTTGGTTCATACCTTGAGTACTTTGTAAGGCAAAAATAATGACTTCGTTTTTGAAGGCAAAAAAGATTATGCTGCCTTAGAATATCTCAGAGGAGCGATACAGTGTTTTCTTTCTGGAGTTTGCTTAGCAATAACAATGGACTGACCCTTAAGTCGATCCAAATAAGGCAATTGCTATTCTGTCTTAAAGGCTGTTTTGGTAGGAATTCTTCACCTGTTCAGTCTGTTCAAGCTCCTAGCGCCTCCTGTATTGCTTGTGCTCTGTGTTGCCTTCATTTTCCCCTGGCTGATGGGCTGAGAGAGGAGGGGTCGGGAGTGCCCTGTGATGGGATTAGTTGCTGAGAGTGTGGAGCGTCTGGTATAATGATTCACGATGGCTTGTGTCTCCAGGCAGTGGACCAATCCAGCTGTGGCAGTTCCTTCTGGAATTACTCACCGATAAATCCTGTCAGTCTTTTATCAGCTGGACAGGAGATGGCTGGGAATTCAAGCTTTCTGACCCAGATGAGGTAAGAAGGGAGTGACTTCAGAGTCTCCTGTTGAGGGAGGATGAGAGAGAGCTCTGGAGATGGGTTCTGTGGGGTTGATGACGTTTTCTAGGGTTCAAATCCCAGCTCTGCCACCTGCTACTTGGGTGACCTCGTCTGAGCCTTAGTTTCATCATTTGGAAAATAGTGAAAATATCTACATTGGCCATTTGTTTTCCAGGATTCATTGATATGATGCCCGTAAAGTGCCTGGCACCTAGTAGGCCCTTTGTAGACACGAGTTGCTTTCTCTGACTTTGCACCCTCCCTGGCCTTGTGGCTCTGTGAATATGGAAAGGGTCTGACAATTTGAGAGGCCTTGGAAGATTGGTACAATTTTCACATTAACTTGTGTTTTCATTAACAAATGCTTTAGTGAGGGGAGGAGGAATAAATTGAGTTTGGGATTAGCATATACATGCTACTATTTATAAAATAGGTAACCAGCAAAGCCCTATTGTATACTACAGGCAACTCTACTCAATATTTTGTAATAACCTTTAAGGGAAAAGAATCTGAAAAAGAATATACATATATATAAAAGTGAATAATTTTGCTGTACACCTGAAACTATCACAACATTGTACTCAATTATACTTCAATACAAAAACAAAACAAAACAAAAAATGCTTGGCGAGTGGTTGCTCTGTGCCACGCCCAATTCTGAGGATAAAGAACAATGAACAAGAGAGACAACCTCTCTGTTCAGGCAGACATGAGGAACCCTGTGCCCGGTACCAAAAAAATGCTTCCTGTTGATGAAAGGCAGGTGTGATTGCAGCTCAGCCGTCCATCCCTTGCATTAGATTTCATGCTTTCAAAGCAAGGACATTCTATTAATAATACAGGGTAAGAGGAGACACTATAGTGTTGCTTTTCTTTTTTTCTTTTTTAATATCAGATGCTTTAACTCCATTCCCTAGAAGTTCAGGGTCACTGTGTTTTCATCAACTCAAAGAATCAACTTCACTGTCATCGTTGCCCAACCCTTGAAATTTGGAATTCAGAAAAGATTGGTCAGAAAAGTAACTTGTGTGTACATGAATCTCTAACCCTCTCTTGAACATCATGGGTCACCATGGACGGGTGCAGGCAAATAAACGTGTATATTTGGATTATCCTGTAGATATTTACCCCTCTTCCTTTTTTAAAATTAAATTTCAGGTGGCCAGGAGATGGGGAAAAAGGAAAAACAAACCTAAGATGAATTATGAGAAACTGAGCCGTGGCCTTCGCTACTATTATGACAAAAACATCATCCACAAGACGGCGGGGAAACGCTATGTGTACCGTTTTGTGTGTGACCTGCAGAGCCTCCTGGGGTACACGCCCGAGGAGCTGCACGCCATGCTGGACGTCAAGCCCGACGCTGATGAGTGATGGACAACAAGGGGCCGGAGAAACTCTGCTGAGACATTTCAAAGAACAACCACGTTGGTCGGACTCTTAATTTTTAATTGTTATTCTATTTTTAATTTTCCAGAACTCATTTTTTTACATTCAGGGGTGGGAGCTAAGTAAGCTGCAGCTATAGTCAATTGTGCGCCTTTGGAGGAGGAGAACCAGGACTTGTGGGGTGGGTGGGACAGGAAATTCTTGAGCGGATTTTCAGGAGAGAGACAAGGGCCTTCTTAGAAGCTTGAAGGATCTGGCTTAAGGGAGGAAGAGACTAACGTGTCCAATCATTTAAAAAACAATCATCCATAAAAAAAAATGTGTCTTGAGTACGGACCTATTAGCAAAAGAAATTGATGCATCAGGAGTCATGAAACTAATAAAAGGCAATTAATTTCCTTTTGTTGTTAGGTCTGGGAGGGTGAAAAAGAGGGAGGTGGGGTAAAGCCTTTTTTGGGGGGATGCACTAAAAACCAAGGACTATTTACCTTTTATTCTACTTTCCAAACAAAGGTGGACTTCAGTGGGGAGGGACCAAAACTGTTTTTGTGTTAAAATTTATTCTATTAAATTTTGTGCCAGTATTTTTTTTTTTTCTTAAAAATCGTCTTAAGCTCTAAAGTGGTCTCAGTATTGCTGTACCATGCAATTTTGTTTTTATTTGCTGGCTGAGGATTCTGTCACAGTGAAAGGAAACTGTTTATATAGACCCCACTGGAAAGACAAAGCGCTGTCACTGAGATCGGGGATCCCAAATTCATGTGACTGATGTGTGGAGGAAAAAATAAGGCTGATTTGGGTACAAAGGAACTGTGCATGTGAATTTCACCTATAATTTTTTAAAATTGTGATGACACCCCTCTACTTACTTGTCATCAGTGGATTCTCAGAGTTTGGACTTAACGTTGAGCTAAGCATTAAGTCTTCGAACTGAATGTATTTTGCAGCCCTGGTTTTGGACCACAGGAAATGTAGGAGCACTGTAGACGTCATGGAAAGGGGATCGAAGGGGGAAGATTGACCTGGTTCTTTACTGGTTTTAGACCTGTAACGTACATGACTTGGAATAAAATCTGTATGCATGGGCATTACCCCTCAGGCCTTAAGAAATAAGTCCTGAATGCATGTCATTCCCCACTAACACTCTGTACTTTCTCCTTTGTGTATTATTTTCCCAGCATCCCACATTTATTGCTTTCCCCCACTCTGTTGTTCAGTAGAGAGAGAGATGTACAGCTTTCTGATGGGTGAGTGAAAGGGTAACTACAGACATGACATGAGTTGGAGAGCGTCTGATAAAGCCATTTAGATGTCTTGAGTTTTAGGAGCCATGGAAATGAAGGGAGCCTATGAATAAAATGGGGCTTGGCTGTCTTTGGGAGAAGTGCAAGGTTTTCCTTTGAAGAGTTTAAGGCAGCTGAGTCGGGTGTCAGGTGAGACTGGGTGGGCAAGCAAGGTGCATAGTGCAGATGCTATGAGGGCCCCGTGCTTTGGATCCGTTATTCTGGCACAGGGTAAGTGAAGGTTAGTAATTGCAGAGGAAGGAAGACTTGAAGGGATAGGAACTATTAGGAAAGGAGCTGGAGTGTAGGAATAGGTGGTCCATGGGATTCAGATCTATTTTTAGTTCTCCCAACGTTGAACTACAAACGTAATCAACTGTGGCGTTGTTAAAGGGTCATCTGAAAATGGAGTTTGGGGAGAGAGGACCAGCATCTGACCACTAAGGAAAAGTGCCTCATACAACTAGGATTCCCCCCTTCCCCGGCTATACAGGTGCCTGATTCAAAGGAAGGTGACAGAGGGATGGCTTTTCGGGCTTCAGTGAGGACGGGCTCCAGCTGAGAAACTGGAAGTCCTAACTACCTTCTAGCGTACCTTCAAGGAAGTGGATTGTTTTCTCCCAGGTCCTCTTGCAGACCCCGAATTATCAGGAACTTAGCTCTGTGATTCACGCGTTTCCTCCTACTGAGAAATCGGAGCGTCTGCTTGGAAAGCAAAGGCTGAATTTAGCCCAGCTGTGTATTTTGATCTTCTTCCGGATGCAGGTGCCTTAATGAAGCTCTCAAAATATTTTAGGAGCTGCTCAGGGAGTGTTAGACAGAACTGTTTGGACTACATTGTTTTCTCTTAGATTATGTGATCTTTGTTGGGCACTGGCAAAGATGTGTGTGCGCCTGTGTGTGTGTGCGTGCGTGTGCGTGTGTCTGGGTGTGGGTGTGTTTGCAGACATGCAAAACTGCAGCTGAGATAATCCCGGGGCTTTCTTGTGAAGTCTTTCCACATTTCAGTGGTGGGTGAGAGTAGGACCAAGGCTGGGCATCGGTCACTGCTTGTTTGCCACCAGGCATAAAATCACTTTCTCAACTCATCAACAACCTTTCCTTGTAAATTGATGCTGAGAACTCCCCTGTGTGAGTCCTGTCATAATTCCCTAGCAGATAAGATGTAAGCAAGTGCTTCCTCATGCTCTTCAGCTGCTTGTCTGCTCAGATGCCCTTTCTCTCTCAGTGCACCGTTTTCAGTATTTGTAGATAGTGTATGAGTTCAGACAGCTTCGTCGATCTGGCCAGATGCTTTTTCTCCTTCTGTCCAAAGGCCAGAGACCATCCCAGGAAGAGTGGTGGGTGGTTTATACACTGGAAATGTAGCAGAATTGTTGGAGTTCTGCTTTAAAAAAAACCAAAAAACATGTTAACTTCAGAGGAAGGATGGGCAAATCTGGTTGAGCTGGGTGAAACTCTTATTTTCCTGGAGATGCCTTAACCTGTGTTGGTTTTGGCTGTAGGGTTCAGGGTCACTTTTGTTCCCTTCTGCATTCAGGGGAGGGACTTGCCTACACAGAGCCCTGGTTTTGTGGCTTTGGGGATTGGAGGTAGCATTCAAAGATCAGATATGCTTTTCCTCACTTTGGAGACGAACACTCTGGGTTTGAGAGCATTAACCTGCCTAATCTTCATGGTGAAAATGACACCTTCTCTATCCTAGTCATGCTGTGCATGCTGCTTTCTCTGTTGGGGTCTATATAAATGTGTTGAACTCTTATCTACATTCCAAAGAAGTTTCGAGGAACCATAAATATATGTATACATATACATATATAAAATATATATATTAAAAGGAAATTATCTCTATCAGGAATACTGCCTCAGTTATTGAACTTTTCTTAGAATACTTTTTTTTTAAGCTCGGAAGTATAGGGGTGAAAAAGATGTTATATTGTGTTTGACTATTTTCCAACTTGTATTTTCATATAATTTATATTTTTTAAAAGCTGAAAATGTAAAAGCAAGATGAAAAAAAAGGAAAAGCAGGTGCTTTTTAAAAATCAGAACTGAGGTAGCTTAGAGATGTAGCGATGTAAGTTTCTATGTGTTTTTTTTTAAATGCAAAAAAATTTCTTATGGGGGAGTTTTTTGTTTGTTTATTTTAGTAGCTGATGCTGGCACATCATTTTGCTGGAGAATTTTTTATATACTGTAGCCTGATTTCATATTGTATTTTAAACTGTGTGAGATTAAAAGCAAAGAAATTCATTCATAATGATGTGGGTTTGGCTTCAGTCTTTCCTGTCTGGTTCATGCGTGAAAGCAGGACAGATTAACCAACCAGAGACAAGCACAGGAAGGAATGCAACTCTGTCTTGCTGATCTCACTTGCTCTACACCATTTCAGATAAAAATTTCCTAATAAAGTGAGAACTATAATAGGAATAGGGGGAAGTGTAATGTGACATCCCAATTAGAAATAGATGGTATCATCCTTTGTGGAATGTCCCCGGCCTCATCATACCGCATTTTGATTGTGTCTGGAGGACTAAGAGGCACATGAAGAAAATTTTTGATGACTCAACAGATAAACATTTGATTTCAACTAGGTAAAGTTTCTGATACTAACACAGGAAGTTGAACACCTTTGGTCCATACTCAAGAGCAGCATTCTTCTCCCTCCTTCTGACATTCATTTTGTCCTGTGCCAATGCGGACCCATCCTATCCGTCTCCTTGGCCCCAACTCTTTCACTGGGGCTGAAAACTGGGAATGATAAGATCCGTCCGAGCCCCCAGCAGCCAGTGTCATCAATCCGATCGTATTTATAGGTGCTTTGGGGAGGAGGGTTTAGGAATACATCCTGCGTGGTGCTTTTCTCTTGTTGTTGGAACTGTGGAAGGTGTATGTCTTTAACACCAGCATTTGCAACACAAATCCCAACTCACAGCTGGAAAGAGAATTTTTGCTGAATTGTTCACAAAGAGAGCTCTGTTTTTGGAAAATCGGTTTCTTCAGGCCTGGAGCTTGAGGTTTGCTGAATGCACGTTAAACACTGACTGTGTGGTCCAGTGGTCAGGGAGCTGGCCTGGCCGCGAGAAGGGCTCCGGTCTACAACCTAGTCAAGCCACCGCCACTCACTGGGGCACTGTGGGGAGACGGCTGGAGGTCCTTACATTTTTCAGTCTTCAGCTGCCAAGCTGGGCAAAGCCACAACTCCAGAGCCAACCCGAGGCCACATCTAAGCTCTTCTCCCCCTGAATCCACAGAGCACAGAGAATAGGTTTCTGCCTCAGTCTAGGATTTGGTCAGAGAACTTTCCTTCAGTGGCAAGTTGCTGTTTATTCCCCCAAAGTATGTGATTTCATGCTGACCAGGATAAAAGATACAAGATACACTGGAACGAAAACAGCTTAGGTCTCTGTTTCTCAAACTACGAGCTAGAGTTGAGCTGGGGAACTCAGACACCTGGGCTTTGGTGCTCTGTTAATGACACTGCTGGGACCACCGAATTGAAGTTGGGGTGGTGGAGAGACAGTATCGTCTAAAACTCCCTCCAGATTTGGGGAAACGGGATAAGGTGAGAAGGGGATGCAGGGAAAAGAGGAATCATTCAAAAGAAGCTGGTGGTCAAAAATCTACCGATTTTGACAGGCTTTTGGGCGGTTGTAGGATCAAGTAATTGCCCAAGCCTAGTCTGGCTCCAGACTGCTATGGCTTTGGAGCAAGCTATAGCTCCCATGCTAAAAATAAATTAATAAATCCTGACCAAAAATTGACCAAGAAGAGCTTACCTGTATAACTATTTTCACCTGAAAACGGAAGAGGACTGTGACTTGTACTTTGAGTGAAACAAGCCAGGCAGTGGAGACTACAGGGTACACACAGGTTGACTGAGGACTGAGTCTATGCCACAGAGATGTTCAGTGTGGCCTTCACAGTGTTGGGACTCACTTCTGCAACTCAAGTGAACAGTGTCCGGCAGAAAGGCCATGGGGTGATCTTGGAATCCTGTCATTCCTGTAAAGCAAACACCCATGGACGCTGAGTGGAGGCTGCCCCCTTCGAGATGCACATGAATCTCCTGTTTTGTCTCCATGGCTCAGCCCAACACATTTACATCCCTGCCTCATTGCTGTAGAATGTGAGTTTGTCAACCCCGTGAAGGTATCTCTACACCTCCCATGTTTACTTGGCATGAAACTTATTTTATTCTGGAAACCAGCAGTGGAAGAGAGCACAAGAGGTCATCAGGTTCATCAGAGCCATCTGACTTCTAAACCCTTGTTGTCTCCATGATGCCATGTTGCCACCCAGGAACTCTGAAAGGTCTCCTTTGATGATGCTGGCTGATGGCTCACCCTCCATGGAAGCCACAGCCCTGGTTACTAAGAGGGATGCTTCATACACCGAGTGTGGAACAAGGACAGTCTTCTTTCAGTAAGGAAGCTTTTCCACTCCCACAGCTCTTTCCAACCTCTGCTTCTCCCCAGCGCTGCTCTGGGTGGTGGTTTGTGGTGCAATTTCAGTTGTACAGAGGCCTTTCTCTAGCTCAGATGTAGGACTACTTGACCCTCCAAGGACTGGCCTATGCCCTTTGATGGGCTCACCACTCAGCCTACTGCTGGCTGTCCACTGCTCTTTGGGATTTCTCCCAGTTACAGGAATCCTCTCCAAAGAACCACAAATATCAGAAGAGAAAAGTGCTTTCTTGGCTTCTCTTGCAATGAGGCAGGGATTTAAGAAAGTCTGATTAAAAAAAGCAGGTGTTGATTGACCAGTGAAAATTTTAAAAGGCTTGAAATTGAGGGGGGAAAAAGTCCCATTTATTGGGAATTGAGAACTTCAAATTAGCTGGGAAAGGTGGCTCTGGCCTCTCTGCCCCTCGGTCATTGCCATTTCCTGTTTTACTGAATGTCCCAGTCCCTTTCGTTTTTTTCCATTTTCCTGGAAAATATTTCTATCCTGGGAAAGCCAGTTTCATTCGATTGCCTGGGGTACCTCAATGTGCTGATGCCCAAGGTAATGACGGTGATGGCCATCTGCCCGGATCAGCACCGGGGACTCGACAGTGGCCGGCTCTCACCACCTGCTGGGCAAATCCCCAAAGCCTTTGTGAGTTGCTAGTCCTGTGCCTAATCTCTTATCCTGCCATCCAGGCTCTCGTGGGCTCTCGGCCGTAGCATCTTTCAGAACTTTGATGTCAGGTTGGCTCTGGTCTCTCCATATGACAGCATGTGGAAGGGCAAGGAGGTTTTCAGTAGCCCCTTGTGAGAGCTACCGGGGGTCAAGAGAATGCCACCGCCTTCTCCCTGCCCATTCCACACTGTCAGCTCAAGACACCGGCCCTGGGCAGGAACAGGCTAGTTTTAACCTTTGTACAGGCAAATCCTGAAATTTCCGTCTTGACTCTAATGCCCTTTCCTCCCAGCCCCAAACTGCTTCCTCTACTCATTAAATCTCATCCACTTTCCAGGCAAAACAACATCCTGGCATAAAATTGATGGATTCAGAATTGATCATGACAATCATTTCTATTAGTTCGGATGGATTCCAACAGTCTGCTAAATGCCAGTGTTCAGGTTGGACCCTGGGGTGGTGAAAGGCTTATATCACTGAAATCATTCCTTTGATGTGCACCTCAGCTATCTGGGGCCAGTGTCCTGTGCTTTCTCATCCTGAGTCTCCTCAGGGCGCACCCTGGGGAGTGGCTGCAGCCTGATGGCTGCTAGATGGCAGGTATTTTTTCCTTCCTGAGTTCCCTCAGGGCTCACCAGCTCACCTAGGCTGTGGCCGCAATTGCTGATGACTGCAACATCCTTTGTTTACTGACCTGGCAGGAAATATTCCATTTCTCAGTCTGGATGTGGTTCTGTGGAAACAGCACAGGGTGCCACGGAGTCATGGTGACAGGTGAGGAGGGGAGAATGGGGAGAGGAGATCATTCAAGGCCTTGTGAGCCAGGTGAGAGTAAGGTGGGACCCTGAGGATCTTCCCACAGGCTAAGTCACATGACCCGATCTGTGCTTAGAAGGACTATTCTGCCTGTAGAGCAAGAACAGATCAGAGGGGACAAGGATGGAGGGAGAGAGACCAGCTGGAGAACGATTTCACTTGAAGCCTGCCAGAGTGTCAGCCGTGAGTGGATGAGCAAGGTGCTCAGGTGATGGAATCCCTGGGACTGGGTGGGTGGTGGGCTGCTGTGCGAGCACGGGGATTTGGGTGGTACCCAGAGATGACTATTCCAGTCCCTGTGCTCGGTCACCATATCCCCAGTGCACAGATGTTAGATCTGGAAAGAACTTTAGAGATAAACCCAGTCCCCTCATCGTGTAGATGAAGGGGGTTTAGGTTACTTGTCTGAGGTCCCATAGCTAACTGGTGACAGAGGCACAATTAGGTCTTAGCTCTGCTGACTCCAAGGCCAATCCTATGTATCCAGTGAAGGTTGAGGGCTTGCCTCTCCAACACAGGCAAGAAAGAGTCCACCTCTTCCTTTCCTCCCTCCCTCCCTCCCTTCCTTCTGAGAATAAGAGCTATTTAGCTTACAAATGGGTGCGACAGGCCTCCCCATGTGATGACATAGGCTGTCTCCTCTCATCAGTTTGCTGATCTCCATGGAGCCCTGGGCACCCACCTCCACCCCAGGCTGAAATTGAAGAGAAAGAGGAGGTGTTGGTTTCTCTGCTCCAGTGGTCACTCCTCCGCCCGCTGGGAGCTGCCTCAGCCCCCCTTGCTTCGCATTCGCTGAGCATTATTCCCAGAATCCCATTTGGCGCGGGAGAAAGACCAGGGGTCTGACCAGCTCTGGGATAGCTTGCTTTCACTATCAGGCCATCTTACCATCTCTATATCTTGGTCTCACACCGCTTCTCTGAGACTGACAGGCTCCTGCTTTTTTTTTTTTTTTTTAATTTAAATCTCTATTATGCCAGTTCTTGGTGACTCCTCCTCTTTTTCTCACCCGTTCCCTTTATTCTCCACCTGAGTTTCCTCTCTTTGTCTCTCTTATCTTATATATCTAGAGAGGAAATGTCATAGGCTGGAGAGAAAAGGCAGTGACTTTTAGGAGTAGGGACTCTGATGCTAAACTGCATGGCTTTAAGTCCTAGCCCTGCTGCTTTGGGGCTGTGTGACTTTGGGCAAGTTAATGCACCTCTCTGTGTCTCGATTTCTTCATCCATGAAATACGGATGATAGTACCAACGGCACGGGATTGGTACGGTGACTGCCATTTAATATATGCTGACGCTTGACCCATAGTAAGTGTTATGTAAGGGGACCCAGTAGTAAATGAGGAACTACAGCTCGAGAAAGTCTTTTTCTCCCTTTTGGGAGAACGCTTTTCTCCCCTGGATTCCTGGGACAAGGAGAAGACTTCGGCGTTTAGGGTAAGGGCTCTGAAGGGGCTGTCTGCAGAGTCAGGTGTGTCTGCTCTGCCCTCCCAGGCCTCTAGTGCCAAGGCTCCCTTGCCTGGCACGGCCAGCTTGCTGTCGCAGCTGCAGGTGGGCAGAGCAGTGGCTCCAGGCTTGGAAAGGCGGATGCTGCTCTGGCCAGCTCCAGGACTCAGCGTTTTCCACTCCTCTTCTCTCTGTTTGTGTTCCTTTTTGGGCTCCCCCCGCTCAGCGGGGGCTTCTGAATGACGTCCAACAGCAACGCTGGGCCGGCTCCAAGGCCTCCCCGTCTCCTCCTGTCGGCAGGCGGAGGACCCCGGGCCTGGTGGCCCCTGCACAGGGCTCTCTCGCTCACAAAGTGCCATTGTACGGGTTGGTCTGCGGGAGACAAATGATTTTGAAATTTCAAAATCAACGGCAAGTTATTTTTATCCACGGAAGGGCTGAAATGCCTTTATTTTCCATCTTGGAAAACAAACCTTAAGGGATCACTGGGCTGCAGAGAGCATCTCCATTTGCCCTGGGATTCAAGCATTTGCCAGGGAAGCTTTTGAAAGAGCGGGGCTCAGAAAGGATGAAGTCGAGAACACCAGGCCGTCGGGGCCCACGTGACCCTCCCAGGATGGGGGTCTGCTGGGCTTGGCCCAAAACCTGTGGCTGGTGTGGCCTCCAAGCCCTCGAGCTTTGCTCCTGCCGATGCCTGAGCACTGACGTTGCTTCTTCTTGTGCCCGCACCCCACCGACCCGCCCAGCTCTTCACAGGCTGCTTCTCTCACCCAGGCCCTCAGGCTTCAGTGAGGGGCAACTCAGGACTATTGTGTCCACTTCTTCTGGAGCAGGGGGTCTCGTGGGGGAGTGCACACTCCAGGGATCGCACAGAATAAGACATGGACTGTGGGAGGACTTTGATTCCTATTTCTTTTCACTCTGAAAATAGGAGACACACTTTTACTTACTACTAAGGAATATGCTTATCCACCTCGGTGCCTTTGGTCAGCCTTCTCTGGCTTCTCTGCATGCACTCAAAGCTCTGCAGGCCAAGGTGGGATCATGCAACATAGAAGGCAGTATACACTGCTGCCCCTGTTTCAGCAAATTATGGTGTTTTAAGGTTTACATGTACGCAACGAGTAGATTTACAACCCAGAATATCTAATTTTAACCAAACGATCTTCACAAAATGGACAAGGGGCTTAAAATGTTTCCTGCAATGAAACTGGATTGTAGACAATAGGAACAATTCAGGCACACGAAGACAAGAAAAAAAAAGCCGGATTACTTCTTCAACCCGTGGAACAAATTACTTGTCATCCATATAGGGAGGTTAAGACAACAATGATTTAATTACATTTGGCCCAAAAAAGTTTCCAAATTACCAACACTATATTAAATATAGACTTACATTCATTGTTGTCAAGAAGCATCAGTGCCCCGGGCACTAATATTATTATCAATCGATGCTAATAGATATTAGCTAGTGCATCTAATCTAAAAATAAATATGCATCTATTGGAGGTGGTGCTTGAAGATGTTTACTGATGGGGGTATAGGGCCAGAAACATTTTGAGATGACTGCCCTAAAAGAATATTTGCTGTGAGCCAGCAATTTTTCTGCTTATGATGAAAAAACCTCATTTGCAATCAGTTAAAATCAGAGTTTAAATCCTGACTCCATCACTCAATAAACTAGTCAATATCTTTGCATCTCAGTTTCCACAAAATCACAATAATAACAGTTACCTCATAGGTCCATTTTGAGGATCAATATAATAATTCATGTTAAGTGCATAGAACAGTACTTAACATACAGGAAGCGCTCCTTTCCCCTTTCTCATTCTCTTCTTGCTTCTGCTGGGACCGGGGAAGGTCAGACAGTTCAAAATGGAATGGAGCTCACTCTCTCCAAAATCCCACTCTGACCCTCAGGGAGCATTCCCTCATGACAGAGAAGGTGAGCCTGTGCTTTTCAACACATGGCTGGCTGTTCTTGGCTGTAAGACGAAAGAAGATTTGAGTGTGTATGTGTTTAAAAACCAGCCTGGTAGGTCTTCCTGGTGGCTTTCTAACAAGTGTACAATAAATGGCCCTGTGTTGGTTTTACTTGGCTTCCCAGCAGACCATTTTTCCACGTCAGAAGGTAGAAGCCAGCAGTGCTACAATTGGCAGTAATTAGCCCCACCATGATGCAGATCAGCCGAAGATCTCAGACGTGAATGAGCCTTCACTCATTCATGGGGGGAAACGAGGAAGCCCACACCGAGCCTGGGGCCCGGCCTTTGGCAGAGGGTCTGGCACCGCCCAGCTGTGTTATGGAAGAAGCAGGGTGAGGGGCTGTGATGGGCGGTGGGGCTCGGTCCTTCTGGTCCGTCTCCCCGGCTCCCATTTTGCACATGAGGATTCAAGATAAAGGATTGGTGAAGCCATCAAAGTGTGAGAGCCATAATCTTCCTCTCTACCAACTGTCACCCATGACTGTTGCTCAAACTAGGATTTGAATGATCTCGTAAAAACCACGTGCCAGCTTGGAGAGAACATTGACCAACACATACACATGGACACCCTTTACCCCTCAGACCCCCATTCTAAACAGAGCTTCAGGCTCAAGTCTGAATCTCAGGTCCTCCACCCTGTTGTAATTGGACCTGGCAAAGCTTTGTGAGGAGTCTGCCAAAACGATCCATGAATGTTTCGTTCACAATTCTAAGCTGGGAGATGCAAGAAAAAGCAAATGAGGTTGTTAAAGCCTAGCATTCAAAGTATGCTGTATCAATAGATATTGGAAGAGATTCACTTCGCAAAGAAACAGACTCCAGCAAAAAGTGGAGGGAGCTGGTGTGACCTGAGGGGTTGACACGGAAACTGCTCTGGCCCGTTGCTCTCTGGGTGACCTCACCGGTGAGCTCTCCTGCAGTCCATTCCAGACAGGTGACCAACCTGTGAGTCAGGCTTGCCTGGGCAGGAGGCAGCTGGTACAGAGGATACACCTATTCCTGTAACCTGACAGCCTTGACCCCTTGGCCTCTGAGGGGTTACTCCATCTGGGGACAAAGCAGCCTTTGTCCTTGTAAGGTGCCCACAGGTTGTAAGGAGGGAACAGAGCTTCCTTCCCTCTCCTTCCACCTGCCACGTAGGGTGTAGAGCTCATGGATATTCTCCGAGCCACCCACTTCTCCTTTTTTTTTATCAGGCCAGACTTCCTTGAGTTTCAGATGAACTATGCTTGATTTGTGACTCTGCCTTCACAAATAACTTGCTTTGCCTTTTTAAGAGTGAACTCCCAGAGTCCAGTGTGGCAATTCCTAAGCCTGGAGACGGTGATAAATTTCTGGGACTTTTCCATCCTGCCCAGTACTCTTTACTTTCTGAATTTCAAAAATCCATCTAGGGGCTTAATTCTCTTAAAATCAAAACATGGACTTCAGAAGTATGCAGCCCTAAGATCAGCTTGGGGGACCTTTGACACATAACAACCTGTGTGAAGCACCATTTCTTCTTTTGCAAATAGGTTAATATGATCAAATGGAATAATGTAATAAAGTGGCTTTTAAAGGACCTGATATATAGCAAATGCCCATTAAGTGTTAGTTTCCTCTCAGTCATCATTCTATAAGGTAGAGAATCCCCTGAAAATACTTTCATTCTTTTTAAATATTAATTTTACATATTTTCTAAAAGGTTGTATATTTATTGAAAATTTAGATAACACTGAAAAATATTCAGGAGGTAATTTAAAAAACACCTTTAGTCTTCCCTATGGAAATTTTGGTGTAAATTCTCTCAGAATTTATAGATATGCATGTATATTTGATGCTAACTATGCTTTTTTACTCAGGTAAAATTTACATACAGTGACGTGCACACATCTTAATTTTTCCATTTGACAAATCTGTGTAAGCAGCATATCCAGAAAGTTCCCACCCTGTAGGCATTTGCTATTCTAATTTCTCTTACCATAAGTTAGTTTTGCCAGTTTTTGAACTTCATAATTCATGGGGCATTGGATGGAGTACTGAGAAAGGTTTTGCATCAGTCCTGGAACAAATTTAGCCCTAGACTAAATACTGTTGTTCTCCTGCCTAATAAAGCTGAAAAGCACGACTCAAAAGGGTCAAACTATTTCCAAGTAACTTAGCTCAAGAATATTTTTAGGAATACAAAAATATCCAGCAAATCCACAATGTCTGGCATTCAATAAAAATTACCAGGCATACAAAGGCACAAGAAAATGTGACCCAAAATGAGGGAAAAAAATCAGATGGTTGAATATTTCCCAGAAATAACACAGGTATTAGAATTAGTACACAAAGATATCAAAAGAGAGTAACAATTTCACATGTTCAAAGAGTTATGAGAACATGATACATAGAGATATGGAACATATTAAAAAATGACCCAAGTCAAGCTTATAGAGATGAAGGCTATAATGTATGAGATGAAAGATCTGCATGGGACTGATGACAGGTTTAACAATGCAGAAGAAAAAAATAGTGAACTTGAAGTCATAGCAATAAAAAATATGTGAAATTAAGTACATAGAAAAGAAAGACTGAAAAGAAAATGAGCAGAATGTCAGTGAGCTGTGGGACAAATTTAAATGCCTGAATAAACATGTAATCAGAGTCCCCAGAGGGGCAGGAAGTGTGATAGAAAAAAAATACATGAAGAAGGATTAATGGCTGAAATTGTTCCAAATTTGATTAAAACTATCAACACACAGATGTAAGACACAGAAGTCCACATGAAAATTAAAAAAAAATACAGCAAAACATCAGAATCAAATTGTTTAAAACCAGAAACAAAAGAAACCTTAAAAGTAACTAGTGAAGAAAGACACATTATATACAGAAGACAAAAAGCAAGAATAGCAGCAGATTTCTCATCAAAAGCACTGTAAGCAAAAACACAGTGTACAACATCTTTAATGTACTGAAAGGAAAAAGTCAGTCAACCTAGAACTCTATACTTAGTGAAAATATCTTTTGAAAACAAAAGCAAAACAATGACTTTTTCAGAAATAAAATATTGAAGGATTTTTAATCACCAGCAGAACTGCACTATAAGAAATCACAAAGAATATTCTTCAAGCCAAAGGAAAATAATACTAAGTGGAAATCTGGGTCTACACAATGGAATTAAGAGCCTAGAAATGATAATTATGTGGAGAAATGGAAAATACTTTTTTTTCTTATTATTTAAATCTCTTTGATTTATTTACTTAAGAAAATTGATTGTTTGAAGCAGCATAAGAGCAGTGTAATGTGGGGCTTATTACATGTGTAGAAATAAAATGTGTGACAACGGTAGTCAAAATTCAGGAGTCAGAGAATGGAAGTACATTGTTGTAAAATTCTTTTAATATATGTAAAGTGGTATAATATTACCTGAAGGCTGATTGCAATAAGTTAAATCATAGTTTATGAACCCTAAATCAACCATTAAAATAATATAAAAAAAGAGATAAAATGGAATAATAAAAAATATGCAATTAATCCAAAAGAGAGCGTAAAGAGAGGGGAAAGGGAAAAAAAACAGAATGAATAATAATAAAAAAAAGCCAGCTGGTAAATTTTAAATCACCATATTCACCAAATATATAATCACACTAAGTAGAAATAGTTTAATTACCCCTGATAAAAGGCAGAGCCATCAGACTGATAAAGAGAAAGCCCCATCTGTATGTTCCCTATAGGAATATACATCAGACATAAAGATACAAATAGGTTAAAATTAAAATGAAAAGTGATATACAATGTTAATACTAGTCAAAATTAAGTCAGATGGCTATATTAATATCAGAAAAAGTAGATTTTAGAACAAAAAATACTACCAGGGATAACGAGGGTCATTTAATAATGATATAGTGGTCAATTCACCAAGAAGATATAACAATCCTAAATGTTTATGTAACAAATAACTGAGTTTCATTATACATGAGACAAAAAGTGACGAGCTGAGAGCAGAAGCAAACAAATCCACACTTAAAGTCGGAGATGTTAATAATTGATAGAAAAAGTAGACGCAAGGTAAGTATCTAGAAGATTTGAACAACACTGTTAATCAAATTGACTTAATTGACAGTTTTAGAACACTACACCCAACAACAGCAGAATACATTCTCAAGAATCAATGAAACATTTACCAAGAGAGACCATGTGTTATAATAAAACAAATCCTAATAAATTTAAAAGGAGTCAAGTTATAGAAAATCAGTTCTATAACCACATGGAATTAAATTATAAATTAGTATCAGGAAGATAGCTGGAAAGCCTCTAAGTAGTTCAAGCTAATCTTCATAAATAACTCATGGGTCATACATAAATCTAGAGAGAAATTGTAAAGTATGTTAAACTGAAAGAAAATGGAAGCACAACACTGAAATAAGTGTATTCAAATAATACTTAGGGGGACATCTATAGCTCCAAATGCCTTATATTAGAAAAGAAAAAAGGTCTAAATCAATGAATTCAATTTCCCACTTAATAAACTAGAAAAAGAAAAGCAAATAAAAACTAAAGAAAGTAAAAGACACAGAAAGAACAGAACCACAACCAATGTATTAGAAAACAGAAAAGCAATAGAGAAAATCAGTGAACTCAAAAGGTGATCATTAAAATCAATAACTCTCTAGCTAGACCGATGAGAAAAAAATAAAGAGGGAAGACACAATTTACTAATATCGGGAATGAGAGAGGTGGCATAACTAGTTTCTAAAGATATTAAATATAATAAGGGATGAAATAGTACACATGGTATGATTCCATTTATATGAAATTACAGAAAAAGGAAAATTATTCAGTACCGAAAGAAAGCAGCTCAGTAGTTACTTGGGATGAGGGTGGAGGGAGGAATGGCTTACAAAGGGGCCACAAGGGAAATTTTGGGGTTGATTAAGTATTTGTTATTTTGATTTTAGTGATGGTTTCATGTGTGTGTATATATATATATTTCAAATTGTACACTTTATATGTGTGCAGTTTAGTGCACTGTAATTTTACCTCAATAAAGTTTCTTTGTAATGCTGTCAGAGGCTGGTTAGTTCATTTGGTTGATGTTCAGTGTCAATGAGGCCAAGACCATAAGCTTGAGTCCAGTCATAGGTCAGTTAGCTTCTATTTCCGATAGCAGCAAAATGTACCTCTTTTTCCTAAATTTTAAGGTCACTGAATGTGAGTGTGGATGGCTCAGGGAAACCCACAACCACTACAAGGGAAAAAATAATTTATCCAAGTAAATTGTTTACATATAGGCAATGGATCTTAGCAAACCTTTGGGTTTATAACGAAGAGCACTACATTTTCTTTTTCCTAAAAATGATTTCTAACTAATCCTACTTAGTTCTGAATTTTACTTTATCCCTTAACACTAGATCTAAACATTATGACTAAAGATCTAAATAGTTGTCACTTACACGTTTAAACTTATATTTTCATGTCATTTCTTTGCATCTAAATATCAGTTCTCCTCTTTCTTTTTTTTAAAATAAAATGTAAGTAGATTCATGGAGGTATAATTGGCATGTAATAAACTGTACAAATTAAAATGTACAATTTTACAGGGTTTGACAATTTGTGAAACCATCACCACATTAAAGCTAATGAATATGTCCATCACCACAAAGTTTCCTCAAGTCCTATGTAATACCTTCCTCCTACACAATCCTTCACCCCATCTCCTGTCCTCAGGCAACCACTGATCTGTCTTCCATCACTGTAGATTACATTTTCTAGAATTTTGTATAGATGGAATCATATACTATGTCATTTGGGGGGGGGATCTGGCTCCTTTCTAGCAGTATAATCATTTTGAGATTCACTTACACTGTTGCAATTCATTCCTTTCCATTGCTGAGTGGTATTCAATTGTATAGATGTACCACAACTTACTTATCCACTCATTTGTTGATGTATAATTAGGTTGTTTACAAGTTTTGGCTGTTACAAAATTTATTATGTTAGCTTTTCTGTTCAGGTCTATGATGCCTCTGGGTTAATTTCTGTGTGTGGCCGTACATGGTTCAAACAAGCAGGCACATAAGCAATTGTTGTTCTACCACTGACATTTGTTGAAAAGATTTATCCAAACACTTCCAGTACGTTTGTCAAAAATGAATTGAATAGATACATATGGGCCTATTTCTGAACCCTCCATTCTATTCCATTGATCTATGTGTCTATTTTATCTACCAAAACCAAACTATCTTGATTTTTGTAGTTTTATCATAAACTTTGAAAGTGTCAATAAACAGCTAAGACCTCCAACTTTTGGGTTTATTTTTTGAAATAAAAGTTACTTTGGGGCTTCCCTGGTGGCACAGTGGTTGAGAGTCTGCCTGCCGATGCAGGGGACACGGGTTTGTGCTCCGGTCTGGGAAGATCCCACATGCCGCGGAGTGGCTGGGCCTGTGAGCCATGGCCGCTGAGCCTGCGTGTCCAGAGCCTGTGCTCCGCAACGGGAGAGGCCACAACAGTGAGAGGCCTGCGTACTGCAAAAAAAAAAAAAAAAAAAAAAAAAAAAAGTTACTTTGATCCTTTGTATGTCCATATTAACCTTAGAATCCCCTTGTCAATTTCTACAACAGAGCCTGATAGAATTTTGGTTGATATTGCATTGAATATATAGATCAATTTGGGAAGAACTACTATCTTTACAATATTTAGTCTTCCTACTTGTACGCATGGTATACCTTACCATTTATTTGGTCTTCTTTAATCTCTCTCAGGAATATTTTATTCTTTCAGTGTAAAGTCCTGGGCCTCTTTTATTAGATTTAGTATTAAGTGTTTTATATTTGGAGGCAAAACTACAAACGGAACTTATACATTTTTATTTTCCATTTTATGTTGCTAGTGTGTAAGAATAACATTAATTTTTATGTTAATTTTGTATCTTATAACCATGCTAAATCCATTTATTAGTTCTAATAGTTGTTCTGTAGATCCCCTCAGATTTTATTTTCATTAAAAAACTCATATCATTTGCAAACAGGGACAGTTTTACTTCTTTTCCAATAAGTATGTCTTTTATTTCCTTTTTTTTTTTTTTGCCTTATTGCAATATTTAGGCTCACTGATGATTCTGGGATGTAGTTTGCATAACCAAGAGCGAGATGGGCTCTCACTAATATTTTGAAATCCCTTCATCCCCTGACTTTTGTTCAATATACCATCAAATAAGTCAAATCAGTGATAAAAATTAAGCTCTCGTACCTAGAAATAGATTTAATGTCATGATGGACAAATATCATCTGTATGCTAAGAATATAGTAATGGAGTATATAGTATGTGATATAATTTCCATGCTATTTTATGAATTTGAATGTACTTTTGTATCTTACACATAAGTGAACAAAACACAGTAAACAAAAAAATCCCAGGGAAGTCACAAGTTTGCTGTTTTAAAAATCCAGCTTCTGATGGCAGTGTAGGTTTCTATAACATGCAATGGGAAATAACCACTGAGTGATAATATCTTGTGTAATGAGGAAGATGTTAAGATCCAACTCAGTCTGGAAAATTCACCCAAAACTGTAAACTTCCAGCTCTGAGTTGCAGTGCAAATATCATAAACAAGCAGTCACAGCAGGCATACTTGTAGTTACTAGAGAAGAGTTACATTTCCAGCGTTTTCTCATATTTGTGATGTACCTTGTAAATATAGAAATAGTCAACCATACCTTGGGACACTTACCAAAGACCTTTTGCAGTTAGTAAGGACTTATTCAAAGAAATGACCATCCTGACATTCACTAGTAATGACTATCATGGGACACAGAAGCAGCTCGGCGGCAGTAAAAAAAGGGAAACAGAGTTAGGGAACTGAGGTTTCCCTTTGCCAGGAAGCAAAGTTGGGTAACAATTGCCAAAACAATCTGTGGCTCTGTTGTCATTTGGAAAGGTTTTTGTGTGTCTCTGTGTAGTTAATTCCATAATTTGAGTGTAACTTTTTTGGTAACTATTTCTTTTTGTTAGCTTTTACACATCACGAACAAAAGCACTAGCTCTTGGGCTTCCCTGGTGGTGCAGTGGTTGAGAGTCCACCTGCTGATGCAGGGGACACGGGTTCGTGCCCCTATCCGGGAGGATCCCATATGCCACGGAGCGGCTGGGCCCGTTAGCCATGGCCGCTGAGCCTGCGCGTCCGGAGCCTGTGCTCCTCAATGGGAGAGGCCACAACAGTGAGAGGCCCGAGTACCGCAAAAAAAAAAAAAAAAAAAAAAAGTACAAAGTTGGTCCTATCGGATGCTCACTGTCAAGATCAATAGTTAGGGAGGCGTACCTGTTGAGTGTTCCACCCTTCTCACACTCCCAACCATTATACCATTTTCCACACTACATTAATTTGAATAACATCTTTGGAATTTTGCGTCATAAAACTTAGCTCTTATTTCCCCATAAAATCAGAATAGTCGTAGTTAGTATTTTGAAGAAACTCTGGCTGTAGGCAAAGCAATGTGCTAA
Source organism: Mesoplodon mirus (assembly GCF_964341445.2). Lineage (NCBI taxonomy): Eukaryota > Metazoa > Chordata > Mammalia > Artiodactyla > Ziphiidae > Mesoplodon > Mesoplodon mirus. The sequence goes on along the minus strand of NC_138983.1, from coordinate 135,338,424 downwards.
ATACTTTGCATGCTTATTTTAAAATAATAGTACCCATCTTCTAGGGCTGCTATGAAGATTAAAATAGATGCTATATGTAAAAAACAGGGAATTCCCTGAAGGTCCAGTGGTTAGGACTCGGCGCTTTCACTGTTCCCCTGGTCCGGGAACTATGATCCCACAAGCCACGCAGCGAGGCCAACAAAACAAAACAAAACAAAAAACGCTGTGACCAGTTCTTTAAAAAACAAACAAATGAACACATAAATAACAAAATTCAACTCCTGGTACAAAATGAATGTTAAGTAAGTGACTAAGTATTAATTAACAATATTGATCTACTACTGCTACTCCTAGGTGTTATTTTACCCGATCGACTTGATAGTTATTGGAACTATTGACCATTTTATCACAGTTACATGCAACACTGATATTTATCTTTACATATATAACTTTGCAACTATTTCCTAATTCCTTAAGGCCAAACTCTTGGAAGTGGAACTACTTTTGAGACTCATTTAATTTGCAAGTAACAGGAGGCATCTTGAGCTCTCTGAAGGAAAACACCTATTTCATGGACTCAGTGATGGGCCTCTGTGACCATCAGGAAGGCAGCTGGAACTGTGAAGTTTCCAGAACCAGGGACTGAAAAGTCATCAGGACCTCCTATCCATCTCTTCTTTTCCCCTCTGTATTTCTTCTGTAACATTCTCTCTCCTCTTTACAGGAAACACGACTTTGGGAAAGTTCCAGAGCTTAGATGGCATAGACCCTGCCACACAACAAGAGACCAAATCTCTTTTCCTCTGTCACAATTTAAAAATCCCAGGAAAAGGGCTCTGATTCATGGGTCACATGCTTACCCCTGACCATTAGCTCAGGCTGTGGGGAAAGACACCCTCTTGCTGGGAGCTCCACTAGTGGTAGGGCGAGCAGGGGTCCAGAGAGCAGTGTCTGGGCAGGCAACTCAGTGTTTCCACTCTCCTGGGTCAAAGTTTATGTACGTGACAATTTTAATTCCTTCAAAGGGCCTACATTTCCACAAATGGTATATAAGCGCAACACTTTCTAAATCAAATTAACAGAACGAAATAATGCCATTTGCAGCAACATGGATGGACCTGGAGATTGTCATGCTAAGTGAAGTAAGTCAGTCAGAGAAAGACAAATATCACATGATATCACTCATATGTGGAATCTAATTTAAAAAATGATACAAATGAGCTTATTTATAAAACAGAAACAGACTCACAAATTTCAAAAACAAACTTATGGTTACCAAAGGGGAAACATGGGGTGGGGGAGGGATACATTAGTAGCTTAGGGATGAACATACACACACTATTATATATAAGATAGATAACCAACAAGGACCTAGTGTATATAGCACAGGGAACTCTACTCGATATCCTGTAATAACCTGTGTGGGTGAAGAGTCTGAAGAAGAATGGATGTACGCATACGTATAACTGAATCACTTTGCTGTATGCCCGAAACTAACACAACATTGTAAAACAACTCTACTCCGATGAAATAAAATTTTTAAATGTGGGCCATAAAAATAAGTTAATAAATAAATGAACAACTCTCTTGTCTGTTCTACTACATCCAAGCTTTGCAAATGTAATGTTCAGCTTAGGTAAATGAAATATTAGAGAGACAGAATCTCATGTTATGCTTTTTACCTACCGTGGAGCGTGTCTCCTGTGTCTTCAACTCATTTCTACACTCCTTTACTGGAGCCTCCTTTTCTTTTGCCCCTGATTTTGGGGGGTCTCAAGGATCTGGGCTCAGCGTTCAGGGTGTGCCTCCTCTCAGGGAGCTCACCAAATTTCATGATGTCATTTAGTACTTTTGTAATAATGATCTTCAATATCTACAGTCCCATCCTAACTGCTCTTCTATTCTATCCTTAGAACCAGAAGTCTTATAATATTTATGGCCAGAAACTGAGACATCAACCTGGACTTCTGCATTTCCCTCCTTTGCTGTATCCAATCTTTTGCCAAGGTTTTGGCCCTACGCATAAGCATCTTTTTTTCCGATCTGTCCACCATCTATCTCTGTTATTCAATCCACATGAAGGCAATGAATGGCAGGTCCTCAGCCCCCAAGTTTAGATTTTACGATTTAAGGCGCATATGAAGACAGACTATATCTTTCAGTCCCAATTCCAAAGTCTCTGAGTGGGTCATGTTCCTATTTCTGAACAAATTACATACAGCTGGGGGTCAGGGTCATGAAGCAGAAATGTGAGAGGTTATCAGCCCTATGGATGGGGAGTGTTGTTCCCAAAAAAGAGGGTCTGGGAGGAAAACTCTATAGTTGGCCTTTACACGAATCATTGAAACATCATGGGAAGGACTTTAAGCATTGTCTGAAGTCAGAATTTGGGGTATATTCTACATACTGTTGATGAATTTCAGGTTCAAATATGGGTTCCCTAAGTAAATAAAGCTTAATATTAGGCTGGAAATTTTCATATAACTATTTCATGAAAAAAAGAATCCTGAAAAGTGCAAAGAAAGGCATCTTCCTGGCTTTCATTTAAGTAGAAAAATCACAGCACCAGCCATCAGCAGCCTTTTCAGACCCTCATTTTTCATCATCTAGACATGCAGTATGTAATTCCCCTGATGTCAAGGTTTGTGGCTTCCAAATCCCTGCTGCTCCACGCCACAGGGGTGACATCAGCATTCTGGGTTTTCCCAGATGTGAGCCCAGAGACTCTTAGTACCCTCAATACATCTTGTTTTCAGATAAGAAAGTGTAAGCAGACAGGAAGAGGAGACTTCCCTATAGCTTATAATATTGTCCCTACTGCCCTAATGACCAAAGTTCAACTCAAAGAAAAAAAGAATAAACTCAAGGAGAGAGTCACCTTTTTGGCTGCTCAGTATTTAGGCATATCTATTAAGTATTCCCGGGTGGAGAACGGCCTCACCTCCCACGTTCTGTACTACATTCATGAACGATTTTTTTTTTTTTTCATCCAGGGATTTGCTAACATCTCAGGCCTCTGTGTTTATGCAACGGTCACCTTTGGCTTTTCTGTGTGGGTAAAGTTTACTTGTTTGCCAAAGTCCAGCTCAATTATCTCCTGTTCTTTGAAATCTCCCCCCGCCCCCCATTTTTCCTTCTCCTCCACTTCTGCTGATATAGCTGTTCCTTCTTTTTTTCTCTCTCTGTCTTTAATTTATTTATTCATTTAGTTATTTTTGGCTGCGTTGGGTCTTCGTTGCTGTGTGCAGGCTTTCTCTAGTTGCGGCGAGCGGGGGCTACTCTTCTTTGCGGTGCACGGACTTCTCACTGCGGGGGCTTCTCTTGTTGCGGAGCACGGGCTTTAGGCACACGGGCTTCAGTAGTTGTGGCTCACGGGCTCTAGAGCACCAGCTCAGTAGCTGTGGCTCACGGGCTCAGTTGCTCCGCGGCATGTGGGATCTTCCTGGACCAGGGCTCGAACCCGTGTCCCCTGCATTGGCAGGCGGATTCTTAACCAGGGAAGTCCCAGCTGTTCCTTCTTAAGTGAACCTGCTATACATTGGCTCCTCTCTCTTCAGCAACATTTAACAAATAGGTTGAACACCTATTTGGTGCCAAGTATGAGTCTTTGACTTGTGTAGATTGAAAAGATAGGATGAAAAGGCATGTTTCTTGACTACAAGTACCATTTAATCTCATGGAGAGACAAAAAGGAAAAACACCATATAACATGATTGAGAGTTCTGCTGCGTGTATAGGGTAAGGGATAGACAATCATCTTCTCTGCTCCTAGAGCTGCACGTGGTGCCGCCTTAAATGAGGAAGGAGGTCCATTAGCCTAACGCTCTGAGCCTTTCTCTGACCCTTACTTGCTCTGTTCCAAGGAGTGATGTGTTTGATTGGTGAAGTTTGAAAGAAGAGATTAGTCCTGCTCATAGCGGATTCATATTCTCTTCTGTTAGACCATCCCATAAATCTTCCAGTGGGAATTCTGACTCCGTCCATCTGAGCCTGTGCCTCAGAGGGTAAGTTAGCTAAATTCTGGGTCTCTAGGAAGCTCCTTTGTCCACTTGCCCATAGGTATAAGTTCCACACTATTAAGTCAGCTTTATCAGTAATAAAGGTAATAATCTGGTATCCTGTTCCATCTGCTTTCTTTTTTTTTTGATCTTTTAAAAAATTTATTTCAGAGCTCAGATAGGAAAAAGGGGTGCTATGCTCTGATCCCTCAAAGAGGAATCAGACAAGTTGTTACAGAGAAGGTGATGCTTGAACTCTCTAGTAAAGTAGTAGGAGTGTGCTGGATGGACAGGACAGAGAAACTAGTCCTAATATGGAGGGCAACATGTCCACAAAATTAGCACAGTGATTTCATAGAAGAATGTGTCATCTGAGTTGAAGGGCTGAGAGTTTCCAGAGATGTGACTCGATAGGAAAATAAGAATCATATCACAAAGGGCTCTGTTATGTTAAGAAATTTGGTTATTTTCCTATAACAGTGAAGGATCCATTAAGAACTTTTGAATTGAGGAATGGTATGAGATAATTTGGGTGCCAAAAATATGACTATAGCTGCGGTAAGAAACAGGGTTGGTTATTAAACCAGTATGGTATTGGCTTAAGACAGACAATGTAGACCAGTTGAATGAAATAGAGAGCCCAGAAATTAACGCATGCATTTACAGTCAATGGATCTTCAACTACAGTGCCAAGAATGTGCAATGGGAAAAAGATAGTCTCTTCAAAAATAGCATTGGGAAAATGGGATATCCACATGCAAAAGGATGAAACTGGCCCCCTATCTCACCCCATGGACAAAAATGAATGGAAAGTGGATCAAAGATTTTAAAGCAAGACCTGAAACTGTAAAACCCCTAGAAGAAAACACAGGGGAAAAGCATCATGACATTGGATTTGGCAACAATTTCATGGATATGACAACAAGAGCAGAGATAACAAAAGCAAAAACAGACAAGTGGGACAACATCAAACTACAAAGCTTCTGCATAGCAAGGGAAACAACAGAGTGAAAAGTCAGCCCACATAATGGGAGATATATTTGCAAACCATATATCTGATAAGGGGTTAATTTCCAAAACATGGAAAGAACTCCCAAAACTCCATAGCAAATAATCCAAATAACATGATTTAAAAAATGGGCAAAGGACTTGGATAGACATTTCTCTAAAGAAGATATACAAATGACCAACAGGAATTTGGAAAGGTACTCAGTATCACTAATCATCAGGGAAATGTAAATCAAAACCACAATGACATCACGTCATGCCTGTTAGTATGGCTGTTATCCATAAACCAAAAGATAACAAGTGTTGGTGAGGATGTGAAGAAGTTGGAACCCTGCTGCACTGTTGGTGGGACTCTATAATGGTGCAAGCACTCTGCAAAACAGTATGGAAGTTCCTCAGAACTTAAAAATAGAACTATCATATGATCCAGCAATCCCACTCCTAGGTATGTATTCAAAAGGATTGAAATCAGGGGCTTCCCTGGTGGCGCAGTGGTTGAGAGTCCGCCTGCCGATGCAGGGGACACGGGTTCGTGCCCCAGTCCGGGAAGATCCCACATGCCGCAGAGCGGCTGGGCCCGTGAGTCATGGCTGCTGAGCCTGCACATCTGGAGCCTGTGCTCCACAACGGGAGAGGCCACAACAGTGAGAGGCCTGCATACTGAAAAAAAAAACAACAAAAAAACCCAAAAGAATTGAAATCAGTATCTCAAAGAGATATCTGCAATCTCATGTTCATTGTAGCATTGTTTACAACAACCAAGATGTGAAAACAACCCAAATGTCCATTGACGGGCAAATAGATTTTAAAAAATATGGTATATACATATGATGGAATGTTAGTCTTAAAAAATAAGGAAATCCTACCATTTGTGACAACGTGGATGGATCTGGAAGACATTATACTAGGTAAAATAAGTCAGTTCCAGGAGAACACATACTGCATGCTTCCACTTATATGATGCATCTGAAATAGCTGAACTTACAGAAGGCAAAAATAGAATGGTGGTTGCCAGGGGATGGGGGAGGGGGAAATGGGACGTTATTGTTGGTGAGTATGAAGTTATATTTATACAAGAGGGATAAGCTCTAGAGATCTGCTTACAACACAGTGCCATAGTTAACGATGTGCTGTTGTGAGCTTAGGGAAGATCTCATGTTGCATTCTTACTACAAAAAGAAAAAAAAAGCAAAAAGACCAACTTTTGGAGGTGATGCATATGCTTATTACCTTGATTGTGGTGATGGTGTAACGAGTGTATGCATGTCTCCAAATTCATCAAATTGTATGCCTTAAATATGTGCAGTTTTTTGTGTATCAGTCATACTTCAATACAACTGTAATAAACAAAAAAGAAACTGACTTGGTGGATGTAAGAAGATGGTTGGAGGTATGGACACTGGTTTTGCACGAGTCCACGTGACAGGTGATGAGGGACCAGAGTAAGCAATGACAGTGGGAAAGGAGCAAAGATGAGGGATTCAACAGATCATAAAGAAGTGGACTCTATAGGACATGGTGGTTGAACGTGACAGATAAGGGTCTATGCTGGCTCCTAGATTTCAGGTTTGATCATATGAGATGCCTCCGATCAATACCTCTATCTGACCACCTAAAATACTGCCTCATAATTCATTGATAATTCAGCCACACTCCTGAAAAAGAGGGACTACGACTTTTATTTAAGTATCCAGAAAGCCTTGCACATTGCCTGCTCTATAGTAGGCTCAAAATACTTCTGAATTTTTCATTTAAAAAAATATAGTGCTTCCTATGTGCCAGGTACTACTCTAAATGCTTTACAAATATTATTTCACATACTCCTTGTAACAATCCCTCCAGGATAAGTATTATTATCCTTACTGTACAAATTAAGAAACTGAGGCACAGAGAGATTTACTAACTTGCCCAATGGGATAATAAATTGCCCATCTGGGTTTCAAGCTCAGGCTTCAGAGATGCTGTTCTTCACCACTGCATTACACTGAATAAATACTATTGACATAGGGTCAGTTAATACCTCCAAAGCAACTTCCATCCACCTTTAATTGAATAATATCTTCCAAACTCAGCGCACATATCCTCTGACATTCCTCCACTCACCTGAGCCCAAGGTTGGGCTCAGATCACCTCCTGTTTGCTTCCACAGTGTCCAGCGCTGACCTCTGTCCCAGGACAGACCCTACCCACTTGGCACTGCCTATTCATTTCTCTGTTTCCTTTTCTACCTTTTGAGCTCCTTGATGGCAAAGGATTATGTTTATACCTGTCTGTGGTCTGATCACCTAGCATTCGTTTATTTTGGGTAAAATCAGGAAGAAATGATCCAACAAGGTCGGTATCCATGTGGCAGGGCGTCAGGATGAACCTTGAGAGCTGGAGTAGGAGTTGCTGGGGGGCAGAGGGTGGGAGGTGAAATGCAGGTAAGAGTAAGAGTCTGTTCTCAGGGACTAAGCCCCTCTAATCCCATGAAGAGAGGGGGTCGAGGTGGGGAATTCCCGGCCAGTGAAGGCTCCGAACATCTGTTTCTCATCTTACTATCCATTTATGATTTTCTCCCTCTTCCTCCCTCTGGCTCTTGGAGTTGGCTGCAGCCGGAAAGCCCTTGTGGAGGTAAAGTTCTCGGTAAATCACCGAGAAGCCTCCAGGGCTTTGGGGCTCATTTTTCACTAGAAAAAGCCAAATCCAGGGGAAGGTGGCAAAGGCTGGTAAAGAAAGGTGGCTGGGATATCTCCAGGTCCTGTTGCTTCTCTGCACAAGTAGGGAGTAGGGAGTGAGTGGGCAGACTGTGGTGTGTGTGTGTGTGTGTGTGCGTGCGCACGCACCGTGTGCTGGTCCATGGATGGTTCAGACCCTTCCTTGCCGTTCTCGGTAAGCAAAGCCTCTAGGTGGTTGAACCTTGGCAGCCGTGTCTACACATCCCAGCCCCATCCACATAAGGACAAGGGTATCCTTCCATGAGAAAGTCTCTGCAGAGCCTGGGTCTGAGCCAAAGCTCCTGCTCTTCACTTGCCGCCCACAGACTTCACAGGAAAGTAAACGGGGGCAGGGAGACCACACCCAGATGACGAGGGAATAGTAGCGAAATGGGAACAGACTGAGGCAGGGAAGACTGTGAGCCCGTACAAAATAAGTAGTAGGAAATGCCCTCTTCTGGAATCTCTTTAGGGCTGGTGGTAAAACTTAGTTTCTCTATCACAGTGTTGCCTTTGACATGTAAGCTGCTTTCTACAATTAAGCTGTTTCACATCCACGTTTGGTGAGAGCCAGGTTAGGGCACAAGGTTCCACAGGCTAAGAAAATCAGATGAACCTGATAGGACTCTCAGGTTCCGGTCTGAGCTCTCCCATAGACACGGAAACTTTGTATAGATCATTTAGCCTCCAGGTCTTTGTTTCATCAGCATGGAGAATTCAGGTGATGCTGTATTAGGAATAACTAGATTTTTGCTTTGAGATTCTCAAGGGATGGTGTTAATATTAGTTCTCTATTATGAATGTCATCATTCATGGGGGGAGGTTTTTACTGGAACTTCAAGCCTTCTGAAGACCTTGAAACGACCCGGAATGGGCCTTTGTGGTACAGTGCTTTGCTTGGTATTATCTGTGGTCTCCTCCACTTGCCAGCCCATCAGATTCCTAGAGTGTCAGCAGAACTGATTCTCTCTGTCTAGGGTTCTTCCCATGAATGACTCGGCCCACTTTAACAGACTAAATTTGAGCCTCACAAGCATAAAAAAGGATTTCTGCACCATATCCAAGTGTGAGAAAAAGCCTGGGAAATGTAGTTTCCAGAAAAATGTGGATGGTTTATGAGAATAACAGATAAGATGATTTAAAATTGAGACCATTCCTGACAACCTAGGTCTAAAAGTTCCCATTGCACAAGTGCCTTTCCAATTTATTTTTTAGGATTCCAAGAAAGAACCTCCGGCTTTCTACAGTGTTTGCTACAGACTTCCATTTAGCCCTTAGAATAATTTTTTCAATGCTTCTACTGTGAGGGAGAGGCGATAGTCTGGTGGAATTCATACTAAGAGGTACATGACTAACATCAGAGCCTGAGGGCAATGGAGAGAGAGTTTGAGTGTCTGAACTGAACTGAACAGAAAACCCCACCCCCTACGACAAACAAAAGTGCAAAGTCCCGTAAGAGGGACCTACCTGATTCTATTTATAGGAACATCTGGGAATTTCCCCACAGTGTGTTTGGCTAAAGCTTTGCTCCTGGGATAATTCACCATACTTGTACCTAGCTCCAGCTTTTTTTTGGAATGAGTTCTCTCCTAGAGACCCCACAGGGCTAGTAAAACTAAAATTTTTCAGATGGCCTCAATTATGAATTTGACAGAAATGCACAAACATGTTTGAATTCAGCCGTGCATGCAGCCTAGACTGAATAATAATAGTAAAAACAACAACATTTAACATTTGTTGAGTTCTTACTGTGTGCCAGGCACTATACCAATCACTTGGCCTAAGTCACAACAGTGCTAAGAGGAAATTACTCTTATTTCCGCCATTGTGCATGTGAGAAAACAGAGGCTTGGGGAAAGAGGTTAAATAACCTGCCCAGATTCATGCAACTAATACTTGCTGAGGTATTTTTTACCCGGTTGATTGACTGCAGAGTCTATACGTGCCCCTACCATGTTTGCTGCTTCTCTGAAGCCGTGGAGCCAGTGGAGCCTGAGATGTAAGTCAACATCTAGCCCAGCACCTCCGAGGACATCACTTATCATACCCTTGATGACCTAACTAGTACACACAATTGATACTTGGAGCAGGACTTGGATGCTTAGTACCTTTCTTCTTCCATCTTCCCGGGAATCACTCCTGGCAATGTTTGTGGTCTTGGTACTCATGTTAATTCCATTTCCATGTAAGGAGGTAGGTGGGAATGGGAAAGGGTGCACATGATTACTGGTACCCACTGAAAATGTGTGAAGCAGTGTCCAAATTACGGGAAATGTCAGGATATGACGTTCTTTGAGCAAATCCAAAGGAAAGGTGAGAAGAGGACAGGTGATTCCATTCCTCCAACTTTCCCCTCCCACTTTGAAGTGATGGAGAGAAGGAGAAGGCTGCGCATGACGCAGAACAGTGATGGACGTGCCAGGTCTGGGCCGAATGAGGAGAACTTGCTGGGATCAACCAGCTAATCCAGAAGGACCAGGATTCTCCCACAGTTCTTAGAGCCCAGTGGGGCACCTCTCTGGTGGCCACCCTGTGCAGACTTAGCTATTATTCTTATTTTGACGATTCTTACGACCAAATCCCATACTTTGGAGAAGGAAATACCCCAATTCCTTAGTCTGCCCAGAAGCTGTAGTCCCAGGTCCTCCCCTTTTCCTTTGGCCTCAACACCCCATACTTGGATGGGGAAAACCCTGTTGACATTTTGGGGGAAGAGAAAGAATTGATTAGGTGGGTGGGTTCCAAACCCTCTTCCTGCTGCTGTGCCCTTTACACGAGCTCTGCACTCTTGGGGCCTGGAGCCCACAATAGGCTCTCTTGGTCTGTGGTTTTCCTATCTTCTAACTGCCTGAACCAGAACAGGGTGGGGAAGCAGGAGCTGTGGCCTGGAGGGAGTCCGTATCTCAGACAATGGACACAGGGAGGTGGGTCAACCAAGATGACAGCAGCTAGAATTGGCCCTTCTCAGGGACCCTGAGCTTTGAAGGTGGCCTGAGGGTCTGCCCGCTGCCTGTCCTAGGGCCTGGAATCCCTCCTCCCCTCACCCTCCAGGCCTCCTGAGAGGATGGCGTACATTTTCCTGGTTTGAGACGCGATGTTATCTGAAGGCTGGTCATTCAGTGGTTGAAAGAACCTCTGTCCTGGAGTTTGGAGGCCTAGGTTTTGAGGCTAGCAAGCAGCCAAATCTCCTCAAGCCCCATCTATCAGATTGGCCAAAAAGTTTGTTCGGGTTTTTCTGTAACATCTTACGGAAAAATCTGAATGGACTTTTTGGCCATCCCAATACAAGCAAGAGCAGTGTTGGCTGTTTTGTAGGCTAGCTGGGACTCAGGTGAGGTGAGAGTACCAACATGTCCAGTCAATCCATAACGGACTGTTCCCGAGTGAGAGGTGACTGTTATTATTACCCAAACAAGGCAGTATGCTGTTAATATGTATTCATTTTGTTATCAGTTCATAATATAAGCAGTTAGTATTTATTTAACAGACACTGCCTTAAATATTTTTATTTATTTTAATAAAATAAATATTTATTTGGGGCCTACTAGGTGCCAGGCACTGTCCTAGGAACTGGCAATTCAGTTGAAAACAAGATCCTTGCTCTCCTGGGCCTTACTTTCTCCTGGGAGAGACAGATGGTAAACAATTATACAAAGCTAATGAAGGTAATTTCAGACACTGATGAGTACTGTGAAGTGAATAATATAGAAAATGGGAAAGAGAGTCTCTGAGGGTAGATACAACAGTTTTATATAGATGGTTGCCTTCTGAAGAGGTGATGGATGTGCTGGACTTGGATGAAGCCACCCATGGCAGGGGGGTTCTTGTTGGGGGTGGGGTGTGTTCCTGGGAGAGAAGAACATGTGTAAAGGTCCTGAGGCAGAAGCAAACCTGAGGACCAGAAAGAGGGCCTGGCATTTGGAGGTGGCCTGGGCCTGGGGCTGGGGCAGGAGAGGAGCTTCATGGGGGCCTCCAGCAGGCGTGGCCTTCTGGGCCACGGTGAGAATCCCACTCCCTATGGAAACCATTAGAAGGCTTCAGAAGGGAAGCTTTGCAGTCTGAGGCATCTTTTCGAAAGAGTGCTGGCTGCTGGTCGATAAGCATTAAAAGAGGCAAGAGGGGAAATCGGGAGATCTGTTAGGAGGAAACTACCTACAATATCTCAACTGATTATCATAACAACTGGGTGAGGGATGATGCCATAGCATCTTAATTGGGAAACTGAAGTTTTTGGGACCTTGAGTGGCTTTTGCCGGGTCGTACGCTGGAGAGTGTGGGACCAGGAACGGAGCCCAGGCAGCTTCATCAGCTTTCTGTAGACTGCTCCTCCTCCCCGCAAAGGGCTTTGAGAGCTACTGCAAGTGATTCTGTTCATTGTGGCTGACCAGCGGATGCAGGGAGCAGCGGAGATGGGAGAACGGTCCAGCTGGGGCGGGGCTGGGCTGGTGGTGGGGAAGGCAGCTGTTCCTTGCATCTCAGTCTGGATGGCTGGCCAGGCCGCAGCAGGAGGCTCCCTCCACCCTCCCGGGGGAGTTTCCCGTCTCGTCACAGGTCTTCTTTCCCCACCACGGAGGGTCCCGGGCTTCTGTTTGTGTTTGTACCCAGCGCTCCACTGAGGCCTGTGGTCGCAGGATGGCTGCCCTCCTCACTCTGCCTCAGGATTCGAGCTGAGGGGTGAAGATCAGCCACTTCTGTTTTGCCATAACAGCTGCCTCCATGGTAACCGCCTGTGATATCACTGGAAAAGTGATTTGCAGGACTACCGAGCTGGAAGGAGAGAGACGGGGTGGGAGCTGAAGCAGGAGGCGGAGAGGGTAGCGTCCACGCCAGGGCTCAAAGGTGTTACACACACGACCCTCCCCATCGTCCCTGTCATGTCCTGTCTCCTGGTTCAGGCTTTAGCAAATCCAGATGTTCTTCGGAGAGCTCGGGCATATTCAGCCCTGTTGTAAACTTCTCTTCATTTTTCAGCCAATCTGACAAATATTTGTAAGAGCCTCATTCTGTGAGTCTCAGGACACCTTAGGGCTGGAGGGCGTTAATGAGGACCAACCTCCCACCCGGGGACTATCCCTGCCCTCTGGTTCTACCCCCAGTCATGCCTGGAACAGGAGGACTCACTGTCCAAGGGACCCGGTAAGATATCCGAGCAGTCCTTTCTTAGAAACAGGAAACCGTCCTCTGCCAAGTACAGATGAGCTGAAACACCCAGAAACCTGAGGATTTCTCCAAACACAGGGGCTTGGAGGTAGACAGGGAGGGTTGAACTCCTGGCCGGGTCTCTGCCTCGTTCTTTCATGAATGGGGTGGATCTCAGCTGTCTCAGCCACTCTTCCTTGCACTCAGCCCATTCTATCCATAAGTGCTGGGAACACATTCATTGAAATAGTTTTAGCAAAATCTTTTTCACTCCTAGAAAGAAATGCATGAATAAAGACAATATCGGATGGACCCAGAGATTATCACACTACGTAAGCCAGACAGAGAAAGACAAATATCATAGGGTATCACTTATATGTAGAATGTAAAAAAAAAGATACAAATGAACTTATTTACAAAACAGAAAGAGACGCACAGATATGGAAAACAAATTTACGGTTACTAAGGGGAAAGGGTGGGGGGACAAATTAGGAGTTTGGGAGTAACATATACACACTGCTGTATGTAAAATAGATAACCAACAAGGACCTACTGTATAGCACAGGGAACTATACTTGATATGTTGTAATAACCTATGAGGGAAAAACATCTGAAAAAGAATATATATACATATATATATATACATATATACATATATATATATATTTATACATATGTATAACTGAATGACTGTGTTGTATACCTGAAACTAACATGACATTGTGAATAAACTATACTTCAATAAAAAATTTAAAAAAATAAGTCTGTTCCAAAGCTATGAAAACAAAAGCAAAACAGAGGCCACCCAAAGCACACCATCACATAAGTAAAAAAAGGTAAACTTCTGAGTTAAGGCACCAAGAACTGGGAAATTGCCTTTGTGGTAACTACTCTGAATTATTCTGATTTTCAGTAAGATATTTGAGCTACCTTAGGTAGATTTGTTCAAAAAAAAAAGAGAGACGTTATGTGTTATTTTTCTTAACCTCATAACGTCTTCATTGGATAGACCTTCATCACTAGCATGACTGGGAAGACTGCTGACTGAGGCCATTCTTTGAATAGAGAAGGATGAAACGAAATGGAGATTGTTTACTTCTAAATATAGCAGTAGGAATGGGGAACACCGGGTAGAGAAGGCTATTTGCTGTGTCTTATTTGCTAAGCTGCTTTATAACTCTGTAAACTCTCTTTTCAAGGGATAAGTCGATACCTCTGCTCCTTGAGGATTAAGAGCACATCTTTAAGTTCTCTGTGGCATCCCCAGCACCTAGCTTGAGGCCTAAAATTCAGTAACTACTCAGTGCATAGTTGTTGGTGAATACATGAATGACCAAATCAGTGAAATTAGTTCTTGATTCATTGAGGTCATACTAAACCAGAGATTGGGTGAAGGGGAATAGAATCGGGAAAGAGAGTCGGTGTGCCGGTGGAGAAGAGCTCTCCCCTCCGGGGCACTGGCAGGATGTTAGCAGAGGCAATGTACACTACCAAACGTAAGGTAGATAGATAGTGGGAAGCAGCCGCAGAGCACAGGGAGATCAGCTCGGTGCTTTGTGACTGCCTGGAGCGGTGGGATGGGGAGGGTGGGAGGGAGGGAGATGCATGAGGGAAGGGATGTGGGAACAGATGTATATGTATGACTGATTCACTTTGTTATAAAGCAGAAACTAATAAAAAAAATAAAATAAATAAAATAAAAATAAAACCAGAAGAGCAAGGATTCAATCCTGACTCTGTCACTCGGTAGCTGTGTGACCTCAGACAAATTGTTCAGTCTCTCTGGGCCTCAATTTCATCTCTATAACAAGACGTTTAGTACCTACAAATATGATGATAGTAACTTTGGGATGAAATGAAGCAGGGCTGGGAGAGAGCCTAATGGTGTCCAGCCCAGGGTCTCTGCACACCCTTTACAAGCTGGCATTTTAGTGCGCTTGGCTGAATCTGTGCCTCCATCTTTTTTAAATGTACGAGACAATTTGTTTTCCTACCAGTGGAGCTCAGTGTATATCTTCCAACCAGCCAGGGTCCACTCTCCTCTCGGTGTTCTTTCTTATAGACCCAGGGCCAGGAAGCCTCTCTTGTCCTGTGTGTGATGTTTCTCCTGGGTGGGTTACCACCCCCGAGTGTCCCCAGCCTCCCCTCTATGGTTCCTGGAATCAGCAATGCAATGGGTCTGAGTGAGCACCTCATAGAAACTCAGAACCCATCCTCATGTGTTTGGGGAGCTGCGGGGTGTGGAGCACAGATGGGAATTTTCTGCTGTGCTTTTTACCTAAAATCAGGCCTGGGGCCAGCACTAATGACTGTGCTTTATGAGCAACAGCAACTCAGGCTGCAAGGAGATCCAGGCCCTGGTCCAAGCCCTCCTTCGGTTCCCACTCCTCTGCCCATCCCCGCCACCACCTACACACAGGCGCCGGGGACAGCTCCTCTGGAGGCGGCCCCTCCCCCTGCTGTAGCACTCTGGCTTTCCGATGGGCCCGCCAGCTCCGGGAGTGGCTCCTGGGGTTAGGTCCCCACAGCTCATTTTCCATTAAGGTCACCAGGCAACCACCAGAAAGCGACAGCTCCTGACGCAAGCCCTCCTCTGACCGGCGACAAGCTCTGTATCCCGTTACTAAGCCTGGGCTGGCTCCAGGGCTGTGGACGTGCCAAAGGCGTGTTGCCTGGGAGGGCGGCCTGGACAGTTCCAGCCGTACCCTCTGCGGTGCCCGTGGAGCTGGGACCTTGGGCCATGGCAGTGAGGGCGTGCGGGGAGTCAAGTAGGGGCACCAAGGCTTAAAGTCAGACATGGGTCCCAAATGAAGCCTTGACTTTATCTCATTCTGACTGGAACTGTTTTTCTTTTTGGGTGTCACCCTGGAAATAAACTGCTGCGCTACTTAAAAAAAATGATACTAACATCACATTTTGATAGGGTGATTGACAGTGTTCAAAGCAGATTTATATCCATGGTTGAGATTTATCCTCCCACTAGCTGTTTGAAGTAAGTAAGGTATTGTCTCCATTTTAGAGATGGGGAAACTGAGGCTCAGGGAGAAATTGACAGGCCCAGGGTCACTTCAGCAAATAAGTAGTTGACTGAGACCCATCTTAGGACTTCTTCCCACATCAAGCTGAGGTGTTCATGTGTTCTTCTTTCCCAAGGACTTTGCTGTCCTTAAGTTAATTAATCCAGTCACCTACGAACTTACTCATTGATACTCATTTAACAAATACTATGGAGTGCCTACTACATGCCAGGTACTTGTAAAGCAGTGAACAAAACATGCAACCACCCTGTCCTCATGGCACCTGAATTCTGAGAGGAGACAGACAGAAGAATACTTGTGAGATGTCAGTTGGGGATAAGAAGACTGGAGAAAGTGAAGCAGAGTTGTGGGCTGTGGAGAGCCAGTGTGTGTCCGTGTCGGAGATGGACCAGAGCCCCTGTTTACACGGGCTGATCAGGGAAAGCCTTTCAATAAGTTGCCATTGGATCAGAGCCCATAAGAAGTGAGGAAGCCCTCCCGGTGGTTCCTGGGCGTGTGCTGGGTGACATCATGGCTTTGGGTGTGCACCCCAGCTCCCCAAGGAGAGATGAGAAAGCCTGCGACTAAGTTGCCCAAGTCCCAGTGCTCTAAGTAGGGAAGAAAGGGAGCAGACCAAGGTCTGTTGTCAAATCTCTGCTTTTCCATTTTTTTTCAATTTGGCCATGCCATGTGCTGTGCGGCCAGGGATTGAACCTGGGCCCCGGGCAGTGAAAGCTCTGAGTCCTAACCACTGGACTGCCAGGGAATTCCCTCAAAGCTCTGCTCTTAACCACTCCCAATTTCAGACCAAGACATCTTATCGGGTGGGGAGATACGAGGGGCAGGGTCCTCTTTCCTTACATTCCTCAAGAAACATTTGGTGTTTGCCAATCCTGCCTAACAGATTTCAATAAGGCACAGGCTGGCATAATAAAAACAGTGGCCTGTTTGTATGATCTGACTTCCTTTTTATTTCCTGTTTATATGTCATATCAGGCAAAGGACCAGAGTGCAGAGATTACAGTCAACATCAAGCGTGCTATAGCCAGGGAGATTGGACTAATGATGATAAGTTTTCTTCAAATGTCACCATATGCCAGGCGCTCTGCTAAGTACTTTATATCTAGTATCTCACTGAACTTTCACAAAAATCCTCTAATACAGATTCTCCTTTTATCTTCATTTTACAGATGATGAGCTTGAGTTGCATAACCCAGCCAAGGTTACATGACCAAGAAGGATCTGACTCAGATTCAACTCACCTCTTATACTGTAAACTGAGCTCTAAAGCCCTAAGGAATGGGTGAGGGAAGTCGTAAGTGGTGAGAGCTGATGAAAAGGAGGCAAAAGGGCAAAAGGCAGAGCAGACTGTGGGTCCGCTTTGTTGGCCCACATGTGTGTCTAATACACCCAAGTGGAGTAAATTGGGATTGGTTCTAAGCGAAGTGCCCAGAGCTGTACCATGGAATTATGACAAGCAATTCATGAATTCACTAAGAATGTGGGGGTAACTCTTGACATACTTAACATTTGATTTTTTAATTTCCATTTTTTTCTGATTATTAAAATATAGGCTTATGGACAATGAATGAGAACATGCAGAAAAGAGTGAAGTAAAATGAAAGCATCTCTAATCTTAACAAAGACAATCACTATTACCATTGTGCTATCCTAGGGTCCTGTCTTCTTTCTAGATTTCAACAAAGCATATACATATTAAAATATGTAATTTAGTCAAACAAATTCTTTACATGTAATGATGCAAGATCACCTCCTTCTGTGAGTGGAACTTGCCTGGGACCCCATCTCCACATACACAGCTGGGGCTCAGGCTCAAAGTCTCCCCTTTCCCCTTTACCCATCACCTATGGGTTGCACAGGAGTCTGTGTAAAGCCAGGCTCTGGCTGGGTGCTGTGGTCTCCGGAAGGATTTTCACTGACCCTGGGCTCTGGCACAGCCAAAGGGCATCCGCCTCTGCTACTGTAGCTATACGTTTCCCTGACAGGAGCTCCTCTTTGCCCTGCCTAGATGGAGGACATTCACGAGCAGACAGCAAGATTCACGGCCATCTGGCTTCTCCCTGTCCTCCCCCAGATGAGCTAAAGCCAGATGACAGAGCCTGAGACAGACCCGAGGAGGGGCAGCTGGAGGATGGATGGCAAGCCAAGTGGAGGAAGACAATATCTGGTCCCTGATCGGCCTTTGGCTTAATCGTAACCACATGAGCTAAGTCAGAGCTACAGAGTGGAATTGGGATTAGAAGAGAGTTTCCTTCCGGAGGCTGATGGGGACAAAGCTATTACTGCGTGAGACCATGTGACGTTGCCGACATCATCCTTTTAACAATGATGGTAACCGCAGCTGACGTTTATTGAGCGCCCATTATTTGCCGGGCACTGTACTCAGTGCTCTGGGAGGACGACCCCATTAGTCCTCATAACACACTGTGCAGGTAGGGGTTACTGATGTCCTCCTTGTGAAAATGAGGATGCTGAGCCCCAGAGAGTAAGTAAGATGCCCAAGGTCACCTGGCTAGTTCACGGTTGAGCTGTGCTTTGAGATAAGACAGTTTTACTAAAGATCCTTTCACATGAGGTTCAATTGCATTCATTCATTCATTCACTAAGCAAGCATACTAATTCAAGCTACTGTCGTCTCTCACCTGGATAACAGGTAATAATAACTTCTTAAGTCTTTCCTTTCTCTGATACACAGAGGTTCAACCTTGGTTGTATATTGGTATCACC
This sequence comes from Mesoplodon mirus, assembly GCF_964341445.2. Lineage (NCBI taxonomy): Eukaryota > Metazoa > Chordata > Mammalia > Artiodactyla > Ziphiidae > Mesoplodon > Mesoplodon mirus. The sequence continues at coordinate 135,319,836 of NC_138983.1, read as the reverse complement.
TGGGAAAGTTACATCACTACAGATGCCTAAACTCAGAGATGCTCATTTAACTTGTCTGAGATATGGTCCAGGCAGAAGCTAGGTATATATAAATTCTGATCATGTCTCTGTCCTGCTTTAAACATTTTCCTGAATAAAGGCCTTGATTCATAGCTTGGCTTCCCTCCCTGACTCTGTGACACCGGCCCCACCCTCCTTACCAGCCTCCTTTCACACAGCCCAGCTGCAATCTCAGCACGCTGCCACTCGGGCCTTCTGGACTTCCTGGAATGTTCCAGGCTTCTCGCTGCCTCAGGGTCTTCACATGCTGATCACAATTCCCTTCCCTGTTTGTCTGATTGACTTCTACTTATTCTTTAGGTCTTAACTTGGTGCAGCTGATTATAAAAGTAGTCACAATTCTTCACCCCCCCTCCATCGGCACTTCTTGCCACGTAACTTCCTGTGGAGGGGCAGAGTTTCTTTTCCCTCTTCTCGAATCTGAGCTCGCCTGTGACTTGCCTCCATCAACAGGATTCTGCAGAAGGGATGAGCCTGAGCCTCATCAGTCTTGCAGGTTTCTGCTTCCTCTCTTGGAACCTCACTGTCACCATGTGAACAAGCCTGGTCTGGCCTGCGTGTGGATCCCATCTGAGGCCATCTTAGACCAGCTAACCCCAGCTGATCTGGAAATGAACCACAAATTCATGAGGAGGCCCAACTGAGATCAGAGCCTGGTCTGGATCAACCAGTTCTTTCAGTTGATACACAGACTTGTGAGCAATAATAAATGGTGGTGTTTCAAGACGCTAAGTTTTGCGTTGATTTGTTATGCAGCAAATCATAACTGATACATTTCAATATTACTTCCTGTTTCTCTTCTAACCCAGATCTTGTTCTCCCATTTGTCTATTTTCATGGCACCTTGTTCTAGTAACTTTTGGCATTTATGATAATTGTATCACAGTTAAAAATTGTGCCATTAAGAATATTTTTCTCTCTCTGATTAGAGTTTAAGCTCCATGAGATCAGATTTGCCCCCTGAAATACTCTTTTCATCTAGCACAGTTTTGTACATAGTAAATGCTAAATAAATATTTGTTATAAAACAAATACAAAATGAATGAATATATTCACTAAACATTTATAGTGCCTTCTACATATTGGGTACTAGGCAAAATTTTAAAGATATAAGGATGAATGGGGTGCAGCCTTTCCTCTTATGGGGTTCACGTTTTTAAAGGCTGGGACATGCATGTGTAAATAAAAAGTGTAGCCCAAGTTCATACGCATAATTGAGGATTACAGTGTCGACAAGAGAAGGATAGAGTAGTTGGTTGAATACATCTAGAGGAAAAAAAGAGGTTTCTATATGGAGAAAATATTTGAGAAGATGATTCTGTATCTGATGAGTGTGTAGCATGGGTATTCAGATGGTATAAGTGGTGCTGCCCTTGGCAGTATGACTTTTCAGAATGACGAACAAAGCTTGTTAATTTTCCGTACAAGACAAAAGAACGTCTTCCCTCGATTTACATAGCAGCTGCATTTATGGAAAATGCAAACTGCACAAAACCGTGCTTTAAAATTGTACGAAAATTAGGTCCTATGTGTTTATATGTAAATGGAATTAAGTATTAGGCTCAGATAGTTATAAATAGGTTTTCACCCACACGAATGTCTGAAGGGACTTCTGAAAACAAGCCATGTGGAACGTGGGATAATTTTTCGTTGCCTGGGAATGTCCACTGTATCTAGGATACCTAGTTCCCCTGGCTTTTCCACACTAAATGGCAATGGTGTGACAATGCAAAATTCATTTTCAATTTCTAAGGCTTTTTTACCAGTGTGGCACCACAGCAGCTGAACTACTGATGTAGAAAAAACTGCTTTGACTAGTTCACCTCCATGTTTTATGAAACAGTGTTATTTGAAAGGCCTATGCTTTCCACACAAGTGTTCTAACACTTTCAAATTACTTTGGTATAATTGCAAAAGAGGATTCAACAGACTTTCTTGAAGGAGAAAGAATCCGAATACACCACTTCTGTCTCTGGAAGCAAATGCCCTTAATATCTGTGCCATTCACAAGAAGGATGTGGTCTGGAAGCCCAGGAAGCCCACATTTCCACAGGAGTAGGAACAGCTCAGCCAAAAACTCATTTCATGGTTCTTGGTCAACATCAGCATAAAACCTGTGAAATTTCCTGGAGACTTATTCTGAATAGAGCGAGTCCTCATTCATTTTTACTGATGGGAGTAGTTTGGATTAGTGAAGAATCCTAGTGGTTAGACATTTGTATAACATTTAACAAATCATTTTAAAGAGTATATAATCAATGAGCAAATATTTGAACACTGCATTAGGTGAAGTCACTATGCTGGCTGCTTTGAGAATACAGAGAATCTTACTAAATGTTTCTGATCTTAAAGGAAGTAAAAGTCTAAATTTGGAGATAGAATGTAATTGTGCAAAATTTACTGACAACAAAAATGGCAAATGCCTAATGAGTGGGACAGGCACTAAAGGCTTTCGTAGTTCAAGGGCAAAGAGGTCACTGAGAACTAGAGTCATCACGGAAGTTTTCACAGAGGCTGGAGCAGACAGGAAAGGGCATTCCAGGTGGAAACAATGGCATGCAGAAAAAAAAGAGGCAGCAATATGAATGGCATCTTCTAGAGACTGTGAATAGGCTCATCTGGCCAGAGTGTTACTAGGTAGTAGCTAATAGTACTATAACCATGGCAATTTATAGCCTCATAGCTAATCACTTCCAACACCATAGCAAGATATCAGACTTGGTGCTCTAGGAAAGAGGGGTCATTGAACATTTTGATCAGGAGAGTGAAAGGATCAAAGGTTATTTAGGTAATGGGAGAAACCTTTTGGTTTTTTACCCTGTTTTATATCTCATTGTGGATAAATATCTAGTAAAGAAATACTTCTGGCCTCTGAATCCCCTAATGTAAACATCTCCAGGGAAGGAGGAATTATTTTTCTAAATGAGAAATTGGGAGATACACCTGGGCATGTGTTATTCAGCCCCCTTCCTACTCCTCTCCTAAGATATTCCTGTAGAGTGTGTCTCTTTGCTACTTACACTCTGAATTTTACAGGGATAGGTCCACATGGAGAGGCCTGCATCCGGATGTGCTTGTGATTGGGTAAGTAACTGTCTAATTCAGAATGAGGTATTAGCATGCCCACTTGGCTACGAACCTCAGCTGCATTCTCCAAAATAGATTTTATCTGTAAAAAAGCCTGACATTTGGATCTGCAGATGTCTAATGCCAGTGTTTCTCTCTTAATTAATTCCAACTTTGGTGGAAGAGCGTTGGTGCCATTTAGCTTCTGCCATGTTGGAGATAAAATATCCGTTTAGACAGAGGTAGAGGAACAGCCTCACCAACTCGAAGACCCTAAAAATGATTCACCAAAGAAAGCTTATGCCTGATACACTTTAGACTTAAAAATTATGTTGGCACCGGAATAATCAAGATCCAGGGCAGAAAACAGAGAAATTTCAGGATACTTCAGATCAGGTGTTGATAAACTACAGCCCACTGGGTTAAATCAGGCCCATCACCAGTTTTTGTAAGCAAAGTTTTACTGGAGCACAATATTTATTTACATATAATCTATGGCTGTTTCAGTATTTAGATATATTCATCAGAATTGAGTAGTTGCAACCAAGGCCATATGGCCTGCAAAGCCTCAAATTATTTCTGAATTCTGAGTGGTCATTGGGAATCAGATACCATTTACACATGTTTTTATTTTAGTTTGCAAGAGCATAGTTTACTAAATTGAAAATCTGCGGTAGATTATGAAGGGAAAGGAATGATCTTTCTCATTATTTCCATCAAAATATAAACATTAAGAGATAAGTCATCTACCAAATAAATAATCGTCACTAAATATCCCTCATCAATTTATTCTGTTTGTGAAATTAATTCTTGTGCTGCTGGATTTTGGACAGCAGTCTATGTTCTTGAATTTATCTGCTTTTGAACTAAAAAGACTCCTGGTACAGTCCCATGGTACAGTCTAACAACTGGCTCAGCATTGTCAGCTTTAAGCTCTGAAGCCCATACTTTAGAATTTCTACTCCTTGAAATAACAATAGTTAACAGTATTTGGTAGAGTCCTTTGCATGAAGCTCTGAGATTGTCTTTTGTTGAACACGTGAAAAGCTGTGAGCTTTCAGGTAAGCATCTGAGGAAAGCAGAAAATATGTGTGGATAAAATTAACCATAATTTGTGTCGTTAATTTATTACAGTCATTAATAATATCCAAATGGAGTAGTACAAAGTTCTCTACTGGGGGACAATAAGTAACCATTTCATAAAGATTTAACAAATGTTTCTCCTGAGGATAAGAACATATTATAGAGAGTAAAGACATTAATAATTCTCCAGGTACTTCCAATTCAAAAAGTGTACAATTTCAGAAATATTTATATTAATGACATTTTACCTACATAAAACTATCCTTTGACTTAACATCTCTTCCCATGCCGCTCTGAAAATAGCACTGAGCTAATTAGGAAGTACAGATCATACCAAGTATACCTAATCATTTCTAGTATTTCTTTTTATAGAAGGTGAAAGGACAAATCTTTGTGACTGTCCAGGGCTTTCTGGGAAATCTCAAAAATAGTTTTGGGTGTAAAAGAAATTGCAATTTCTTTTTTTTGTGTGTTTTTCAAATTTGGGATATGCTCTTAGCAAACTAAATTCAAGAGAGTTCTAAAAGTAGATTTGGTGGCTTGATTAAGATAGTATCACAGGTGCCTGAGAAACAATAGTGTGAAGGATAATTTTATGCGTCAACTTGGCTGGGCCAAGGTGCCCAGATAATTGGTCAAACATTACTCTGGATGTTCCTGTGAGGGTGTTTTTAGATGAGATTAACATTCAAACTGGTGGATTTTGAGGAAATCAGATTGCTTTCCACCATGTGGGTGGGCTGCACCCAATCAGTTGCAGGCTTGACTAGAACAAAAGGCTGACCTCTTTCGAGTAAAAAGGAATTCTGCCAACAGGTGGCCTTGAACTGCAGCACCAGCTCTTCCCTGGGTGTCCAGTCTGCTGGCCCACCCTCATGTTTTCCTTGATAAACCAAAACACTTTCCATCATTATGAAAACACAGTTGTATTTTCTTGCCACTATCTCTGCTAGTATAGTATTAATCACCCATATTTACTATAACTTGTAACTAAATTAACTAACTTGTACTTTCATAGGAAAAAAACTGGGAGGAAGGTGATTGATAATTATTTGTCCATTTGCAAGCATTTTAGCAGAATTGCTAGCATATGATATACATGGTACAACTACCCACAGTCACATACACCCATTTTACAACTTCCTAAAGTGACAAAATAAATACATCCATTAACATGACCCAAAGGTATAGTCACTCCATAACATACAAAAATATGAAACAAAAGTATATAGATTAGATACATATTATGATCAATGTTTTAGTATTCTATTTTATTTAGAATCTATTCAGGTGTACAGAGATTAGTCATTAATTAATTTAATATCAGTTCTAGTTAAAATTAACTAAGAATCTTTACACTTATTTTTAAGCTGAAACATTACAGAACATGTTAAAACTTTGTTGAAATTATATTTTAATTTAGTTGAACATCAAATCTTATAAAAACAAGATAAATGCTTATATTATACTTAACATTAATAAAATCAGGATTTGAAAATATGATTATTTTCAAACAAAATGACCAAACCAGTATGGATTCACTTTAATTATGTAAACTTGGATTTTTACATAAAAATACTTCTGGGCTAGCAGTTTCTATGAAAAGAACTTTTTATTCCCTTAAAAATATATTTAAAGTATTAGGTGTTTAGTTTCTTTATTTTCTGGGAAAATATTCTGAATTCTGGGAATATATATTTATAAGCACTTATTCTCGCTAAACTAATTAAAACATAGCTCTTTTAATTTAAAATACATTATGATCTCATTTCTTAATATACTCTAGAGGTAGAAAAATATTTCACATTCACACACTGAGAGGTAAAGACTTCCCTCCCTTATACAAAGAGATACCCTGGCTTCAGTTTTACAACTTTAACCATGGGTCAAAGTAAACAGAAAGACTCATCAGACTAGATCTCAAAGATTAGTTCTCCTTCTCAGAGGACATATAATTTTTTTTTTTTTTTTTTTTTTTTTTTTGTGGTACGAGGGCCTCTCACTGTTGTGGCTTCTCCCGTTGCGGAGCACAGGCCCTGGACGCACAGGCTCAGCGGCCATGGCTCATGGGCCCAGGCGCTCCACAGCATGTGGGATCTTCCCGGACCAGGGCACGAACCCGTGTCCCCTGCATCGGCAGGCGGACTCTCAACCACTGCGCCACCAGGGAAGCCCAGGACATATAATTTTTATTTAAGCTCATAAGTAGACAGACAAACAAAAATTAATAAAACGGATTCTCTGCTGTTTCTCAGCTTAGAATAGATACCCATCATCCAAGAGAAATCACCAAATGGTCAGATTAATAAAATTAGATGCCCAATCTTGTTGCCGTCGATAAGGAATAACTGATCAGCCATGCACAAATCAGACCCAGAACTGAACTTGGCTAAGTATAGAAACGAAAACAAAAACACAAAATCTGGAGGAAAAGACCAGAAAAAGGGTCAAGACAGGTTAAGTTGTTGTGCCCCTTGAGAATCACTCCAAGAACCAACAAAAGAGATTTTTGGACTTGCTCCATGAAATGAATATTTAGATAATTCAGTTTAATTGGCTCTGTAGGCATCTCAGTGGGACCTCCACAACTGTTAAAGTATAATTTTCAAAAAGTTAAAAACATGACTCTCATTCACATGTAGGAGGACTACTTCTCCAACATTATTCTTAGTTTTTCATAGTTGAGGAAACCAGTAAGATGGTAAAGCTGCCTCAGAGAGGACAGCTTTGAGGAACTGGATATTTTATAAGCATTAAAAAATAAAAAAGAATGTTAGAATAAGATTGTTAGGATAGGTACCAAATTGGTTAATGTTCAACAGGACAATAAAACTGTAACCTTTGGGATTATCTTCTCTAATAGAAAGAAATATGCTAGTTAACCTGAAACTTTACAGCATCTGGGCCATAATCAAACTGTATTAGGAAAGTCAAACATAAAGAAATTCCCCAAGAAAATTAAAGAATCCTTGGGCAGGCCTATTCAATGCTTCTGTATGATATTGGAAGAAAATACCATCTTCCCCTTTGATTATTTTTTACAGGTTTTGGGCAATTTTTCTTAATCTTTTATTGCCCCTGTTCTGTTTGTATGACTCAAACATGTTTTGATTTTGCAAACAATTACAGTTCTTCTTGAATTTCCTAGGCAGGCTTGATTTCTAGAGGTCAAGCCTTTTAAATATAGGTATTTCAAATTCTCTTCTAGCATTTGGGTTTACAATGATTCCATTGATTTTTTTTCTCTTTATGTCCTCCCAAGATAATGGTATATTCTTTTAATAATAAAGACTCTCCTTCCTTTTTCTTTGTTTCCTAAAGCAATCTATAATAATATTCTTCTGTTGGAGGAGCTGTAGCTTGGGACTCCAACGTCTAAAGCCTCCTTCTAAACATATGTGATTAACTAAGTTACGCCATTTACTCTGGGGTGACTCTTGGTAAGAAAAGCTGCATGAATTCAAAGTTATTCCTCCCACATTTTCCTCTTTGGGCTCTAAAAGGGCTTCAAAACAACATGGAAAGATGAACAAAATTATGGGTAGCTGATCTAAGACTAACTCTTCCTGGTTTAAACACTTAAAGCTAGCATGTCACATCACGGTGTTCTGTAGCACAGGTGGGAAGTGGTTACTTTTTTAAAACAAATTTATTTTTATATCTATTTACTTTTTATTGAAGTATAGTTGATTTACAATGTCGTGCTTGTTTCAGGTGTACAGCAAAGTGATTCATTTACATATATAATCTTTTCACATTCTTTTCCCATATAGTTTATTACAGAATATTAAGTACAGTTCCCTGTGCTATACAGGAGGTCCTTGCTGTTTAGAAAAATGTCTACCCTTGAAGTGTAAAGTCTATACCTCCTTTCTTGTTGGAGAAATGCAGCAGAGGCAGCCAATGTTGTTCTGCAGGGCCCCTTCCTGGACACTGCCCAGCTCCTCGCTGACCCACCACAAGGCCTGCAGGGCTGTATTAGCAAGACTTTTTCCTGTGATCAAATTCTTGCTAGAATAGGCACAGCTTTCACGCGCTTACTAAGCCCCCCTTTTGTTGGGCATTTTGCTATGGTGTGTGGGTGCTGAGGAAAGCTACAAACCTGCCGAAGAAAAGTGCCATCAACTCTAGTGACTTACAAATATCAAAATCCCATATGGTTGACTTCTAAAGCCTGAGGCCTTAATCTGCCTCCACAAGCTGCACTAGATAAAAGCCTCACAACCCACAACTATAACAGCCAGCCGCCTGGCATAAGGTCAAATCTCCACAAAATCCATGGTTGCTAAAAGCTATGACCTAAAGCCTGCAATCAAGGCCCCATCAGGAACCTTAATCTACAGGTGCTGTTTAGTTTTCCAAATTCGAATCCTTTTCTATTTCTGAAGTTTTCCAGCTCATTAAACTGAATGTTGGATTCATAAGGAAAATAAATAACATCCCATTTTTTTCTTGCCCCAGTTTGGATACTGAGAGATAGTCTATGGAGTTGACAGGCTGAAGATGGACATAGCATCTTTCTTTGAATGAAGTGGTTGGAGACCACGGCTCAGGTGAGAAGGTCGTAAGGACTTGCGTTGCATGAAGGCTTCCTCTTCCACTACCCTCACACATGAGGCAGAGTTTCCAGGAATTGTGCATCGGTGGAGGGAATGTGAGTGAAGAGGCTTATAAGCTACAGAACTAAGGTACACACAGGTAAGTTACTCTCTTGGGAAGGAAGGAGTAACAGGAAAGTGGGAACATCTTCTAATTGAACTCTTTCCAGAACATCGAGTCCAACATGAGACACAGAGAACTAGAATCACTTTTTACATCAGGACCTTGGAACAAAAAGTTGACAGGCCTTGGGATCTTAGAATCTTCCATTCATGTGTTAGTCATTCCTTTGTTCATTCAAAAATATTGATATTCTACTATGTGTTCCACATTGTACTAGAAACTGGAAAGCAAAAATACATAGGATTCGTAGGGTTCCAGCTTTCATAGACTTTCTAATTTGTGTGAAAGACAGAAATTGAACAAATGCTTGCCCTTATCATGGCTGCCAAAATCCAAGAAAACACAGGGCTCTCAGGAACTTTTTCTCTTGAAAATGAGGGAAAATCAAAATCAAATTGGCTTAAGAAAAAAAAAGCATTTTATTTGCTTACGTAATTAAAGAGTTGACATCTTAAGGCATATCTCACAGTAGGGGTTCCAGAACTATCCAAGTTTGGTTTCCCATCTCTGCTTCTATTGTGTGTATGCCACGTGCTGTTTACAGAAGGCTCTTGGAGATAGAGCAGCTCTAGATCTTATGTCTCAACTTCAAGACCAGTGGAAAAGAGTGAGAATCTTTATACCAGAATTCTCAGAAAAAGGTCTGATTGGGTAATAAGCCCATTTCCATGCCAATCACTTTGGCTTTGGCTTGTGCCCCATGGAGCTCCACCAGAATGAGATGTGTGGTGTATGATTGAGGGTGAGCCTAGGTCCCCAGAAAGGATGGGATAGGCTTATTATTAGAAGGTTGAATGGACACAGGGACACAAAAGCCACAGTTGTTCACCATGAGTGAATTAGTCTGAGGATAACAGAGAAGCCTTCTCTTCGGAAGACATGGTATCTCCATGATCTGAAGATCTGAAGATCTGTAGAGGTTAGTTAGAGGTAAAGAGCATTCCAGGTTGACGGAACAGCGTGTGAAAGATTAGAGGGAAGAAAATTATATATTTCAGGCCACTATGATCAAAAAAGTGATAAAGGGAGGGGGGAGACTGGAGAGTAGGTTGGAAATGTAATAGGTATCAGATTATAACAAGTCTTGTCGGTCATAGCAGAGCCTTTATTTTGGTTTTAATCTAGCCATTTGGATCAAGGAATGGTAGACAAGGGAGAAAGAAAGAAAGAAAGAAAGAAAGAAAGAAAGAAAGGAAGGAAGGAAGGAAGGGAGAGAAAGAGGGAAAGGGGGAAGGGGGAAGGGAGGAAGGAAGAAAGGAAGGAAGAAAGAAAGAAAGAAAGAAAGGAAATTTACCTGGGTGACTATATATTCTATGGACAACATTCCATTATAATCTCAAGGGTCTGCCCATTTTTTAAAATGTACTTGAATGTAGATATAGCTAATATTTCTTAAAATAAATGGTCCCTTAGCTGGGCATTAGAAATCATTGTGCTCACCAGAGATATCTGATAAAATGATACTTAGTGGGTATGGGCTATTACTTAACATACCGAGAAACAATATTATCATCATTCTCTTTTGATTTAGACTCACTGTTCTTCAAATAACTTTTTTATCTTTCAGTGGTTGGAACCAGGCCAGTTCTAAGCAACAGTTATATATTAATAATAATAAGAGGAGGATGTGTGTGCAATGTCTTAGCACAGCTATCATTTCACCAAGCATGAGGTGTAGGGGCCAAATCATCGGGTCAGGGCATGGCTGCATCCTCCTTGGAGATCATGCTATCTTGGAAGACAGAAACTTTTTAGAGAACAGAAGGCAATAGAAACGTCAGCGGGGCAATTCTCTTCATTTTGCTGCCAAACTTTTCACCTTACCATTCTCCAGATTATTAAGAGATCAAAAGCTACTGTGGCGATGAGCCAAATCAAGAACTTTTGCTGCCGTCACTGTAGGGAGAAAGCTAATGACTGAACAATATCTGTATCCCAACAACATCAAGATGAGATAAAAGCCTCCTTTCTAAGGGGAAATTGAATAATCAGAAAGAAGTGTTACAGAGAGAGGCTGGAAGGAGTTTAAGTCACGGAGTGAAACCTCTTGCTGAATCAGGATTAGCAACAGTGATTTGACAATATTTTCCTAGGCATTTCTTGACTGAAGTAATGGCAGAAAAATTAAGGGTGATGCTGTAACTGGCAGAGTCTGTTGTTCCTCAGAAAGAATGCAATTATGTGAAGTGATGGATGTTAACTAAACTTATTGTGATCATGTTGCAAGATTTACACATAACAAGTCATTATGTTGTACACCTTATACTAACACATGCTATAGGTCAATTATATCTCAGTAAAACTGGAAAAAAAAGAAACAAACAAACTAGGAAGCGACAACTGAAAAAAAAAAGTCTCGTTTATGCCAGATGTGTACAGCTGCTGATTCAGAAATATAAGAAGTCTTGGACAAGAAAAAAACAAAAGAATGTAAATTAATGGATAGACGAGTCTCTTAAGAGTGTAGGAAGATGTTGAATGGATCCCCAGCTTCCTAAGAATCAAAAATGCAGAAAACAGAAACAGAGATATAACAAGACCTAGGTGAGAGCTATCCTAGTGCAGATCCACCCAGAGAAAAAGGTCAAGATGACCCTTGCTCCTTGGGCTTATGTGTGCTAAGGTCTCCAGTTCTGAATGTTTCTGGCAAGAAAGTTATGGAAGGTTTTAGGGTTTAGGGTTGTGTGCAGAAGGGCCTTGGTTTGGGAACATGTGTGTCTAAATGTATACGGTAAGTATCTTTGCTTTTTTGTGGTAAGGCTACCCCCTCCCCCAACTTGTGAACTAAATAAAGAAACTATTCTACCACCACGTCTATTGTTTCAAAGCTGGCAAGAAAAAGAAGAGATAGAAAATCATTAGGCTTGACTGAAAGGAAATCAGGCTGTAATGTTTTTGAATTTGGGTCAAATTCCAGAGCTTTGATACTGAACTCCTTTGGACAATTTCTATTAGATATATCATTACTGGCCTGTGTCTAGTGGCAGAAGAGAATTGTAAGCATTCTGTGGGCTAAGAGAGCTGAAACATTGTTATGAGGTTGTGTGAGCCAGTCTTTCAAGGATGAGTGCTTCTTTTCATATTTCTTTTGGGGATCCCATATGCCATACCAATAACCAGCACTGGTCCCTTAATTGTTTGGGGTCAGATGAAATCTGGCAGAGCAACAAAGGGCTTTGGGTTTTGCAAATTGATGATTGCACAACTTGAGGAAAGGACAACTGTTCTGTCTTAAAAAATGGCTTTCTCAGCATATGGGAACCACGAAAGTTACAAAGGTCTTGAAGCAAACTGGCTGGCAGGAGCAAATTCCTAGGGAAAACACAGTGAATCACTGGGACTCTCCTTACCCCAAGCAAGAATATCTACCAGCTCATATAAGCTAATTGACAGTGTTGCTAGTCTTTCTCCTACCTCTTCTCAGGCTTGCTCCCAGTCGGAAGAGTTGGTCTTTGGTTGCTGGGTCCCTGGAAAAATAGTTTCCCACCATTCTTTTCGTCTTTATCTTCAGCAGAGATTGAAGGAGGCAGACAGAATGAGGTCTGTCTGCAGTCAGCATGACTGTGAGAACTGTTTACATCTGTGTAAGTCTATGGGGGGGACACTATTCGCTATGAGAGTGGTTGCTCAGAAACAGAATAGGGAGATGTGGGTGGCGGTTACGGGAGAGACATGGGAGGGGGAAGGACGGGGGCCAAGGGTGGGTTCCTCTGCTCATGGCCAAGGACAGAAGGGCTGTTTGCAGAGCTCAGCCTGCAACTCAGAAACTGTCTGCGCAACCCAAGATGCAAGACGTTGCAGGAAGATGTGGTCCATGGTGACCGCAGTGAGGATTGGGAAGGCAAGTGACCCAATGAGACTTTTCAGCCTTAATCTGTGCCATTTGACCCTTGGTCCAAAGACACGGGGTTTGTGCCACTTGCTCCAGGAGACAAATTTGCTCAACTGCCTCCAGTTTGAAGGGGGACACCTCGGGGTGTCCTGTCCACCTCGGGGAATTTTTCTTCTGGCCTCTTCTGTCTCCCCTCCCCTCTCCTTCTCTCTGTCTCTCTCCCTCCTTCTTGTTTGGCTGGTCATTCATTTCTCAAGAGTCTTCCCCTATGAGCTTTTACCTTTCTTCTTTTTTCCCACCAGCGTCCAAGGCAAAGTCCAAGGCGTGTTTAGAGGACTTTTAATGGGCGGGAGACTGGGGAAGGGGTGTGGGGAGGATAAGGAACGTAGCATGGAGACCACGAGGGGCTTGGTGGACATGAACTTGCCTTTTTGTTTTTTGCCACTGTTCTCTTAAATTTGTGCGATTGTTTATTGGGTAATCATGTTAATTTTCTTACCTTCTGAGGCATGCACGCTTCTCTCTATGGAGAGATAAAGACTTATTCACTTCGGGCTTCCCTGGTGGTGCAGTGGTTGAGAGTCCACCTGCCGATGCAGGGGACACGGGTTCGTGCCCCGGTCCGGGAAGATCCCACATGCGGCGGAGCGGCTGGGCCCGTGAGCCATGGCCGCTGAGCCTGTGCGTCCAGAGCCTGTGCTCCGCAACGGGAGAGGCCGCAGCAGTGAGAGGCCCACGTACAGCAAAAAAAAAAAAAAAAAAAAAAGACATTCACTTCAAACAACAGGCTCAGGCATTCCAGGGGTGCATATTCATAGCATATCTGTTAATAACCTCCAGATACATGATGTCACGTGGGCAGATCTGACCTGCTACGCTGCTTTCCCCACTGCTCTCTTCAGAAGTAGGTCCCATTTCCCAGGCTTCTGGGCAAAGGCATGCTGGGAAAGCCAAATGCCTTGGCCAAAGACGCTTTGAAGAAACAGGGAGTGAGGCAGCTCTTACCTCCTCTCACAGAACTTCCTGATTCATAAAATGGAAGAACAGTTAAGACCCCTCGAGGCCACTGTGTCCAAGCCTCTTCATTTTACAGAAAGAGAAACTGAGGACCAGAGAAGTGACTGGCCCAGGACTCCTATTTATGGTAGAACTGGGACTAGCATTTCAATCCCTGATTCCTGGTCCGGGGCTCTTTTCAGTCAACAGCAGGACACTCAGGGCCCCTCATTCTCCCTCCCTAAGCCCTGGAGCTGTGGGCGGGTGGGGGACAGATATGGTGGCTTTACACCCAGTTGTTTCCTTCGGTTCTCAGGCCCCCCAGCTTCTGCACGGGAGACTTATCCGCAATTTCTTCTTCCCGTCTCCCGAGATTCCTGGGTACTAGTCACTGCTATAACCCCAGAGAGTTCCTTCCCGGAGCATCAGGGCTTGTCAGCAGTTTTCGTCTCTGGAACAGAAGTGGCAGGACCTCAAGAACTTTCGCTTCTCAACACTCAGCTCAATCTCTACCTGACTCAGCAGAGGTTTCTGGAATCTCCCCTCTGTGTGCTGACCAAGTCTCAGATGGGCACTAACCAGAAGCGGTGGGTTGCCTCTCTGTTTCTGTAGTGAGAAGACCAGAAAAAGCTGATGATGACCACTGAGGAAGAAAACGCACAGTAGGTAAACACAGCATCCTCTGCTCTATAAATAACCCTAATTAAGATGAAAACACCCGCACAGTCTCATCGTTTTTTTAATTTTTTCTGTTGGACATCATGGGAGGTCCTTGAAGCAGAACCTCTGGTGCTTGCCAACAATAACCAGGCTCTGAGAAAGAGAAATGTCTATGCTTCTTCCATTTTTCTGGCTAACTTGACTCTGACTCTTTTCTGAGGCTTGACACTGATCCATCTTTCTTTCCCCTCCTGTCTTTTAAGGTGACTTTCAGAGCCCCCATGTCTGACTCCATATTCCCTCCTGAGGTCCCAGTTGATTTATGAAAGCAGTTCAGCAGGGCTAAATTCATCACGCAGTGAAAATAGTGCCAGGAGGGTTTCCCTTGGAGGGAGGAGTCATGGTTATTCTAGGCTCATTTTTAAAAGGGACCAGATAACATTAGACATTGTACAGAATTTCTTTCTCTTAGAGACTGGTGGGCGTGGGAGAAGTGCCTCAGCTATCTGAGGGGGCTGACAAGAGTCTTGGGCCTCAAGGGAGGGCACTGGAGTGTCTGGGTCATTGTACATGAAGTGGGTGGAGATACTGCTGCCAGCAACCAGCCTAAGAGCAGGCTGACTGCATGCACAGAGCTTAGCGAGGCCCTGCACTGTCCCTACCCTCCATCTCCTGAAACGGGAACTTGAGATCTTCCCATACTGCCCTGTGGGCTGGACAGATGACAGGGCCCACACTACCCAGCACCAGGGCCAGGGTGGGAAAGGCAAAGAGAGAAGGGGTCTGGAACCAGAGAAATTACAAAATCCCTGAGCTAAAAATTAGAGTTTATCAAAATTTAAACTCTGAAATGATTATCAATCAACTCCTAATGTTGTGAACAAAAGAAACAGATTCTGATAAGGTTTACTTGCTCAGGTTCACATAGATAACCAGTGGCAGAGCCAGGGTCCCTCATAAATGACAGATGCTAGGTGGTCTCTTCAGAATCACACTCTGCCTTTGTACATCTCATGTCAACTTTAAGTCTCCAAACACTCCCACACAGTTAGGCCACAAATATTTATTGAGAGTAAATATTTAGTGTCCCTTCATGCTCCCAAGCATCCCATGAACAACTCTATCATTTTTCTAATGACACTGAACTCATCTGTTTGTGACTCTCTCTCTTCCACTAGTTGTGAAGATTGAAATCGTGTCGTATTCAACTTCCTACGACTGGGACCTATGTTTGCTGAGTCGTATTGCTTTTTTTCAGGCTAGACTCTGTTCTTAAGAAGATATAAAAGATATAAAGCATATTCCCCTTTATTCCTGTAGCTTATAGCCTAATAAGAGGTGTAAGAAATACATGTGTGATCCTTTTATTTCTTTATACAGGAAGATCTTCAAAAATCACACTTACTTAGTAAATACAATCTGAAAACTTTAACCTGATGTCCAAAGTGGTCCTTTCCTTGGTCCCATCATCTTCTTACTCCCCTTACTCTCTTACATGTGTCAATTGCATGGACAATTTTAAGTCCCTGAAAAGTCCCTGCATCCCCAATTCTAGTCACTTTCCCTACGGAGTAATCATACCCTATGTTGAAATCCAACGTATCCTTCAAGATCCATTTCAAATGCTTCTTCTTCTTGATCCCTTTTACCCAGGAGTGGCTTTGAAACTCCTTCCACATGGTCTTTGTCCCTTATCGATATGACAGGGCCTTTTGTATCGTGGTGGCTGGGTGTATAAAGTGAATTGTACCTCTGGTTCCTTCCCCAGCCTGCATGTTCCTCATAGCTAACTAATTTCTAACTCAGCAACTCTCAGTGCCTAGGCTAAGGAATGCAAATTAATGCTCAATGGACATTTGTAGAATGGATCAATAAATCTACCTTGGTAGACTGAAGTTACTGTAGGCTGGGATTAAATCTTGTCTTTACATTCCCATCACATGTAACACAAGACTGCTTTTCCAGTAGTACTGGTTTCATCCAAGTTTGTTGATTGAAAGAACAACTAGGAATTACAAAGGAGCCTGCCAAAGTGCAAAGTATAGAGTGTTTCTTAAGGGTACTTGCCTAGGAAGCAGAGTTATGCAGTAGAAATAATGTGTGCTCCCTTGAGAAGGTGTTTCTGAGCCAGAATCTGGGTGGGGGAAAGGTGGGAGGAGAGTGCAAGGATGGAGAAAATCAGACTCCCAATAAGGAGAAACCAGCCCTTTGCATTCTAAATAAAGGGCCCCGAGAGATCAATGCCACACTCACCGCTCACATTTCAGTTCTTCAGCGGATGGGAATGTCAGTGGAGAGATATTGGTTTGGAGGTCAGAAGACACTTGGCAAGTTGTTTATTTACTTTGAACATCCACTTTCTCATCTATAGAAGAATAATTTGTTTCAGGCCCACTGGGTGGATCAAATGAAAGAACATACAAATGTAAATTTGAACTGTTTCTCTTTTGACTGTTTGAAGCAGCTTCTGGCATTTCTCTTCTGAGGCTTCTCCTCTACTGAATATATTTTTTTTGTTTGTCCCTTTTCTCTGGATTCAGGGATTTTATCTACTAGTAAAAGGATTATCTGCAGATCATGTGCTTGCTGTTGGTGTTCCTTTTAGCTATTCTTAAGTAAATAATCATGGATTTAGGTATAAAATTGTCTTTACAATATTGTTTATAAAACCTGAGAACCAGATGCAATCTACATATCTAGCTATAGAGAACTAAACAAAATACAAAACATCTGAAAAATAAAATGTCATTCAAGAGGTAGTTCAGTCTATCTTTGAGGTTAAAAATGATAATCACACTTTTGGTACCCATTTGCATTTATCTAATTGTTTAGAGAACTGCTGAGCATCTTTTTGTTTATTGGTTCCGTGTGTGTATAATATGTACTATTTTATCTCTATCTATCTATCTATCTCTATCTATCTATCTAGTTTGTTTTTTTATTTGTTTTAGTGTGCAAGATATCTCCAAAGACATGGAAATCAATCATAGATGACCATAGATTTTATCACCCCATCAAGATACTTCTGAGTGTGAAAACTGGTGCTATTAATAATATAACAGAAAAATAAGCCTATACTCTGATTGCCACGGCCAACATTAGGGCTGTATCACTGCCCTTACACAGAAGACTCCCAGCTTTCTTCTTCTGCGTTCCTTATTTTTGCCAAGGGTTCACTCAAAAATGCAATAAACTTGTTACTGTAATGGCTTTGCTTTACAGAAAAGTTGTAAAGATAATGCAGGGAGCTCCCATCTACCCCTCATCCAGTTTCTCCTAATGCTAACCATCTCACATTATCATGGTACATTTATCAAAATGAAGAAGCCAACAAGGTGCATTGCTATTAACTAAGCTCCTGAGTATCATCAGATTTTGCCAGATTTTACAATCATGGCCTTTTTCTCATCCATGATCCAATCCAGGCTTTCATATTGCACGTAGTCATCATGTTTCCTTAGTTGACTATGGGTTGTGATAATTTTTTCCCCTTGTTTTTCATGATCTTTAGGGTTTTAAGTAGTACTGACCAGGTAATTTGGGTTTGTCTGCTGTTTTAGTCATGATTAGACTGGGATTATGGATTTGGGGGAAGAATACCATAAAGGCGACAGTCTCTCCTCGTCATCATAGTAGGGGGTCCATGTTATAGATATGTCTTATCACTGGTGAAGTTTACCTCAATCAGTTGGTTAAGGCAGGGTTTGCTAGGTTTTTCTATTGTAAAGTTCTCTCACTTTTTAAAATGGAACTTCAACCTCAGTGATAGGAAACTGATTTTGTTGGGCTGATGTATCTCATAGCTTTTCTTTTATTTGCTAAATGTCAGGTCTATAGCCCCAGAGAAAAGACTAAGGCTAAATATTTCTTTAGAGCCCAAACTCCTTCCATGATGATCATAACACATGGCTCCTGAAGTATATAATCTACCCTCCAAAAGGTGGTTCCATCAAAGGTTCAGAATGAAAAGCCTGTAAATAAGAGCTGGTCCAGGAAACATGGGCAGGTCCAAGGCAAGAGTTCCATGATGATACAGTACAAATATCATCCAGATGTAACGTCCTTAAAAAAATACCCTTTCGCCATTCTTAGAGTCAGTCCAAGACAAGGCTGAGGGGAGAATGAGAGCATCTGCCCAGAGGCAGGCAGTAAAAGAATGCATTTTCTACCAAGAATTTAAAAACAAGGATGAAACTCACTATAAGTCAATCTGCATTTTTATTACCACCATGCACTGGGAATTCTAAACAATCTAAGTGACAAAATGCTCCTCCTCAGAGGGTAAACGTTGTCCACCACCGCCTCCTTGGGTAAGTCACTAATCATGACTGGTTTAGAGGATTTTGGATGGAGTGAGCCCGCTATCTGAAGGCATCTTCAAGGCAGCACTGGCATAAGGGTTAAATACCTGAGCTCATACAGCCTCTGTCATTTCCCAGTTTTGTGACTTTAGTTACTTATCCTAAATATTTCCTCATCAGTAATGTGGGACTAATTCCATATGATTGTTGGGAGGAAGAAATAGTTAAGTTATGCAATGGATTTAATGCATATGGTAGAAGTCAGTATTTAAAGGAATAGTACTACTTCAACCGCTTACTCCTGGCAACTATACTAGAACATGTCAACTTTGAGGATAGAAAATCTTTGTCAGTCTAAGGCTCTCTGGTCTCCAAGATGCCTTTGAATTTTAGAATAATGTACCATACTCCCAGGAAGTAACTGAATTCTGGGCAGAACTGGCTGGGAAGTTTGGTTCTGGTCCAGATTCAGTAAGTTTGGCTCCCTAAAAAAGATTAAATTCACTAAAGATCTTTCAAAACCACACTGAGACATAGGAAAAGTACACAAGGAACCCTTGTAGTCTCGGGTTAGGAGATAACCACTGAAAGAAGACTCCTCCTTAGGATGAATGGGAAAGCCACGTCTGAGGTCAGAAAGATCTCTTTGCTGGCTTGAGAGAATGGGGTTCATATGCAAGCCACACCCACGTTATTTTATTTCTATCATCATCATGATTATCTGTGATTCTGAGCCACCCAAAGCTTGGAGATCATCAACCCACCATTAAAACGGACCAAAGCATCTGTAAGGTGACAGTCAATAGCGTTTCTAAGGAACCAAGTTCAGGGGCTAATAGTGCACAGACTGGGGACAGTTGAACAAATTTGTCTCACAGAGTAAGTGGCACAAAGCCCTGTCTTTGGATCAAGGGTCAAATGGCACAGATTAAGACTGAAAAATCTCACATGGGTCACTTGCCTTCCCATTCCACACTGTTGTCACAATGGACCACATCTTCCTGCAACATCTTGCATTCCACTGGGGCTGTTATTGCCCGATCAGCTACCATAAAGTGGGAAAACTCTTATATCATCTGCAATACCTCTGGGATAAACAAATCACTCCAAGAACTAGCTAGATTTTATAGTCTGCCAAGAATTCCCTGTGGCTTTCTCATCCCCTGTGAGGAGCTTTCCCTCATAGGGAAATACTATGTGATTAGGATTCTAAAGGAAGCATTGCTATTCTAGATAGTCACAGAATTTTTACCACATAAATTGAAAGAATTTTCAAGTGAAAAGATACTTTGGTTCTTGTCTGAGTGAATTTTGGAGTGAGTGATTGTAGATCTCTGTAAGAATTGTATTTAACCCATTTTATTTTTATCTGACTTTATGCCACACCGAGTCTGTAAGATTAGGGCACTTTATCTAGTAACTTCCATATAGAAACAAAAGCAAAATTATTGAAAGAATGTCAGTCTATGTGGTATCAACTCCTTTGGGTCTCAATTAGTAACCAAGCGTAGTGTCTTTAGCAAGCAAACTGGGGCTCTTTCATGAGAAAAGACCTTGAATTCCAGTTTAAATTGAATAAAAAGGAGGTAAAAAATTATATCTAAACTCTCTGCAAATGTTTAAGAAATGTACTGTTGTTATCTACTTTTGTTATAACATAGATTGCTTCTCAATTATTTTGGCCATCAACCTTCTCGGTACTCAATAGAAAAGTTCCAGCAAACTAATAATTCTAATTTTATTGTTACATGGTCTGGTCGTTTCCATTTGGGGTACATAGTACAGGAAGAGGGCATAGATAGAGAAGCAACATAGAAAAAATAAGAAGGAAAAAATGAATCCTCATATATAGGTGGAAAAATAAAAGAAAATGAATTCCCCTGTGAAACAGAGCAGGGGGGTGGGGAGCATGGGAAGGATGAGATCCGGTACATGACTGAATCTGTCCTCTTTGGGCTAGAATCCGAGATTCCCTCTTCTTCACTGCTGATTAATTGAGGGTTCTTTCCAGTCTGTGAAAGGTCCCTCCTCAGTGCCTGGATGCCCTGAATTTGGTGAGAGGGTTAGAGCTTTGCTGTTGCCTAGGCAGGACAGAGTCAGGCTGTGTGGTCGAGCTGAGCAGACTGACATCCAGAACTTTTCTGCTAGCTCACCACCTGGGTGTGAACCACCTAACCTAGAGCCCATCCTCTGAGTCAAAACATCAGATAAAATGCAGTGACCTCCTGTTGTGAACTATGGGAAAAGATGCAGAAACAAGGAAAGTGCTATTTATTGTCAAGCTCGATCCCTATTTGATATCTAAAATGGAGACTGTTGTAATTCATCAGGTCAGAATCAGAGGATTTTTTGTAAAAGGATCCCAGAGAGTGTGCTTGCTGATCAGACCCTGTGGGAGAAGCCAGTCTCTTCCCTCCAATGCCATAGATCTTTAAGGCCTTTCCCCTTTCTTTCTTTCTTTCTTTCTTTCCTTCCTTCCTCCCTCCCTCCCTCCCTTCCTTCCTTCTTTCCTTCCTTCCTTCTTTTCTTCTTGATGATTACATTTTTCAAGAGAATTTAAGAATAATGTGTTAGGGCAAATATGTCTCCTTCCTTCTCAAGGAACATTTCTGGACCACCAGCAATGGCTGTGACAAGGCAGGTGATTATAGGGGCCAGGTGGATGGGCTTTGGAGTCCAACAATCTGCGTTTAAGTCCTATTTCTCTCGTAAAATCTGTCTGAACTTGGGCAAGTTATTAGTTTCACTGTCTCGGTTTTCTCATCCATAAGTCAGGGTATTGGTTGGTAAACTTAGTACCCACCTCAAAGGGCTGTTGTGAAGATTAAATGAAATGATATTTGCATTTGTATTATCTTTCACTATCATAAATGCTATGCCAAGTTAGAGTTGCCCTTGCTCCATCATTTCCAGATACTTTAGCTGAGGTTTAGATTTGACATTTACAACTGGGATCTGCAACTTCTCACTCAGTAGAGGAGGATTCTGACACCAGGGCACACTTGTGGTCCTCAGGCTGTTTGAAAATCTAGTGTAGACCTCTTAGGGGCCCCAATCTCATTTTTCTGGCATATCTCATTGCCATGGTTTGATCTCTGCTGGTTAGTAGTGAAAACAGGACTTATTTCCAATTCAGATATATACCCTGGCATAATAACAGGGCTTAAAAAATTAGCTGAGTTTCATATGAGTCAGAAGTAAGATGTGATATCAAAAATGGCAATGTAAACTCACCATAATGATGGACAACTGAGAACTAGAATGAAGAAATGCTGTGCCTGCTGCATCCCGTGATGGTCAGAGCTCAGAGTGAGTATCTTAATTATTTCTGAGTGTCACGCTTTAAAAGGAACATTGATAAACCAGAACAAGTTCAGAAATTTGGAAGCAGGTAGCAAAGAGTCTTGGAACTCTGTAACTGGGGATAGTTGAGGGAAATGGACAGACAAAACCAAATGGGGTCACTATCATTGTCTTCAGATATTTACAAGAGAAATAATTAAACATATTTTTTCTCCTAAAAAGAAGACCTCGAGGGTTATAAGTAGCCCAGTGGGGAAGAGGTTTAACCAACTTTTGGCTTAATGTAAGGAAAGTCAAGTCCATGAGGGTAGGGACTTTATTTTGGTTTGTTTGCTTGTTTACAGCTTTTCTCTAGTGTTTAAAATACAGCTTGGACACTTAGTTGTCACTTAGTAAATATTTGTTGAATGAATATGAATAATGGCTTTTCAAACAGTAAGAGCTGCCTCAAAATGGACTGAGCTTCTTTATTCCTGGAATTATCCAGACATGATCTTTGGTGAGACATGATAGAAGACATTCAGATATGAAATGTGAGCTGGGCTAGGAGATCTTCAAGGTCTGTATCAACACTGAGCTAGAGTTATTTTATAAACCATCGAAAGGACCAGTGCCCAGAGAACAAACATGAAGTTTGGTGCCCTTTCAAAGCAGCCTCTCAACAGTCATTTATCCCCCAGCAACCACTAAACCCCACTCCTGAGTTTTGGTTGTAATGAACTCATGGCTGGCAGAGGGACTCATTCATTAATTGCATGATTGTTATGGCCCCTCTAATCTGACAAGGACACATCTTTCAGCTCTGACTTCCATGATCTTCTCCTAAGAGTGTCCCTGAATGGAGTCTGGCAGTCATCAGAAACAGGGAAGTATGCACTGTTCACTCAGAATCCAGCATCACTGAGTTCCTCCTTCCTCTGCCCATCAGCTCTCACCCTTACGGCCAGTGAAATGCCTGCAGCCCTCTGCTTACCTGCTTGGCCCCATACTACCCCCACACCCCAGCCCTGCACTTTTTTCTTTTTTTTTATCAGAGCTGGAACCAAATTCCCTGAGTCTGTAACTGGTGTGTAGACTCCAAGTATAAACACGATCCCTGGCATTAATCATGGGTAATAGAAACCAGAGATGAACTGTCACGTAGCTTGCTATCCTGTGGCTGAGTCAATGCAACCTTTTACAAACACACTGAGAAATACACACGCAGGCTGGGAATGGAGCATGAAAGAAATTCCAAAGCATATTTTCCTCCCCCGCCAACCCCCTTGCTTTTCTTTTTTTTTTAATTGCACAGGAATTCAGTAACCAGAAAAACATAAGAATTAAAAATAGAATCAGAACTTCTAAGCATCTGCCCTAGAGGAGCATGTTGAGAAAAGCCTTTTTTTATTTATAGGCCATTCTTGTAGCAAGACATTTAACTATTTCAACCTGGAAAATATACACCCTCCATCTGGTGGCTACCTCCTCACTTCAGTTGCCCCTCTCAGCCACACTGTTGTTGGCCACATGTTATAGAGGACAGAGAACTAGTCTTGAAGTTAGAACAAAGACCCGAGTTTAAATTTTATACTTCTTTCTTGTATTATTTCTGTAACTTTGGGTAAAGTACTTACCTTCTTTCTAAGTTTTAGTGAACTCATCTGCGAAATGAGAATCAGAATATTCAACACACAGGATTTTAATGAGGATTTAAAGACATAATCATCTGTCTAGTCCAAACCCCAAAATACAGCAGGCACTTGACAAAGGTTAGTTGATTCTAGATTTTGTCTTATTTGGGAAGCATCTCAGAAGCATGAAGGCTGACACAGCCCAAGAACACAAAGCTGTTCTTCACTCAAACTTCATATATAAACATATGTGATAGGAAAATGTAGGAGTTTTGTTAGGGTATTTCACACTGACAGAATCATATTTGCAATGATATGGAATCACTTTGGCCATTCTAACACTCCTTTACTGTTAGGGTCAACAGATGCCCAGCAAAGCATGGAAAAAACACAGCATCTAGCCCAGTTGGTTCAGCATTGATCATTTCTAAAGAGAAAGCACTTAGGAGATATATATATAATTAATAGAAGATGAGCAACAAGGTGATATTCACTTTGTATGCATTTGGACATCCATCAACCACACTCTGCTAAGCTATATTGCTAATTAGTACTTAAGCATTTTGCTCAGTTTCTACCCTATTCCTAAGCCTCATTACTTGCTAGACCATTATTTGTTACCTGGTGTAGCAGGATTGATGCAATTATTCCCATTTCACAGTTGTGTGAGTAAAGAGTAGAGGATTAATAATTTCCAGAAGCCACCCAGTGTCTGCTGTGGGGTTAATCTGAAGATTCAAACAGGTTTTGAGTTCTTTTAAAATAGAATGACTTGGGTAAAATGAAGCTAGGTCTGCCTAATAACCTCTGTTAAGCCCTGACCACAGGGCTGTGTGGGAGAGTGGCTTGTTAAATGTTGACTGTAAATGAGTAACCATACTCCATGTGGCTAGGATAAATATCTTATAATTCACCTTTCAAAGCAGAACACTTTTTTAAAATTGAGGTATACTTGATGTACAAGTATATAAGTTATATAAGTTACAGGTATATAACACAGTGATTCACAGCTTTTAAAGGTTATACTCCATTTATAGTTATTAAAAATATCAGTGATATTCCCTGTGTTGTACAACATATCCCTGTAGCTTATTTATTTCATACATAATAGTTTGTACCTATTAATCCCCTCTCTCTCTCTCTCTCTTTTTTTTTTTTTTGTGGTACGCGGGCCTTTCACTGTTGTGGCCTCTCCCGTTGCGGAGCACAGGCTACGGACGCACAGGCTCAGCGGCCGTGGCTCACGGGCCCAGCTGCTCCGCGTCATGTGGGATCCTCCCGGACCGGGGCACGAACCCGTGTTCCCTTCATCGGCAGGCGGATGCTCAACCACTGCGCCACCAGGGAGGTCCCCCTCTCTCTCTCTTGCTTCTCCCCCTTCCCTCTCCCCACTGGTAACCACTAGTTTGTTGACTACATCTGTGAGTGCGTTTCCTTTTTGTTACATTCACTAGTTTGTTTGATTTTTTTAGATTCCACATATAAGTAATATTATACAGTATTTGTCTTTCTCTGTTTGACTTATTTCACTTAGCATAATACCCTTCAAGTTCATCAATGTTGCTGCAAATGGCAAAATTCCACTTTTTTATGGCTGAGTAGTATTCCATTGCATGTCTATGTGTGTGTGTGTGTGTATATATATATATATATACACACACACACACACATATATATCCATTCATCTGTTGATGGACACTTAGGTTGTTTCCATATCTTGGCTTCTGTAAATATTGCTGCTATGAATATTGGGGTGCATGTATCTTTTCCAATTAGTGTCTTCATTTTATTCAGATATACCCAAGAGTGGAATTGCTGGGTTATATGGTAGTTATATTTTTAGTTTTTTGAGAAACTGCCATACTGTTCTCCATAGTGGCTGCACCAATTTACATTCCCACCAACAGTGTATGAGGGTTCCCTTCTCTCTGCATTCTTGCCAACATTTGTTTTCTGTGGTAAAACAGAATGCTTTGAGAAAGAGGGCACCATCATAAACATTCTGGAGCAAAATGTATAAATAGGAATCTTGGGAAATCCAAGACATATGATCATCATATCTAAAGCAGAATACCCTGGAGAACTGTCTGTGCTTGTAATACACCAGGGAGCCAACTCTTTGCAAGTGGTCTTCAACTTGACCCTGGAACTTGTAGCCCAGGCTTTCTTGGAGATTCTTGGTTTAGAATCATGGAAATGAAATAATACTGAGTCAATCATATCCTGTTTTGTGCTGCATTTGGTGGGTACCATGTGCTGAAGAGAGAATTTCACTTAATTACAATTGATGATGCAAAGGGTTCTTGTCACCTTGGTCTACATAACTGGAGTCAAGTTTTCTTAAAGGTAATGTAGAGAATAATATAAAATATTTAGTAAATGTCTGGAACGTTGCATTTCTTTCTTTGGGCAAATGTTGTAGATCAAACACTATAAATGTCAAATCTAAACCTCAGCTAATGTATCTGGAAATGATGAGGCAAGTTCAGGTCTAACTTGGCATAGCATTTATGATCATGAAAGCTAATACATCTTGAGTGCCACATATATTTCTTTTTTCTTTTAATTTTCCAACAACTTTTTGAAGAAACTGGTTTCAAGCTTCTGACTCAAATACAGGTTTTCTTAAACAATTTGCATCTTTAATTTCCTCTTTTAGGTTCCTCTGTGAAAGTTCATTTGTTGTTCTTAAATATTTGAGTAAATTTACCTCTTTATGTGTGATTCAAAGTAAATTGTTTAACATGGTATTGTGACATAGTGGAAACAATACAGGATGAGAAAGAATAGTGTTTTGTTTTGATACAAGTCTGCTAAGTTGCTTTTGACTTTGGGTCACTCAAGCTTTCAGTGACTCAAGGTTTCAGTGTTTATCTCTGTCTCTCTTTCTCTGTCTCTCTATTTCTCTCTCCCTCTGTTTCTCCCTCTGTATTTCTCTGAATGTCTCTCTATCTATGCATATGTACATCTACCTATTTATATTTATATATAAAAACAAACCACACACACACACACACACACCAACAACCAAGCAGTGATCTTGAATACCCCTTCCAGATCCAAGTGTCTGGGGTTTAATGCTGAATTTTATGTTGATTTTGTGAGGCACCTAAGGTAAGTAGTAGAGTCTCAAGATTTATTTAATCAACCTGATAGCCTTCTATTTATTATAATGTGTCCAAATTCACCCTTAACAATGATAATGGCAATTCCAGTTCTAGAATTCTTCCTTAATGAAATAATCCTAAATTTGAAAACAAAGCCAACATCTTTTACCCAAAGATGTCTATTATAATATAATAAAAATAGTGAAAATTATCACTTACCTAAAATAACGAAGTAAGTCAGAGGTTCAGTAATTTATGGGGCTGTCCAATGAAGTTTCTTCTAGCCATAAAAATTATGATTTTGAAAAGTATGTACTTACATGAAATATATTTGTGATGTAATAAGAAAAAAACATAGGCAGAAAAGTATATATCAAATTGGTAATTTTGTTAAAAATACATTATGTAATGGGAAAAAGACTGGAAGGAAATACAATAAAATTTATAGTGAACATTTTTGAATGATTAGAACTATGGGTGATTTAACAATAAAACAAGACAAAACATATCTTTTTTAAAACATCTTTATTGGAGTATAATTGCTTTACAATGGTGTGTTAGTTTCTGCTTTATAACAAAGTGAATCAGCTATACATATACATATATCCCCATATCTCTTCCCTCTTGCGTCTGAAAAAGCAATATCTTTATTTCAAATATTTTTTTGTGTGTGTGATGAAGCTGATATTGAATTATCATCATCATCATTCTTTAGCACAGTGATACACACTTTCACTTTTTGCTGCCTGGCGACAAATGCATTTTAGAAAGTTTTTGAAATTGCAAAAAGTATTTTGTAAGTCAACTTCAGTAGGCTACAATTCTATTGAACTTTTCATATGTGAGTCCTCTACATTTGATCACATTTGATTCAAAATCAGTTGTAAATCTTCAATCAAAGAATTCAGTGAGGGCTTCCCTGGTGGCGCAGTGGTTGAGAGTCCACCTGCTGATGCAGGGGACACGGGTTCGTGCCCCGGTCTGGGAGGATCCCACTAGCCGCGGAGCGGCTGGGCCTGTGAGCCACGGCCGCTGAGCCTGCGCGTCCAGAGCCTGTGCTCCGTGACGGGAGGGGCCACAACAGTGAGAGGCCCGCGTAGAATTCAATGAACCAAAAATCAAAAGAGAGAAATCAAATAATCTTTTGTAGCTTTCAGATAATTGTAATTTTTGAAAAAAAGCTTGTAAACAGGCTCATATTACAGAAATACATTGAAATTTATTACTTTAAAAGCAAGAGAGGAAAAAATTTAATGATTTATGAGAATTTGAATAAAGTACAAGTTTTAATTCTGAAATTCCATAATAGATCCTTGTTAAACATTTTGAGAGAGATATTTTGATATGGGTCCTATTTTTTAGTGAATAAATTTATATTCTATAGTGGATCAGAATTCTATCGAGGTGACCTAAATTTTGTCACATCCAAATCTGGCAAAACTTTGAAAATAAACTTTAAAAAACACACCTTACTCAAGAAATTTTAGGTTGAAAATACATCTTTTAAAAATGTTTTTCTTAAAATATTTAATTGAATATAATGAACAAAAAGTTACTTTAGTACAGATTTTTCAGAATGACTCTTTCAAGGAAACAATTGCCAACTAATTCATTATTACACTGCTGTCAGATCTGGTCTCCATAAAGGGACAAATTAACAATACAAATGAACACAATTTCAAATGTTCTTAATAATTTAAAGGGACATAAAAGATGAATAGTTTTCCAAGAGACAAATAGCATCTACTCTAAAGATGTCCACTCTCTATGAGAAATCAATCTTATTTATAGGACTGATATTCAGCTGGCATGCACTTCACAATGTGGAAGTGTTGATTAGTTGGGCTTCTGTTCTGATTGCCTGGAATCTGTGCTGATTGGCTGTTGGCTGTTGGAATATTACCCCTGAGTTTTTTTCAAAGTGAGAAGTTTTTCATCTACTTGTATCTGTTGTTGAAGAAACATCTGATTGGAGGCACTGTTGTTGAGACCTGATGTTGCGTCATGAAGGGTGACCAAAACGGGATGCAAAGTAAGAAAGAGCAGTGGTCCTCTGGCTCCTTTGGAGACCAGGGGAGGAGGTCATTATCATGTTTATCTATGGAAACTCCATAAACCTTGCATTATTGGCTGAGCTAAACTGAAATATTCTGTTCTATTCCCATGCAGCTACCTTTTTATTATTATTATTTTTTAAATTCACAACTCTCTTAGTTTATTTTTTTAAAGTCTACAATTCAATGTTTTCTTTTTATACTATATTCACTGAGTTATGCAACCAACATCCCAATCAATTTTATTTTATTTGTTTATTGGAGTATAGTTGCTTTACAATGTTGTGTTAGTTTCTGCTGTACAGGAAAGTGAATCAGCTATATGTATACACATATCCCTTGTTTTTTGGATTTCCTTCTCATTTAGGTCACTACAGAGCACTGAGTAGGGTTCCTTGTGCTATACAGTAGGTTCTCATTAGTTATCTATTTTATACATAGTATTAGTAGTGTATATATGTCAATCCCAATCTCCCAGTTCACCCCACCCCACCCTTTCCCCCTTGGTATCCATACGTTTGTTCTCTACGTCTGTGTCTCTATTTCTGCTTTGTAAATAAGATTGTCTGTACCAATTTTTTCAGATTTCACATACATGTGTTAATACACGATATTTGTTTTGCTCTTTCTGACTTACTTCACTCTGTGTGACAGTCTCTAGGTCCATCTGCCCCTACCAAAGAAACCCTGTACACATTAGCAATCATTTCCCATATACCCCCAACATTCCCCTCCCCTCAGGCTAGGCAGTAACTAGCTTACTCTCTGTCTCTACAAATTTGCTAATTCTGAACATTTCATGTATATGGAATCTTATGCAGTCTTCTGTGACCGGCTTCTTTCACTTAGCATAATGTTTTCAAGTTTCAACAGTACTTCATTTCTTTTTATGGCTGCATAATATTCCATTCTATGGATATACCACATTATATGTATCCATTCTTCAGTTGATGGGATATTTAGGTTGTTTGTACTTTTCGGTCATAGTGAGTAATGTTTCTACAAATATCCTTGTATAAGTTTTTTGTGTGGACACATGTTTTTATTTCTCTAGTTATATGTCTAGGAGTAGAATTTCTGGGTCATATTTAAACTTCTGAGGAACTTTCAGAGTTTTCCAAAGCAGCTGTGCAATTTTACACTCTCATCAGCAATGTACAAGGGATCCCACTTGTCTGCATTCTCATCAGCACTTGATATTGTCATATTTTTGACTCTAGCCATCCTAGCAGGTGTGAAGTGTTATCTTATTGTGGTTTTCATTTGCATTTCTCTGATGGTTCCTGTAAAGAATACTGTATTGTTAAAAGAACATTATACTGTAAAGATAAACTGACGTACGTTAAAATTCTCAAGGCTTATTTGAGAAAACATCAATTTGAATTGGGCCGTGCCAAACCAGAGGTTGTTAGGCACACTCAACCAACAGGAGCTAAGGGAAAGTCTTTATAGAGCAGATGTGGAAGCAAAGCAAGGAAATAACCTGATTGGCTCTAGCTTAAACAGTTGCCTTATTTGGCTGTTTGTGATTGGTTGTTCTTTAACTTTTGTTTTCTTGGAAACAAGTGCATTTATAGGAATTGGCTCAGGCTTAGGTTTTGGTTTGCTTATGCAGGCAACAAAGGCATTGGAGCCACCTCAGTCTAATGACCTCATTGTTTAGTTACCTTAACGATAGGCCTACAATCATTTGTCCTCATTGGAATTAAGAATTATGGAATATTGCAAGTATATCAAACATTCCTAAGTGTGGGTTGGATGAATACGTGGCAATGAGAGATATGTTTAAAGTTTAGCTTTAATCTATAGAGGAAATTTTAATTAGCTGAGTCCTTGACTGTACAAGAGGCTGGCAGTCTCTGTTGAGGAGGAATTGAGTGTAAGGTATTCCCTTTAGACTGGAGCCTTTGCCTGCCAGCTGGCTGATGTCCATCAGTGATCAGCACATTAGCAGATGGTGCCCAGTCCAGCACCTCTGCACTTGCCCTGATGGTTTGTTTGTCTAATGGCTCTTCCCCAATATGAGAAAGAGAATCACATCTCCCTTGAACACGCATCCATCTGTTAGTTCCCAAGATGACATTTGCTTGTTCTGACCTTGACAGTCTGTCTCACTCAGCCTCTTAAAATATCAAATGGGTTGTGTTAAAACCTAGTTTGAGAACAAAGAGTAAGCAAGAGAAAAATGTGTCATTTTGCAAGACTCAAACCCCATCATTTTAAAGCAATTAACATATCAGTGAAGACAAATGATAGGACAATGGGTTCAGAGAGTGTGTTCTCATGGGCCCAGTTTGCTTAGGTATTTCTCAATTTTTGTACATGGAATTACCTGTGAAGATTATTTTTTGTGCATGGAATTACCTGTGAAGATTTTTTGAAGCATGCATGTCAGGTGATCTGATTCAGGAAGGAGCCTAGACAGTTTAAATTTAAAAAAAAAAAAAAAAAAAGATTCGGGCTTCCCTGGTGGCGCAGTGGTTGAGAGTCCGCCTGCTGATGCAGGGGACACGGGTTCGTGCCCCGGTCTGCAAAGATCCCACATGCCGCAGAGCGGCTAGACCCGTGAGCCATGGCCTCTGGACCTGCGTGTCCGGAGCCTGTGCTCCCAACGGGAGAGGCCACAACAGTGAGAGGCCCGCGTATCATAAAAAAAAAAAAAAAAAAAAAAAAAATTCTATTAATACCTATGTTGCTGGAACTGAGTAGAAATATCAACTAGTAGATAATCAAATCAGTGGATAATCCAAGGTTGTATCTCTTTTGTTTCAAAATAAAAGATAGGCTATTTTTCCTATACTAGATTTACTTTTCATGCTGTGTTATGGGTGCTGAAATGATCTTATGGGTATATGCTGGCCGGGAGAAACAGTAAGGATTATATTCTCTATTGCATACATATGGGATAAGATACAAGCTTCTTATGTTTATATTCAAAGGCTTCTATAGTCTATTCCACTCCCATTCTTCAATCTCATTTCTAGCTATTTTTCCACATCAACATCCTAGCCACATTAGATTGCTTACATTTCTTTGGATGTATGTTGTCTTTCTTTATTGTTTTTGCATATATTGTTCCCGTTGGAAAGTTCTTCTATGAACTTGTTCATCTGGTGAATTCATGTTAATTTTTCAAGCTTCAGTTCAATAGTCTCTGTGAAGCCTTCTCTGACCCTTACTCCAAAGCTGAGCACTCCCTCCATTGTGCTATATTTATACCATATACAAAAACAATTTTTCCCATATTTATTAAGCACTATTACATGTTGGACATTCTGCTAGGCTCCAGAAAATTAGAAGGTGGCCCATTTTCCTCTTAGTTTTCTTGATATCGGAGAGGAGAAAGAAAAATATACAGATAATTACACTGTAAAATATTAAGGGCTTTGTTAGGGAAATTTAGGGATGCTCTGGGAGGAGATGGGAGGGACCCTTAACCTATGGGGAGAAGATGTCATTAATGACTTCTGAGTAAATTGCTTCTGAGATGAGTCTTGAAAGATGAAGAAGAATTAAACGGGAAGAGAGGACAGGATAGCAAGCAAATAGCAAAAGGAGAAACAGCGGACACACCTTGGTTATAAGAGAAGGGTTGACACATTTGTGAGGTTGCAAGCCATGAAGATGGTTGGAGAACATAGTGTGAAAGCATTGCAGGGCTGGGGGCTGGGGGTGGCTCAAGGTAACTGTGAGTTAAACCTGGAGAGGTTGACCAGCATTCCCTCCAAAAATATTATTTGTTTATATCCCTTATCCTCTCCTCTCTCTGAGAGAAAGATCTTGTTTTATTCAGACTTCTATTTCAGTGACTAGTTCAACATGACCGTTGGATGCATGGATGAAGCGTGTATGGGCTAATGAGCTCCATGGGGCTGGGATCACAATTTACCTGAACTGTCCACGTTCACAAAGCGTTTGGTTGACTTTGAGGAAGGATGTTGGTCTCACTCCTTTTGCTCCCCACTGCACCCCCTTATTACCATATAGTTCCTAAAGAGAAGGTCTGGCCGATACCAGAACAAAGCCCTCGACCCCGTTTTTAGTCGCCTTTTTCAAGGCTGCACTAGGAACGCAAATGCTGCCTGGTCTAACTTGAGCTGCAGACAGACACGGTTTGTCTGCTTTCCTTGAAAGTGCTGAACGGAGTGCACGAAGCTTAGAGTGATAAGGGTTGAGTTTTCGGGCTTATCTTTTAATGGGGGTGACAAGATTCTAATGCCTCAGCCCTCTGTGCTATCTGGATGCTGATGGTGGGAACAGTCACCAGAGGGATGTACTGGGCGGTGGTGGGGGGCCCTGGGTTAACCTCAGAGAAACGCAAATATGAGTGGGTGGAGTGCTCGCTTTCCATGAGAATCTCCATCCCTCTCTTTCACAGCCTGGCCCAAATGATCGGGCTTTTTGCCAGTAAGCAAAGCAATGGAATATGTTTTCCATTGGTCAGAGGAAGTTTTCTTTCTTTTTTTTTTTTTTTTTTCCTTTTTGTGAATGGAGATAAAAACGTACATTTGAAAAGGGAACTTCAGGAATTTCATTTTAGTAAAACGAAAGGCTGCTTAGATTCCCAGGAAGCCCTGGAGGAAGGTGCAAAGCCCAAGGCAGCAAGGGTCCTCAGAAACCTGCAGATGTGAGTGTAAATCCTAATGCTATTGCAGACCAGCTGTGCAGTCTTAATGTTGCTTTGCCTTCATGAACTTCAGTTTTCTTGACTATCACATGGGGAAAATTTTAGGTAAATAAAGTGAAAGGAGTGCAAGTAAAATATGTAGAAGACACTCAATATTTATTAGTTTCATTCTTTTGCTCTTTAACTCAGACAAAGGATTACACAGGCTTCTCACCAGTCTTCTGTGTATTTGGGAACCAAGTCATGAATACAAATCTAGGACGCCCAAGGGAAGGCTTTGCATATACAATGTCTTATCCTGCCAGCTGATCTCATTCACTTCGACTCACCAAATATTTATTAAGTGCATGCTTGCGCTTAAAACTGACTAAGTCTGTAGAGTTTACAGTTGGATGAGAGATGGTTACTGACTTCTGTCTTCCAGAAACTTGTCTCTTATACAATGACAAAACTTTATATGTTGGGCAGGTTACTAGTACAAGGCAATGTGTGTATGCACATGTGTTCATGTGTGCACACACATGTGTGTGTGGTCATGCACATAAATAGTTTTGGGAGACAGATATCAACAAGGGCCAAAGGAATGAAAGGGACTGATTAATTTTCTTGGCTGGGGTTGGAGGCACTGTACAAGGACCAAAAATATCACCCCTACAACTGCTCTTTCTTCTGGACCAAAGTCAGAAGCCTCTGGCTTTCAAAAATACCCAGATAATTTCCCTCTCACTACTGCTCAATATTGCTTTAAATGCCAAGAACGTTGGAGCCTCCATGCCTCCAGGCCAGCTATTTCTTCTGGCTGGAATTCTCTTTTCCAACTTTAGAAATCTGACTCATGCATCCACTCCCAGCTCAAAGCTCCTCTATGAAGCCTTCTCTCCTTTTGTAGATCTATTACCTAATGTAGACATGATACATATTTTAGGAGTGAATGAAATCAGTCCTATAAATGGTTCTGAAAGTTAATTTCTGCCAAAGATATTCCTCTAGCCCCCAAACTGTCTTGAGACTTTTAATAACTTGCCAATAACCCGCCTCTGGGTTATTCTAGCCTCGTCTTCTCCCTCCTCCCACTTCTTGCCAAGTCAGAGAGCAAAAGCTTCTACGGAAGCACGAAGTCCTCTCTGCTATTAGCTTGCCTTGAGTATCAACCCAACAAGCAGAAGAAAAAGCAGAACACTATGTGTTTTGTGACATACTGCCCCTCTAAATGGGGGACCGACAAGTCAATTAAAGAAGGACATGAAGAACAAAGTGTTAAAATACGGGGAGTCCTGCCATTGGTCTCTTTCAAGGAGAACTGTCAAGTGAAAATTCGCTCAGTTTGTATGAACATGACAACCAACTAAAAGACTGAGAACAGTAAAAAATGCAAATCATTCTGCCAAGTAATTAATTATGCAGACTTTCCCTTTTGACATGTGAATTGATTTAAAGGGTTTTGATAGTTGGTAGATACTGTGAAATGACCATACTGTACTGTAGGGCAAAACTCCATAAATATTCTCTTACTCTTCTCTGTAATGGGAATGATCTCTAAAATATGGATAATGGTCATCTAACAGGAAGTGACTCATGGCCTGGCAAGGCGTTAGGAGCTTGTCTGATGAGCCCTTCAAAATATCCTCAAAATTCAATGAGTCCAACAGGACCCCTGAAATTCAGTACAGTCTTCTGGTATTTATAGAGAAGGTTCAGGAGTCACTTTCTTAGGAAACCAAGAGCATGGCTCAAATTCTTGCTCGGTTTTTGATAAAGTTGAGTAGTACTCAGGCCACACCCATATCCCCTCCCTGCCCTGGGTTGATCCTGTTTATCCCTGTGAGGTGTAGGTGGGAGCAGGGTGGCCTTGTGGCAGAAGAGAGATGGTGGCAGGCCTGTCCTCTGGGATTTCAGTTTCTATCGTGACTTATTTTCAGCCCTTTATTAATTTTTTCCCTTTTCTTTTCTTTTTTAATTTGGAGGCAACTCTAAAGTGCTTCTAGGGCACGAGACAGCTGGTTTTTACCACGTTGCTGACTTTTGAGTTCATAGCATTTTCTTTGCCTCTCCCCCACCCCCCCCCGCCCAAATCAGATGGAAACTAATTGGCAGTGATATGAAGCATTTATGCTTTTTCCACCCCTTTTTTATCAGGAAAAACATTGGAAAAACAGATTGTATGCCCAGGCTGTTGGCTCTTGAAATTCCCTCCCTGTTCAGACCTATTATCACAGTAACAAAAACGGTTTAGATAACATAAATCTAACCAGCATTCACTTCAATCTGCCCCCAGGACAAGAAGGGGTGGACTCTCCCTCCTCTCTGGGGACAGGAACTGGGCTTTTTCAGGAATTCAGCTCTGCCAGAAATGGAGCAGGAATTTGGGCCATACTCTGTCAATCATTTTCAAGAGAAATGGACTTTTTTTGGATATACATTCAAGGGAAGGAGGAGTCGGCATCACCCCTGTGTGGGCAATAGGACCTGTTTAGAGGGCTCAGCTTTGGCCCTGTACCTGGAGCTCACACCACACCTTCTAGGTCACACTCCAGATAGTTGTGGTCCCAGAATTCCTTGCCAAAATGGCCTTTAGCCTGCTTAAAAGAGTATTTCTGGGCCTCTTCCTGGCGTGTGTTCTCTGGAGGATGGATGCTGTGTAAATCTTAAACCTGATGGGTGGCCATTGGGTAGCCCTTTGTGGGGATGTAGATGGAGACTGAGCTTCCTTGCTGCAGGACAGAGACAGGGGTAGGAAGAGATGAGCGTGGGCCAGTGGTGGACTCTATTCATGCTGCTATGTCCTGGTACAGAAGTTGGAGGAGGTTGAGAACCCAAGTCAATCCAGGTCTTGTAGGTTGTTATGAGGGTAAATGTGGTAGGATAGAAGGATGGGAAGTCAGTTAGTTTGATACATTGTATCTGAATATTTAAACTTATGGTGCATTGCTCTCCATTTACATTATTGTCTGAAGCCCCCAAATGTTAAAAGAGAGGCTGGGGAAGATTTGCTATAATTACTCAGGCCACTTGATCTGCTGAGCTAACTCAGGAGGAGTAAGTTGAGTATATTTTCTGGGTGGACCTATCTCTGCTTTCCCTTGGGGAATGGGGAGGGAATTTTCTGTTGTGGAAAGAACCTGAGATTTGGAGCCAGAAAGATGTCGATTCAACAGTCATGTATTAAGCACCTATTGTGTGTCAACCAGAGATAGACACCAGGATAGACAAAGCACAGCCAACATTCTCAGAAAATTTATAGCAGGAAAATGGATATTTGTGCAAAATACTGCAACAAGACAATGTGTTAAAATCACTGTCAGCCAGGATACTGTTTATTTATTTATTCTTTTATTATTGTTTTTTATTGAGGTAACATTGATTTATAACATTACATAAGTTTCAAGTATACATTATATTTCTACTTCCATATACCCTACAGCAGGCTCACCACCAACAATTTAGTTTCCATCTGTCACTCCACACTTGGTTTTGCCTTCCTGTCACCCCTCCTCTCTAGTAACCAGTACTCTGTTCTCTATATCGTCATGTTCGTTTTTGTTTAGTTTGATTCATTTATTTATTATATTTTGGTCTGTTTCTTTGTTTATTCGATTTTTATAGTCTACGTATGAGTGAAATCTTAAGATATTTGTCTTTCTCCGTCTGACTTATTTTACATAGCATAGCACTTTCAAGTTTCATTCCTGCTGTGGAAAATGACAAGATTTCCTGTGTTTTATGGCTGAGTAGTATTCCACGGAATGTATGTGCCACATCTTATTTATCCGTTTATTCGCTGATGGGCACTTTTAGGTAATTTCCATATCTTTTCTATTGTAAACAATGCTGCAATGAACATAGGGATGCATATATCTTTTCAAATTAGTGTTTTCGTATTCTTTGGACAAATATGCAGAAGTGGAGTTGCTGAGTCATATGGTAGTTCTAGTTTTAACTTTTTGAGGAATTGCTACACTGTCTTCCACAGTGGCTGCACCAATTTACATTCTCACCAACTGTGTATGAGGGTTCCATTTTCTATACATCCTCACTGACACTTGTTATTTCTTGTCTTTTTGATAATAGCCATTCTGACAGGTGTGAGGTGATGTGTCATTATGGTTTCGATTTGAATTCCCCTGACGATTAGTGATGTTGAGCATCTTTCCATGGGTCTGTTGGCCACCTGTATGTCTTCTTTGGAAAACATGAAGACAACGTACAACTCCTCTGCCCATTTTTCAATCAGGTTGTTGTTGTTGTTTTAAGATTAAAAAAACATTTATTGTATTTATTTATTTTTGGCTGCATTGGGTCTTCATTGCTGAGCATGGGCTTTCTCTAGTTGCGGCGAGTGGGGGTTACTCTTCATTAAGGTGTGAGAGCTTCTCATTGTGGTGGCTTCTCTTGTGGCAGAGCACAGGCTCTAGGCACACAGGTTTCAGTGGTTGTGCCACACAGGCCCAGTAATTGTGGCTCATGGGCTCTAGAGCACAGGCTCAGTACTTGTGGTACACGGGCTTAGTTGCTCTGCAGCATGTGGTGTCTTCCCGGACCAGGGCTCGAACCCGTGTCTCCTACATTGGCAGGCGGATTCTTAACCACTGTGCCACCAGGGAAGCCCAGGTTGTTTGGGTTTTTTTGTTGTTGTTAAGTTATATGAATTCTTCATATATTTTGGATATTAACCCCTTATCAGATGTATCATTTGTAAATATCTTCTCTCATTTGGTAGGCTGTCTTTTTGTTTGATTGATGGTTTCCTTTGCTGTGGAGAAACTTTTTAGTTTGACGTAATTCCATTCCATTTGTTTATTTTTATTTTGTTTCCCTTGCCTGAGGAGACATATCCAGAAGGATATTGCTAAAACTGATGTCCAAGAGCATACTGCCCATGGTTTTTTTTTTTTTTGACTAGTATGGTTTCAGGTCTAATATTCAATTCTTTAATCCATTTTGAGTTCATTTTTGTGCATGATGTGAGGTAGTAGTGGTTTCATTTTTTTTGCATATGACTCTCCAGTTTCCCAAAACCATTTATTGAAGAGAGCATCCTCTCTCCATTGTAAGTGCTTTGTTCCTTTGTCATAAATTAATTGTCCGTATATGTGTGGATTTATTTCTGGACTCTCAATTCTGTTCCATTGGTCTATGTATCTGTTTTTCTGCCAATACCATACTGTTTTGATTACTATGTCTTTGTAATATAATTTGAAATCAGGAAGTGTGATACCTCCAGCTTTGTTCTTTTTTCTCAGATTACTTTGGCTATTCAGGGTCTTTTGTTTTTCCATACAAATTTTTGACTTTTTTTTCTCTTTCTGTGAAAAATTTCCTTGGGATTTTGATAGAGATTGCATTGAATCTATATATAGCTTTAGGGAATATGGACATTTTGACAATGTTAATGCTTCCAATTCATGAGCATGG
The DNA here is from genome assembly GCF_964341445.2 of Mesoplodon mirus. Classification (NCBI taxonomy): domain Eukaryota; kingdom Metazoa; phylum Chordata; class Mammalia; order Artiodactyla; family Ziphiidae; genus Mesoplodon; species Mesoplodon mirus. Next base: position 135,281,000 of record NC_138983.1, on the reverse strand, counting down.
AATATTTTTCCATTTATTTGTGTCTTCTTCAATTTCTTTCAACAATGTCTTACAGTTCTCAGTGTACAGGTGTTTCATCTTCTTGGTTAAACTTATTCCTAAGTATTTAATTCTTTTTGTTGCAATTGTAAATGGAGTGGTTTTTAAAATTTCTCTTTGTGCTAGCTCATTGCTAGCATATAGAAATACAACAGAGTTTTGTATATTGACTTTGTATCCTGCAACTTTACTGTATTTTTTATTTATAATAGGTTTTTTGTTTTGTTTTGTATGTGTGGAGTCTTTAGGGTTTTCTATATATAAGATCATGTCATCTGAAATTTAGCCAGTATACTTTAATCCAATAAGGGTGTGGACCTAAAAGAAGAAGCAGGTCTCTGGAGGAAAAGTTGAGCAAGTCTAAAAGAAGAAGCAGGTCTCTGGAGGTAAAGTTGAGCAAGTCTTCACAGAGGTGACATTTACCCTGGGTATTTAACCTGGGATTAGCAAATGTCTGCCAGGAGAAAGGAGTCAACCATGACTGGAGGAAATGATTTGTGCAGAAGAATGGAGACCTATGAGGACCTCTAATCTAGATTTTAGAATTAACTTTGTCACCTACTTATTGGGTACATTACTTAACATTTCTTAACTTTAGTTTCCTCTTCTATTTAATGGGGATAGTAATATAATAACATGACCATTACATGAAATAGTGGATTTGAAACACATATTTTAAATTCTAAGTAAAGCACTAACTAAATCTTAATGATTGTTGAAAGTGGGACTTCAGGCCTAAATTCCTCTAAATCCTAGCTGGGGAGCACTCTGCAGATTTTGGTGTGAGAGTTGGGATGTCTCCTGGGGGTCCTGTTGACATGCATCCTGAGAATAATCATAGTAATCTCTGGAACAGAAGGAACATTGGGTACAAGGTGGGCTGGCCCAGGGTTGGTGCAGGAGGAAAATCAGGAATGGAAGGGCTGCATTCTACTTTTCTTTAGAAGTAAGCCAATGCTCTACTACAGCCTAGAAGTGAGACTGAGTCTCTGATCTTTGATTAAGCAATATAAATTATAGGACCTTCTAGATTTGTGGTCAGGCTTCACCAGTTCTCCCTTGCAAAGCCCTTACCCTGCAGAGGCAGTTTTCTTTATTATTCTCAGGCAAGAGGCAGCAGTTTTGAATTCTTCTATTGTCACTGGTGCTGCTGATGAATAAATAACCTGAGGACAAAGACCATGTCTTATAAATTCAGAATCCCTGCAATCCTAAATCAATAATGAGCACAGCATGTATCTGTCAAATGAATGAATTATTGGAAAGGAGGCTGCTCTTCCAGACTCTTATAGGGCATATTCCCTTTCCTGCTGATTTAAAAGGACAAAGTATCTTGTGTGCTCTGGCCAGTTCTTCAAGCCTATGGCTGTCCAGCCTAATTGCTAAGTGCCAGCTCAGTGAAGCCTCATCAATGACAGTGCATCTTCCTTGGGGTCATCTCCTTCAGGGCAGAGCCCCACGGCCCACAGGACACTGACAGCTTCTGTTTCACATCTGTTTTTACTTCTGGCTAAGCCTTCTGGGTCACTGCCTTGGCCCAGTGATCTCCCCTTTCACCTTGGTTCCCACACCAGGTCAAGACAGGGAGACCTCCTCTTCTTTTCCCAGCCCCCGGGGCCTCTCTCTGTTCTCTGTCCACACTCTGCTGGTCCCTGCCAGTTGTGGCTGCAGAATCTGAGGCTGTCCCCCGGCACCAGGGTGCTCAGCTCTCACCAGCCTGGTCCCACTCTTGTCTCTCAGTGAGAGCCTGTTTACTACTCACATGTATTCATCCTGACCTTTGGGTCTTGGAATGTTGGCACGCACATGTAGCCAAGGAATCCAATCTGCTTGAAGCATTAGGTCTTCAAATAGTCAGAAACCGGGGAGTCTTCTTGACACTAGCCTTGTATCAGCTGCATGGTTTCCGGAATTGTCATCCCCACCCTTCCACTTAATCATTTGGGTCATAGTTGAGGATGCATGCCTAGATGCAGGGTTGAATTGTTTGTAATAAAAGGCAGGGAGATACAGAATCTTCTTTCATCTCCTCGTCCTTCTCTGCAGTTCATACTTCATCCCAAAGGGCTTTCAATCAAACAAACAGACAAGCAAACCATATTCACTGAAAAAGCTTACTGGCTGGAGGGGTAAGGCAGCCCACCATAGTTACATTAGTGGTTATTAAGGAAACACAGTAGGAATAAAGGAGGTGACCTGTGATCTCAAGCAATTTATAATCTAGTTATGAAGACAGAACTAAACCATGTGAAACCATGGCAAACCATGTCAAAGAGATTAGTATTAAGTGCCTATGTGGCACTTAGTAATAAGTGATGATGGATGCTGTGGAGATCTGAGGATGCTGTTTGGAGGAGATGGAGCTTGAGGCAGATCTGTAAGGATGGAGGGTGTGTGTGTGTGTGTGTGTGTGTGTGTGTGTGTGTTTGTGTGTGTTTACTATATCCTCAGCATCCAATACAGTGACTGGCAAGTCATAGGTGATCAATATATATTTTGTATGAATTAATGCACTGGAAAGAGAAGAAAAGACGAATGGAGGATGATGTGAACACGGAGCTGAACAGGGCATGTTTGTAACCCAGTGACAGGATGCCGAGTGAGTGGAAAAAATCAGGCTGAATGGGAAGGGTGAGAGGAGCAAAAAGTAAACCTTTGCTAATTGTCAGGGGAAGTCCGGGCTGTCTGATGTCGCTGGCTGTGTTCATCAGGGCAGGGCATGCTAAGCACAGATCCCTTTTCACTTTCTGAGCCAGTTTTCTCATTCCAGTGGGTTCTGGGAAAGTGTTGCTGGTATCACGGAGATCAAAAACCTGGGGCTGCAGATAAGCAAGGGGGGTGAGTGCAGGGAAGCAATGAGGGTCACTGAGATAGGCCTCTATTGCTGAGCAAAGCCAAACAATTCAGACCTTCACACCCCCAAAGTCAAACCCAAACAAAGCTGTAAAAGGGGAGGGAGGGGCCATCGGGAGGGAGTCACGTGCCTGATGTGGAGAAATGCAGGGGGGCCAGAATGACTGGCTAGGACAACTGTCCTTTAATCGTGTTGCTCCTCTAGTAAGTGTGGAAATCTGTGGAAAATCTTGCCCTGTGTGTGAGATTCAGAATAAGCACCAGAATACCCCTGTTGCCCTTTGAGACCATACATGTAACTGTTTGTTTATACCATAAACATTTATGGAGGGTCTATTATGTGCTAGGCCTGTGTATCTGTACCCTGGTGATTGTGTTTGAGCCATGGACTCTGTCCTTACGGAGCTTACAGTTTACTGCGGAGAGAGATAATAAAGAGGTAAATGAAGAAATAAGAAGAAAGGTAGAGAAATTGATTTCTTCTATCAAATATTCAGATGGATAAAGGATAAGGAATTGGAGTTCTAAAGTATAGTGTGACTGATTCTCCCTCCAGAAATTGGCCTGTTCTTGTACAAGAAGTAAGACTGAATTAAAAAAAAAAAAAAAGAAACCAAAATGAAAAATCAAAACCACAAAAAATCAGAGTATACCAAAGCTATGAGTGGAGCTGCTTTCAAGCAGGCTATTTTTCAAACTAAACATGGGGCTACACGGACCAGCACAAAGGTGCTAATGGAGAGATCGGTAGGGGATGTTTGACAGTAGATATGCTCTAGAAAAGACAGCTCTGTTGAACTGATGGATACACTCGGGTGAATAAGTGAGGCTTTCAGGGAAGCAGTGCTGACTAGTAAAATCTTTGGAGTCAGAAATATCTGGGCTCCTACTTTCCAGCTGGGTGAACTTGGAAAAATTTAGCCTCTCTAAGCCTGTTTGCTCATCTGTAAAATAAAGATATTACTACCTCCCAGGTGGTTAAAATAGATTATTATGTAATACATCTAGCACAGAGCTTGGCATATAGTGTGCGCATGATAGAATCGAACAGTTTCAACCTTTATCCCTTGGGGTCCCAAGGGTGGGGGGCTGGTAGAGATGGAAAGTGTAGGGCAGCCAGGAGCAGCACTTAAGCAGGACAGAGAGTGACATTTTCACATGAGAATCGAAAGGGAACAAAAGACACAAAGATCTGTTTGCTGGCTGAGAAGCAAATTTGAATGTTCTAATTGTCCAGATCCTTCTCTAAGAAACATTGCTGTAGGTAGCAGTCCGGTCGCTCTTCCCTGCAAGTGAAGCAGACTGGTCTCTTAGGAGCGCTGAAAGAATCCAGCCCTGAGTGCTTGGTCTTGATTATTCATGGCTGAGGGGTGTGTTATTGAATATATATGGTTGTAGGTGTGCACACAAGCACACGCATTTGTGGCTGAATCCCAAATTTATGCAGCGTGTCCTGATGTATAGGAAAATATTGCTTCTAGTCTATTCTTCTGCATGAGTCACTGTTCATTTAGTACATTTAGTAGGGTCAGTGTGTGTGTGTTTGTGTGTGTGTGTGTGTGCACACGTGCGTATGTGTGTCTTACACTTGCCAGAAAACAATGCATCAAAATTCTGGTTTAGAGGATCATTTTGGCAAATAGTCTTTCAGGTGAATACCTGGTCTTTCAGATTCCCTTACCTTACCCTGTTTCTTCCCCAGATAGTATATGGGAATGCTTCTGTGACCTCAAGACAGGGGGGAAAAGAGAGCCTCAGACCTACCTGCCGGCCTCAACTCTTGCTGTTCTGCTTTATGAACGGGCTGGTTTGAACAGTTCAGCCTGGTCATCAGGCTGGACTAATGTCCCCCCTGAGACAGGGCTGGTTCTTTTCCATTTCCTGGAGCTTTGTTCTGGCTCCTGTTGCTAAAGTCTATGGTCCCAGCCATCTGGTCCCATTACTTAGGGGGTAGAAACTCCATGTTCTTCTACTTTCTCGTTCCTCCTCTCCTGAGATTTGTGGGGCTTCAGGCCTTCTTGTTCTCCACACACACACACTGAGGAGAGACAGAAGCAGGGTCTCAAAGCCCATCTTTCCAGCCACCCACCTCATCCAACGCTGTGTGCTCTCTCTCTCAAGCCGGCTTGTAAGCGACCCTGAGCTGATTGCCACTCTTCTCTCACTCTCTTTTTTAAATTCTTAACAAATTTAATGCCAGCAATATTTAGGATACAATTATTAACTTACACTAAAGTATGGCTCCTAGCTACCAAATTTTATTTATTTACTTAATTTATTTTTATTTAAAAAATTTTGAAGTATAGTTAATTTATAATGTGTTAATTTCTTCTGAGCAAAGTGCTCAGTTATACACACACACGTATATATACATATGTATATATTCTTTTTCATATTCTCTTCCATTATGGTTTGTCACTGGATATTGAATATAATTCCCTGTGCTATACAGTAGGACCTTGTTGTTTATCCATCCTGTGTATAATAGTTTGCATCTGCTAACCCCTAACTCCCACTCCATCCCTCCCCCACCCCCCGTCCCTCTTGGCAACCACAAGCCTGTTCCCTATGTCTGTGTGTCTGTTTCTGTTTCATAGATATGTTGATTTGCATTGTATTTTAGATTCCACATATAAGCAATATTATATGGTATTTGTCTTTCTCTTTCTGGCCAGTTTTCTCAAAGAGCAGTAGTCTCGACCTTGGCCATGTACTGGAATCAGCTGTCAAGTTTCTTCAAATCCTGATGCCTAGATCCTATGTCCAGATATTACATTGTAAAGGGTGTGTCTGGATCCACGGAAATGATGGGCAGCCAAGTTTGAGAACCACTGTCCAGAGGCTCACAGCCTCCAGATGAGGGCATGGGCCACAAGCCCTTGCATTTTTGGAGTATGTCTTGCCCACCCAGATGTTGCCATCATGTGCAGCCTACCACTGGAGGTTCCTCAGTGTGGCGGGGAGTGGAGATGATGACACGAGCAGTGACTTCTCCAGCCACGTCCTCCTTCCTCCTCTCCTCTCCAAAGCCAGAAAGCAAGGGACTCCACATGGCTCTGTATTTTCTCCCCAACTCCCTTTACATCACACGTTTGAGTTCTTTTCACTCTGGCTTTTGGCAACTTAATAGTTAAGTCACTTAGCCAGTGATTTATCAACAGAAGCTTAAAGAATTTAGAAAACACTTTTCTCTCATGATGATACTAGGTGTTCAGAGCTATTATCTTGGGGAGAATTCAAAAATTTTATTTTTAAATTTCAAAAACAGAATATTTGTTTTTTATTTGTATTTCTGCTATAAAATGTCTAAACTCTACCAAAGGACATGAAACAATAAAGGAAAAAGGAGGAACCAGTAATGTATATAATGCATAACATTTATGTATGTATGAGTTTGCTAGGACTGCCATAACAAAATACACAGACTGGGTGGCTTAAACAATGGAAACTTAGTTTCGCACAGTTCTGGAGGCTGGAAGTCCAATATCAAGGTGCATGCACGCACGATTTGTTTCCTCTGAGGTCCACAATGGAAGGAGCTGTCCCAGGCCTCTCTCCTTGCCTTATAGTTGGCCACCTTCTTTCTGTGTCCTCACACAGTTGTTCCTCTCTGCATGTGTCCCTGGTGTCTCTCTGTGCATCCAAATTTCTCTTCTTACAAGGACACTGATCAGATTGGATTAGGACCCATCCTAATGGCAGCATTTTAACTTAAACACCTCTTTAAAGACCTTATCTCGAAATCTTTTTTTGTTGTTGTTCACTGTTTTGTTTTTTGGTTTTTATTGGTCACACCGCACAGCATGTGGGATCTTAGTTCCCAGACCAGGGATTGCACCCTACCCCCTTGCATAGGAAGCATGGAGTCTTAACCACCGGATCACCAGGGAAGTCCTACATTTCACTTTTTAACAGTTACAGGTCAACCAGGCAGAACCAAGCATCTTGTCTACATGGAAAATTAAATCCAGTTCACAGACGTTTTCAAAACACTTGTCTAGTGTTTCCACAAATACTTGAATTAGATCTAAAATGCCAGGTTCACTTTCTGAAGAACCCACACAAAAGACAAAATATGGGGCTTCCCTGGTGGTGCAGTGGTTGAGAGTCTGCCTGCCGATGCAGGGGACACGGGTTCGTGCCCCGGTCCGGGAAGATCCCACATGCCGCAGAGCGGCTGGGCCCGTGAGCCATGGCCGCTGAGCCTGCGCGTCCGGAGCCTGTGCTCCGCAACGGGAGAGGCCACAACAGTGAGAGGCCCGTGTACCGCAAAAAAAAAAAAAAAAGGGAGAAAAAAAAGACAAAATATAATGTTGCATAATGTCTATAAATCAGTTTGTTGTCAGATCCTCCAATTAATAATCCTCCTTCTAGGAAATTATAAACATTTTCATCTCTCTGAGATACCAAATGGAATGTTTCCCTGATGATTTGCTGTTGTGTATCTTCACTGTAGGGCTGGTAGAACTTGGGAGAGCCGCGGCCTCCGGTGGCTGTTAAAGATGAGGATCGCCTTGATCTTGGCTGAGCCGGGCCAACCGGGTGGGAGCTGGGGTCCAGGGCGGGGACGGGCGCGCGAGCCTTGCCTCGGAATCTCGCTGGCGATCCTTCCCCACCCGCCGGCTTCTGCACACGCGGGCGCGCCCCCGAGTTGCGGGGCGGGGCTTGGATCTCGAAATCTTATTACATATCTCCTAATATGGTATGAGGGGCTAGGACTTCAACGCAGGAATTTTGTGGGGACACAATTCAGCCCATAACAATATATTACTTAAAAGATAAAAAGGTGAGAGCCAGAACTTTTACGTATTTTTAGCATCCATATAGCTTGCAAAGAGCTTTTGTAATTATTATTTCCTTTAATCTCCACAAATTCTTATAAAGTATTACTCTAATTTTATTTGGAGATGAGACAACTGAGGCACAGAGGATCTAGGTGACTTTGTTTAGGTCACTGAGATAATTACTAAAAGAGAACTTAAAACAAGTAAGTGTGTGTGTGTGTTTCAGTGTAAACAAATAAGTCTGTGTGTGTGTGTTTCAGTGTGTCTGTGTCTCTATAGTATAGATTAAGCAGTAATCGAATAAAATGATTGAATAATAATACTCCGGTCTGTATTATTTTTTTGGGCGGGGGGATATTGAGAGGAATGACCAACACATATGTACAAACTTAGTAAAATCCTAATACAAAAGAAAAATCAAATCCCAAGCTCAGTGTAAAATAGAGATCAGAGGGAAATATTGAAGAGTAGTGAAAATGGTCCAGTCTGAACTATGGCATGGAGTTTACATTAAAGGAAACTCTTTAGGGTGAAGATAAATATCCAAACAAGTAAGACTAAATATTGGATACAGTCGAGGTCCTTTACCCAGCCTCAGTAAACCAAATTGAGAGCACAAAATGAATTGGTATGATAATGTCCCACTAGATTTTTATAAAGTATTTTGAGTGAATTATCTCATTGAATCTTCACAGTGATCCATTAAGGAGGTTAAATATTATTACCATCTTTATTCTATTTTTGAGAAGATTGAGGATCCTATAGTTTGAAATGCATTGCCAAAGATCAGCCAGCCAGTAAGTAGAGCTGGGATTAAAACCCAAATATTTTGGTTTGAGACTCCATGCTCTTTATTGTGCACTATACTGCTATGCATTTTCTTTAATTCTGCACCAGACAGAGATCTTTAAAGTAGACCCTGTGATTTGGATATCGTCCCATGCCCAGTGTCTAGCACACTGCCTGAAACCGAGTACACTGTGACTGCTAAATAAAAGGAATAAGTGAATTAAGCAGGGAAGCCTTCTGTTCAAATATAGAGGCCTGACTGCATGGATTTGTCTTTTCTTTCATCAGAGTATATGAAATTTATGATAAAACAATTTTTAAAAGATAAGGAAGAGGAATAGGGTTATCAGGGATTTTGACAAGTTTCTGGAAGATGGAAAGCACATGTCAGGAGAATAACTGATGAAGTCAGGGAAGGGAGCCACAGTGAATATATGTATGGATGAAAATGCACAAGGACGCAGTTATCCACCCATTTGGACCACAGACAATCTCAGGTGTTGGAAATATGGTGAGCAAGAGTGAATACAGACTAAACAAAGAAATTAACTTATAGTTTGTACATCGGATCATTTCTTCTCTTCTCAGATGAATGAAGCCTACATAAGCCAGATGCTTTCTTCTCTAGGAGATCAAACAAACAAATGTGGAGAGGTTCCTTTCTAAAGAAACCTTAATGGCTCTACTGCAGGACTTCTCAACTGGGCATTTCTGGCATTTGGGGCTAGACAATTCTTTTTTGCAGTGGGTTGCCCTGTGCATTGTGGAGTGTTCAGTAGTATCCATGGCTTCGTCCACTAGATGCCATTGGCATTCATTCCCCCTCAGTTTTGGCAACAAAAAACATCTCCAAAACTGCCAGATATCCCCTGGAGGGCAAATCATTCCTGGTGGAAAAGACTTTCACTAAGGAGACCCCCAGTGTAATGTCCAATTTGTGCTTGATTACCTAATTCAAAGGTTGACAGTATTCAGAATATCGAATCAGGTTTTTTTTTAAAATTACTTTTCTATTAAATATGAAAAAACAAATATTTGAGGAAATATAGCATAATACAAAAACAAGTGCTATGATAAAATAAAATAATCAAAGAAAAATCTCTTATTACTTAAAAATGTCATTTTATATAACAAGTTTAAAAAAGATTGGATAACAAAGTCTAAGAAATCTCCAAGAGTGTGTAATAAAATGCAGAGATAGAAAATATGATGACAAAAGGTCAGAGATATGACAGATAAATCCAGGAAGTCAATATCTGATCAACAAGTTTCCAGAAAGAGAGAACTGTGTACATAAAGGGAAAATTATCAAAGAACTAATTTAACTATCCAGATCTAAAGGATACATCTCAATTATAATGACATCTGAATGTCTAGTACAATCAATGAAAAGATGGCCATCCTTAAACACATTATTGTGAAATCACAGAATACCAAAATAAAGAGAGATTATAAAAGGTGAGAGAGAGAGAGAGAGAGAGAGAGAGAGAGAGAGAGAGAGAGAATGAATAGTTTATCCCCAAAAGAAACAAGATAGAAGATATTGGAGCAATAACATTATATTTCTTAGGGAAAATGAGTTTTCAGCCTAGAATTCTATATCCAAACAAACACTAAATTGTTCTGGTAAAAATAAATGTAATTTTTCAATTTAAGGAAGAAAAATTTCCTCACACAATCATTTTTATGAAGCTTCTTGAAGAAATGCCTCTGTTGGCTAAGATGACTTTTAGTGAAAGATCATAAAATTCTAACTCAACTGGCTTACACAGAAAGACACAGATTACCTCAAATAACAGAAATCTAGAAGTGGATGGTTGACTCAGTTGTTACTGAACTCTGGTCTGGCTGCTCACCACTCAAAAGCCAATACTTGAGAGGCAAGTGTTGGTAGAAAGGAAAGTTTGCTTTATTCCAGAGGCTGACAACTGTGGGAGAAGGCAGATTCATGTCCAAAGGCCAACTCTCCTCTATTGATCAGTGGGCAAGAACTTTTAAAGGAGAGTTTCAGGGGTGCACCGGTGGAGGGCGGGGGCTACATGTAGAAACAGCACGGTCAGCTCTGACAGTCATCTTGAAACTGGTCATGCGGTGGTCTGATCAGCGTCACCTTGATTGTTTTAAGTACAGTTAATCTTCAGTTCCAGTGTCGCTTTGTTCCCATTTCTTTGAGGCCAATTCTTGGAATTGTGGCAGCTTGTGTCATGGCTACAGTCTGGTCATCATGCAGTTAACTTCTTCCACCTGGTGGGGGTTTCAGTATCTGTAAAACAGCTCAAAGGTTATGGCTCAGAATATTATCTATAGCTCTTGAGGAGGAACTAAAAGTCCTTGAACTAAAAGTCCTTTGCTTGCTGACTAAACTATTATTATTTTTCCCTGTTTGACTGCTTTTCCTTTGTTTCTGCATTTTCTCATTTGTCTGATTAAATTTATTCTTCGACTAAAGTTTTTCTACAGACAAAAGGCAGGTTGAGGACATTGGTGGAGGGAGTCTGTCCATAGGGCCCTCTCCGATTCACAACTATATCACCAAATTTTTAAGTTCTTCCCATCTTCTTATTCTGTCATTCTTGATGAGTTGCATAGTCCTTGGATAGCTCCTCTCTTGTTAGATGATGATTTCTGCAACTAGATATTACATATGGATATGATAATGGACAGAGGAAGAAAGAACATTCTATCCTGTGGGTCTTTTTTCCTTTTTTTAATTAAATACTTCATTGGAACGTCCCTCAGCATGTTTTCCCTCGTGTTTCATTGTTCAGAATGTAATATATGCCCACTCTCAAACCAATCATTAGCAAGGGGAGAAGTATTAACATGATCGACTTAGCAAAGTGTAGGATCAAGTAGGAGAAGGGTGGGACACTGGAATAAAAACAAGATTTTGTTAGAAAGAGGGATGTGTGTCTGCTACAATGCAGCAGCAAATTTGGGATTAAACTAATAAAGAAGACAGGATCCAGGTATGGTGGAACTGATCCAGACAAGGAGAAAGGAGAAATTCAGGAAGAACAATGCACAAGGCCCAGAGAGCACAGGTCTAGGTTGGATCAGAGGGACCTAGGTAGGAGATATCTGTGTAAAAAGAGAAAATAAGTTTTGAGAAATATTTTTGTTATGATAATGGTAAAAAAATAGGCATTTGAAATTCTAGAAAAAGTGTTATAAAAAAGGACTACAACCATCAAAATGCTACTTAATTCTGCTGTGTTCAATATTGGCATGGCCACGAAACCAGGGACACTATTGATTACTTCCAACTTCCAGAATCAATCCATCAGTGAAAGCTGGTTACAGAAGAAAGGTAACAGCAATCACTTTTGACAGTATGAAAGAAGTGTACATGTGAGAAATTGGGAGAGGCAAATGGGGGAGAAGAGCTGAGAGCTCAAGGAAAGAGCAGGGATGCTAATATTCTTATCTGACAGAGTGGCCAGACAAGCAATCAAAAGATACTCTCTTTAGTTGGTGGAACAAGAAAAAGAAGAAGAAGAAGAAATGGTAAAAAGGTAAAGAATATAGGAGATAACATAAAGATTTACTAAGATATTGGGTGCAGGGGAAGATAGGGTGAGGTTACGTGAGCTAATTATCACATCTGCAATTCAAAAGATAATGGATAGAATGAATCAGAAGTAGGGTAAAACTTATAATCTAGAGATATGGCACTAACAGGAGAAAATAGCCAGAGTTAAAAATGTTTGCTCTGGGGAGGGAAAGTGGGCTGGAGGAACGCGGACAGAGGCCAATCCTGTGTAAGCCCCTTTTATTATCTCTCATTTCAATCTTGTGCACACACTGTCACTTGATAGCTGAAAGTGTTGTAAAAATGATTTATTTTTACTTTCTGCCATAAGGTAGATACAGTTTGTATTACACATTTTCCGCTTACAGCTGCCGCCTAGACAGTTTCTTTGACATCACATAACCTTTATCATGATTCAATTAATGGCTATATATTAGTATTTTGCATTATTTCTTTGGAAGTCCTGATCCATTCATTCTTGTTCTCTCAGTCTCCCAGTGTCTATGAAGAACCAAAAGAAGTTGAAGCTTGGGGGTAGCAGCAGATGTCCAAAGAAAAAAGGTTTCTTTTTCTTTGAAAATAACCAAAACTTAAAGTGACCCTCATTAGCCCCGTGTATTAACCAAGTTCAAAGCCCAGGCAGAAGGGTGCGGCCCTCCTTGCTCACGCAGCAGCTCTGGAGTGGGGGGCTGCACGCACCCCCTGAGACCGGCAAGGCCAGAGGTTGTTCCCTGGCAGCCTGGACAGCATCAACCCACGGCTGCCCTTTGCACTGCCACTGCCTCAAGTTCATTTGAAATGGGGGCTGCCAGAAAGATGAGGCTTCATTTGCAAAGCAAGGGCATGTCTTTAATTATCCTTTAGATCCATACAAAATCAAGGCGGGTGGGGATAGATTTATGGCTTTAGATTCTCTTCTTTGCCATTTATAGAACAGTATTTATCAGGTGTAGGGCACATGGCAGTGCTGAGGCGTGCCAGACGGGATCAAAAGCAAAGCATAAAAACCTTCCCCTTTCAACAGACCTAATCTCCCCCTTCTATCTATAAATGGCCACATTAACCTCATGGCTCAGAAGAGAGATTCATTCTGGCATTTTGCTGTCTGAGGAATCAAGAGCAAGTGGGAGGCTGGCTTCTGTGTGCCAGGCCTGTCTTGCCTCCCCTTTGATGTTTCCCTCAGAAGAACTGAGTCATGGCCAACAGCACTGGGGTGGGGTGTTTTGCATGGCCATGGTCTTGAGAGCATCCCTTTCCCAGGAGGCATTTACATCCCTCCTAGGAGAGCATCAGATGGGAAATGGCTGGCAACACAGCCATGAATCATTCATTCATTCAGTGCTGTTTAGTTAGGTCCCATATGTCCCACACGTTTCCAGGAGGTAATAGATTCTAAGGAAGCAGAAGACATGATTTATTCCTTGAGAAAACTTCAGTGTTACTTGGCAAGAAAGTCCTGCCCATAATGGACTCAGATCATTAAAGCAATTTTCGTTGTTCTTGAGTTTTGGGAAAGAGTTGTTCATTATTGGGGCTTCAGAATGAGTTGGGTATTGCCTAGAATGTATGATGTGGGCTAAGCCTTGAAGGCTGGGTAGAACTTGAATAGAAAAGAGGAAAAAAGAGATGTGGAAATCATAAACAAAAGCTCCGAGGCCAGCATAAATGTGGCATGCTTCCAAGAGGAGAGTAGGCAGTACCTGCTAGAAGCATCTTTGGGACTCAGTGGTTTCTGGGTGTGTGTCCCATTCTCCTGAACTGTGGCTTGCTGACCAACACAAACCTGCAGATTCAGGAAGCATAAGTACCTTTGCTTCTCCAAAACAGAGTAACCTTTTCCTTGACTCTTCTGCTTCCATAGCTATGGAAGATTTTTTGCTTTTCTTCTTTCTGCAAATTGGAGATGCGTCATCCCTGAATTAGGGTATCACAGTGCAAAATCTTAGAAGCATAGAAACCTTGAGTTCCTCTAGAATGTGAGCTCCGTGAAAAGTAAGAGGTTTGTTGGTTTTCTTCTCTCAACGTCTAGAGCAGCCCCTGGCACGGAGCAAGAGCTCAGTGAGTCGGTCTTACTGATTAACAAAAGAATGAAAGCCTAGCTTTCCACACAATTCAGGAACATCTGGCTCCTGCACTGAGAATCAGAAGACTCAATTTCTGGTCTTTCACTTTGACTCTTATTAGCTTGGGGCCCCTCATCCCTCATAACTCAGTTTGCTCATCTTCCAAATTAAAATATTAAAACATATTTTTTACATACCCCACAAAGTTGTGAGGATCAACTATCCACTCAATGTATTATTTATTTATTTAATTAATAAAACATCTTTATTGAAGTATAATTGCTTTACAATGGTATGTTAGTTTCTGCTTTATAACAAAGTGAATCAGATATACGTATACATATATCCCCATATCTCCTCCCTCTTGCGTCTCCCTCCCACCCTCCCTATCCCACCTCTCTGGGTGGTCACAAAGCACTGAGATGATCTCCCTGTGCTATGCGGCTGCTTCCCACTAGCTACCTATTTTACATTTGGTCCACTCAATGTATTTTAATTTATTTAATTGCTCTCTCTGTATGAGGTTCTGGGAATATTAAGTGACTTTAGCTTTCAAGGAACTTTGTCTAGTGAAGAAGACAGAAAAGCAAACAAACAAACAAAAAAAATTGCAAGTCAGTGAGATAGCGTATAAAATAGTGGCACACTCAGAGTATTGTGAATGCACAGAAGAGTGACAGCTGACACAGGCTGGGGTTACAGGGAAGGTTTTCTAGACATGAGAGTTGTGTGGGTCCCTTGGATCAGGTTACAAGTTACCTGGGGTAAGTGAAAGTGAGTGCAACGCTTCAAGGCAGTGGGTAGGGGTGAATGCCCAAATGCCCAGGGGTTAGACGATCAAAGGGTTGGGTGGAGGTGTGTATCTATGTACAGCTGGGCACAAACTGAGTATGTACAGATCTGTGCAGGGATTGGCAATAAATTGTTCTGGTGAAACTAAGCAGTAGGAATCATGAAAAACATTAATTTCTTCATAATGACATTTGGACTTTATTTAGCAAAGGATTATAAATTGTGTGGAACATTATCAGATTAGCATCTTAGAAAAATCACTGGAAGCCTATATGAAGGATGGTTGGGGAGATGAGACTGGAAAAACATTGATGGCAAAGGAAATTGGTTAGGGAGCTACTGGAAAATCTGTGGGAAAGATGAGGGGGAAACCGAGGAACTGAAATCGTGTTAAGGGGGTAAAAGAGTTGATGGATGGATTAGAAGAGACTGAAAAGATGGACTCAGTAGTGACTGACAGCCTGTGGGAAAAGGGTAATTCTCAGGTTTGTGATTTAGGGGACTGATTGGCTAATGGTAGACCAGACAATGATAGCTGGATGTCTTCAGTGGGTGAATAATGTAGTGTCCAGTCAAACAGATCTATTTTACATATTTGTTTGATACTTAGTTAGACAACTCTGCACTGGGTGGAGAAGTAGGGCACCTTGTGAATGCTCTCAGCCTTTCCTCTACTGTACTAAGCAAGTCATCTCTGGCTTCAAACCATCTTATTCCACCCAAACTAAAAGAAAAAAAAAAAAAGACAGCTATTAAGCAACCATCTCTCTTTGGAAGGACGTTCTGTGATCATCTCTTTTGAATATTTACCTTCTACTAAAAGAGATATATTTGACATTTCTCTCTGAGAGGGAATCTGGTAGATGTGGATTTTCTCCATTTGTTTCCAGTAATCTTTCAGCTATTGCAAAAGGTTCTTTCTCTCACAGACTGGTGGTTGCCAAGGGGGAGAGGGTTGGGGGAGGGATGGAGTAGGAGATTGGGCTTAGCAGATGTAAGCTTTTATATATAGGATGGATAAACAACAAGGTCCTACTGTATAGCACAGAGAACTATATTCAGTATCCTGTGATAAACCATAATGGAAAAAATATATTAAAAAAATGAATATATATATATAATTTATATATATATATATATATAAATATATATATATATAACTGAATCACTTTGATGTTCCATAGTAATTAACACAACACTGTAAATCAACTATACTTCAATAAAAAAAGAGATTCTTTCTCTGAACAACTTTTTGTCTGGTCTGCTGTATGATGGTTTGGATTATAGTGTTATTTATTAAGATGGGGAAGGTGGGATAAGCAAAAAATCTGGGAGTGGGGTGGTGGGGATTGGTGTGTGGTCAGAGAATTCAGTTTTTGATCTGTCAGCCTCTGAGACATCCATGACATGTTTAGAGGGCAGTTGGATGTTTATAACTGGAGCTTAAGTCAACAGAGTCCAAAGCTTCAGAGAAGACACACAAAATATCCGTGTCCTTTGGCCTCAGCAATAAAGAGATCATTGGTGACTTTTGCTACTGACACCTATGGAAGCTGGATTTTAGTATTGGGGTATTTACAAAAGGGAAGTAAAAATTAGACAAAGTGATCATGGACAATACAATACATGATACATTTTCTAGGATGTTAAACTATTTTCTATTAACTTCCTATTATGAAAGATGATTTAGTCCTCAAACCATCTCTCCCATATACACATATTTTCCCATCCTTTCTTGCAATATAGTTCTATGACAGTTTTTGTTAGCACAGTATTTGATCTCCACATTTTTCCATGACTATGCCCATGCTATGTGCAGCTGAGCCATGTAGACTACTATGGTTTTATTTCCTTTCTTGTACAATACCTTTGTGTTTCCTCTGGAATTAATAATTTTTATGATTTTTTTGTTTAGTTTTCTGCATACCTAGAACAAAACCAATCCAAAACACTGTCAAGAGTATTAATTTTCCCTCAATATTTTCAAACATATCCGATGCTCTATCAATTTTGTCTTCTTTTTGGAGAAATATTTCCTGTGATCTCCCGTCCTCTTCCAGTCTGGACTGGTTGTCTTATTTGCCTGTGACCATATGTCTTCCTGGGCTTTCCTATATCATCCTGGGAATTGCCTTCTCCTCTCCTTTGTTGGTGTGTCTGTTTCTTTTATCTTCTGTCTTCCTCCTTTTTGGTCTATCCTTTCATTTTGATGGAAAAATGTAGTCCCATGATCCTGGAAAAATATTTGGAAGTAATTTTGTTGTAAGTTACATGCTGAGTATCTCTATTCTTTGCTCACATTTAATCAATAATATGGATGGCATAGATTTCTTGGTAGAAGATCATTCTCCCTCACAATTTGAAGGCATTTTTTCCTGTTGTTTTCTATCAGATTGGCATTAGAATCTCTGTGCCATTCTGACTTGAATCCTTTGTTTGTGTGGGTGACCTGTTTTGTACTTTTTTTTCTTTCATAGTTATTAGGATATATTTCTCACCACTAGTATTCTAAAATTCATTCATAATGATGTGATTTGGTGTGTGTCTGTGTCTGTACTGGGTACTTAATGAGCTCTTTCAGTCTGGGAACTCATGTCCTTTGTTTCCTTGTAAATTTCTTGTATGATTTCTTTGATAATTTCCTTCCCTCATTTTCTCTTCATGGATCCTCTATTATGGATATCAGCCCTTCTGGACTGTTTATAGTTATATTCAATTATTTGCTATTTTTCATTGCTGTCATTTGTTAGTTTGTATGTTTTACTTTGGGAGAGATTTCCTAAATCTCATTCAATGGTTCCATTGATATATATTTTTTAAACATAGTGTAGAGACTTTTAATAATCAAAAGCTCTTTTAAAAAAACTCTCTGGGGACTTCCCTCGTGGTCCAGTGGCAAAGAATCTGCCTTCCAATGCAGGGGAGGTGGGTTCAATCCCTGGTCGGGGAACTAAGATCCCACATGCTGTGGGGCAACTAAGCCCACTTGCCACAACTACTGAGCTCCAGCGTCTCAATGAGAGAGCCTGTGTGTCACAAACTACAGAGCCCATGCACCCTGGAGACTGTGCACCACAACTAGAGAGAGAAAACCCGCACGCCACAACTAGAGAGAAGCCTACATCACAATGAAAAATCCCGCATGCCTCAACAAAGACCCGGCGTGCCACAACTAAGACCAACACAACCAAAAAATCTGAATGTTCTTTTTTTTTTTTTTAATCTATTTATTTATTTATTTATTTTTGGCTGTGCTGGGTCTTTGTTTCTGTGTGAGGGCTTTCTCTAGTTGCGGCAAGTGGGGGCCACTCTTCATCGCGGTGCGTGGGCCTCTCACTATCGCAGCCTCTCTTGTTGCGGAGCACAGGCTCCAGACGCACAGGCTCAGTAGCTGTGGCTTATGGGCCCAGTTGCTCCACAGCATGTGGGATCTTCCCAGACCAGGGCTCGAACCCATGTCCCCTGCATCGGCAGGCAGATTCTCAACCACTGCGCCACCAGGGAAGCCCTGAATGTTCTTTTTATAGCTGTATGTTTTTGTTTCATTAACTTTAATCTGTCTTAGGATCTCAATTATAGACACATTTTGTTTTCTTTAACTGTCTGCATTGTTTTTGTTTGTTTTGATATGTCTTTCAGATTACAGAATTGCCTCAAATATCTGATGTTCCTTGGTTTTCTATTCATATTTAAAATAATGCACTAAAATCTGTTTATAATCTCTTTGTACTTGAGTGGGGTTTATGGACTGGTGGGCTTCACTGTGGGGTGATTTGATTGGTTATTTTTTTAGACTTCCCTTGTATCAGAATATTTTCTAATGGATTAAGTATTATTTCCCCAAAGAGGAACCTCCGATTTTTTGTAGAGGAAGAATATATTGGATTACCTCTTGGAAGCCAAGATGGGGGGAGGAGCACAGAGAGGTTCCTCTTATCATGCTGTGTGATTTAACTTAATACTCCTGTTTTCAGCATGGCATTCCCACCTTCTCCTGATTGTCATGTTTTTCAACTCTAGAACGTCTTTGGTTTAACATACACAGAAAATAACCCTTTATTCTTCTGCTGGAAGAAAGGATGAACAGATGCTCAGCTGAGTGGAAGGGGTAGAATTTCAGGGATCTGGGAATCTATTTTCATAAAGACTTCCAATCAGTCATCTTACTTTCAGTCTTATTTCCACCACCATTCTCAGAAGTATCTTCTCTAATTCCTGATCCTTTCTCAGATAGGGTAAATTAGTCTTTCTTTACTGCCAGAAGTTTCTCTTTTTCTGCCATTTCAGGGGCAGTGAATTCAACCTTTAGGGAGAGCTAATGATTTTAAAAAATTGTGTTCAGGTTGTAAATCGATAACACAAAAAACAAGTAGCCTGACTAAAAATGGGCAAAAGACTTGAATAGATTTTTCTCCAAAGAAGATGGATAAATGGCCAATAAGCACATGAAAAGATGCTCAACATCACTTATCATTAGGAAAACGCAAATCAAAGTAATCATGAGATAACCCTTCACACCCGTTAGGGTGGCTACTCTTAAAAAACTATAGAACAACAAGTGTTGGTGAGGAGGTAGAGAAACTGGAACCCTTGTGCACTGTTGGTAGGAATGTAAAATGGTGCAGCTGCTATGGAAAACAGTGTGGCAATTCCTAAAAAAAATAAACTTAGAATTACCATAGAATTCAGCAATTTTACCCCTGGGTATATACCCCAAATAATGGAAAGCAGGAACTTGAACAGATATTTGTATACCCATGTTCATAGAAACATTTTTCACAAGAGCCAAAAGGTGGAAACAACCCAAGTGTCCATGGATGGATGAATGGGTAAACAAAATGTGGTATATACATACAATATCATTCAGTCTTAAAAAGAAATTATGACACATGCTACAATATAGATGAACCTTAGGGACATAATGCTGAGTGAAATAAGCCAGGCACAAAAGGAGAAGTATTGTGTGATTCCAATTATATGAGGTACCCGAGTGTAGTCAAATTCATAGAGACAAAGAGTAGAATGGTGGCTTCTAGTGGCTGGGGAAGGATGAAATGGGGAGTTATTGTTTAATGGGTTTGGAGTTTCAGTTTGGGAAGATGAAAAATTTCTGGTGATAGAAAGTGGGGATGGCTGCACAGCAATGTGAATGTACTTAATGCCACTGAACTATACACTTAGAAAATGGTTAAGATGGTAAATGTTATGTGTATTTTTACCATAATTTTTTTAAATGTGTTTCAGCTGAAATAGGCCAACCAGAAAGTTTTACCTAAAGGACTCTTTCTACACCCCTAGGTCTTGTGATACTAATGGAGACATTTGAAGACAATAATCAATGAGGGAACAGAAGATGCCAGGTCTTCTCTTTTCCAGACTAATCTCCCCACTCAAGGGCCTATAACCTTTTCTACATAACCTGTTTTTTTAATTTGCCTTTCTCTGTCTGTCATCCGGTTTGGGAATGCCAGAGAACTCAGAATTATTAGCAGTGTTCAATGGGCAGTGAGTAACTTTTTCACTGTTTGTTTTATGAAAATGTTAATGTACCTCAAGACACTGTAAGGTATTTTTGGAAATGAAGAGTTTTGTTTTTGCAGGATTTTCCAGAGTATTTAATAGGCTAATGTGCACTGTCCATTTCCAAGAGCAGGATAGAGGACTTGGGGCTTCTCAAGCATTTTGGATCACAGTCTTCTTTTCCATCTCAGTACAGTTTTCCATGGAACAACGTTTGGGAAATTTTTCACGAGTGTAATTGTTGACTCTGTTGTATATACTGAGTCCCATCAGTTTATGAATTTTCATAAGTGTATGCTCCAAGTGCAGAAATAGTTCTGGATCTAGGCTATAGAGCTTTTGGAAAGAATTTCTTCCAAAAAGAATTTCAGTTCTTGGAAAGAATTTCCTTGGAATGTCCTCTGAGAAAGTCAACATGATTTCTTCTTGTATGATACAGAAACATATGCTCTGCATACATACAAGACACTGTCACCCAAAATAGACATTTGCCTAGCTCTAAGACTGAAAGTTGAGTTAGATCATCTCATTTGAGTGTCATAAATCATACTTTGAATTTTTCCAAGGCTCTGAAAGCACACAACTCTCATATACAGGTCCACAATTTCTTATTCAAAATCCAAAATTGCCAGATATATCTTGTAATTGGAAACTTTGTGAAATATAATATGATGGCTATACCATGATATTACACCCCGACAATGACTTACACCCTTTTAAACAAATGCATCAGTATTTGCTGAATATTCCTACTCGCTAGGAAAAATAAAGACTAGCTATAAACATAACAGTCTACATCAGCTTTTGTTGCCAAATGAGTTTTAGTGACTCACTTACTAAAAATAACATTTAGTTTCAGAGTTGTTTGTTGGATTTCAGAATGGCAAGTAAGGGATTGTAGGCACACTAGTGAAAATGAGGCTGGGTTAATGCTAATAGACTTTTGTTACCAACAGTCTCCATATTTTTCAATAGTTTACTCTTTGGAGGAACTGTGGAGAGGTATCCAGAGAGAGAGTCCTTAGGGAAAAAGGACAGGGGTAACTGTTCTTAAATCTATTTCCCTGGCCTCTCCTCCGGGGATGGGGGGTGGGGAAGGGAATGGGGAGGTAATGGGGACAGGGTTTCAGTTTAGGAAGGTGAAGAATTCAGGAGACAGATAATGGTGAGAGTTGCACAGCAATGTGAATGTACTTAGTGCCACTGAATTGTACAGTTAAATATGGTTAAAATAGTATGTTTTATATTATGTGATTTTCACCACAATAAAAAAACATTTAATAAAAAAAAGCTAGTTCCTTGGCCCCTTCTGCTTGATTCTCTTTCGTATAGTCTTAGAAAGATGAACTCATTTGTTCTAATTCTCCACCTTCTGCTGAGGAAGGTGAAAACTTCCAAGTTACTGGAAAACAAAACCAAAAAACAGTGAGGATCAAATGGTTGTGGGATCTAAGGTGACACAGCAAATCTAGGATGGAACTTTCAAAAGTGAGTATCATTTAGTTTATGTAGTGGATAAACCAAGGGCCAGAAGTTAGAAGGTATGACTATGTTGCTTACTACCTGTGTGACCTTTGGCAAAGCCCGTATTCTTGATCTTTCAGTTTCCCATTTACACAGTGAGGATCCAACAATCATTTTATGGTCCATTTAGTATTTCTAATCAAAACAACCTTATCCACAAAGAAGTTAACTGCAGGTGAAATATCTGTGTGGTCGAAAAACAAACAACGAACAATGACATTTCTTGCTCCTGGAGGATCTCCTTCTGGAAGAGAAAGCTACCCTGAAAGACATGCATAGAAATTTATTTCCTCCGTCCTTGTGGACATCTTACTGTACTCAGAGCATATTGTGCTATATACTATATTAAATGTCTTAAATGTCTGCAATAAGGATTTCATTTAGATTTAATGTCAGAATTGTAAACGTTAATGAAATGCTACTAGAGTGATTAACAACACATGCTTTGAAGTTCCTCAAATATGCACAAAAAAAGAGAAGAACTTATAAGAAAAATGGAGCTTTACTCTGTAGCTTGGTGGGGTTGTTTTTTTTTTTTTTTTTGGAGTTGGAATATCTCTCAAATGCTCGGTTCTGAATAAACAGAAAAACAGCAGGAGGATAAAAAAACAAGGCTGAATTTCAGTCACACGGATCTCAGCAAGAAGTAAAAATAAACTCTTTAAATGATGTTTCTTTTCCACAGCTCCCAGAGGCAGGTTTGGTAAAAAGTAATTTGAAAATAGACAGATTCATCCTTTTGCCTTTCCCTGACTCTGCTGATTCTATAACTTCTTCCATATTAATTAAATATTTCTGGGATTTTGCTTTTTTCTCCCTTTCTCAGAGAGCCACCTAAGAACACAAATACTGGAACAGAACCTGTCTTGTAATTTTGCGATATCCTAATTTTAGGAAAATAGCACAGAGCTATTACCTGAGAGTTTACCTGGTCCAAGCGCCCCGCTTATCGATGAAGTCTAGAGAATTGAGGTGATCTGTTGGGCCTCACAGCTAGTTTGTGAAAGAGCTGTGACTGATCATAGCTCAAACCAGTACCTTTCCCCCCACTACTGCATGCTGTCTGCTGTCCTCAATTAAACGAAGACAGTGTCCTTCATAGCTCACTGTTGCAATAAATACCTCTGTGATATGGCATAGAGTTAGACGGTTCAACCATGACATGAGCTCCATGTAGCTGGGTCCTCACAAGTTCAGCACCTGAGAAAAATTAAGTGGAGAATTGAAAATCATATCCAGCTGGACGTTAGCATGTGTTAAACAGGGTTTTGATGTTAAAGGTTTTAAGTGCGTGACTGGTACACCTCAGGGCAAGGCCCAATCTTCCCTGAGAATCTGTTCTTGCTTTTCTTTCTTTTCTCCTTTAATCAATCCCATTCAGTTTTCAATTCTCTTTCTCACTTTGCAAAGTGCCAGACAAATTACTGGGATCCTCTAGGAACCTCTGGTTTCTTATTGGTTTCGGAACTCATACCCTCTGGAGAATATTTCAAGGTAAATCTTGGTTAAGACACATTGAATAAAACTTTAGGGACACAATTAAAGCTAAAACCTTTATACCACTTTTATAGCTCTTCATCTTCCATTTTCTAATTCTCTTCTGGAACATATTCTCTGAATGTTTTACGTTTTCTCTAAAATTCTTTCTGCTCTTCTTTAACAGCATGTCTTCTGAACTATGGGTGGTCTCAAAGTCAAGATTATTCATACAAAGTTGCTGACATTCAACTGTTTTCGAAGTATGAAGATGGCAACTTCATTTGGTTCAACCTAATGCATTGTAAAGCAATTTGGAATATACACATTTCAGCAGAGATTTTTTTTTCTTAAAGTAGAGAAACTATGTAATAAAACCATGATTTTTATTGAACATTGTAATGTAGAAATTTAAAGATTTTTAAGAAAAATTCTGCTTAGATGATTTTGTTTATTTGGTTATAGTATAAGTAATTTTATGTCCCAGTTTGCCCGCAAGCCTCCAGGTTTTGCCTGTTGCCCAGCATTCTGTCTGTTTTAGCATTTGCTCAAGATTTTTCTCAAACAAAGTATTAGTATTAACTGTGGCATTAACAGAATAATACCACCTTGTTAGGTTGGTTTTGGTTGATCTCTGCTTTGCGTCTAACATCTGCTCTGATGCTTTTTAGCAGTATGTGAGCTACATGCATAGTGAACAGAGGTCTTAGCTTAAGGTGTAGTCAAATCACTTTGTAGACACAACAAATAGATGTCTCCTTTTCAAGGGAGGAATGTCAGGTGTTCATTGATAAACAGAAATGTGTTCAGATACAAGCAGTGTGGGATGGCTAAGCCTTTCTCTCTTGAATGGTCCTGGGAGAGGCATTTGAATTTGCTGCCCTCGTGGCCACTCCATTTGCCAGCCTGTCATGACATGGCCTTGCCAGGACTCCTGCCAAGGCCTGAGGGGTGCTCCAAGCTACCATGTTACCAGTTGGCAGGATCGATGACAAACATGGAAAATCCTGTTAGACATATACAAGATGTGTGTGAGCTAGAAGCTGGGTGGTCCTGTGTAGATCTCATTGTGAGTAGGGTGAATGTCTTCACCATGGTGATTTTGTCAGCTTGTGTATGGCATAGGTCTACAGCCACTATCTAATTGTTTGGTGATACTTTTTTTTTTTTTTTTGCAATAACCTTTTTGACAGAAATAAGTTCAAAAGGAAGAAAAGTGCCCTTGTAATGAAAATTTAAGTACTAAATTTTCATTCTCAAGAAAGTTGATGATGAATGTGTAACTTTCACAAAATGTTTGTCCACAATTACCATTCACGTCGGAAGCTGTGTTGCCATCTCTGACCACAAGGAAACAAAAACACACAAATCTGCTGAATAAGCATCAACACCCACAAGAGGATTAGTAACTTAAGAAGACTCTTCCTGAATGCAATAATTTAATCATTGCAATCTAGATGTTGTGTTCACATATAATAATGTGAAGCTTGGCTTTTTATGTACACTTTTTAAGTAATTGTTCTTCTGAATTAATTTCTCTTATTTTTTTATTCCTAGTTTTCTTCTGTACATAGTACAAAAACTGAATTAATACTGTTACTGTGTTGGCTCCGTTGACAGAAGAAAATACTCACTAGCAGTTAAATGATGACAGTTTTGTAATTACTGTGATCAACCAGTTTCTCATCTGAGCCACAGAACACAGAAAGCTGATTTGAGAGACTGTTTTCTCAATTCTGCCAAAGATGGTACCTAACTAGTGCCATTCCAGATGTGCATACCACGACATACAACCAATGCCTTGGAGTATTAGAGCTTCATTCTCTTAAAGAACCCTGGTTGAAAAAGCCTGAGTCACATGTTTCAAATTGAAAATCCATAAAGATAATACCTAAAATCATCTTCCACCTAGTCAAAGAATCAAATAAAGCTTTTGGAGATTCATTCTTTCAAAGGTGAAATTTCGGACATTATGTTGGATACTATTATAAAATTCAGTTAAAAATTCCAACGCTGAGACAAAATTATGTGTTTTGTGATGGTATTACAAATTCAAAGTTTGGTGAAGCACACCCTTATGATATAGTCAGTGTTGTCACTAAATGGAGAAACTTATAGAACAGAAATGTATATGGAATTAATGGGTACTGTATTATTCAAATTCTGTCCATCCAAACAAGCCACAATATTCCACAGTCAAAATAAAGGGTATTGCTGACAGCATTTACAACTATTTTTATAAATATGGTTAAAGTAATTAAACTTAATTTTTTGTTATGAAGCCGATGCTGGATTTGAAAATGTAAATAAAAGCAGGTATTTTCTTGCTACATTTCATAAATCAAAACGTACACGTTTAAACCTATGTAATTGACTTACATGTCTCGTAAAGTTATTGAAATGAAATGTTTTTGTAAATAAGTTCTCTAGTTTTAATTGCATTTTGTTACAAATCATTTGGACATCTTTTATTAAAGCTTTCAATAATTGGCATACCAGAAAACTTGAGCCTTTGAAAACATCACCTTTTTTAAAGTTTAGAAAACTGCAATTACTAAAATCAAAATTTGCAAGCAGGAAGATCTTGAACATTAATACAAATGCAGAAGAATTGATCTTGCATACGAATGTAGGGGCACATCTCATCCAATGAGATTGTGAGAGCTCAAACTGTATAAGCCTTAATTCTGAACTTCAATGAGACCTTGAAATATTTCAGTTTTGGGGAAGGTTCCTTTCATGGAACTTTTATTTTTAATTAGATGCATTCATATTTTCTACCAGAATGGAAATGAATTTGAGAAAACTGAAAACTTTGCAGCATTTACATTCTGTGAATCATTTTTAAATGTTGTAGATAGAGACATCTTATTTGAAGAATTTGGTAATATAAAAATGTTTATCAATGAAAGTAATTTGGATGGAAACCAAAAGACAGAAACTTTAAAGATAATTTAGCTGAAATACTTGTACATTTTCTTACAAAGAATTAGAATTGAGAATATCCCCTATGGAGCAGAATTTGTTCTGACCTCACCCAACCATCTATAGAGTTTTTTCAGTTAAAAATAATATGGTGTAAAGAAGAGATGATTGACAATTCCAGTGATTTCAAATTTATTTAATAAAACTTCAACTTTTAAGATTGTCAGAAACTTTAGAAGAAAATTAAAAATAATATTACTACCTTAATAAAAATAAATTCTTCAGATACGTATTTGTGACAGTTTTAGAGGCTGCTATGTCTAATAAACTAATTAAGGTATTTAAAAGTAAGCCAAGGATAATTACTCTGCAAAAGCTTTTTTCATGTTCAGAAAATTGGTATAAGGAAGTTGTAAAATATTTGCTTTAATGGACACAAATATATGATTTTTTGTCTTTTAGAGATAATTTTGAATAGAACAATTTCATGTATCTATCAATATTATAAAACCTAGGTTTTATTTTATTTTTAAAAATTATTTTTTCTATTAT
The DNA here is from genome assembly GCF_964341445.2 of Mesoplodon mirus. Classification (NCBI taxonomy): domain Eukaryota; kingdom Metazoa; phylum Chordata; class Mammalia; order Artiodactyla; family Ziphiidae; genus Mesoplodon; species Mesoplodon mirus. The sequence goes on along the minus strand of NC_138983.1, from coordinate 135,254,151 downwards.
TATTTTTTGGGGATAATGTTTTTTATTCCAATTAATTATTTATACTATTATCATTAGAAATGCCACTGATCTTGCCTCATTCTGGTTTTTATTCTTAATACTTACTTTTCCTATTTTCCTGATGATTATAATGCAAATGTTATAAAATTTTGATCCTTCTGGTGGTTTGGAAGTAGTACACGCTGCTCTTCTTCAACTAATAAGTCACTGTGACACATTACAATTATACAGCTGTACAAATAATTATATATGAATTTATTTTTCCTTAATCATTGGTAAAAAGGAAATAGCATACTTTAATCCTTTCTCTTTTTTTAATTTAACATCTTTATTGGAGTATAATTGCTTTACAATGTTATATTAAAAACTGAGTTTTTAAAAGCAAGAAATAACTTGTGGAATAATTTCCCTCTTCCTTCCTTTCTTCCTTTCTTTTTGGCTATGTCCTCTCCTCCTTTCAGGGCCAATTCAAGCCTGATGCTTTATGTATGCTAAGATAAAATACTATCAATATAAATACACCTTTTTGACATCTATCTTCACTTCCTCTCTCCCACCTTTTCCTATTGGGACCAGGAAGGATTTCTCTGAGCCTTTTATGCATCGTGGATTACTCATCATCTGAATCACCTTTGACTCCATTACCTTGCACTGAATTATCTGTTCATACACTGCCTATGGCTTTTAGGTGATGTATGTCATGACTTATAGCTTTTGTGTCCCTATATAAGGGTTGGTGCTCAAAAAAGTATGTGTTGTTGAGGACAGTATTCCATACTATAGTCAAAGAAGATAGTCTGGATTCTAGATGGAGGGAGGGGCGGGTTACAAAATTAATGTATGACTATGTCAAATCAACTGTTTTTATAGTCTTCTTTCTAGCAGCAGAAAGAACTCCTGCGATAGTTCTGGTTCTGCGGAATATAAGAAAGGCCAGTTGGGGGTGGGGATGGGGGTTGGGAAGTTGGTGGAGGCTTTTAATTTAGTTGATCCAAAAGGATGAAAGGTGAACTAGGAGGGTGATATATAAGATTATAAACATTGAGAATAGATGTATTCTAGAATAGTCATATTGGTTAAAAAAATCGTATTTTGGAAATACGGTAGGTAAAAGAAAATATCAAAACCAAGAACATTAAAGAAAAGGAAGAAAACTTTTTTTATTGTAATAGGAAAGTATGGGAGAGAGGAAGTGAAGATGGCTGTTGAAAACATGTATTTATTTTGATAGTATTTTATCTTAGCCTAGCCTAAAATGTGATGTGTTCACATTCATTAATATAAACTGATTGAAAAGTTGTCAGTGGGGTGGCAGTGCAGAGAGGAAAGAATGGATTAGTGCAAATAATGCTGCATAAAAAATGTTACATTTTAGAGTCTCCTACAGGTACATTATCTCCAGCGTTAGCTTTCAACAAAACAACAGCAGCAAAAGACCCTAGTGATTTTAAAATGAGGTTATTGATACCAACGTGTGCTGGGAATCAAGCCATAATTAGCATTCAAAGATTTATTAGGTTAAGAACATTTCAAATCGACCATATCTTATGTACATATAAGATAATCTCTTAAAGGTCATGCCTCTTGGAGACACTTGTTTTCTGACATCTTCATATCCCAGCCATCTGCAGAGGCATGGTGGAAAAATAAACAAAGTATAAATAAATAAGACAGAGAATGAATTTTAACCTCATCTAGGTATGGAGAACATGGAAATAATAACACATGCCTTGTCTAGACCACACTTCCAGATTACAAAGATGAGTGAGAAAGGGAAGTTAACTTTGGCAAATGAATATGTTTAGAGTCTCCTAAATTTCTTGGCTTCTCTTATTTTTCAAGTGATTATTAAGAGGGAATTAAGGAACTTCAGTATGGTGTAGAGAAGGGTTTCAGAATTGGACTTTGGAGACTTGAGGTTTTTTTATTCCAGATGAGATTGCAGTGACCTTGAACAAAACAATCCAGCCCTGGGTCTCAGTGTCTTCACCTCCCAAGAAAGGAGTTGTGGTAGATGACAGCTAAGTTACTTTCTCACAAATGATTTGAAAACCTGTGTAGTGATAATATGACCCCTTTATCCAAATGGGAAGATGCAAGGGGTAGAAACCATGAGAGCAAAGGAACTGTCCAGGGTGCTTAGAAACACTGGGGTCCATTCATTCTCTGGAGCTATGATCAGAAGCTACAGTATGACTCCATCTGGTATTCATCCAGCATCTCTACTATGTTAAATGCATGGTAAGCTATTCTGTCAGTATCAAGTGTGTATAATTCAATATACGATCAATTTCCTTTTGCTTAAGGGAGAGATTACATATTTAGAATCATCTCTGCTCTGCCTTCAACTAGTTGCTGGCCTTTAGATCAGTCATTCCATCCACTGGTTATTTAGAGCAGGATATCAGAATAGATTTCATGGCATACTTGCAATATTGATTTTCCAAGAGTCATCTTGGGACAGGTGAGGATGCATACATTGTTAAAGAGATGGAAGGGACAGAGATGGAAAAACACACCTTTGACAACAGTACGAAAATAAAGAGAAAGGAAAGAGGAAGAGGAAGACCTGAAAGACAGGTGAGGGAAGCTAATTATAATTAAGCAATCCTCAGTTGCTTGACCAGACCACACTGAAGGAGGTTGTGGATGTGTGTACACTATATTAGCTTGTCATAGCATGACCTTGTACTCCATCATGAAATGCCATAACTTCTTGCTGATAACCTACTTTGGGGTGGGGAAAGGTGCAATGAGAACATGCTGCTATTGAATCGTAGTGGGACATAAGCCTACTGGGTGGAAAGGGGGGAGGTGAGAACTCCTTGAAGTTGAAATACTTGTACCAAGTCTATATCTTTTTCCCTTCTAGGACTGAGGAAAAAGTGTGTAGACAGCAATCTTTCAAGCTGCTAAATTTGCTGGCATCAGTGTTCAGGCTAAGGACTATGGACTGGGGATCTGAAGTTGTAGGCTTAGTGTGACTGGTAGAGATCTTTAGGGAAGTGTAATGCTCAAAGTGACGTGGCAGCATCACCGAGGTCACTCTGGCACAAAAGACCCCAAGGAAGAGTTTGGTAAGAATTAGACAGTGTCAGGGTCCCTGCTTAGCACAGAAGAACTTTGGTCTCATCAGAGGATTTGGAGAATGGATAAGATAACCAAGGCAGAAGCCCAGCCACATGGGCCCATTAAATGGGAAGGATTACTAGGAATTTACCCTATAGACATATGGATGCCAGGCCTCTTCTCGGGTCTGCTGAATACCAGGTTATAGCAGAACCTGGGGAGAAGGAAGGTAAAGGGTGCTCAGAAACTATGGGAATGAATGACTGAAAGATTTGGGGTTCTATTTGCTTAGACTGAGAACCAATGAGAAGGGATATTTGGGGAGAGAGACATTTAGCTCTTTCTTTCAGCATGTTGAGTTTGAGGTTTTTATGATATTGTCAAAGGAGGCTGTGCAGGAGGTGGTCAAAATATGAGTTTGGTTTTGAGAAAACTGCCACAGGATGATTTAACACCCTGCATACTGACTTTGATTTTCCTCCTACCTTTAAGTCTCCTGGGAATTTCCCCTTATTTCAGCAATTTCTTTGATATTTATCCAGTGTTTCTAGGGGTTTTGTAGGTGGGAGGTTTTCAGATTCTCAGCTGGCCTTATGGCTGGGGAGCAGCCTCAACACATTGCATACTTAATAAATACTAATGGGTAAATGAATAAACGGAAACTGAGGATTATGAGTACATTTGATGGGAAGAGCAAGGTAAAGCTTTCAACAAAATGGGCTGATAGAAAAGTGAAAATACCTGGCAGGGCAACCAGCCCTGCTGAGTGACAGGAAGGCGGGGAGGAGTCACCTCTGTTCAAATGCAGCGAACAGGGAAGGAGGCCTGAGATAGGAAGGGGCACTGGAAGATTATTAGGTCACTTTTTTTTTTTAACATCTTTATTGGAGTATAATTACTTTACAATGGTGTGTTAGTTTCTGCTTTATAACAAAGTGAATCAGCTATACATATACATATATCCCCATATCTCTTCCCTCTTGCATCTCCCTCCCTCCCACCCTCCCTATCCCGCCCCTCTAGGTGGTCACAAGGCACTGAGCTTATCTCCCTGTGCCATGCAGTTGCTTCCCACTAGCTAGCTATTTTACATTTGGTAGTGTATATATGTCCTTGCCATTTACAATGTTGTGTTGGTTTCTGCTCTACAGAAAAGTGAACCAGCTATACATACACATATATCCCCTCTTTTTCAGATTCTTTTCCCATACGGGTTATTACAGAGTACTGACTAGAGTTCCCTGTGCTCTACAGTAGGTCCTCATTAATTGTCTATTTTATATACAGTAGTGTGTATATGTCAGTCCTAATCTCCCAGTTTATCCCTCCCCCCACCTCTTTCCCCCCTGGTAACCATAAGTTTGTTTTATACACCTGTGACTCTATTTCTGGTCACTTTTAAGAAGCGAGTTCCTATACATGATGAAAGAAGAACGTGGTTTGCATTTCTCCAATGATTAATGATGTTGAGCATTCTTTCATGTGTTTGTTGGCAATCTGTATATCTTCTTTGGAGAAATGTCTATTTAGATCTTCTGCCCATTTTTGGATTGGGTTGGGTTGGTTTTTTTTTTGATATTGAGCTGCATGAGCTGCTTGTAAATTTTGGAGATTAATCCACTGTCAGTTGCTTCATTTGCAAATATTTTCTCCCATTCTGAGGGTTGTCTTTTCATCTCGTTTATGGCTTCCTTTGCTGTACAAAAGCTTTTAAGTTTCATTAGGTCCCATTTGTTTATTTTCCTTTTTAATTTCCATTTCTCAAGGAGGTGGGTCAAAAAGGATCTTGCTGTGATTTTTGTCATAGAGTGTTCTGCCTATGTTTTCTTCTAAGAGTTTGATAGTGTCTGGCCTTACGTTTAGGTCTTTAAATCATTTTGAGTTTATTTTTGTGTATGGTGTTAGGGAATGTTCTAATTTCATTCTTTTACATGTAGCTGTCCAGTTTTCCCAGCACCACTTATTGAAGAGGCTGTCTTTTCTCCACTGTATATTCTTGCCTCCTTTATCAAAGATAAGGTGACCATATGTGCATGGGTCTATCTCTGGGCTTTCTATCCTGTTCCATGGATCTATATTTCTGTTTTTATGCCAGTACCATACTGTCTTGATTACTGTAGCTTTGTAGTATAGTCTGAAGTCAGGGAGCCTGATTCCTCCAGCTCCGTTTTTCTTTCTCAAGATTGCTTTGCCTATTCGGGGTCTTTTGTGTCTCCAAACAAATTGTGAATTTTTTTTTCTAGTTCTGTGAAAAATGCCAGTGGTAGTTTGATAGGGATTGCATTGAATCTGTAGATTGCTTTGGGTAGTGTAGTCATTTTCACAATGTTGATTCTTCCAATCCAAGAACATGGTATATCTCTCCATCTATTTGTACACTACCAAACAGAAAATAGATAGCTAGCGGGAAGCAGCCGCATAGCACAGGGAGACCAGCTTGGTGCTTTGTGACCAGCTAGAGAGATGGGATAGGGAGGATGGGAGGGAGGGAGATGCAAGAGGGAAGATATATGGGGATATATGTATATGTATAACTGATTCACTTTGTTTTAAAGCAGAAACTAACACACCATTGTAAAGCAATTATACTCCAATAAAGATGTAAAAAAAAAAAAAAAAAAAGAAGAACCTGGTTAGAAGAGTTTGGGAACACGTGGGTGGAGAGTGAGAGATGTGGCTGAGAAGGGCAGGTGAGAAGTGAAACAGCCGTTTGTGTGGGAAGCAAATTTGGGGAGAGTTTCTTGAAGATAAGGAAGAACAGAAATTGGAAGTTTTATTCTCACCACTACTAAGTGTTATCTAGAATTTCAGAATAATCAAACTTTGTTTATTAACTGACTTCTTCGATTAATATCAGATCTTAAATGATTATTAAAAGTTTGCAGTGTTGTATGTGATAATATGACACCTCAGGTCATGGATTAGAAAATACCATGGGGGTCTAAAATCTTTAAAGCTTTATACCATTTAAGAATACTCATCAATTTTATTCTCCTTTGCATAACTTACAGATGATTACAATAACTTCAGAGACGGTGGTAAATCGAGCTGTATACATTTGAACAATCATAATTTTAACTTTAAAATGCATACAACATCAAAACCGCCAAGTTGTAACTAGGTACGGATGAGCAAGAGAGTTTGGAGTAGAGCCTGTATCCACTTCCCTGGTCTCTCATAAGAACCCTTGAATATTTACTCAAGGGAATGTCATAGTTTGATTTTGTCCAGGAATATTTAGTTCTACTCACTGAGTTCATTAAACCCAGCTGTTTTTCTCAAAGAACTAGCTGCAGGAAATGGCAGAAGTGGTGACAGAGAAGCAGAAATAGAAGACCAGAAAACGTGAGAGAGCAAGTGTAAAACAGGAGGGGTGATCACAGTTTCACACTGCTTGTATCATTTGTTTACTCTCAAATTCTCCAAGTAGGTGATTTATTAAATAAGGCCCTTTGTAATCACACCACCAACGTCTTCACTAAAAATAGGATGGGGCTGGTTTGAACTTTCTGGAAATCTCATAAACATTAGCGTCAGATGCCTCTGCTGTCCTCCGACTGTGTGAGGTTTTGGACTCCCTGGCTCTGTCCATGCCAACTGAGGTTCTTTGGCTGCAGGACCAATGACACCTACTTCTCATCAGCCTGGCAGAGCCCAACGGGGCACGGTCTCTGGTGGGTTGGTGAGGACCTTGGTCTGGGGACAAACAAAGCCAGGTGCCACAAGGACTCACCAGCATGCCATGTGGCGGCCTAATGTCGTGAGATGGAAAGTTGCTTGTGGTAGTCTGCTGTCTGCTAGGATGAGATTAATTAGGGAACAGGAAAAACATGCACGTTGCTTTCGGATACGTGGAGGACAGCCAACTGAGGCCAGGCTTTTAGCCTGTCTCACGGCAATCACTTACTCCGAGGGCCCGTGTGTTTACACACACTCACGTGTGCTTATGAAAACTTGTCTCCACCAAATGGAGCCAGCAGAGAGTATGGAAGGCAAAGACACAGCAAAACTCCTTTTCTCAAACCCTCAAACTCTATTACACCATCTAAAGAAAAGGATTCTATTATAACCTGTGCTTAAAAGTTGGATAGCAGTAAGTAGAAGTGGCAAATGTGTTTCTATTGAGGATGTTGACTGGAGAAATTATTTAAATTTTCCACATGGAAAAAGAGATGCAGAGCATGTATGAATTGTTTCAAGGTTATTCGACAGGGGTGCTACTGTGTCTTGGTGGGGAACATGGCTATTTTTAAGTCTGATGAAAACTATAGATAGTTTTCCTGGAAAAAATGCATGCATACTTACACACACACACACACGATGGAGAGGTAACTTTGGATGCTATTTCAAAGGGACTGTTTTTTTCTCTGTAGCTCATTTATGAACCCATTTATGGGTTCAGGATAAGAAGTTCTGGTATAGCATATTATGAAAAAATATCATGTGGGTGAGGAAAATCTGAAAACTCAATAAAGATTCCCTATGTTTCAAGAATTTGACTAGGTACTGGATGGACATTATTTCTAATTTTTGTAACCATACTGAGCAATAGGGACATTACCTCTCTTTTATAGAGGAGAAAGTTGAGGCTAAGAGAGAGAAACTCACTTGGCAGGAAAAAGTATTTCCTAGTGATTAGGAGCCTAGACTCTGGGGGCAGACTGCTTGGGTTCAGATCATGTGTTTTTTTTCCCCCCACTTATCAGTTAGAAAATTCTGGGTGAGTTTCTCATCCCATGGTGTCTTGGCTTCCTCAGTCATCAGTGAGCATAATGATGGAATTTCACTTCATAAGCTCTTATGAAGGTTCAGTAATACAAGACATGCCAAGTGCTTAGAACATTGACTGGCACATGGTGAGCACTAAATAAATATTTGTTGTAATATTATGGTTAAAGACCACAAAACTAGTAAGTAAGTAGAGGATCCAAGAATCAAACCAAGTTCTGTCTGGCTGGAGCCAGACTCCTTCTGTCACCATGCATGTTTCCAAACTTGTTTTACATTTGTCCTTTGACAAATCATATAATGTTTCCAAATTTTAGTTTCTGTATCCATAAGATACAGATGATGATAGTAACAATAAAAACACCTCCTCCCTTTTTGGGGAGGATTATATAAGACACCAGTAAGTACAGTTTAGTAAATTGTCAAACACTGTGACAATATTTATTGCTGTTTTCATCAGCGATTAAAGAATCAATTTGACTCAAAGCAAAGAACCCTGTGTTTCCCCTTCTACCTTTATCATCATGGAATTGAATTTGTATCACATGCACTCACCTCCAAATCTATCTCAGAAGACACAAGTCATTGGAGGTGGTCACAGTTCTGAAATGAACACTCCATCGTCTAATGACTCTCAAAGTGGGATATAAAGGAGAGTTTAAGCACCCCCTGGACCTTCAATAACATTTTCCTAAGGTAGGCAGAAAAAAACACCAAGTGTTTTTATTAAAACAAATGTTTGGGAACCACATTTATGTTTATTCCAAAATTGAGAGAACATAATAGTAGCCAACGAGTTCATTATGTTGGCACAGAAACTTATATTTTTGTTAAACATCAGGTTCATTGTCCTCAGCTGGAATGCATGATTTCAGTTACTCTTCGAAAGGTCAGTTTATTTCTGGGAGTAATATTTCTGCAATGCGAAGAATCAGAGGCCAAAAGGGGAAAGAGGACACGGCCTACGGAATAGATTACATCCCTTTCTGGAGTCCCTGAGGGAAGCTTAGAAACGAGAGCTTAGCTGTCCTAAAGTGGAGACTTCTACTTTGGAATGGAATTACGATGTTGCAAGAGACTCATTTAATCAAATTTAGTTCCATCTTGCTCACAGAGTCTAATTCCCTAGATGTCAATTCAGGTCTTTTTTCTGCCAATTCATGTCCCTCAGCTCCTTTGAAAAATAATTTGCAGTATCCCATTGGTTGGTCAGGCATACACTGAGTGCCTAATATGTACGAGGTATGTACACTAGTCCAAGAGGAAAGACATGGTTTCTTTCCCAAGTTGTTCAGGCTGGTGGAGGAGAGCATCCTGCCAAAACCCATCTTAGGACCTGCAGTGTGGTAGGGGCCCAATAAATGTCTGTTGAAGGATTGAATTCATGCCAATAAAAGTATAAAGTGCTAGAGGAGAAATGTTGCTGGGAAATGAGATGTTCCTTTGGCTGGCGGTGGTCAGGGAAGAATTCCCAAGGGGAGTGACATGTGCACAATGTTGATAGAAATGTAGGAATTTGCTGGATGGGCAGGGAGTAGGAGTTGGAGGGAAAGAGCACCGAGGTGTGAACCTGCAGTTTGGGCTAAAAGCCCATCAAGCAGCAAGAGATATGGGGGCAAACTGTCACTGCTTTAATATTCTCAATAAAAGGAAGTCCGAGTTTATTCTGCGTTTCTGAGGAGTCCCACGAAGTTTCACACAGCTCATCTCTCTCTTCCGTTTGTCCTTTTAGCACTTCATACCCACAGAAAGCATGTAAGCAGAGAGTTTTGTACCAAGTCTGAGTCAGGCATTAAAAGCAGATCCTCCCTCTGCCCTAAGGGTTGAGTCCACACCCTTCATTTCACCACTTTCAGGTTCTTCAATGCTGTGCTGCCTTCTTCGATGGGTGACTCAGGGCTGGGAGGTCAAGTGGCTGAGACTGGTGGTGTCACAGAGCTGGGGCTGGTGGAGCGGCAGGATATACGGTTATGCTAGCACTCACCTGAACTGTGGAGAGGTGGATGCTGGAACCAGCATCTTCAAGGAATGACACGTGAGAACCACGGTGACTGGTCTGCAGCCAGAATACATGACCATGGAGTGGATGAAAGAAGGGGTCCAAGACACAAAACTAAGCCATCAGGACCGACAGGAAGTTCGAAGTAGTTATAGGAGAGGATGGCAAGTCTGGAGGAATTTCCTGGGCTGGTTTCAGATACTTGTGATGCTTTTGAAGAATTGTCTGTGGCTAATGGTTAGAACCCCTTTTATGGGCTTCCATGCCGTGGCACTCTGTGTGTGCCTCTCAAGTTTGTAATGATTTCTTAGAGCCTGTATTCCTAACTGGATTGTAACTTCCACAACAGCGACAATTGTGACTGCTGCTCCTTTGATGTTACAGTCAGTAATTAGCTTAGTAGGTGCTCAATCAATAGTATTGAACAATTCATGGGATGGATGTGTGGCTGGCCTGACTCTCCCTTCTTGCCCTGCTGGTATGTAATTGGTGGTTTTGTTGAGATGGAAACGATGGGTGAGATCTTGATTAAAACTTGGCACCACTGCAGCTCTTCCCCCGAGGAAAAGAATATGATGGACATTCTCTCTGGAAGGAAACCAGTACCTTTTGAAGTTGTACCTGAGGGACCTGAAGAGAACCTTGCCCATTAATTCTTCTACCAGAGAACACCATCCTTCCCTGAGCTTCCTTTCTACCACAGGCCAAGACTGTTTTTTTTGTGTAGCAGACACTCAGGAAATGCCTGTTGATTTGACTTTTCAATGTGCCATACGAGAAAACAAAAGGCAGGACATTTGAGATTTCTCTGAAATGAAGGAAACAATTTGGATAAAGGTCATGAGAAGGAGGAGGGTTTCTTTACAAGCACAAATTTAGATTTGGAAGTTAGCCCTACCCTCATTTTACATGCGGGGATCCTGAGACTCAGTGGGTGAAATGCTTCGCTCGTCCACGCAAACACATAATGTTTACGTGTCCGTGCAACACTTCAATTTTGGTTTTTATGTGCAAACCCAAACTTGAACCCAACTCTTTGACCTCCTCTCACACTCAGGCTTTCACCTTTCTCAGGAGGAAGAAGGTAAGCACGCCTGGTCTGTGACTGAAGGTGGTGAAGGCAGCTGAATAAGGAGCCCCCAATATGCACCTTATTAGCCTTGATTTCCTCTTAACTTTGAAGTTCTCTCCAAGGCTTTGAGAGTTTTCTTTCATTCATCCACACGCAGTTCTGTACCTCCAGACAGCTCTCCATCTCCACACACATACGTGTCTATGACTCTACAGACAGCTTTGATGGATATCTGTGAGACCACATGGCCCTCCATTCATGCTTTTCCTTTCTCTTAAATATTCATAAAGGTTCACAAGCAGAAATAAAAGTCCCTCAGATTAAGAGCCAACTAAAAATAGCACTTCCATTCCTTGCCAGGCAATCTGGCATCAATCAAGGCCATCGGAAAGATGCTAGGAAGGAAAGAAGAGGAGCTGATAACCTTTTTATCCAGTTTTTTTAGTTATCCCCCTCTGTTATTAATAAGTTAGCAAGACAGACAGCTTGAGATGCAACCCAGATGTTTCTGGGTTCCTGCTGCTGAAGATAGTTGCTGCTTCATGGATTCTCTGATAAAATGTGTCCATGTGGAGAGAGGGCTTTGAACTAGCTAACTGCCAGGGATGTCTAGTTGTTGGGCAAAGGGAAGGATGGGTGGAATCTTCAGGGTGGGGTGGGGACTTCATGAACTCTCTAGATAACCGCCACTTCTGTTCGTTGGGGTTAGGCTTGCTTTGGGCCCTGTATATGGAGCTGTCATTGACTGACAATAATGGCTAATTTATAGCTCACATGTCAATAGTGGGTTTCTTTTTAAGTCTTGCAGCTCCCCAGGGCTATACCATTGGAAAGCTAGGCAGTCATTCCATCTGCTCTGGATTGTCCCTTCATTACCTTCTAGCAGATGGATTTGAAGTTTCCCCTGGGGATTCTGGTCTCTTCATCTCTCCCTGGACGTTTTTGCAAATTGTGAAGTTCTTTATCAGAGAAGTACTGAAATTCCAGTCACATTTCTCTGATTCATCTCTTCTTACCTGTGGTCAGATTTTATCTTCCTTTGAGTGGGAAAATTGTTATTAGATCATGATGTACTCTTTTCTATTTTTTTCTCCTGCCTCTCAAAACGTTGGTTTATGTGTTCAAAAGCTTTGACTTTCGATACTTTTATCACGGATAGGGATTTTCAGGGCAGATTTTCAAATTTAAGGCCATGAATTTGACCCTTGGATTTGGGCTGAATCAACTGCTTTCTGCAGAATAATGTATAAAATTATTACTACTGGTAGAATGGTAGTAAAAAAAAAAGCAGAAAGTGCATAAGGTGATGAGTACAAGAGAGAACAGTGGAAAACAACACCAGGTAATAGCTCAAGGTTTTATCCTGTTATATGATCCACAGCACCTTTCTCTTATCTATTTATTCCTTTTAACCTGGGTATAGTCATTGGGAAGGAGAAAGAAGAAAAATAATTTTTTGCAAATGGATTTTCAGTGGGAAAAATAAGAAAGTTGTAAATGAATTCAAATCTGAACCAGGTAAGTGACTTTATTAATAATCTACATCCTCCATATTGTGTGTATTGGTTTTTCCCTCAGGAACGTTTTATTCCTTTGGCTTCAACTGAATTGGCTGAAGCAAAGAAGAGGTGTTTGCAACTTTTTTCTGTATTCAACTTGTCCCAATTTTTTTTGTTCAGAAGATGAATGCCTTTCACTACCACAAATAAATCAAAAGTGGAATAGACAAGAGGCTCCAAATTATGCCCACTGCCCATTTTCTATTACATGAACTGTTTTAAGCCAGAGAGCACTTGGTTGAGATCTTATTTTTATGATATTTTCTATTTGTTTCCCCACATCAGAACAAGTTACTTAAGGTACGAGATTGTTCTTATTTAAAGGAAGAAGTGGATGTGAAAGTGCATCAAAAGCCCTAAAGAACTATTTCCATGGAGGGAAAATAGTGTGGTTATTATGATTACTTTTGCGGTATGTGGGCCTCTCACTGTTGTGGCCTCTCCCATTGCAGAGCACAGGCTCCGGACGTGCAGGCTCAGCGGCCATGGCTCACAGGCCCAGCCACGGCATGCGGGATCTTTCCGGACCGGGGCACGAATCCGTGTCCCCTGCATCGGCAGGCAGACTCTCAACCACTGCGCCACCAGGGAAGCCCTTTATACCACTCTTTTTATTTATTTATTTTTAGTGTGGTTATTATTGATGAAGCTAACAATGGAAACAATGTGATGCGTGCTTAAACATATTGGAACATCCCCCAGTGTCACCCACTGTTCCCTAACTGATGGATTCCAGCTCACACCACTCCACAATGTCTTTGGGTTATTTCACAACATTAATATACATTATTTTTGCTTTTGTGCAAATATAGACTTCTGTTGTCTCCTTGATGTAGATGGGAAGAGCTGGTTATTGGTTTCACACAGGCAACATTATGTGCTGAAGACATAAAATTTCTACCTTTTTCTCTGTCTCTCCCTCAGATTCCTGAACAATCAAATGACATTAGTTTCTTCATGCACCTTTAGGACCCACGAGCATGCTACTTTCACTTTCCCAGTTTTATTGACAAGTAATTGACATGCATCACTGTATAAGTTTAATGTGAAAAGCCTAATGGTTTGATTTACATGTATTGTAAAATGATTACCATAGGTTTAGTTAACCCCCATCATCTCATGTAGATACAATAAAAAGAAAAGAAAAAGTTCTCCTCGTAATGAGAACTCTTAGAGTCTACTCTCTAAACAACTTTCCTACATATCATACAGCAAGTTAACTATAGTCATCATGTTGTACATTATATCCCTAGTATTTATTTATCTTATAACTGGAAGTTTGTATGTTTTGACCACCTCCCTCCAGTTCCCCTCCGCCCTCCACATAACCTTTTGATTATGGGAGCAGTGGATACTTTCTCCTGCTGTAGACACCCATTCACTCAGTATTCCATTACTTAACACTTAAGGTGTTCTAGGCACCATGTAAGTATCAAAGGAGATTAAAAGATGCTTAAAATGAAATTCTTGTGTTCACTTTTTTTTTCAAATCTAATGAGGACAAACATACATGAAAACAGCTAAATCCATCATAAGGTATAATAGAGTGTGCTCTGATAACAGTGTGCAGTGTCTGGGGCTGTTTCTCTAATAGCCAGGATTCACCAGTCTAGGAAGTGAAGGGTTGAAATGAGAGGGACACCATGTACTATTATCCTTAGTGACCCAGTAGCCAAATTTTAGTTTCTTGTTCTTATGACTTTATGCCCTACCGGCCTAGAGGTCTTAGTTCCAGAGAGAGGAATGCTTTCACCAGGAGACACAACAGTGATTCCATTGAACTAGAAGTTAAGACGGCCCCCCAGCCACTTTGGGCTCCTCATCCTTCTGAATCAACAGACAAAGGAAGGAGTTGGCTGGGGTGATTGATCCAGACTCCTGGGGGAAATTGGACAGCTACTCACAATGGGGGTAAGGAAGAGTATGCCTGGAATAATCCATTGGGCTCACCAAGCCCTGTGACTAAGACCAATGAAAACCTGCAACAACCCAATCCAGGCAGGACTACTAATGGCCCACACCCTTTAGGAATGAAGGTCTGGGTCACCCCACCAGGTAAAGAACCATGACCAGCTGAAGTGCTTGTTAAAGGCAAAAGGCAATACAGAATGGGTAGAAGAAGAAGAGAGTTATAAATACAAGTTAGGAGCATGAGACCAATTATACAAATGAAGATTGTCACGAGTATTTCCCCTTATTCTGTTATCAATGTGTTTGTGTGTGTATATATATACACACACATGTATTAAGCAAATGTATTTGTTTTCTTTCCTCTCATTTTTTATCATGTAACATAAGATGACTTTATATTAGTTTTTTTTTTTTTTTTTTTTTTTTTTTTTGGTATGCAGGCCTCTCACTGTTGTGGCCTCTCCCGTTGTGGAGCACAGGCTCCGGACGTGCAGGCTCAGTGGCCATGGCTCACGGGCCCCGCCACTCCGCAGCATGTGGGATCCTCCCGGACTGGGGCACGAACCCTTGTCCCCTACATCGGCAGGCGGACTCTCAACCAGTGCGCCACCAGGGGAGCCCTATATTAGTATTTAAATGCTGTTAATTTTATACCATAATACTTAAGTTTTGAGATATTAAGAAAAAGTAAATGTCATTCAAGTAGTTGGCCTCTTCTGGGGAAGAGATCCGTGTGCTTTTAGTTGTGTAGAGGATAGTTGCCTCATGTTAGGCAGAATTGTGACCTTGTTACTGTCTTTATTTGGCGAGTAAGTCTGGTTTAAGGTGATAAGTATTGATGCCAAGCTGACAAGGTGTGGGTCTGTGGTAGTTCATTTTATGTACCAACTTGACTGGGCTTAGAAATGCCCAGATAGCTGGTAAAACATTATTTCTGGATGTGTCTGTGAGGGTGATTCCAGAAGAGGTTACTATTTAAGTTGGAAGACTGAGTAAAGAAGGTCACGTTCATCAATGCAGATGGACATCATTGGTGTATTTCTATGGTAATGGGAAGCCACTCGAAGATTTATAAAGACACACGTAGATGAGAAAAAAACACCGATTTTCTGATGATGGTGAGGATGGATGGAAGTGGAGAAAGAACACCAATTTATGAGGTTATTATAAGTAGATTCTATTAAAGGTTAACAAACATCCAATTCAAGTGAAAAGTATAATAAAGCGTACTAAAGGTTCTTCTCAACAGTTAAAATGTATAATCCTTTCTCAGAGTTTCCTTGTATCAGTCAGGATCTCAGCAGGAAACAGAAGGAGTACTTGAATTGGGTAACTACAGTTGAGCAGAGAGACAGCTCATAAAGATGTGGGCAGAGTGTGGGGAAAGCAAAAGAAATGTCATAATACTTTCAGCTTCATGAGAGTAGGTTTTTGGCCTCCCCAAAGAGATAAGGGGTGGGAGTGTGTTCTGGAACCCAGACACACAGAGCTGAAGTGGAAAATGGTAGAATCTCAGCCCCATTCCTGTTGATGCCACAGAAATAAAAAGGAATCGTTCTCTTGACCTCACTCTCCTCTCTTGCAGGTGCTCCCTATTGGTCAGACACAAGAGGAAGTCACAGAGCAGGTAAGCATTTGATGCAGTGTGCATGGTTCAGCCTTCCAGGGCTGGAGAAGGGTAAAGGGTGAAGGGGAAAAAAATGAAGGAAAAAAAATCCATTTTTCATTATGGCCAAAGATGAGGTTTACTGGCCTTGAAACGTACTTTGGCAGAGATAGTTACAGCTTCCAGAAAACACATGTGCTCCCCAAATATCTCAACCCTCTTTTGCCAGGTGAGGTCATGTGACTAGTTCTGAAAAATGGGCTGTGAGTGGAAGTTGCATATGTGACCTCTGGGTTGAAGCACTTAAGGGACAACACTTGACCCTGTGGCTTTCTCTTTCTTTGCTCTGGCAACCTGGAGGTCATGTGTGCTGTAGAAGTTGGAGAACTAGGCTGGAGCCTGAACTACCTCCTGGGGGAGAGTTGTCCTGGAGGGACACTGGACCTGCAGCAGACTTTGCACAGTTGGAAATATAACTTCGTGGTTGGGCTACTGAGATTTTGAGGGTTAATTTCTTCCTACAGCATAACTTAATCATCCTGACTAACACAGCTAGCAAACTTCTAGCCTCAAGCACTGAACTCTTGAAAATGTAATTGGCTGGTACCATTTTGCTGAAGAAGAGTTTGCCAGTATAGGAGGCTGTGTGATACATTTAAGGAAGGATACCGACCACTCCTAGCTGGATAGCTTCTTTCTACAAGACTGCGGTAAGGATTTACTTATCCTTGAGTTCTCATCACCCAACTTGTTTGATTATCCTATTTCTGAATGTGTTTCTTCCCCAAATTTCACCTCTTCACACTTCCAATCCAGATGTAACATAGTTAGGTACCTCTTCAGATCACTGCCTCTTTTTTTTGAGATTAACAGTTATTATTTTCTTTTTTTAAATTTATTTGATTGATGTAAAGTTGATTTACAATGTTGTGTTAATTTCTGCTGTATGGCAAAGCGATTCAGTTATACATATATATTCTTTTTCATATTCTTTTCCATTGTGGTTTATCACATGATATTGAATATAGTTCCCTGTGCTATAAAGTAGGACCTTGTTGTTTATCCATCCTACATATAATGGTTTGCATCTGCTAATCCCAAACTCCCAGTTCATCCCTCCCCCTCCCTCTTCCCCCTGACAACCACAAGTCTGTTCTCTATATCTGTAGAATCATTGCCTCTTGAAGGATAGCTGTCAAACGAATTGCTCAATTTGGAATCATAGAATCTCCCTACAAACTCTAGGAAGAGCTTGGATTTTGCAGCCAGACCTTCCTGTGTTTGAGTTTTATTCCAGTCAGTTACTAACTCTGTATTCCAGTCAGTTATTAACTCTGTGACCTTATGCATATTAATTAACTGAACCTCGATGTTTTTCTCATCTGTCAAATGATAAAACCTACTTTGCAGGGTTATTGTAAGCATTAAAAAAGATATATGTTAAGACATAGAAAACAAACTTATGGTTACAAAAGGGGGAAGGGTGGGGAGGGATAAATTAGGAGGTTGGGATTAACACATACACACTACTATATATAAAATAGGTGACCAAGAAGGTCCTACTGGAACAGGGACCTATACTCAATGTTTTGTAACAACCTAGAAGGGAAAAGAATCTGAAAAAAGTCGACATATGTATGTATAACTGTGTCACTTGGCTCATACCTGAAACTAATGCAGCGCTGTAAATCGACTCTAATCCCATTTTTTTAAAAAAGAGAAAATAGCACAATGGCTGCCTGACATATTTTAGAAACTAAATGATTGATAGTCTTCATTTTCAGCCTGTGGGAATTCAGCTGAGCTCGTGGCTGACGGTAGCTGAGTTTACCATAACACCATCTCAAGTCTTTACCTCAGGTTTGGTCATGTTGGTTGAGCCATGTCACAGAGCTCTGTGGGGTTTTTGTGAAGATAAAATAGATATTTTAAACTTTGGTGCTAATAAAATCTGCTGAATTTCTAAGAGCATTATTCTTGTTGGCAAGTTGACTGCAACGTTATAGCTCCTGACTCATACTCTCAATTGAGAGCTTTTGGAGAGTATTCTATATTGAATAATGTTCAATTAAAAATGCAAAATATTTTTCTGTTGAGAGTGTCTGGAATATTGGATCAGAAATTAGTCCAAGAGACAAAAGTTGTGGTTACTGCCCCCATCTCTCATGATTTTTAGACATATAATCATTGCTAAATCATTTAATCTCACCAGTTCCTAGTAATATTCTCATTATTAAAGTGGGAATAGGCATGTCTGACTTGCCTACATTCACGAGGTTATTATGAGAACAAAGAAAATAACATATATGCCAGGCTTTGGAGAATTTTTAGTTGGGTACAAAATATCTAGCACAGTGCCTTGCATTTGACTAAATATTTGCTGAATGGAGATGGTTGAATAAATAAGAACAGAATAAAAAAATGGAAAAGACTTGGATTACAGTCAGTTTCCCCCGAGGATGGAGAAGCAAACATAGAAGTCCACTAGCCTAGAATATTGTAGCCTTACTAACATGGCTGGATTTAGTGACTTAGAGCTACAAAATTCCACACCAGAAAGAATTTTGAAAGTCGACAAATTCAATCCTCTCTATCCATAGAAAAGTGAGTACAGAAGGGGAAAATGGCTTGTGGATAGTGGTAAAGTGGAAGTCCCAACCTTTGTCTTCTAAGCTTAAGATGAGTGCTGTTTGCACACTACCATGCAGCATCCTTCCTGGCTTGGGGATGGCCCCTTCAGCTCTGAGGCTGTGCAGATTCTAGGGAAATGCGTCTGAGCCTCATTAGCCCACACGTGGATGAGATCAGATTCATGTGCTTTGCTTTCGATCCACAAACAATACAGTCATTAACTTACACACACTTTGTCCCATAAGCCCTGAGGGTATTTATAGTTGTATTCTGAGAATTCAAAAGTGACAGGTAGATTTTACCATTCTCTCAGGCTCCGCCCACACTTCCAAGGTCCTGAGGCTCTTCTTCAAATGAACAGAGGCTTTCACATGTTGACAAAAGCCTGTTCCATGTGGTCTGGTGTTTCCAGGCATAGAGGTTCAGGTGCAGGGGTGATGTCACATTCTCTTACAGCTCTGTCATAAATGCACTTTCCATGGTGAACCGCTCTTGCATTAAGGATCCTGAGACAACGACAGGGCTTGCTTCTGTCTCAGACCAACCCATGGCCTGTAAGGCTAAAACTTCTGTACCAATAAAAGCTGCTGAGTTTCTGAGAGCATCATTCTTGCTGGCAAGTTGGCTGCAAAGTTATAGCCCCTGACTCACTACTCTCAATTGACAGTGTGAAAGTACACGTGGGTGTGGACACAAGGCCATTTGCACCATGCCTGGAAATGGGCTATGAATCGGGCAGTGCTCTTTCTTGCCATTGGTGGTTCCTCACCATAAATTGGAAGCAACCCAACACTGGATTTCAGTGTAGCTCTGGAGTATTTACTATGTAGGAAACATAAGTTATGCTGTGTGGGTTCTTTACATTCATCAGTCCTGAAGAACAAGGAAAAAATTCAAATTTTTCTTTTCCTTGGGTAGGACTCTTGGTTGTCAGTTCAAATGAGGTTCCACAACTTGATTATGGGGGTCTTCACCCCAAAGTGTGGATTGAACCTGTGTCTCCAATGCAAAATGCAAGTCGAAAGAATTTCAAACATCTTCGTGGCAAAACAGGTTCACTATCATTTACTCGTAGGCGTGGGTGTCTTTAATGAAAACGTCTTAAGTTGAAAACATACAAACTGTTATTCTTGATTATGTAGTTGTAACAACACTCTAAATATATAAAATACCCTTTCTCTGGGTCAAAATTCCCCTTTGGTGTTCATAGTTTTGACATGATAGATGGATAGGGTGTGTGTGTGTGCATGTGTGTGCATGTGTGTGTGTGTGTGTGTGTTTGGGAAGTAAACTTAAAACCGAACATGGGTACATTGGGTGAAAAAATTGATGAGATACGAAGGATAAGGAAAGGGGGCAGGGTATACAGGCCGACTCCATACTTTTGGTTTGTGTGTTTCTCATGCCTGGTAGAGAAGAGGAAAAGTGGGTTTGTAGAAGTGTGGACATTTTGGTTAAATTGGACTCAGGGCAGATTACCCTGAGACCATTCCTTTTTCCTCTCCCCATCTAAATATTATGAAAACACAATAAACCCAATTCCACTTTCACACTTTAACCTTGTTTTAAAAATTCTTCTCATTATAATTATTTCTAACATTTTAAGCTAGTGACTTACTGGAGTTGAGGATAATGAGGTGGTGATCTTTCATTTTCCCATATTTTGTGTTCGTAGGATACAGTAGCTATGAATTATATATTTCTTGCCATAGCTCCCCAATTGCTGGGTGATCTTAGTTAAGGCTTTTGATCTCCCTTTGTGTCTGAAGAAGAAAACCAATGAAACTAATCTACATCTGAAGCGTTAGGTCCACCAAAATAGCAAATTTCAACATTTCCCCTGGCAGATAAGGCTGAGGTGAGGAAACTTCATCATCTACTCTGCAGGGAAGCAGGAAATGTAAAGACAAGAACAGAAAGAGACAAAATGGTGCAATGAAGTAGTGAATTAAATCTTTTTTTAATTTTAAATTTTCAGAAGTTTGATTTGAGAATTAGGTGAGCATGCATGTCAGTGCCTTTGGTAGGGACCAGTGAGAGAAAAAGAGCCAGTGTGCAGTGAGTATCTATCTGATGAGAAAAAAACAAATTCAGGTATCTGTGGTAACACTTGTTTGTCTCCTTGTTTATCTCCTGAAACATCCCTCGATCTACACAGAACACCAGAGAAAAACCACTGCACAGTCATCATGTTGCCCCAGATAAATCTTAGAGAGCTGACCTGAAAATTAAGGTGGAAATTCCGTGACTGGAGCTATGCATTGCTTACAGTGTGATCTTGGCCATCGTTGAATACCCACCCATCTCAAATGTACACACAATCTTCCTACTGAATTTTCTTTGATTTGGGAAACCTGGCTGGGGCTCTGATTCAGAATCCACCCTCTTTAATCTGTAAACCAGGCCAAGCAACTCTTGGGAACGATTCCTGAGATAAAATGGATTATACAAAATATCAGATACATTATCTAATGATTACTCTGTCATCGAGAACGATATCTAAAATTCTCTGCCGGGAGTCTGAAAAGATGTTCCTTTGCCAGTTTGAAGCTGGGAATTCTGTCCCCACGTTATAGATGGGATGTGGAACGCTGATGTTTTAGAGCTGAAAATCACTAAGGGCTTAAGAGGAGAAAAACACACATGAAGCGTGTCGATTTTCAGTTCTGTGGTTGTGTGGACTGGAAACTCCCATAACTCTGCATTCTGATGCTATCCCCATAAGGGAGATTCTAGATCTAATATGAATACTCCTAATACTTTTTCTGAAAAAAACACAAACAAAACACACACATTAGCTTAGTTTTACTACTAGTATGTTGTACAGGGCAGAATTTAAAGTTTTTGCAGCTGTCTAAACAGGTTATTCTTCTAATTTGCCCTGAGTCTACAAAGCTTTATTCCTTCCACAAATATCTATTTTGTGCCTGTTTTCTACCAACCTGTGATCTAAAGCATTGGGTACACAACAGGGAAATGTGATGCCTTCAGAGAGTTTAGATCCGGCATTATTTTCCTTTCTATGTTAAAAAAATCTACTGCAAGTTTTGTACCCTTTTCCATGTCAGTTTCACCTTTGTCTCCCATCATAACTGCCAGCATTATGTGGATGATGCTTTAGTCTCTTTCAGGACATTTGAAATTTCTCCTAAGCTGTGGTCTAAGATTTTCAACTTTCTGCTTTTCATACTTACATGTATCTCGAGTTCAAACTCTCTGAGAGTATGCACATATATCTTCCTCTCTCCTCTGCCAACCAGATCATCTTTATAACTTTTCCCATTCTCTTAATAGCACAGTATTCCCCACTTCCCTAGTTGGGTACCATCCCCCTCTGTGGGCCCATACATGCAACATGTCAACAGGTCCTTTAATTCAGCCTCCCCTGTGTGTTCCCCATCACTTCTTCTCCACTCCTATCACCATCTCATTCTGGGTTGACTTATCTCCTGCCAGCTCTGTGATAGTCACTCAATTGGTGCCCCATTTTTTTCTCTCTATTTCATCTCAATCATCACGCCTACTGCAGATTACTCTTTCCAAAGCACAATTTTGTTGAGTCATTCTTTTGCTCAAATACCTTTACTGACTTCCTTTTGGCTACAAATAAACCCTAAACTAAGTAATATTCATTGTTTGGCCATAACCTATCAATTTTGTCCTTATCACTCACAGTTCCATTCATACATACGGCACACGTATCAGTCTAGAAAGTTGCTGTCTACAAACATGCATAATGCTGTGCTATGCATGAACATGTTCCTGTCAGAAATGCTTTCTCTTTTGGCTTTATTTTCCTCAAGTCTCAGCATAAGTGTTGGGTTCTTCACAAGGCCTATAACAGATCTCCTGTGACAGCCATTCCTTGTGATGTGGGTCTCACCTGTCCTCACCATGTCCTGATTTGGGCATATATCACATGCCCTTGCAGAGTGTAAGGACCTTGAGTACCTGCTTCAGATAGTTCCATGTCCATCTTCATTTCTCACATGGTGTCTAGCCAAATATCTTGCCATGTTGGATATTCCAGAATATTTGGTGAATTAAAAAATAAAAGAGAGAATGCTTTAGTCAATTAATTAACGGGAGATAGTAAGCGAAGTGGCTCTGTAGTCAGACATCTGGGTTCAAATCCAGACATATACTAGCTGCATGACCTTTAGATATGTTATTTAATCTCTCTGTACCTCAGAATCAAGACCCATAGAAGGAGGATAGTATTAATATTTATCTCTTGAGGTTGTTGGGAGATGTAGTTATATTCATTTATGTGGAATATTTAGAATAATGCCTGGTGTAGAGTGGATACTCAGGAAGCTTTAGTTAGCAATTTCTACTACTATTGTTTCAAATGCTGTTGAAATTCAGAAAAAAGTGAGTTCTGTGTAAACCGGAGTAACAGGAAGAAGCTTCCTGCAGAAGGTAGAACAGGAGTTTGGATCCTGAATAATGGACACCAGGAGAAGGCATATTGTACTTTGTTTTCCCCAAGCTCTCAGAGCTAGTCATCAAAATGGTACAGTCTGTTGACAACTGTAAATGTGGTATTTCTTTTCAATCTCCAAGTCCTTTTATTCAGCAAAGCAACAACAGCCTTTCAGGGCATGTTTTGTCTCCCCTGCACCTGGCCTGCATGTTCAGTGAAGACCATCATGACGCAGAGTTCACGGTTGCCTTCTGTTGCCGACACCTCTGCTTTCAGCCTCGCTCGGGCTCAGCCCAGGAAACATCTGCAAGGGCAGCTTCTCAGTGACACATTCTCGGCATCAGACGGCCTGGCCGAGAGCAGCTTACTGGGCTCACCTCCTCCAGACAGTGGTAGAGATGCCCAGGAAAGGCTGGGCTTGTCACCTGGGCACGGAGGAGGAGCTCCGATGACCTGATCCTATTGTCGAAAGAACAGCTGTCTGGTGTTTTGTTCTTTTTTGTAAAATAAATAAAGCCTCCCATTTCTATGGTAATGCCTGAGCTGCCTGCCCAAAACATGGCCTGAGGGTCCCACCTGGACACATCTCCTGGGCTCTCAGCCTGGGAGGGTTACAAGCAAGTGGGAGACGTTATTTGCACAGCTCCAGCCTAATGAATAGCTTCAGAGGGAACTTCCTGGAGTGGGCAGGGGAGGCTCCACCCAGGCAGCTTGATTGCAGAGGCTATTTTGAAGTTGATTTTTTGACCCTCAGAGGGAATGCCACCTGATGGATGTAGATTTTCCTTGGGGGCTGTGCACGGCTCACTCACCTTCCACCTCAACACGCAGCCGCTGTGCCGATGCTTCCACCACCCATCAGTGCGTTCTCCCAAAGAGAGCCGTGTTCAGAAGAGGCTGTCTGAGTGGTGCTCTCAGTGGCCTGGTTTCTTGCATCTAGCCTGTTTCCTGCTCCTTTTCCAACTTTTGCCATTCTTACTGTGAATGGGTTCAGCTCCAGTTGGAGGGGAGGAAAGGTTTCAGAAGATTTCTCTGTTCAGAAAATAGATTCCTTCTTTGTTTCCAACATCCCAAGCGTGTCAACAGCAGAGGGAAGATCTTTCTCTTCCTGGCAGCCTCGGAAGCCACTAGTTTTCCTTTAGAGACCTGAAAGGTAGAATAGAGCTGTGTTTTCTGAGATGTTTTACTTTAGCTCTGCCCATGGACTATGCCCAGCAGTCCTGAAATGTATTTCCTTAAGGGGATAAGTGACAGTGCAAGGGTGGGATGGCTTGATGGGTTGGTCAATAGAAGATTTGTAACTGGGGATGAGAAAAATGCGGTCTGAGCTTCTTGAGCCTAGAGTTATTTGTAAATGTGTGACCAGGAGCCCCCCCATCATTCTCTTCCCAGCATAGCTCCTCTCTCACTGAGGACCCCTGCAGTCCGTGTGTTTCCTTTTGAAATGCAAATGCGCACATGGATCCAGGCTGGAGGCCCTGCAGCCCGGGGAATCCACAGCTCCAGGAGGAGTCTCAGGTTGAAAGTAGGAGAGCAGAATTCATCTGGTCTCTGGTTCCACTTCCTTCCTTTACACTTCGTCTGAAGTTTTGTTTCTCTTCTGGTGTTCTCTTTCCCAGCTCACATTCTTTCCAGTGCTTAGGGAAATCTCTTTCCATTTTCAAAAGCAAATAAACGCAGCCACAGAACAGGCTTGCCCTGCTCCTAAGACTATACGGGGCGGGGGGCGGCGGGGGCGGAGGTAGGGGGGTAAAATATATAAATCTTAAAACTAAAGTGTGATTTGGGAGATGGGTGCACTAGGCTCTGCCCATGAATAATTCAGAGCGATAGGGCGATTCTGTCTGCTTTCCGAATGGCTTTAGATGAACTAAAAGAACACATTGGATGGGGTTTCAGGCAACAGAGCCAAGGCGAGGAAACTCAAGCAAGACAATTACCAGAGACTTGCCTCAGCATTTCCTCCCAGTATGAGATATCCTACCTCTGAATTCTGCGGCTTTTAAATAATGGAATTGCAGGTTTTTCTCAAAGTACAGTATTCATTTTGGGAGACTATGTACTTATTCCAACTATGGGATTCTAAACTTTTCTGGGGCCACTCCTTGGGAAAAACTACAGAGAAGGTATCACAGTTATAGTATCCCTGTAGTCTACAAGTTTTTTAAGGCCCTAAAAGATAATATTTAAGACTAGAAAAAACTCCCTGGTCCCCAAATGAAAAAATAAAAGTCTAAGTAAAAATAATAAATGGATTAATTATTATGCCAAATAATGTATAGCGATTCAACACAGAGATGATCTATAAGCCCTAGTTATGTAAGATGTAGGTACACTATCATATGTTTGATGTATTATGACGTGGGGCCTCCAGTAGTTAGAAAGCTTAATTTGTAGGAAGGTTATACGATGGCCCTGCTGCAGGCCTACGTGATGAGAAATCATTTTAAAATCTTGAATTGCATAGGAATAGAACAGCATAAAGGTAAAGAACTCAGGCCTTGGATTCACACTTACTTATGATTCAGAATTTTTATATGACCTAGGGCAAGTTCTTAACCTCTCAAGCTTCTTTTTCTCATTAATAAGGTAGAAATCAAAGTAATTGTATTTCCTTCACAGAATTTTTTGAAGGAGAAAAGTCATTTTGTATGGTACCTGGAACACAGAAAGCACTCAGCAAAATTTTCATTACAATTCTTTTTTTCTGTTGAACAAAAATTGTTCGCCCTGCATTATTGCTATTAGTATTCTTCACCTTGGGCTCTAACTGAGATTTATGCTGTCTCCAGAAATCAAATTCATACCTAAAAGGATAAAAATAAACGAATATTAAGGAGATTTAGAAAAATGTGCTTCAGACTTTGAAACCTATTTTGTTTTTTTTGCGGTACGCAGGCCTCTCACTGTTGTGGCCTCTCCCGTTGCGGAGCACAGGCTCCGGACGTGCAAGCTCAGCAGCCATGGCTCACGGGCCCAGCCGCTCCGCAGCATGTGGGATCTTCCCGGACCGGGGCACGAACCTGCGTCCCCTGCATCGGCAGGCGGACTCTCAACCACTGCGCCACCAGAGAAGCCCCCTGAAGCCTATTTAATGTGAGCAACCCTGAATGACATACCCTGAAGCATGTTTCTTGGAGCAGAACCCTCTCATTTGGCTGCTTTATTCTGGCACTTTTGGCTTCAAGAACAAAACTCCATATAAGTAAGCTGCATTTCTGGTTGCTTAGAAATGTCGTTTGGAATGATAGCTATTTTCATAGAGTCTAAGTGTCTTCCTGAAGTTTCCCAGGACCACCATACTTTCTCATACTTTTCTCTTTACACACATGTCACAACCTTCCTGGACTCTTCTTGGACCGATTGCCATCTTTCTCTGTCTGATTTATTCCTCTTCATGCTTCCAAAGCCTGTTCACATCTCCAAAGAAGCATTCCCTAACTCCACCAATTGACACTAGATAATACTAGAAATGCCATTCTAATATTATCTCCTTGATGTTCTCCTCATCCATCCCAAGCAATTTTAGGCTCTTTTCATACATCCCTATTTTATGTACGTGTGTGTGTGAATTTATATATATATTCACACCAGGCTGTGCTTTTTTCAATGTGTCTATTACCCTCACCAAACTGTATGCTCCAATGTATCATTCCTCAGAAGAATTACCCTGCCAATTAGTAGAGTGTCTGGCATAAAGTGTATTATACACAAATGTAGACTGAACCATAATATGTCTCTTTGTTGAGTGAAGGATTGAAGGAATGACTCACTCTTTGATTGGATGAATCAATGAATATCTTATATATCAGGAACTGTACTTTCTAGTTTGAGTTGAGTGGCTTTGGCGTGACTACACAGGTAGGCACATATTTATGGGTTTCACAAGGGTTATTTGGTGATGCTGTTGGTTTTTTTTGTGTGTGTTCTTTTCCTCTTTCTAGTATGTATTGCCATGGCTCTATGACTTTAGCTTTATATGGAATAGATTCGAGTGAAGGGAAGGGTAGAGAGGAAACTGGTCCCCAGGACTGGTGATTGTGGTCTACCTTGTCTCCCCTACCTGCAAGTAAGGATGTGTCCGTTGGCGTGGGGAGCTCATTTCCAGCATTTCATTCTTTCTATTCTTTTGAAGCTAAGTGAGAAATAGGGAGAACCCCATATCTGTAGCTCATACTTCCAACCTCTCCCTCCTGCCCATGGAGACCTTTTCCAGACACGGCAACATAATGTAGTTGAAGAGATCACTGGAGTGGACAGGAGGGTTGGGTGCAGATTCCAGCAGGCCACTTGAGCCCTCTGGACCTCCTTTCCCTCATTTATTAAAGAAGGGTTTACTGCACCCCCTCTAGCTTTGACACTCTAGTGTTATATGATGACTACGGTGCTGATAAAGACATCACATAGTGGCAGTAGCCTTAGGAGAGGGTCAGTGATGAGTTCAAGTCCTCCAGGCAAGCTCCTGCCCTTGTGGCATAAAATCAAAGAGGGCACATTTTGTTAATGTGCTTTATCTTGCCCATCAGCTCTGGGAACTAATTCCACTGGGTGATCACAGTGAGTGGGCCTCTTCATCTAAGGAGATGCAATCCCAGGAGCGGCTGCCCTCTGACCCTGTGCATTACTCACCCTGTCACCAGTCCCAAGACTGGCCCACTGCCTGTCGGGAGCTGCACAGTCTGGAGTAGCAGCTGGGCCAGGAATGAAACAGGATGCTTGCTGGGAGAGGGGGCAGTGTGGAGACCGTCCGACTGGAGAATGATGCAGCCGGGACCAAACACACATACGTGCTCAGCTTGAGGGCTTGAGGAAATGTGAATGCATCATGATCTGGGACAAAGACAGTGGCCAGATGGGCCCCTGGGAGAAAAGTGTCTGGCTGTTGGTACCCAGATGCGAGGAAAAGATCATAGCCTTGCCAAACCAAACAGTCAAGGCATGAGGGACAGCCTTGGCTGATATGTTGGTGGCTCTAGTCACCACTGCCTGTGTTTCTCTTTTAATGCAGAGCTCTGACTGCAATAATAAACAACGGGGAGCAGCCCAGGTCTCAGTTCCTGACGGGCTCCATGGTGGGAGAGATCAAACATTACAAAAAGCCAGCCCAGGTTAGGACTTCATTTAACGAGGAGCTAGCTCATCCCAGTGGATGGAGCCTTGAAAGTTCTTCTCCAGCAGCTGAGGGCCTAGAGGGCTCAATGACAAATCCTTCCAAGAGGAGGTCATGTACTTCGGTAGACATTACCTCAGGTATCCTATCCTGTTCCTGGAGGATAAACGAATGGTGAGAGGAGGCAATGGGGAGATGGTGGAGACGCAGAGGGAAGAAAGGATTTGGGCAAGATTAAGAACGAGTCAATGACCAAAGCGATAAACCATTGTGTTTCTAGGTTGGACCTGGGCTTTGCCACTGGCTTGTGACCTAGTGCAAGTTTGTTAATCACACCGACTGAGCTTTGGTTCTCATCTTGCTTGCGGGAAACGGAAGGAAATCCCCATCGAATTAAGTTTGAAAACAGACAATGAACTGAAAGGTTTCAAATATGATAGTCACAGATACACAAAGTACTGCTCTTTCCCTTCACCAATGTGTGTGATTGAATTCACTCATCCTGCATCGGAGACAATTCTTCTAGGGAGAGCAAGTCAGGGATAAAAGGAAACAAAGACAAATCCTAGAAAACAGAGAAATGCCATTTTACTGTAAAGGACATATTTGCCTTCCCTGATGTTTATCCACAAGAGGAGGGTTTTTTGTTGGAGTTTATGATGGTTCTGGCAGTACATACCATCAGACACTAAACTGCAGAGGACCCAAAGAGTAAAATGGAGATTGCAATGGTCACCAGTTTCATATACTAAGAAACAGAAGGAAATAGGCTGTGTGTGTATCTCTCCAATCCAACATCTTTGATTTTGATTTTGACTCGGGACTTTAGCAACTTAATCCAGAGACTGAAACACCTTTCAAGGTTCCAGCCTACAACACGGAAGCCCTTCGCTCTTTGGGCTGGTTTAGTGTAGGCGCTCTGCTAGACTGATTGCAGCCCAGGGGGGGATAAATCAGTGCCAGTGGACTCTGCTGGAGGAGTGGCCAGAGAGATGCTTGCAGAATGCAGTAAACAGGACATGGCGGAAATCAGGAGCTGGACTCGGGCTGTTACCAAGCCCCCCCACCCCCCCACCCCGCCTCATTGTCAGGAAATGTGGGGAGCTGAGGGCCACAGAACACACAATGATGCAGCGGGAAGTGGCCTTTATAAATACCCAGGGGTCAGGGTCTGCGAACAATAGGGGAAATGATGATGGAGGGCAGTGGGGCTGGGGGTGGGGAAGCCAGGATGACTCCATCAATGACAATAGCTGAGCAGGCAGCTGGAGGGGTGATGCGGGTGCAGAGGGAGGCCTGGGGGTTGTGAACCGAACAATACAAATTGCCCGGCAACTCTGTAGCCACAACACAGGGCAGCAGATTCTGTAAATAGTCCACTGTGTGTCCCATTGTTCATTTGAGAACTTCTCCCTGGCCCCTACGTGTCAAAGATCTCTGTTTTGCTCTCTTTACCGGAAGCTACTCCTGATTCATAGGATGCTATTCCTCACCAGCCGTGAGTGTGGGCTATTTGGCCACATTTTCTGCCTTGGGTTCATCCTTTTAAGCAAATAGGCACCAAAGAAAGCTTGAGAAGCCCACTGTGGAAAGGATAGAGTGTAACAGGCAATGCTCCTTTACCTGCTCATTGATTGAATCTCCCTCGATCCATTTGGTGAGGTGGATGGGGACGGATAGATGAGAATATCACTCTCATTTGCCACATAGGGAGATGCAGCCACAGACTATAACCTTGCAAATGAATCCAAACAGGTGAAGGGCTATGGGAAAGGCAATAAACCGAAGTAGGAGTCTTTGTCACTCGTCGGGCAGGAATTGTGACTTGCTGGTCAAGCAGGTGAGTGAGTGGCTATTTGTAATGCTGCCCGATGGACCTCGATTATTTGTTTCATTGGATAGTTCCTAGTTCTTACCATGATAAGCTATGACTGGGATAGAAAATTTGGGGGACTTTAATTCTCCCTCAGTACGTGGGCTATGTTATCGAGGGTCATGATGCTATACTTATGGAAAGAAAAGTATTTTAGATACCCCCTTCTTTTTTTCATCTTTGCTCAGGCAATCTATGTTGAGCATTGGAAGTTCATCTTTTGTCCTGACATGTAGACTGTGTTAAGGAGGCTAACACACATTCCATTTGTTCTTGGAGCCTGTGTGATTGCATGAAACTCAAAGAGGGATAAAGGAGAGGAGTTGTCATCAAATGGCATTTTTAATCTTACCAGGTGTTTATAAGTAAAAAGGTAATTTCCATGTACAAAGATAGTTGTGACATGTGACTATGCCTCAAGTAGACATTGTAAACTCGCCAGATGGAATGTTCTGTCTCTCCATTATTATTCTGTTTCCCAGCACTTCATTGTAAATATGATTAAACATTTAATTGGATAGTCAATTATTTAGTGGTCATCCCTTTCTCTGAGGTGTAAGTTTTTCGAAGGCAGGTGCTAGGTTTCTCCTGTTGATGTGGTTTTCCCAGGGCTCAGCACAGTTTCTCCCATGAAATTGGCCCTGAGTTAATATTCATTGAGTGACTAGGGGAAGAATGCTTTTTTTGCTGGTGGGTCCCCTCCCTGTACAGCCTCCTGGTCCAGGAGCCTGCTGGACCCTGTGATCTGAGCTGTACTAATCACGGGGCCCTCAGCACAGTGGCCCAGATCCAGGAAGGCTCAACCATGGGCATGTCTCCGGAGTACCCCCAAGGACCACAGAGTTGACAGTGCCAGCAGAGGAGCTGGTCCTTAAATATCTTGTGACATATATAATTAATTAAAGCATTGTGTAAATTGGTGTGAAATAAAAGGTATATGAAATTCAAATGGAGATTAAGCCACTTTATATCTATTTTAATAATTGTTTAAAACATACATTAAAGAAACCATAGGCTTTGCCTTTCAATAAGAAGATACTAAGCAAAATGTAAATTTAGAGCTTGCTAAGAGTATCCTAACTCTAAGCTGAACCTTCATATTCTGCTGGTGACAGTGTAAACAGGCATAGACTTTCTAGCAAACAATTTTGAATAAGGTATATCAAAAGTCTTAAAATATTCATCTTCTTCAACTCAGCAGTTTTTTTTTTTTTTTTTTTTTTTTTTTTGTGGTAGGCGGGCCTCTCACTGTTGTGGCCTCTCCCCTTGCGGAGCACAGGCTCCGGACGCACAGGCTCAGTGGCCGTGGCTCATGGGCCTAGCCGCTCTGTGGCATGTGGGATCTTCCCAGACCGGGGCACGAACCCGTGTCCCCTGCATCGGCAGGCGGACTCTCAACCACTGCGCCACCAGGGAAGCCCCAACTTAGCAGTTTTATCCTGGGACTCTTTCATAAAAATGCAGACAAAAATTATAGCCAAAGATGTTTATTATAGTTTTACAGTAGTAATTTGAAAAGTAGGAAATAACTTTTCTAATAATGGGATATTTAATTAAAATACCAGTGTAAAAAAGAGTAGAATATTAGGATGCCATTGAATCAAATTAATTAAATTAATGGTGTCATTAAAACTTTTACACATAGTTTGGATCGTGAAAATTATTTGATGAAATGGGAAAATGCAGGCTGCAAAATACATACAGAATATATTCTCAAGTATGAAAAAACACATATAAATCTAAAAAAGACTGTAAACAGTGTTATAAACTATTAGTGGTGATGCTTTCAGGATGTTAGAAAGGTGGTTTACTATTTTTTTCTTGGTATTTTTTTCTGCTTTTTCCAAAAGTGTAACTGTATTTATAAACATATATTTTATAATCAGTTTTTAAAAGCTTTGCTTTGGTAAGTTTACTTTTAAAATTCCAAATTTATGTTTCTCTGTGAATCTCTGGAAGGAATGAAGATGTAGGAGTGAGTCTCTTCAAAAAGAAAAAGGGGAGGAGAAAGAGAGGAGGAGATAGGCTCAGTTGTTGAAGGAAATATTCTTTTGGTTTTGGGAAAGATCATGAGGGAATCACAATTATAAAATAGGAAGACATTCTAAGTGTCCACACTCTTTTTTCCCCTTGCTGCTGAGCCGTGAATCAAGAATGTCTTTAGCAGAGGCTATGGGAAGTGGCAGCCACATGACAACTTGAAGTGAGGAACGTATGGTCACAGCTGCTAGGGGTTGTCATGGTCTTTGATATTAGAAGGCTTTCAGGTAGAGGTCTGTTTTGATGAAAGTGTGAGCTAAACAGACTACAAACAGACAGACACCATAGGATGATGCTGGCGAACCAAGGCTAGGTCAAGAAATAAGAGCTAACATAGACTGTGCACCCACCATGTGCCAGACACTCTTCTGAGTGTTGGTGTGTGTTAATTCCTTTAATCCTTGTGCCAAACTCATGAGCTGGGTGATATTACTATCCTCATTTTATACATTAATAAATGGAGGCATAAAATGTTAAGTAATTTGCCCAAGGTCATAGGACTAGTGGATAAATCAGGAATTGAATCCAGGAAATCCAGCTGAGAGCCTTTGCTTTATCATCATGATCTAACCCTTCACTGATAAGAGTTCTGAACAATCGAAAGGTATTACATTAGTCCCAAGTGTTTGTACTCCCATAGCCTTGAGACTCATTCAGTAGGACAAGAATCTGCACTTAAATAGAAAATAGTATGGTAAAAGGAAATAGCTAGAGTTCCCTTAAGATCTCAAGTCCCATTTAATACTCATTTGTTAAATAAATATTTATAGAGGGTAGGATGCCCTGGAAGGAGTGATAAAATACTTACTCTAGAAAGACAGACAGGCAGACAGATAGGTAAGTAAATGGTGAAGGGCACTGAGAGCCCTTGGTGGACTTACACAGACTGATGTTATTACAGGGGTATTTTAGAAAAGACTCTTTGACCCTCTGAACAGTGAACAGAAACCTATAGGGAGACAGATGTGGAAGTAACATAGCAATCAGGTCAGATGTATTGATGGCTTAAAATGTAGTCATCTGAGTTGGATGGAAAAGATAGAATTGGTGACTAGACTAGATAGTAGTTGGGGGTCCCATCAGGAAAGAGGTGGTACAGGCTAGCTCTGGCAATATAGGCATGATTTACAGAGTGTGTGAGTGGGGATTGAGCAGTGCCCTGAGATTGGTAACATCAGGGGGGAGGAGGCTTTACTACCTCCAAGCCTGATGGGCAGCAGGAAGGGATGGTTATTAGAACCCAGGAAGAGCTGTGTGGAAGGGGAATTGTGATGGGATCTGGCCTCACGTCCAGGATACGGTCAGTCCATGGTGACCCCACAGGGAGGGAGGAGGGAAATAAATAAAGTACCTTCACTCTCCTGCCTCTTTCCAATCTCTGGCCAGTGCTCACCAAAGGCCAAGCCCAACTGGCAGCCAGAGGTCAAGGGAGCTCTATTGTTTATGTTGCATAAGTCAGTCTCGGGCATATGCTTGGAAGCGGGGAGTGATTCTGGATGGAGGGGTATCTGGAAGATGTCTAGCTCAGTAAGCACTCACATATGATAGTAATGCGGGGGGCAGGGGTAGGGCATGGAATCTGCCATGAGCCTCAGGTTTTTCGGATGGGTCATTATTTCTAGGTCCCAAAATAGGGAATATAGGAAGAGGTACAGAATGAGGATGAACATGCTGTGTTCTGCTTGGAACACATTTTTGAAGTGCATGTGACAAATTCATGTAAGACATCTAGTACATAGTTACTGTATACTCAGCTAAGAAGAGAAGGTGAGGGATAGGGAAAACTGATAGTTACCATGAGTTATACAGGTGAGAGCTAAAACCATGGTGAGGCAGTTGGGGAGTGATTTAAAGTGATGACTAAGGACTGGGGGATCTCCAATCTTTAAAGATACGATGGAAGCAAAGGCACCCAGAAGAAGTTTCCAAAGACACACAGAAGCTTCCAAATCCATCTTAACCTGGTCTCTTCCTATATGCCTGGATCCTTGGGTTTGTATTTGTTATATATGAACTCCTATGGTTCCAAGGGTAGAATGTAGAGTGACTGGGATTGTAAACTGAGAAGTTAAAGACCTGAGCTTGTCTCCTGGGTCTTGGAATAGAATCTCAAATGCTGACCTTTCCTCTTAAAGCCTTCCTTACCTTTCTGGAAGAGCACTCTTTGACTACGTCTTATCTCTTGGGGTGTTTTCAAGGATAAATGAGATAACGTCTGTAAGGTCGCTGGAGAGGAAGTACCAATGTAGATAAACACATGGTCGGGTATTTTTAGCCAAGAGTGTTGGGTGTTCAGGACGTGCCATTCAGCAATTCCTGGAGCCATGAAAAGGAAAGAGAAAGGGGTGGGGAGACAGGGAATCAGAGGCATACAACAAATGTTTTTCGAGAAATCCCTCCCACCCCAAGTGTAAGAATCCACGTCAAAGGAAGCAAACACCATGTGTAGATAAAACAGGAAGGTGACAGGTTTGCTTACTTGCAACCAAGACAGGGTGATGCCAAAGGGCTAGTCCTGGCAGCTCGTTTGCTCTAGGGGGCGGAGGTCCAATTGCCGGCTATCCCACTGATAATGAAAGCAAGGTTAAGTGACTCTCTGTCCTGTACAGAATGGCAGGAAACATCTTCATCACCCATGACTCTTGGAGAGAGTGGTGGGGAGTTGCAGGGGGTGCATTTCCTGCCAAGATTCCAGAAAGGGTGCTCACCCCTTATGGAGGTATGAGCCTGCTGACCCAACACAAGCAAGGCTGCAGAACAACCATAGGGCTCGGCCCACCCCTTTCAGTCCATATCTGCTTCATAAGCACAAAGCCTTTGGAAAGTAATAACAGGAACCTTGGAAAGATAACTTACTTGGAGAAAGGTCTTAGAAGAGTTCACCCAACTGCCTCATCAGTGCTGAAGTGAGAATCTTTATTTCGAAATGCGATGCATTGGAGAAGACAATGAAGTCTGAGTATCTATTATGCCACAGGCTCTGCTGAGGAAAACACTTGATATACATCATGTCATTGAACTCTCTCTACAAAACTGTAGTTTAGGTGTTATTGATGCATCTTTATAGGTAAGTAAGCTGAGGCAGACATTCAAGGTTGACTCCCAATAGCTAGATCTGGGTCCAAGTCCTGTCTCTACTATATATAAGCAGCATGGTATTTGGGAAGTAATTTAACCATTCCAAGCTCAGTTTCTTTATCTACAAATTGGAGGACACAACTTTCATCATAGGATTATTGTGAAAGTTAAATGAGATAGGGCAGACAAATTTTGAATTTAGTATTATATTATGTCTATGTTTTTCCACGACTACCCTCTTAAACTCAGAAGCCAAAAATGACACCAAGTACAATTAAGATGTTTTTCTCAAGCTGCTTTGCCCTAAGCATTCAAATTTATTTCAGAGTAAAATGAATGGGTATAATTTTATTTTGAACATGGTCATCTTGTTAGTTTTTGTTTTCTTAACATGGAAAGAGTATGTCCTCTGTAGACACCTTCAGAGATATCTAGATATATATTTTTAACATCTTTATTGGAGTATAATTGCTTTACAATGGTGTGTTAGTTTCTGCTGTATAACAAAGTGAATCAGTTATACATATACATATGTTCCCATATCTCTTCCCTCTTGTGTCTTCCTCCCTCCCACCCTCCCTATCCCACCCCTCTAGGTGGTCACAAAGCACCAAGCAGCTCTCTTTGTGCTGTGTGGCTGCTTCCCACTAGCAATCTATTTTACATTTGGTAGTGTATATATGTCCATGCCACCCTCTCACTTCATCCCAGCTTACCCTTCCCCATCCCCATATCCTCAAGTCCATTCTCTAGTAGGTCTGCATCTTTATTCCGTAGACATCTGTTTTTCGACTGTGTAAGATTATCCCTTGGTTTGTGAAGGAGCGACAGACAGAACATTTTGTGAGGGCTCTGGGGATGAAGCTCACATCACATCCTCCAGATCTCACATGTGGAGTGGTTTAGTATCAAGGCAGCAATCACCTGCAAGATAAAGGACTGGAAGATACACAATTTCCTTAGAAGATGGGAAGGTTTTAATCACATGAAGCCCTAAAACTTTTGCGTTACCAAAGACCCAGTTCTCTTAATTACAAATGAAGGAATTAGGAGCCAAGTCAGTCCAGCTCAAATTCTAACAGCCAGCTAAGTGTAGAACTAGGACTGGAGCTCCTCAGCCCTAACTCAAGGCTGTTTCTACTTCATCATACTCTCCTTTTTGCATTTTATATCTCTCGCGTCTTCTCTTAGCTGTTCCTCCCCCTTTTCTGGTTATTTTCCACCTAAAACAGTGGATGGGGTTTGTAGTAGTGCCTTCCCATGGGAAATGTTCATAAAATATTTGTTACAAGAATGAACAACAGCATACTTGGAGGCATTTTATTCAAATGGTTTCTCAAATCTTTGACTGGCTCTTCCTCTCTGGTTTGGGTTTGAATCAGGTAGTTCAGATAGTGTAAACAGCAGTTCACTTGGAGTTAGAAAATGAACAACAATTGCTCCTTTAAAAAAAAAAAAGTTCCATGCTTCCTATATTCTCAGATTGACCCTCACTTGAGGAATATTAAATATTACAATTGTCCTCAAGTGCAGGCAATGACACCCTCAATGACAAGTCTCTGGCAGCGAATGCTTCTCTCCAATGGAGAATTAGATGAAGTGACAGGGTTAATTCCCAGTGGGACACAAGGCTTTGGTGATGTGAAGCTATTGCTTCTGGGAGACACATCAATTACTTGCCTGACAGTCTGAGTGGAGTGGAGGAAGGGTTTCATCTGTGCCTAGAATATTACTTCCTTTCAGCACTTACCAAGGCCTTTGATGTTCTTCACATTGTCAGCGGGAGGAAATCAAGGTGCTTTCTTCCAACCCGAATTTGGAAATTCCATTTGGGCGAAGTTTGCAACTGATTGGGTAGAAATGAGCTCCTAAGATGAAAAGGGAAGACCGGCCATCAGCGTACCCCATGTAACTTGAGTCTGTTCTGGAAAACCTCACCAAGCTTCATCAGGCACAGAGGGAATTGTCAGCCTATAGATTGGAAAGGTTAAATGAGTTTTATCGTCTTCTCACTAAAATGACAATTCTCCTGTCAAGTTTCATTTAGGCGATAAATGTCATGGTGGGAAGCCCACAGCCTGCTTGTCAGCCTGCCCACAAGATGGCCAAGTGGAAGGACAAGGTGGGGAGTGGGGAGAGAATGGCAAATACCTCTCTGGGTTCTGGAAGAAGGGTCTCACCTGACAGTAACTGAGAGGTCACTGAGCTCCAAACGTAGCTGTGTTGAGTTCCAGACCAACCTCTGCCATATCAATGTATGTCCATATACAATCTATGTCACCCACCACAGAGAAACCATTGACAAAGACAACAAGGGATCCAGAAGTCTGGATACTGCCATCGCCATCTTGGTTGATTTCCTTTCACAGATTCTCTGAGTATTTACACCAGATATAAAATGGTTACCCAGATTTCAAACAACTGTAATCTGTGAAATCTCTAGTTGGTGAACATGTTTTTTTTCAGTAAGGAAGGGCTGGTTAATGCTTAATATGAGCCCACTTCATAGGTAATACTCAGTAAATTTATGTGGAATGAAAGAAGTTATGAATCTAATGTTGTAGACTTTTGATTCCCTCCTTTAAGACCTTGCTACTCAAAATGTGGTCCCCAGATAACCAGCATCCTCATTATCTGTGCAATTGTTACCAAAAATGCCAAATCTCAGGGCTCACTCCAAACCAACTGAATCAGTATCTGCATTTTAGCAAAGTCCTTAGATGATTGGTACATACATTAAATTTTGAGAAGCTCAGCTCTAAGACACTGTGCCCATGAGTTGGATGATTTCCACCAGGTCAACGGAGGTGCCTTTAACGTCTTTTAATCTTTTTTTTTTTTTTTTTTTTTTTTTTTTGCGGTATGTGGGCCTCTCACTGTTGTGGCCTCTCCCGTTGCGGAGCACAGGCTCCAGACGCGCAGGCTCAGGGGCCATGGCTCACGGACCTAGCCGCTCTGTGGCATGTGGGATCTTCCTGGACCAGGGCACGAACCCATGTCCCCTGCATCGGCAGGCGGACTCTCAACCTCTGCACCACCAGGGAAGCCTCTACGTCTTTTAATCTTAATGATAAAGAATCTCCCACACCTAGATAACTGAAAGAAGCTAGTATCTCTATAACGCAAAGCCCACTTGCATTCTTTTCTAGAAAAAAATAGTGTAGCTTCTAAAATAACTTAATGATAAATCTCTCACTCCTCCTTTCAAATATTATTCTTTACGTATCAACATGCCTTAGTCCCTTAAAAAGGTTTTGAGCTCCTGGAAAGTAAGGTTCATATTTCAGTCATTTCTATAGATCTCTGCATTTTACACATAATAACAGGTTTTTAAATACTTGTTTTCAAACCTCCAGGTAAAAATAGATATTCTCTCTCATTGCACTACACACTCTCTCCTCGAAACACTAATCACCATTTGTAACTATGCATTTCAGTGTCTACTTCTTTAATGTCTTTACCCCCTACTAGATACAAAAAAACTGTATAAGGCAAGGTTTGTCTCATTCAGTTTGCTGCTACATGTGCCAAATAGATGAATGCACAAAGGTAACAAGCCTACATTTAGATGTTTCAAAGGCCAATCAAGTCATGATTTGCCTTTCTACTTCGAGAAACAAAAAACTTCTGTATATACAATCTTTATGGAAAAATCTTATTTATGCAAGAATAATTGTAAGAATGATCAACCACGGTCAGTTTCCACCCACTCGACTACTTAGCAGATTGAAAATATCCATCGCCTCCTTGAAGGCCCGAATTTGGACTTTTCTTTCTCTGTCGAACTTCATCTTCAGAAAGAAATCGTTTTCATTTCTCTGAAGTAGAAACTCTCAGTTTCAAGTCCTGAGAACTGTCAGTTTTCTTTTCCTCTCAGAACTACCCTCCTCAAAGAAAACCCTCCTGCATCCCCAACCTGCAGTGGAACCTCAGTCCCCCAACTCCTCTGCCCTCCAGCCAGCCCTTCGTCTCCATTTTTGGCTTCTCTATCGGCCCATGAACCCTCCCCCTGGTGTTCTGAGACTCTGGGGTTCTGAGTTCTGAGACTTTGTTTTGGGGTGTGTATGTGTACGTTGCTCTGTGTTTTGTGGTGTTTTCTTTGCAGCCTTTACCATCTGTGGGTGTTTTCTCAATCTGCAGTGGAACCACTGACTGTCAGCAGCTGCTGCTCTTTGTGCACTTCTCTGCAAAAATGGCTTCAAGCGTTACCTTGCCTGCTCCAGTTTGGGGCAACCACAGTGATGAACAGGCACGAACCCCTTGACACATGCACTTCACCTCCCCGGCGGGGCCGATAAGATCAAGCATGAAGGCGCTGAGCGGTCTGGCATCCTCAGTGTGCTCTGCACAGAGGTGATGCTGAGCCCCATACACACCTTCCCGGGGCTGCTGGTGCTACCAGTCTCCCCCAGCACCCCACACATTCCCGCAGCTGGTAAGAGGCACACCTGAGTTTCCAGGGGGGGCCTGAGGGTGCATTTCAGACCCAGAAAAGGGCCTAGAAAAACTGATATCTTGTCACTTTCTTTGTTGATGTCCATCCTTGGCTATTTCTCCTCCTCTGCTAATAACAATAATCAAGACAAATTTCCCACGTGGTGTGTTTATACTGAACGAGGTTCTGGGCTGAGGCGTTTATAAATATTGCCTCCAAGCCACATCTCTGTCTCTGAGCTCGCGGGCAGAGTCTCACACACACATCAGCATCTAAACCAGAGCGAGGAGGGCCGGCCGCCCCTGCAGCTCATTCTGGGGCTGGTGCAGCTGGTGGTATTTCTGATAGAATATTCAAGCTTTTATTTTTCTTCTAATAAGGATTCCGTCTGACTCCAAAGAGACAAGTAACACTTGACTGAGGCAGGATTAGATAGTAATCTTGTTGTGGGCAGGAATCATTTGGATTTAATCTTTATGACAAAAAAGACATACTCAGTAAACTCTAACTGACGTGGCCTGATGGTGCAATGCTCGATATTAGGAAGCTGACAACCCTGGACACAGGAGCCCGAGGAAATCACCAGTACTTAGGAGAAGACATGGGATCCAGGGCTGGGTGTGGTGGACGCCTCAGGGACTTTTGTTCAGTTGAACTGAGGAGAGAAGGGGGCGGGGATTTTTCTTCACAGATGAGAAAATCAAGGCAAAGAGCAGAAAGTTGACTGGATCAGGGATACACAGTGAATCAGAGACATAACCAGTCATAAAAGAAAATTGTCATGGCAAGGGAATTGTTTTTCCCCTAACTCTATAAAAGATGTCTATCCATGAGATGAAGTTATTCATTTTAATTTTTTTAGAAAGATGCTGAAAAACAAAATTATCAAAGGTCACATAGAAGCGTAGAGAAATGCCTTTATTGAACATCTACAATGTTCCAGGTTCCTTAACTTTGAATTGAGGTATTTTGCATTTTGTTTCATAGATGGAGAATTTTAAGCTTGAAGAGGGCAAGTAACTCGTCCAAGGTCACTAGACAATAAGTAGTGCGATTGCGATGAGGATGCTACTGTGTGTGACTGTCACTCACGCTGCCTCCCCAAGTCTGAAATGCAAAACAGACAGACAAGGCTCTAACTCAGCCTGATGAGAGCTCTCAACCCATAGTAAGGTCTCTGGTCATCCGTGTCCCAGCCTGTGAGCTGGGCTCTCTTTCCTGGGCATCTTCTGGGGCTGGGAAGCTGCAGCCATTCCCACAGGGGTGTGCTGAGTCCTTTCATCCATTGGCTACAGCCACCTGCTTCTTTCCAGGCTGAGCCACTCTCTTCAGGCACAGACGGTCGGTCCAGTGTGCATGTTTTCACCTTTGGTCCCCAGAGACAGAGAAATACAGTGCTCCTGATATGACTCTGTTTGTAACTGTGAAAGCATCCCCTGCCCATCCTCCAAAGCCCAAAGATATCCACCAACCATTGCAGCAGCCTCAGTAGCAGCAAGAATGAAATCAGGGGTCCATAAACCAGGCAGAATAATCTTCCAGTTCTAAAAGAGAACCAAGGAGGCAGGAGGAAAGGTGGGCAGAATTCTGGAAGCCATACGGTACTGCTCTACCCCAGAGCCCAGGAAGGGTAATTTGGAGATACTTAAGGAAGTTGCTATGCCTCCATCACTGGACTCATCCTGTGAAGGGCAACTCTAGCAAAGGGGGTCCTCGTCCTGAGATTGTTGCATTGATTTCTTGTCCCTTTCTCCTTTGGCCTGTGGGTCACTTGGCAGTTGGCCTATTTCCCTCTTTCCAGGCTGCCTCCAAATCTCAGAATCCCAGATTCCAAAGTTGCAAAGATTGATCACCACCTTAATCAAAGTCATGAGATTCTCCAAAGGAGATTTTGTTTGCAAAAAGTGTCAGAAATTACTGGTCAGTAGAAAAGCGGGGAGAGAGCACAGGGACATCAGCCACCCCACCTCCACCATTTTCTCTGAACACCCAACTTGTTCTGGTCACAGTTTCCTTTGCTTCAAGCATAATAAGAAATAGGATAAGAGCCATTCACACACACATGAAAGAGGAGTCAGTTCTGACTGTCCCTCAAAGGCCACTTTCCTCTCAACACTCCTCCCTTTCAGAGGAGTGGAAAAGTTGAGTAAGTTATATCATTTCCTGGCTTTCAGAAGTTTAGTTTGAGTCATCCTAGGGCCAGACCTTTATTCAAAAAATTTGAGCTGCAAAAAATGCAAGTCTCACCTCCAAGGAGGGTGGCCATTCAAATAGTTTAGGTCAGGATGGTCTTATTTTATTCAGTCACAGAGTTTCAAAGCTGGAGAAGCCCTTAGAGTCTGTCTCTTCTAATTCTGTCTCTTGAAAAATGGTAAACAGAGGTGCTGAGAGGGAAGTGACAGGGATTTTGTTGGGAGGAACGGCCTGCTCTCTGGCCTCGGAGCTCCCAGCCTCACATGCCCAGGACCATTAGGGCAGCCCCTTTCTTTCTCGTTATGGAGTGTAGCATCCAAACAGGAAGGCTTTACAGCAGCCCGGCAGGACTGTATGTTCTCGTCACCCTCTCCTGCTTGTTGTTCTTGTATTCGGTTACAAATCTGGCTCTGACCCTTGTTGAAAAGGGTCATTGAAAGTGGGTAAGGAAAAAGAGAGCTATCAGCTTGGTCATGACCCAATCAGTCCATGGTTACTAAGTTTCTCAGGACTGGAGCCTTTTTTTACAAGGTCAAGAAGTAGAAGTGGAGGGAACGTAGAAAGGATCCAGGGACGGGGTAGACAGCTGGCCACACCATTAGTTCCAGGGTTACACACAACCCCAGGGGCCTGGGTTAAGCTCACAGCCAAACCCGAGCATGGTGGCAAAGCAATACCCACAGAAGAACTTGGTTGCCTAGGAATTCCAGTGTAGATTTTATTCTGCCACTGACTAAAAGGGACAGGAAGAAAGAAGAGAATTTGAAAAACAGTTGTTAAGAATGTCCTAAAATAGTTGTTCTTCAATTTTAGAAGTTACTAAAAATGAGGCTTTTTATACCCCTATACCTCCACTCCAGATATTCTGATACAGTTAAGTGTGGAGGCCAGAAATATCTTTTTCTTGTTATTGGTGGTGAGGGTGTTCATCCAATCACCCAATAATTTTCTTATGGTTAATTTTTTCTATAAACATTTAGTGGGAATAATTTCAGATTTACAAAAATGTTGCAGATATAGCATCAGGAATTCTGTATACCCTTCATCCCATTTCCCTTAACGTTAATTTCATTTTTTTTTAAAGTTTTGGTAAAATACATATAACATACAATTTACCACTTAACCACTTTTAAGCATCCAATTCAGTGGCATTGAATACATTCATATGGTTGTACAAGCATCACCACTATCCATCTCCAGAGCACTTTGATCTTCCCCATCTGAAACTCTGTACCCATTAAAAAGCAACTCTCCATTCCCTACCTGCCACCCCCTGCCCTGCCCCAACTAGCCCTTTGACACACCACCATTCTTTCTGTCTGTATGAATTTGACCATTCTAGGGACCTCACATAAGTGGAAATCATACAATATGTGCTGTTTTGTGACTAATTTATTTCTTCCTTTTTAAGACTGAATAATAATCCATCACACACACACACACACACACACACACACACACCCCACATGTTGTTGTTTATCAATCCTTCCATCAATGGACACTTGGGTGGCTTCCACCTTTTGGCGATTGTAAATACTGCTGCTATGAACATGGTGTACAAATATCCGTTTGAGTCTCTGCTTTCAATTACTAATTATTTGGGGTATGTATGCAGAAGCCTAATGTTAATTTGTTACATAACCATGGCACATTACTATTCACTAACCTACAGACTTTCTTCAGATTTCACTGATTTTTCTGCTAAAATACAATCTTTTAATAAGCACCCCAGGAGACTCTGGTTCACTGGGCCAAGGTTTTAGAAATAGTGATTTTTTTAAAATGACGGATTTAGTCCAGGAAACAGTACTGGCTGTTGGAGAGAAAGTTGGCCTTACACTGAGGGTTTGTATGCTGAATCTTGTCTCAATTCACT
Source organism: Mesoplodon mirus (assembly GCF_964341445.2). NCBI lineage: Eukaryota > Metazoa > Chordata > Mammalia > Artiodactyla > Ziphiidae > Mesoplodon > Mesoplodon mirus. The sequence goes on along the minus strand of NC_138983.1, from coordinate 135,210,545 downwards.
GCCTTTCACTGGGCCTAATGTTCCCCAACTTTCAAAGAAGAATAATAGAATAGACGTCTTGGAGTTATCTGGAGCATTCTAGAAAGAAGAAGCTCTCAGATGTAAAGCTGTTCTCCAGGTAGGAGTTTCCAGACAGCAGCTGACAAAGGAGAAATTGGTCAGAGTTTCTGAAATCTTAGAAGCAGATTCAATAACAGAGAAAAGCTTTGAAAGGAATATGAAGGGGGGCGGTGAGGTTCTCTACCTCTTGTTTGTCTGGTATTGTCAGAACACAGGGTCCATTCAGACAGGTGACATCTGCCTTCTGTCATCACAGAGGTCAGAAACAGAAGAAATGCACTTTGGCTGCTGTACTTTGTACTTTAGACTTGAAGCACTTCTTGATATAACAGTGGGTGACCCAAATCTTTAGTGCCCTGATTTTGCTTTCCCAGGTGAATGTATCTGCTGTAGTTTCCCAAGTAACTAATGTTAATTTTATTTCTTCATTTACCCAACACATTTATTAAGAACTATGCATGTACCTGAGCTTTACTGGGCAATGAGGATGCAGAGCTTGCTTACAAGAACCTCTGCCCTTCAAACACATGCAGGCCAGGGGAAAAATAAGGACACCTCTAAGTACACTGGAGAGCAGTGGTTATTTCAAATTGCAAATGATTTTTGCATGAATTAAGTGTGGTTTTGACTCAATGTCAAGAGTTCTAGGATCCTTTGATGGCAACATTGGGTACTTACAAAGCAGCATGGGAGTATTTTCTGTAGGAACCAGCCCAACATAGCCCTATTGCATGGAGCCTCTAAAGATGAGCATTGGGACTAAGTAGAGTAGGGAAGAGTGTACAGGTCTATAAACGTGTGAAGCAGCTTCATTAGGACTGCACCAGGCATGTGCTATTCTTCAAGCATCGTTTCAACTCAGTCTTCTCATGAAAAAGATGTTGGAGAAAATGTAAAATGAACCCAGGGTCGGGGGACTTCTTTATGATGTTGCCCTGGATGTAGTATAGGAATGTGCCTTTCATGATGGAAGCACGTGAAGCCAAAAACGGGCAACCCGAGAGACTTCAAGGAAGTATTGAAACAGGAAACCAGGGGATTTCAGCAAGAGAGGAGGACCTGAGCTGAAATCTGGTTTGGATTCTATTAATATCAGTGGCTTGGGAAAAGCCCTAGAGGGCCCTTAACAAAGGGAGAGGCGGTCATGACCTCAGCACTAACATCTTTACATCTTTTCAGAGAGGTGTCAATTCCTGGGGACCCTCTGTGGCAGCCCTGACTCAGAAGGAAACTCACCAGCTACTACATCACATCATCTCAGACCACTTCCTGAAGGGCTTTGGGTTTTCCCTAGAAGGCTCTTGTTCATGTACAGATCCTGCCAGGAACAGACTGCGGATCAAGTGCCAGGCGGGCCAATTTGAAATTGAGGCCTTCGGTATAATAAATATACACAACACAGTACATGAATAAAAGATAGTTATAGAGATAAGAAAAAAAAAGGACAGAAGTCATACCTTCCTGTATGTGTATGTGTTCATATATACACACATACACATGTAGACACACCCACACTCACAACTTATTTAGCATCTGTGCCTTATAATATACATGTAAAACGTAGATTCAGAAGTAGAAAAATAATACCTCTAGAAGGGGGAGAGAAAAAAGTCATTCCATGACCTAGGTCAGGCTTTCCCAACTTTCTGTGCTTCAGGATAATTACGCAAAGGCTGAATTCTGTACTCAAATAAATTTAGGAAATGTTGGATAAAACAAATTCAAACATTGATTGCTGGACCTCTTAAGATGGTTAATATGCTAATGGAATTGTAAATCTCTTTTCTCACACTTGTTGCCATTAGATGTGTTTTGTGAAAAGCATCTTCAGTAGTGATCTACAGGGCATCTCTTTGGGAAATGCTGACCTAGGCTGATGCAGTTCCTTTATTAGAACATTAGCTCTGCCTGGGATCCCTGGCAGGCAAGGCAATTAAAAGATTCATGATGGGTTATAGTTTTTTCATCAAATAAAAACCTAGTTTTTTCATATTCTAAATTAAAATGATTTTTTGGATGTAAGAAGGTCGTTGAACTACATAATGGATTATCTATTTAACAATGCTTAATGGAAAATGTAGAAGAATAATAATTATATTATTAATTATAGTAATAACATTACTACTATTATTATATTTTAACTATATTAAATGTTGGACATAAGCCAAGGACATAGCCTGAAAACTTAACTTAGCAAATGACATTTTGCATGGAGGGGAAGGAGAGTAGGCCTGTTGCTTTCTGATAATCCTATTTGATAAAAATTATTAAGTTTAGAATACCTTGAACTCCTTTTCCTTGAACACTCAGGCATTTATCTATGATTTGGATAGGAGTTGAGATTCAACAGTTTACATTTCAAATCTGTAGCTGGGTCCAGAGCTGCTTCCGGACTGAAGGAATAATTTCCACAAGCTTTTGATACTGGACTTGCAGATGACAAAGTTTGGGCATTCTATTAGGCTTTTGAGAAAGTGGCCTCTTCTTTCACCAAATAAAAGGACTTCCAACCCCTCCAAGGATGAGCCCTGGGGAATCCTGCAGGCAAGACCAAGACTTTCTCAAGAGCCATCTTAGATTTGTTCAAATGCTCATAGAGGTGCTTGAGTGGATGTACAGACTGACAGGGATGCTTGGCTGAGTAACCACAACACTATGGCATCAGAGTTAAGGATGAAAGCTTCCCTTTTTGGATGGCAGAGTTTTGTAGAAAGTAAAAAAAAAAAAAAATGCAGAGTATCTTCATCACAGCTGTCTTATCCCCTTGATCTCATTACTCCTTATTAGCACAAACCATTCAGGACAGTTAGGGTGAAAGTCCTGATAAGGAGGAAGTCGTCACTTTCAAACTAATCTAGCACACCTGTCTTGAGATGCCGATAAACAAAGAAGGTCTAATTATTAAGTAATCAATAACATTGATCTGTAATTGGAGATACAGCACTAGTTCCTCCTTGACTATCCCTCCTACCACCCCTACCACACACACACACACACACACACACACACACTCACAGGTCTTAACCAAGCAGGGTCTGGTTATTTATTTATTTATTTTTGGTGTACCCATTGTACCCTGTGTTTCTCTTTATCAGAGAATTTACCACATGATGTTGAAATTAACTGTTTATGTGTTCACTAAACACAAAACGTTGCCCTCTTCAAAGATAGGCTTAATATATTATCATTTTAAAACTCTACTGACCGGTGGAAAAGGTACTTACAAATGTGTTGAGTACATTATCTCTAGACAAATTCCTTGGACACTCATTTATGTCATGCTTACTGATGAACTTGACAGGTGTTTTCTTTTTTGATTTAATCCACTCTTTTTAGATGAAGAGCCCATGAGAAAAGAAGTTTCTTAGTCCAGACTATAAAATGGAGATAACACCTCTAAAGAACCCATATGTATGTTTTAGGAGGAATATAATTCTGAAACATAACAAGAATAATAAAGAATTAAGACAAGCTAGGTCAGTCTTGTTTGTGAATTCAGTGATTTTGTGCCAGATAATGGACAAATAAATAATCCTTTTACCATTATCTGACTCCCAAGCCCACTCCATGTTCGACCAAAATTCCTTTGTTTCATATCTGGGAAAGAAAGAGATTAAAGCTCCATGTAAAAGTGAATTCATTTTCTAAAACCTTCCTTCCTTACCTGCAAATAATATGAACTCCTTCAAAGAGGATTAAGAGATTGGGCTCTTTATGTTTTGATTTGCATCCTTAAATTGGCCCCCCTAAAAAATATTTTTAGGCATTGGAATATTATATTCAAGAACAGCACTCTCCAATACAAATATAATTGACCCACATATGTAATTTAAAATTTTCTAGTAGGCTTATTTAAAAAGTAAGAAAAAACTTTATTTTAAGAATGTATTTGGTTTAGCTCAGTACATCCAAAATGTTATCATTTTAACATGCAATTAATATAAAATTATATTATTCTATTATTATTCTATTATATTATTCTATTATAAATTATTATATTATTATAAAATTATATTTGTATTCTTATTTTTGTATGAATTCTTTGAAATCCAATGTATACTTTATATTTTTAAGCACATCTCAATTTGGACGGGTCACATTTCAGAGTTCAACAGCCACATGTGCAGGTGGTTACTATTTTGGACAGTAGCAGTCTGTAAAACCCATCACATCAGAGAAAGCTATCTGTTTTTCTTATGGTACCTGTGCTTTTGTTGAGAAGATATTAGTACCAGAATTGGTGGGTCTAATTGTGCTGAGTTGAAATATAGTATCTGATAACAAATATTAATTGAGTTCTTAATGTGTTCTAAGCTTTGTTCTAGGCACCGAGAATGCAGTTGTGAACAAAAAAGTCAAAATTTCCTCCCTCATGGAGTTAACATTCTATCCGTAGGAGACAGACAATAAAATAGACAAACTTATTTAAATCTTAATAAATGCTAAGGAAAAGAATTAAAGTGGGTGAAGAGGAAGAGAGAGTATTGAGGCAGGAATTTAAGGTTTAGAAATAGCTGCCAGGCAAAGTCTCACTGAGAAGGTAATGTTGGGTTAAAGACTCTCACACTGGCAAGATTTCAGGAACACCATGGTCTTGGGTAATTCTCAATTTTATTTTAGTAAAGAAGATTGATGATGAAATGTATAAATTAATCTGATTTAACTTTTTTAATTAAAAAGTTTTATACATCTATAAAACGGAATGAATCAGGACAAAAATTATTTCATTCAGTAAATAGCTTGTGAAGGATCACCACATGCTAAGTGTTGGGGATGCAATAATGAGTAAGACAAATAGTCTCTTCTCTCCTGGGGTTTGTATCCTAGAGAGAGTATTAATGTATTAATTAAAGACTTGTACTGATAAATATGTAATTAAACATTGAGATTGGTGCCATGAATTCATACCACAAAGGGCCCAAACCAGACCTGAGCTAGAAAGAATGGATGTCCGAGTTCCCCGAGCCAGGACTAAAGGGGGCAGTGGAAAGAGTGTTCCAGGAGGGAGGAACAAGATGTGTCAGCGCTCTTGGCAGTGAAGTTAAGAGTCAAAACTATAGCTTGTCTGACCAGGGTGAGGGGAAGTATCCATAGGGATTTGTAGACCATGTTACAAATTTGGTTTTCATTCTAAGAACAGTGGGATTCCACGGAAGATGATTCATTTCTTTTAAACATTTGTGGTCTTATAGAAGGTAACCAGATACGATTTTTGTTTTGAAACAGTCACGATGGCTGCAGTAGGGGGAATGGACTGGAGGGTTTGCCAGAGACCCGTGGGTAGGCGCCTGGCCTTGTCCCCAGGTCAGGACCAGAACACACATCTCATAAGCTCAGACAACCAATTCCTTGGGAGGAAAGAACCCATGGACTTTTAGACACTGTGACCCTTCAGGTGGTGTTGATGACAGATAGTCTAAAGATCTGAGCCCTTGAAAAGCAGCTGTTAGATGACTCTGTAGGACAGGGCTGTTTTGTAAATGGAAATGTTAGTGAGACACAGATGGGACAGAGTTCTAATCAGAGGAAGTGTCAAGATATCGTAAAGGGAGTGTTGACTGCTCTGGATCATATTATACTGGGCAACTTATAATCTTACCTATACGGTGCCTTATAGATTGTAGAAGGCACCCCTAGCCTTACATATAGGTTAACTTGTTTTGCAGGTTTCAATTCTGCTTACGATGGCTTCCTATCTTTTTTTTTATTATTATTAATGAAAGTGAGTACAGTACAGAAGACAGTCATTAACTGTATCTCCATTTTTAAATTGATTCCTTTGGGTCCACTATTATAAAAATGTAAAGCTGTTAAGATTCTTGGAAAGTTATGGTTGATCAATGCGCTTTTTATATTATGCTTGTGCAGGTTACATTCAGTGGCAAAACCTAATCATTCTTAAAACTTATAAGAGATAATCTAATGTTTTCTTACAGCCTAATAGGACAGAGGACAGGGATTAAGAAGACTTTTATATGAAAATATTTCTCTTCAAGATTTCCATTGATTGAAAATAAGCTGAAAATTATGCCATAAAGTTCTGAGTAACTTGATAATAGAACATTTCTTATACAAGAAATCTTATTGGGGAAATTAACAATGATAGCTAAGATTCATTGAATACTAACTGGCTAAGCTCTCCTCTGTCTTCATATATAACCTTCACAATAAACTTACAGTGTAGTCACTGTTATCTTTACAAGAGAAGCAGACTAAGACATACAAATGTCAGGTAACTTGCCTCAAATCATGAGCATTATACAAGCTGGGCATTGTACAGAGCTGGGATTTAGACCTTGACTGTGTGATACAGGAGCTCATGGACTGCCGGTGCCCTCTCTCCCAGATTAGTGTTTTCCCCCTTTAGACTCATGAGCATAACGTGAGTTACCCCACCGAGGCTCACAAGAGAGTGTGTGTTTTGAACTAAGATGGTGTTGAATTGATGACCTGCATAACTGTAGACCCAGAAATAATTGTGGAGTGTCTTTATAGTTCTACTTTCCAGGGTGCCCTTGAAACAAGCAAACTCACTGCATTTTCTTGTTCATTGGTTCCTTTTGGTGATACCCAGTCCCAAACTGCACCTATTATAAAAATAGCACATGCTGGGAGCAGGTGTGCTTAGGATGCGTACCTGAGCTCTCCCAGACTTTCTTCAATGTGCAAAGACATATACCCTTATATAGAGCATTCTTTGTTAAGAGCCCTAAACCTTTTTTTTTTAGCTGCTTGCTAGTTTTCCTAAGCTAAATGCATACACTGTACCTATAGGATATTTTCTAATTAAAATGATTCCAGGCTATCTGTTTTATTTGAAAACTTAGGTTTATATGATGCTTATATCAGTGTACAGAAAGGAAGAATTTCTCTGAAAGTCCTGTAGGGGTATGTGGTGATGGGGCAAAAAACACTGGGTTTAGTCAACTAGGACAATTCACTAAAAAAGAGTTTCAGGCAGAAAGAGACCCTCTACAAGTTAAAATGCACAAGACTATCAAGGACCTCATTTTGCCCCCCTTCTTCACTTGGGAGGGACTTTAATTAAAAATTCCACGTAACTGAATTTTGATTAAAAATGCTTAAATTATAGGAAAATCCCCAAAGAGTAAGCAAGCCAAGACAGGCAAAGTTACAGCCCCTTTAATTGCACCATAATAAGTGGGGCTAGAGACCAATGAAATGAAAACAAGGGGAGGTACTGACCTCACCAGATAGCATGGATTGAACTTCTAGCCTCAGTCTGTCCAGAAGATGAAAGTGTCAGCAGCTGTTCAAGGCCAGAGCCAAGAGTGAAACCTGAGTCCAAAGAGGGATGGAGCCAGTTTCTGCTGGGTCTGCTACCTCCTTTTTCTAAACATTCATTAAACATAGTCATTCTGTTAATGGTTCATGCATCACTCTAGAGATAGTGAGATGAAGCAAATGCTGGTGGAGAAGTGGTTCTTCCTCACAGGGGTGCCCATTTATGCTTTCCTCCTCCCTTCTCACCACCCAGTCTTGTCCCACTTTTCCTCATGGGCTTCCCTGATTAGTTTCTCATACAGTAAGTCCCCTACATACAAACCTTCAGGTTGTGAACTTTCAAAGATGCAAACGTGCGTTCGCACATGCAATTGTGGAGGTTAGTTCACGTGTCTAGAGTACATTGTCATGTGCATGAATCCACTACAAATGGCTGTGCTTTTATGTACTTTACTGTACCATACTGTGTAGGGTACAGTAGTACAGTATCTTTATTTCAAGCCCAGAATGTCCAGAAGCAAGCATAAAAGCAGCGGTGATGTAGCTGGTACTACTGTATTTTCAAGGTACCGTACTGTAAGATTAAAAATATTTTCTTTATTTTTTGTGTTTGTTTGTTTTTTATGTATTATTTGTGTGAAAAGTATTGTAAACCTATTATAGTACAGTACTCTATAGCCAACTGTTGTTAGTTGGGTACCCGGCTAACTATGTTGGACTTACAAACAAATTGGACTTACAAATGCACTCTCAGAATGGAACTCATTTGTATGTAGAGGACTTACTGTATTTGATTCTTGCCACTGACCATGATGAGCAGGTCACGAGCACTCATTCCCTGTAGGCAAAGGGCCCACAAACACCATTACAGCAATCACGTCCAGGACTCCCCTTCAGAGCTGCATCCACTGCCTTTGCTAGGCCTGTTGGCTAAGGAAGAGGAGGCCCCTGGGGTGGGAGGCCTGAGGCCACAGCTATTTTACATGTTCACGTGATCACTGTTACCCTTCTGTCCTCTCCTATCTAGGTCTTCATTTCTATTTTCTCTTCTTGTCCCTTGCTGGGAATTGCTCTGTGTAGTTGGGCAACATTTTGGTTTCTCCTAATGAAGGAGTAAAGGAATGTAAAGGTGGAAAAAGGTGGAGGTGCTCAGGTGTTAGCTTCTAGAAAACAGCAGAGACTATGGAACAAGACCTCTAGTTCCATCACTGCCACTTTCTCCCACTTTAGGTTCCCTGCCTGTTATGGAAAATTGTTTTTTGGAAGAACAGGGTCATTTGACTGTTTTGGGTTTTTTTTTCCCACAAAATATTCACATTTTCATTCACAAAAAAATCCATTTAAAAAACCCCCATTGACTGTGATGATGGCTAAAAGGCATTCTCAGTTCTAAGGGACCAAACTGAAAAAAGCTGAGGGCAATTTTCAAAGGGCCTTTGGACAGTATAAGACCTGCTGAGGCAAAAGGAAGGAAAGAAAAAAATGTCTACATAAAGAGTGTGGCAGGACTTCCCTGGTGACACAGTGGTTAAGAATCTGCCTGCCAATGCAGGGGACTTGGGTTTGAGCTCTGGTCTGGGAATATCTCACATGCCATGGAGCAACTAAGCCTGTGTACCACAACTACTGAGCCTGCGCTCTACAACCCATAAACCAAAACTATTGAGCCCACGTGCCGCAATTACTGAAGCCTGTGCATCTAGAGCTCATGCACTACAATGAAGAATAGTCCCTGCTTGAGAGGGCAGACAGCAGAAACAAGAAGAACTACAATCCTGCAGCCTGTGGAACAAAAACCACATTCACAGAAAGATAGACAAGATGAAAAGGCAGAGGGCTATGTACCAGATGGAGGATAAAACCCCAGAAAAACAATTAAATGAAGTGGAGATAGGCAACCTTCCAGAAAAAGAATTCAGAATAATGATAGTGAAGATGATCCGGGACCTCAGAAAAAGAATGAAGGCAAAGATCGAGAAGATGCAAGAAATGTTTAACAAAGACCTTAGAAGAATTAAAGAACAAACAAACAGAGATGAACAATACAATAACTGAAATGAAAGACACACTAGAAGGAATCAATAGCAGAATAACTGAGGCAGAAAAATGGATAAGTGACCTGGAAGACAGAATGGTGGAATTCACAGCTGCGGAACAGAATAAAGAAAAAAGAATGAAAAGAAATGAACACAGCCTAAGAGACCTCTGGGACAGTATTAAATGCAACAACATTTGAATTATAGGGGTCCCAGAAGGAGAAGAGAGAGAGAAAGGACCCGAGAAAATATTTGAAGAGATTAGATTCAAAAACTTCCCTAACATGGGAAAGGAAATAGTGACCCAAGTCCAGGAAGCACAGAGAGTCCCATACAGGATAAACCCAAGGAGAAACATGCTGAGACACATAGTAATCAAATTGACAAAAATTAAAGACAAAGAAAAATTATTGAAAGCAGCAAGGGCAAAACGACAAATAACATAAGAGGGAACTGCCAGATTACAATTTCTTCTCAAGTGTGCACAGAACATTCTCCAGGATAGATCACATCTTGTGTCACAGATCAGGCCTCAGTAAATTTAAGAAAATTGAAATCATATCAAGCAACTCTTCTGACCACAACAATATGAATTAGAAATCAATTACAGGGAAAAAAAGAAAAAAAAAAAAAAACCACAAATACATGGAGGCTAAACAATATGTTACTAAATAGCCAAGAGATCACTGAAGAAATCAAAGAGGAAATAAAAAAAATACCTAGAGCCAAATGACAATGAAAACATGACTATCCAAAACCTATGGGATGCAGCAAAAGCAGTTCTAAGAGGGAAGTTTATAGCAGTACAAGTCTACCTCAAGAAACAAGAAACATCTCAAATAAACAACCTAACTTTACACGTAAAGGAACTAGAGAAAGAAGAACAAACAAAACCCAGAGTTAGTAGAAGGAAAGAAATCATAAACATTAGAGCAGAAATAAATGAAATAGAAACAATAGCAAAGATCAATAAAACTAAAATTTGGTTCTTGGAGAAGATAAACAAAATTGATAAACCGGGACTTCCCTGGTGGCACAGTGGTTGGGAATCCACCTGCCAATGCAGGGGACACGGGTTCGAGCCCTGGTCCGGGAAGATCCCACATGCCGAGAAGCAACTAAGCCCTTGCACCACAACTACTGAAGCCTGGGAGCCTGGAGCCCCTGCTCGGCAGCAGGAGAAGCCACACAATGAGAGGCCCACGCACCGCGACGGGGAGTAGCCCCCGCTCACCGCAACTAGAGAAAGCCCCATGCACAGCAACAGACTCAACGCAGACAAAAATAAATAAATAAATTTATAAAAAAAAAAAAAAAATTGATAAACCATTAGCCACACTCACCAAGAAAAAAAGGGAGAAGACTCAAATCAACAGAATTTGAAATGAAAAAGGAGAAGTAACAACTGACACTGCAGAAACACAAAGGGGGCTTCCCTGGTGACGCAGTGGTTGAGAGTCTGCCTGCCGATGCCAGGGATGCAGGTTCGTGCCCTGGTCCAGGAAGATCCCACATGCTGTGGAGCGGCTGGGCCCGTGAGCCAAGGCTGCTGAGCCTGTGCGTCCGGAGCCTGTGCTCCACAACGGGAGAGGCCACAACAGTGAGAGGCCTGCGTACCACACACACACACACATAAAAAAGAAATACAAAGGATCATGAGAGACTACTGCAAGCAATTATATGTCAGTAAAATGGACAACCTGGAGAAGTGGACAAATTCTTAGAAAAACACTACCTTCCGAGACTGAACCAAGAAGAAATAGAAAATATAAACAGACCAATCACAAGCACTGAAATTGAAACTGTGATTAAAAATCTTCCAACAAACAAAAGCCTGTGACCAGATGGCTTCACAGGTGAATTCTATCAAACATTTAGAGAAGAGCTAACACCCATCCTTCTCAAACTCATCCAAAAAATTGCAGATGAAGGAACACTCCCAAACTCATTCTATGGGGCCACCATCACCCTGATACCAAAACCAGACAAAGATACTACAAAAATGAAAAATTACAGACCAATATAACTCATGAATATAGATGCAAAAATCCTCGACAAAATACTAGCAAACACAATCCAACAGCACATTAAAAGGATCATACACCACGATCAAGTGGGATTTATCCCAGGGACACAAGGATTCTTCAATATACACAAATCAATCAATGTGATACACCATATTAACAAATTGAAGAAGAAAAACCATATGATCATCTCAATAGATGCAGAAAAATCTTTTGACAAAATTCAACACCAATTTATGATAAAAACTCTCCAGAAAGTGGGCATAGAGGGAAACTACCTCAATGTAATAAAGGCCGTATATGACAAACCCACAGCAAACATCATTCCAAATGGTGAAAAACTGAAGGAATCTCTTCTAAGATCAGGAACAAGACAAGGATGTCCATTCTCACCACTATTATTCAACATAGTTTTGGAAGTCATAGCCATAGCAATCAGAGAAGAAAAAGAAATAAAAGGAATACAAATCAGAAAAGAAGAAATAAAACTGTCACTGTTTGCAGATGACATGCTACTATACATAAAGAATCCTAAAGATGTCACCAGCAAACTACTAGAGCTAATCAATGACTTTGGTAAAGTTGCAGGATACAAAATTAATGCACAGAAATCTCTTGTATTCCTATACACTAATGATGAAAAATCTGAAAGAGAAATTAAGGAAACCCTCCCATTTACCACTGCAACAAAAAGAATAAAATACCTAGGAATAAACCTACCAAGGGACACAAAAAACCTGTATGCAGAAAACTATAAGACACTGATGAAAGAAATGAAAGATGATACAAACAGATGGAGAGATATATCATGTTCTTGGATTGGAAGAATCAATATTGTGAAATTGACTATACTACCCAAAGCAATCTACATATTCAATACAATCTCTATCTAATTACCAATGGCCTTTTTTACAGAACTAGAGCAAAAATCTTAAAATTTGTATGGAGACATAAAAGACTCCGAACAGCCAAAGCAGTCTTGAGGGAAAAAAACGGAGCTGGAGGAATCAGACTCCCTGACTTCAGACTATACTACAAAGCTACAGTAATAAAAACAATATGGTACTGGTACAAAAACAGAAATATAGATCAGTGGAACAGGATAGAAAGCCCAGGGATAAACCCACGCACCTATGTTCAACTAATCTATGACAAAGGAGGCAAGGATATACAATGGAGAAAAGACAGTCTCTTCAATAAGTGGTGCTGGGAAAACTGGACAGCTACATGTAAAAGAATGAAATTAGAACACTCCCTAACACCATACACAAAAATAAACTCAAAATGGCTTGGAAACCTAAATGTGAGATGAGACAATAAAAGAGTATTAGAGGAAAATATAGGAAGAACACTCTTTGACATAAATCACAGCAAGATCTTTTTTGATCCACCCCCTAGAGTAATGAAAATAAAAACAAAAATAAACAAATGGGACCTAATGAAACTTAAAAGTTTTTGCACAGCAAAGGAAACTACAAATAAGGCGAAAAGGCAACCCTCAGAATGGGAGAAAATATTTGCAAACCAATCAATGGACAAAGGATTAATCTCCAAAATATATAAACAGCTCATGCAGCTCAATATTAAAAAAACAAACAACCCAATCCAAAAATGGGCAGAAGACCTAAATCGACATTTCTCCAAAGAAGACATACAGATGGCCAAGAAGAACATGAAAAGCTGCTCAACATCACTAATTATTAGAGAAATGCAAATCAAAACTACAATGAGGTATCACCTCACACCAGTTAGAATGGCCATCATTAGAAAATCTACAAACAATAAATGCTGGAGAGGGTGTGGAGAAAAGGGAACTCTCTTGCACTGTTGATGGGAATGTAAATTGATACAGCCACTATGGAGAATAGTATGGAGGTTCCTTAAAAATCTAAAAATAGAATTACCATATGACCAAGCAATACCACTACTGTGCGTATACCCAGAAAAAGCCATAATTCAAAAGGACAAATGCATCCTAATGTTCATTGCAGCACTCTTTACAATAGCCAGGACATGGAAGCAACCTAAATGCCCATTGACAGACGAATGGATAAAGAAGATGTGGTATATATATACAAGGGAATATTACTCAGGCATAAAAAGGAAGGAAACTGGGTCATTTGTAGAGATGTGGATGGATCTAGAGACTGTCCTACAGAGTGAAGTAAGTCAGAAAGAGAAAAACAAATATCGTATATTAACGCATATATGTGGAACCTAGAAAAATGGTACAGATGAACCGGTTTGCAAGGCAGAAATTGAGACACAGATGTAGAGAACAAACACATGGGCACCAAGGGGGGAAAGCGGCGGGGGTGGTGGTGGTGGGATGAATTGGGAGATTGGGATTGACATGTATACACTCATATGTATAAAATGGATAGCTAATAAGAACCTGCTGTATAAAATAATAAAATAAAATTCAAAAATTAAAAAAAAAAGAGTATCCCCCTCCCGCCGCAACTAGAGAAAGCCTGAGCGCAGCAACGAAGACCCAGGACAGCCGAAAATAGAAATAAATTAATTAATTAAGAAAAAAGAAAGAGTGTGGCAATTAGTTGCTTTGGGACTTCATTCGAAGCCCAAATTTAGTCTAATGTACTTCACTCTGTCAGTTCCCTGTCTGCAGACTTTTCTTCCGTCAGCCAATGGCTTGGTCCATCCAGTGGCTCTCAGTCCTGAGGTGGGGCAGGTGGTGGAGCTTATACCACAAAGACCAGGGGAGAGAGCAGGTTGCTTAACAGAGATAAGGATGGGGTGCTGGAAGTGCAGGGGAATTTCTAGAAATAATCCCCAGTTCCTTTACTCATTCTCATTTTCATGGGATTCTTTTTTTTTTTTTTTTTTTTTTGCTATATGTGGGCCTCTCACTGTTGTGGCCTCTTCCATTGCAGAGCACAGGCTCCGGATGCGCAGGCTCAGCGGCCATGGCTCACGGGCCCAGCCGCTCTGCGGCATGTGGGATCTTCCCGGACCGGGGCACGAACCCGTGTCCCCTGCATCGGCAGGAGGACTCTCAACCACTGCACCACCAGGGAAGCCCTTCACGGGATTCTTAAGCCAGGCCCATAAGAACTTTTATAGGATGTTGGTAATATAAAGGGCCCTAAGCTTCCCCTCCTGCTCAGATCATCAGGCACAAGCTGTGTCTGTGATTTAAAGCCCCCCATCTCTGGACCTGGGTTTCTTTGGCTCCCTAGGCAGGGATCATAGCTCACTTTTGGGTGTTTAATATTGCATCCAGAGAGGTAGCCAGATCTGCCTATTAATGTCCCTGACCTGAGGTGTGATTCCTTATTGACCCCTTTATCTCTATATTCATTCACTAATTCATCTATTCATTCAACAACTCTTTACTGATGGTCTGCTCTGTGGCTGGCACTACTTTGGGTCCTACTACTAGAGTGAGACACGGTCCTATCTCTCAAGGAGCATTCATTTTGTTACCACGCCTGACATTCCTAGGGCAACGTTCATCGAGATTTGTCCATACGCACGTGGATGTAGTTGGCAGAACAGTTTAATCCGACCACCAGCAATTCCTGCCTCACATTGGGATCTCTTTGTGGAGTGTCCAAATCTTCCTTGGCTCCCCTGTGCATTGAACACACCTCTTCAACCTGCTCTCGTTATTCCTCCAGCCTGTGCTTTCATAAACTGCCCCTTCATTCTGCTAAACAATTCTTCCTCTTGTGCCTCTGTTCCTGCTCTTGATTTGTGTTTATAATTAACTTATTCTTCTCTTATGGATAACATCAAGTCTGCCCAGTTGCCCTAGTGACCTGCCCAGAGAAGCTGGTGATGGAGAAAACCTGCTACTGATGTACAGAATGATGCTGAACATGAGAGAGTCAGGGGTCATCTCTTGCCCTCCAGAATGATTATATTCTGGCAGGAGGGCACAGACTGTATGTTTTTACCATTTGGTTCATAAAAGGGAGGTAGGTTGGGGTGAGAATGAGATTGGAAGATGTTAAACTGCTGGATTTGAAGATGAAAGAAAAGGCCACTAACCAAGGAATGCAGGTAACTTCTGGAATCTGAAGAAGGAAAGGAATTAGATTCTCCCCTAGAGCCTCCAGTGGGATGCAGCCTTGCCAACACATTGACTTTAGGACCACTGACTTCCAGGACTACAAGATATGAGATTTGTTTTGTTTTAACCACTAATTTTTGGCAATTTGTGACAGCAGCAATAAAAAATGAATACACGGTGACAGGACCCCATGAAGCCAGTGCTGTGACAACCTTAGTGTCTGGCAATGCATATATACCATCCAAAAGGTCACACAGGGATAGTTCTGAAACCCTAGGGTGCAAGACCTGGATTATTTGAGAAGCGGAGAGTTTCCTATTATTTGAGGCACAAATCAAGGTGCTGATTTTTCTAAACATCCATAGAAAAAAATGTTCCTCTTGAAGCAGAAGAACGGAGTTAAAGAGCTTGAAACTCCATGCTAATTTTGATCACAGAGACCTCGTCTTAAAAGGCCAAAAAGCACTTATGGGTACGGAGGACCCAATGGGCACACAATTTATACCCAAAATGAGGATCGAAAGTGGGTAGAAATTAATCTATGAACAATTCTCTATGGGCTGAGATGTGATATGTTCTTATAGTCTCATTTGCTCCTAAAATCTTCCTTTTTTGGTTGTCATGGTATCTGGGTTCCAGGACTGTCCTCAATCTCCTTAGTTTTGGTATCATTTACAGAGAATATCCCTATTAGAAAAGAATTTGTTTAAACACACTCAAAGTATAAAGACATCCATTCAATGAGGGAGAGTGATTTTCTTTATAAAAGACACCATGTGTTTCCTACCAATAGGTTTTGAAAGCGTCATTTGGTTGGTGCAATATTGAGTGTACACATGCTCCAGTAGGAGCTGCTCCATCCCAAGCCCAGTGGGAGGCCCCCGACCCTCACTTAAAAGCGATGCTGAAGCTGATTCGAGAGTCAACAAGGTTTGTTTAACTGTTCTGTGTAGCTCAACATTCATCCTATTTGCAGCTCACTCTCCTATCTTCTCATGGGAGGTGTTCCCTAGGGAGGATGCTTGGGGACCTGTTGCGATGTTATGCAGGGAACTTACACAGTGGGGTCAGGTGTTATGTTACTTCTAAACTCCTTCTAACATTATAATTCCTTGACCTTAGTCATCAAATTGCACGCTCAGAGGAGTTCTACCCAGCCCCTGGCCTTTGGCTGTAAATGATACCAAAGCACACAGGACCCAATATGATCTTCTTCAAGATCTTCTCACCAAACTCATCTCTTTCAATTCTCCCTGTCCTACTGTGTCTGGTCATGCTGGAAAACTCACCGTGCCTGTCACATAATCTGATCTCGCTTACCTTTAGGATGGACTCACTGCCAAGAATCAAACCTTTGGTCTGTCTTCACAGGATGCCCTTCTTGGCTTCTTCCAGGATTTAATATAGATACCACATTGTATATGAAACTTTTCCTGACCTTGTTAGACTATTCTAGGTGCCCCTGCTGTAAGTTTCCATTGTACCCAGAGTTTATCAAGACTACATCTTAATCTGCTGTTCCTGCGTGTCTACCCAGTAGACTGTAAGCTTCTGGAGGACAGGGCTAAGCCTTGTTATCTCTATATCCCCAGAGACCAGAATATTGCCTAGCATAAAGTAGATGTTCAATAAGCATTGGTTAAATTCATGCTTAAGTAACAGAAATTTAATTAGCAAATGATTGAATACCCAAATGCATTCAATATAGTACTCAATTTAAGCCCAGGTTTCAGTTGTCATGTTCGTATAGCAGTAATGTTGGAAGTGTTTAATATATATGGGGGTGGGGAGATGGAGAGAGAGAGAGAGAGGCATGAAATTGAGAGCATTTGTGTACCAAGATATTTCTTTCTACTTTTGTTCAAAAGGTCTGGTTACCTCGCCTTCAGTTTAGTCTCACGTTTCCACAGGATCGAGACTTAGGGTGAAAATGTCAGCACAGTGACCCCTTTTCCTTTGACTGAACGACCACGCCAGGAAATTGTAACAGCGTGAGAGTACATCCTCTTCCACAACACGGAATCCATGCCAGGGCCAGGTGGGCAGCTGTCTGTATGGTATGATTCTACAGGTGCTCAGAGTTTTGTCTGCAACTGATCTTTTCTGCCAGCTTGCCATTATGTGTGACATTTCTGCAACTAAAATCATTTCTTTCACATAAGATGGTATCTTCAGAAGTTCACTTGTTACACACAAAGCAGGTCCCTAAGATGGATATCACAATCGAGGTTAATAGACATGGATGGCTTGTCAGAATTGGTTCCTAGGGCTAGAGAATTGTGTCCTGGGAGAATGGGCCTCGGGCAGGTTCTTTGTGAAGGATCCAACGTCAGGAAATTTGGGCCTGAAGTACTGAAGAAAGCAGGTGGAGATGGGAGGCCCTGGTGTGAAGCTGAGTTCTTGCAGTAGCTCAAAGGCTCAGACGTCCATTTGGAAAAAGGGGGAAAGTGGATCAGGATAGACCAGCTTCTCCGTGTCATCACGGCATGGTCCTGCTCACTCTTAAGTGGAGTGTTCAAGATTAGGACACCTTTTTCTTGGTTTGTACAAGCTATCCCAAGACCTCTTGTTTTCTCTGTTTTCTTGTGAAGGTGTAAAGCTTGCTCTCTCCAGGGTGTGTCTCGTTGCCACAATTAAGAAGTGTAACATTTGTCTGCACCTTTGATAACAGAATGAAGCTTTGTGGCTACTTATCTTCTATGATTGTGTGGAAAGAAAACAAGACAGACAGACTCAATGTTATGCAGAAAAGGTCTGAATCAAGCAGCAAAGTATTTATTAGAAGAGATTATTAACATGGCAGGGTCACAGAGTTTCATTGCCACAAGCATGTGGGGAGCTTTGCTGAATTCTGTCTCGTGAAATGTTTTACCTTTTCTACCGCTTGACACGGGAGGGACTCTCTGTGAATATTTTCCCCTTAGAGTAGACATACTGATGAGATGTCCAGTATCATTAATAACCACAAAGAACTGAAACATGGGACTGGATACTTAGAATCTCCATTCCCTATAAATGTCCAGGTTTATTACCTGAATTGTTAGCCTTTGTGCTTTATAAAACCCAATAGTTCCTGCTAATTGTCTATTTGCTTATCTACGCCAACCTGGAGTTGAGAGTTTGTGGAAGACCTAATTTTCCAGATGCTCACCTCATGTTTTTTTCAAGTGTAGACTCAAAACGATGGTTCTCAGAAATCATTTGTCTTTCTACAGAACTTATTGGAAGACCAAGAAGTGTTTCTTCTAAGGCAAAATAAACAAATAAACAAACAAACAAACAAATAAATAAAAAATGTCTAATGCAAAGAGTGAAAAATGAGCTTTTTATATTTTACACTGACCACAACACACAGTTGAGAAAATTCAAATAACTTAATTTTGAAAGGTGCTTCAAAGCATATAAAGCACTTTTCCAAGTATTTTTCTCATTCAATTCTTCTAAACTTCTAAAATAGTGCTTACCCTATTTCAGAGATGAGAGAATGGGGCTCAGAAGAGTGAAGCAGCATGTACAAGGCCACACAGCCCATGAGGGACTGAGCTGACACCAAAACTTGACTGTAGATTGTGTACTTTCAACTCTCACCAACGAGAGAGACAAAGGTGGCTTGGCCACCCAAGTATTTATTTCGATGCATTTTGGAACTCCAGGCCAACAAGCAAGCAAACAAAACCCCCCACCAAACACTGAAACATCCCCAAACGCAAACAACCAAAAATGGAAATTAATTTTTCCTTAGAGGAGGCGAACAGAGGTGGGCACCTGGCTGATTTCACACAGTATTGACAACGCTCAGCTCTAACTGGCCTTCTGGTCTCCTCGACCTTCCTCAAGAAAAGGCTCTGAAGCACTAATTAATCACACCGAAAGTCTGGGAATTTATCTCTCCTCCCTCACTATTCCTGCTGGCTACTGATTTAAAGATGTGAATCTACTCGGATTATCTAAGCTGTTAGGGAGAAGTGAATCCAAATTTCACCGAAAGGGAGATGAGAGCCCAGGGCAATACCTAAGACTATGATTGGCAATTAATTAGACAGATAGTATCTCACATTTGGAAAGGAATTTAGAGATCTAATCCAATCTCCCTCCTAGGAAGGAAGCCTGACAAATAGCCATCAGGCATTTGCTCCAGGGATGGGAATTTCATGTTTCTCGCTATTGTTAGGTGGGCCCTTGTTAGAAAGTCTTGCCTACGTGGAATTAAATTCTATTCCCTTGTAAACTCTAAGTCTACGTTCTGACCTTCTTCTGCCTTCTGGCACTTTAACGAATATGTTTACTTATCCATTTGTATGTGATTTTCCCAATATTTGGTGTCAGCTCTCTTGGCTTTCTTAAAATATCTCTTCTCTAGCAAAACATCCTCAGCTTCTCCAACTCTTTTCATGACTCTCTCCAGATGGTCCCTTATTTGGATATATATATATATATATATATATATATATATATATATATATATAATTTTATTTTTTTTTCTCTCTCTCTTTTTTAGTGAAGTGTCCATAGCTGATTAGGGTCTGTTTTTCTTGCTTTATCCGACCCAGTATTAACATACTTTCAATACTTTTACTGGTCATAAGCTCCGTACCAGTGGGGCTATGTATATGGTGGTCAGCGATAGTATCAGCTCCCCCATCTCTGTAACGCACTGGAGATTACCAAATGAGAACTGAACTGGTTTTCTTTGTGTAATTTACCTCAGAAGCCACACCACCAGCAAGAGGAACAGAGCAAGTTGTCACATAGAGGCCACAACTAACACAAAATTGTTCCTTAGAACCCGTTTTTGCTTCCATAAGCTTTTTTGTCTATCTAGTATTGCATCTCTCAAAATACAGAGAAAAAACAGGTAAGAGACTAGTTTACCCACAACTTGACAAATAGCCTCTGAGGGAGACTGAGTGACATTTGGAAACTTGGTAAAAGCCACCAGAGTCAAAGCAACTTCTGAAAAAAAAAAAAAGATTGTGGCTATGCTATGCTCAACCAGGCCACACCTGTTTTCAGAAACCACCAAGCGTTCTGCAGATAAACAGAGATGCCGGCTCTGACAGTCTCTAAGGCAACAAGATACCGATCATCACTACACACAGACCAGACAGAGACACTGCTGACAAACAGTGAGCCCCGTTTTCTCATCTACTCAACAGTGCAGCAAAAGTTAGAGTAAATTCTGCCTCAAGAGTTCATCCCACACCCAGTCTCAAACCCTAAACTCTAATTATAATGGAGAGAACCCTGCAGTTAGAAAAATACCTGAAGGATCTGGACCCCACTGCTTAAGCAATAATCCTGCGATTAATGTGAACTTGAAAATGAGCTTCTGGGGAAAGAAGACAAGATGCGTCTCCTCTTTGTGTTCTCATTTCCTCACCTGCAAAATGATGTTTATGTGACTCGAATTCCTGAGGGTCTACACTTGGTGATAAGCCAGTGAGTTTGGATGACACACAGCGATCGTTTATCTAGTCTGCCTCCCTTGTGGGCGGGTTGGAGTTTGTTAAGAAATCACCATCAAAATACACCCATGTCCCTGCTTTTTGAGTATTTATGTCTAGTAAAGATGTGTAATACTACACTTTCCCATTTCGTGATATTTCCACCTTGAGATATTTGAAAAAGAACAAAGCAAATGAGCGTTTTGTAAGAAGTTGGCAGAGATGCAGGATGTATCCAGGAGTTGGAATGGGTGCTTGTCTACTGCTTTTGAAATCATTGTACTGAAGTTACTTATGCCTGTTTTTTTTGGTCCCTAGACTTTGAGCCGCTCTGTCTTGTCCATTGGTTTCATTCCCTCTCTTTCAGGTGGCATGTTCTTCACCTTGTTGGTACTCAAGAAATAGTTGTTGAATTGAATCACTGTGTTGCTTTGAGGAGATATGGCTCAAAGACACTGCAGATAAACTGGAATCTCATGGTTCAGGACATTGGAAAACACACTGCAAAGATGGAATAATTAATGATTTAATGAACCTTGGAAAAATAACAGAATCATAAACGCCAATGACAAGTATAAGTTTAGGAAGCCTAATTATAAACAGCAACAGAAGAAGTAACTTAAATGCTCAGCTCGTCAGATAGCAGCCATCTTTATTAAAAGGTCTGGCCAGGGTAAGAATTGTTAAGTAGAGATGTGTAAGAGGCAAAATATGTAGAACTAATTATGATGATAATTATAGCCAGTTTTATATTGACACCAAGGTGTACAGTATACATCAAAATAAAATTCTAAATATCACCCTGTCTGTATTTATTTTATAGTTTATTGTCAAAAACTTATAATATATAAACAAGCAAAGAGACAAAATTAAAAATCACACAAAGCCCTACCAGCAAGAAATTAAATAGCTGTTTTAGTATTATACATGTATATATTTTTTGTCTGTTTTTCTCTACAAATATCACAATACATATCACACATTCATACATGTACATTTTTTTGTTTTTTAAAAGTGAGTTGGTATTATACATTTCATTTTGTAATTACTATTTCACTTAACAGTATAGCAGGGCATGTTTCCATGTTATTTAAATATTCTCTACTTTTCGTGGTTATATATTATTTCATCATATTTATGTATCATACATACATAAAATGTATCATACACACATATAATGTATCATACACATACATATTAACGGACATTTAGACTGACCTCAAGGGTTTTTTTTCCCCCATTGTTTTTTGGTTATGCCTGTTGTCAAAGCTCCTGTAAATATTGTCTTCTGGAAAGTTCATGCATTTTATTTTCCTTCTAACAGTATATACTGGGCCTTTTATCTTCTAATTTAAGAGGAAGTGTGGCTATAGCTTAAAATGACATGATACACATCCTCCTAATAATTGAAGAGCTCTTGCTATTAAAAATGAGAAGAATTTAGGGAAAGTGACTTAGTCATTGGATTGATCTGCATTGATTTGGTCCCCAAAGTTGTTGGTTATAACACTGCCACATTGTTTTTTAACATAAGATTTCAAATCAGGTCAAAATAATATCACCCCAGGATATTTTTACATCATCAAGAGTTAAATGAATATTATCACCTATGAGGGGAAAAATTTCTCAAAGTGATGTATTCTTATATTTAAAAAAGTGATCAAAGAGAATCGGGTTGAAAATACTGAAATGTAGGACAGTCTTCAGAGAGCAGCTTCTGCCTGGTGATGGACTCTCCGTGCGGTTTTACCTCTGCTATCTTTCTCCAAGTACTTCCCATAAGCATCCTGCTCGTGTTCCATACCCCAGAGACTTCACTGGCTACCATCTCAGAATTTCTCTTTTCCTCTTCTCCTGTGAAAGCCAGGGTGATGGCTCAGCTGGTGAGAACACAGAATTAGTGAGCTCAAAGCTGCCTCATTCGGGTTATTTAGCTTTGAGTGGGACAAAATAAAATACTCCTCCATAGACCCAGACCATCTGTCTCTCACCCCCCTCAATGGGTCAACAGGGAAGAAAAGATGTGTGTTGGATGGTTCAGGACAACTTGTCACCACAGCTAGAAAAATTACTTGTTATTGAAGCCTGACTTGCACTGGGTCAGGAATGTCATCATGTGCAAAACACAGCAGTTTTCTCCCCCTACAGCTTCCCCACAGGTCTTTCCACGCAAATCCTTTGAAATATGATGATCCAGCCAAAAGCTTATGGCTGGCAACCATATTGAGATAGAAACAGAGCATAATTCTTAGGTTAAAATGTCCCCATTTGTAAAGGGGAGAGACTTTATTCATGTTTCATGAGTGTTTCATTTCTTAACTAGTGATGTTAGGCTTAGTGTGAAATAATAACGTTTAACTGTCCTTTTTCCATTCTTGGTTTCCAGAAAGAGGTAGAGCTTAGAGATGCTGAGGTCTGACTGCACAGGCCTGAGTCCTAGCCCCACCACTTACTAGCTGTGTGGCCTTGGCAAGTCTCTTAACCTCTCTGTGCCTCAATTTCCCCAGTTATCAAAAGTAGGTGATGAGAGCACTTACCTCCTAGTATCACTGTGAAGATGAAATCAGCGAGTGCACAGAGAGCACTTAGACCGGCGTCTGCCATGTGCTAGACAATCCTTAAACGTTAGGAGGTCCTCCATTCTGACCAGTGTGTGGACACACGGCTTTGTCAAGGATTGACATGGCAGACTTGGTGCCGTTTCACCACAGCTTCTGTGAGTGTGAGTCTAGGGATATTTACTGAGAGCTGTAATTCTAAACCCTGAAGGGCCCCAAGGCATGAGGGAAGACTGTGGGAATCGTGTAGAGGGCTTTCACTTAAACGACTATTGCTTCACCAGCCTTTTCGCACCCATCAGCGCTAGACAAATCCACAGAATAATGAGAAACATGCCTGACAGTTGGGTCAGAGTAGAACAGAATGCAGCCGCAGACTGGCCCGTGCTGTTCAGCCTGTTAATACCCTGAGTTGCCAACCCTTTCCTCTTTCCTCCTGTGACTACACGAGCAGGCCACGAGCTTGTGAACACACGTGCACACATGATTCCCACAGCCACTTAAAGCAGCCCCTGTTCTTGATCTGGGGGAGCAGCTTCTTTGGGTCAGACGGGGTGATTTTCCTAGTCCCAGGCTCTGGGGCGAGGTGTGAAGGGAGAGGCTCCAGGGCAGGGTCTGGAGCAAAGTCTTGCCTGGAACATGTAAAACACCACCCACCGCACTCCTCTCCCTCAGTTTCCCAGCACAGGGAAGCCAGGGTATCACAAGGGTTGCTTAACTCGGTCCTGTCCCCACCTAGATGCGTATCATTTCCTTCTGAGCCACACGGCTGTCTATTGCATTCATGTACAATTTCCCTGGAGGCCATTCCAAATCTGCTTAAGAACATATTGTTCCTGGATTTATGGTGACCGGAGCCAATCATCTGGAAAGAATCCCATTACATTAGATAACACAGTTGGGAATTCAAATCTCTTTCCTTAAACATTTGTCAGGCAGCGTCTCTTCTCACTTAGGTCTGACTTCCTTTTTGATAGTAAATAAGCCAGAATAATGCTGGATTTTCAGCCAGACTGATGGCCGGAGTGGCCAGAGCGATGGCAGAGTGCTTGTGAAAGATCAGCACCTGGAACTGGCTTCTCCAGAAGGGTTAGAAACAACAGAACCTCAAGCCTAATCTTAGAGTTCGTCAGAGCGTGACCACTCTGGATAACTCCTCCTCCCTGGGCCCAATTCCGAACTCCAAATTACAAAGGAGAAGAGTCTTCAGAAACATTAGGCTTACAGAGCAGAAGTCCTGGGTTTGAGTTTTAGGTCTATGCTTGTGTAACTCTCCTTGGACAAATCACAAGCCTTTGAGATTGTCTGCTCATCTTTAAATTGGGATGCTGGGCGTGCCTATCCACTGGGCTTGTGAGGATTAGATAACGTAATGAATGTGAAAGCATTGTGTAGAGGTAAAGTGTAAAACAAATATTAAGAGTTCTTTTTTTAATTTAATTTTTATTTTATATTGGAGTATAGTTGATTTACAATGCTGTGTTAGTTTCAGGTGTACAGCAAAGTTGTTCAGTTATACATATACATATATTCTTTCTTTTTCAGATTCTTTTCCCATTTAGGTTCCTACAAGAGTATTGAGTAGAGTTCCCTGTGCTATACAGTAGGTCCTTGTTGGTTATCTATTTTATACATAGTCATGTGTATATGTTAATCCCAAACTCCTAATTTATCCCTCCCCACCACGTTTCTGCTTTGTTAACCATAAATTTGCTTTTGAAGTCTGTGAGTCTGTTTCCATTTTGTGGGTAAGTTCATTGGTACCATTTTTTCCTTTAGATTCCACATATAAGTGATATCATATGATATTTGTCTTTCTCTGTCTAGCTTACTTCACTTAGTATGATAATCTCCAGGTCCATCCATGTTGCTGCAAATGGCATTATTTCCCTCTTTTTAAGGGCTGAGTACTATTCCATTGTATATACGTACTACATCTTCTTTATCCATTCCTCTGTTGATGACACTTAGGTTGCTTCCATGTCTTGGCTATTGTAAGTAGTGCTTCAATGAACACTGGGGTTAAGAGTTCTTAATGCTGATAGTTTTCATTAGGACACATGGATGCAAAACACTGAATCCTAGAATTGAACACTGTTATCTCTTCAGGGCAAGTTCTGAAGGTGAAACCAGATTATATATAAAACAGACTATGGACATTCTATTGCACTAAACACTGTCGTATTATTCAATGAAGACACAAAAGGCACCTTAAAGAATTCATGCTTTTGTGAAAAGATAAAATACACCCTTCCACAGCACTAAAAGCTTTAATATTCTCATTCTCCTTATGTGTCAGTGGAGAATAATTCCAGTTTCATGCCCTTTATCATCACAGTTGTGCCCAGGAGTACAAAGAATCTGGCAAATGTCTTTATCCTAGTACAAGCCCTAGGAAGCTTTGTCCTGTCCAAGGCCATTTTATCAATCTCAGAAAGCTTCCCGTGTTCCCAAATTTCCAGTTGCTGATGGAAAATGTACTGGATTGTCTCCCTTTGATATTTTGGACTACTTAAAATAAGGAGGCATTATTTCAGTACCACCCTTCTGAACTCAAGAATCCACCAGGAGTTAATCTTCAATACTCTCTGGAGAGGGAAGCAAACTCCTAAGAATAGGGAAATGGAGACATGAATGTTTAAACAATTAGTACAGAGACTTATCCAAGGTCAGAGAGTGAGTAAGAGGAAAAAACTGAGATCCTGGTGAGCTGATCTGGCCCTAAAGATGCCCTGGGGAGAGCCATCTCTGCAGAAATACTTGCTTGGCCAACATTTGCATGAGCAGATGTTTTATCAAACCTACTGTACAGCAAAACCCACCCTTGCCTATCTATTCCTATCTGCTTTTATTATGCTTTGGGGCTCTAGCATGATAAGACCTCCCATATGGTACTTGTATTAACATTAAATAATGACCATTGTGTTGTGTATACTATCACCATAGAAATATTTACTTAGTTGAACACAGACACTGGTTAGGCATGGTGATTGAAAACAAGCTAATCATAAAAACCATTCATGCTCACATCTATTTATAAAATCTGTTTCTCTTGTGTCAGTTAAGTACAGGCTTTGTTCTAAACAAACACATGCAAACCTTCTGCACACCCAGGGACATGAAAGACGTCCCTCCCCACTCCCTCCAGCCAGCCAGGCCCTGGGGTGTGGCCTCATGTGAAAAAGCAGGCGTGTTTCTGGGGCTCAGCTGGGCTCCTCGGAGGCTGGAGCTGGCCCTTGCCTTCTGGGTTCCTTTCTTTTCCTCCCGTGCTGACACGCCCTGCCTGGGGTTAGGGTTCTCAAACCTGGGTGTGCTCAAAGCCGCTGGGGTGTCTGTCACAACTGCAGAGTTTCCAGCTCCACACCAGAGAGTCTTCTGGAGTTGCTGACGAGTGGCGCCTGGGAAACGGATTTTTAGGAAACACTCTGGTGGTTCTGGTGTTGAGAGTCTGTTTTTTTCACTTGAGAAATGGTCCTCTCCCCCGGGCTGTCCGCGGACCCCCTGTCTGGTCTGTTGCCCTTCCTTGCCCACAGCAAACGCTAGGGGGCTAGAGCCAACACTACTGAAGGCTGCTTTTTGATGCCCTTAAATTTTGTTTCAAGAGATGCCAGTGATTTCCATTAAAATGAACTCTTTAAGTTGTGTACACCAAGTGGGTGAGAATCTGGGCTCTGGAGTTCGTTTGCATCTGTCTCTGCAACTTGCTAACCATGTGGCAATGATGGAGTCCCTCCAGCCACCATTTTTTTTTTAAACTTATAAAACGAGGATAATGATACCACCTGCCCCATTGAGTTGATGGGAGGGCAGCAGCCATCATGAGTGCCCGGCACACAGTCCCTGCCATGAGTAGTTCTGTTCCAGAAATAAATTAGGTTGACTTGGGCAGGCCTTTCAGATCAGGGTGTTTAGGAAGATGCCACCTAAGGGAATGTGGTGGAAAGAAAAGGGCAGAGATGTCCTCTGTTGATACCTGCCCCTGCCACCAAAGGGCTGAATGACTGTGGGCAGGTCCGGGTCCTTCTCCAAGAGAATCCATGAAACATTATCTGTGAAATGAGTGGATAGGTCTATAGCAGTCATTTCCAAACATTCTGATGCCTTTTGAATGTCAAGAAAATAATAAAATATCTGCTTGTGTTTATACTCACAGGGCTCATTGACACACAGTGACAAAAGGTTTCTAGATATTCTGTCCTTTTAAAAACTGATTTATATTTATTAATCCCAGCCCTATTTACATTGATTTGGGAAATAATCGGGCTTGTTTGCATGGACAGATATTACTGATCAGACAACAGACAATGTTTGGGCCATCTTATAATAACTACAGCCCAACTGATACAATCTCTCCAAGTGGGAGTCACTGGTCTGATGGGTGTTCTGTAATAGACCCCTCTTGATAATGAAGGTGGATCTGGAAGCCCAAATTGTGAAACACATGCCCTCAGAGAGGCTTTACTTTCTCCCCCCTCACTTCTGATCTTTGGCCAGGAAAGACCCTCAAGGCAGCTCTGTTTACTCAATAAATCATTTCAGAGCACCAAGGGCAGGCAGGTGCTCTTCTAGAGGCTTAGGGTATGTCAGGGAAGCAAGCTCCATCTCTCCTAGTAAACGCACGCCTCACTGGTCTCTCAAAAGGGGTCCAAAGTCTCTGAGGCTGGGACACCTGCGGGGACCTAGGAGAGAAAAGGGAGGCTTGCTTAGGTCACTCACTTCCCTCATTTGCCCCCTTTCACTTCTTTTTCAGTTATTTCTTTCTCTATCTTACACTTTTTTTTAAAACAAAATCAGGAGCTGATATTGTGACTAGACAAAGATCTTTCTCTTTCCAGACTTTAGTTTCCCCATTTATAAGAAGAGGGTTGGCTTCTAGGGCACAAAGCTCCCCTCTGGCTCTGTACTGAGTATGATTCACTCAGCAGAAATAATAACAGCCCCTTTAGCTTGACCGTCTTGTCATTCACCCCCTATTTGCCCCAATAAACACTTTGCAATGCCTTAGAAACAAGCCAACACTGTTGGTATAACTTTTTTTTTTTTTGGCTGTGTCGTGCAGCTTGTGGAATCTTGGTTCCCTGACCAGGGATCAAACCTGGGCCCCAGCAGTGAAAGGTCTGAATCCTAATCACCAGACAGCCAGGGAATTCCCAGTGCTGGTATAACTTTGAAGCTATATTTGTTCGCAGAGTTGAGGACTACTTCTCTCTCTAAATGTCAATCTCTCAGTCCCAACAATAGACACTCATGAACATCTTTTTCCTTGGGCTCAGCCAGGGGACTGATGGAGAGTGACAGCTCTGGAGGCCAAGGTTATGGCATCAAGAGTTTCTGAGATAGTTGAGCATTAGATGCAAAAGAGGAACAAAAAATTGCTCCCCAACCCCCGGCCCCCATCACGCTGTCTTTTATTTCTCTCACTCGTGTGGCATCCATGTGCAGGTGGGGACTGTATCCCTGGCACACGGTAGGCACCCAGTTTGAAATATTTGTTGAATGAGTGAGCAGACTCTAGTCTGGATCATTTTTTCCACTTGGCTCCACCCACACTTCATCAGCTGGATCTGCTTTGGGAAAGAAAACACACGACGTTGGGTAGATTCATCTGCACAAAATATGGAAGGTGGTGGAAGCCAGCCTTGTCTCTCTGCTGGTTACTCCACACTCTGCTTCCATTTTGCTCCGTGCTCTTACACGTGAAGCTCAGCATCAGACAAGTCAGCTAAGGGTCCTCTAAGGGAACTAGAACTTTATTGAGGGCTAATGTCCTGGCCTCGTCCTTATGGGAACTCAGCTGCAAGAGGAACTTCAGACTGGTGATAATTCACCCAATACACCCTTGTGTGGCAAGTGGGGGCCTCTGGGCGGGCGCAGGCCAAGCCCACACTGACTTCCACCTGCCACCAGGAACAGCATCGGATCCACTTCACGTGCCTTGTATCTGGCATTTCCAGGGGAGCCCCCCTGAGATGCTCCTGCCCGGGAGAGGAATCTGATATATAAACGCTTGGAGCAGGCCTAGGGGACGCAAAGTGGTTACATTAAGGATTGGGGTTCTGTTTATTGACAAGGTCACGGCCTCGCCTAGTTATGACCCCCGAGGGACCCCGGCATGGAAACGGGACTTGTAACGTAACACTAACAATAACAGACTAGAGACAGCCGTGACAGGGCCCGTCTCTCCTACACGCTGCAGCTGGCTCCCCGGGATGAGGACAGAGAGGGGAGCCGATGGGCAGGCACAGGGGCAGCAGACAAAGGAGCAGGGATGGAGTCGATGTGGCTGGAGGTGCCGGGGCCAGGAGTCCGGCGGGGCTTCTGTGAGCCCTGCAGTCGGAGAGCTTGCCCCACTCGTGAGCCTTCGTGTGCCCCGCTCCCCCCAGCCTCCGGGGATAGCACTGCTGGCCCTGCGTCCTCTCACCCCGCTCCCAGCTCTCCTCTCACCAGACAGACCTGCTCTCAGGTCGCCGCGGCCCCGCTCGCCATCCTTTGTCTCTGGATGTATTTTGTCTTCTGGGGGTTGGGGAGGTAATGGGATGGGTCACGAAGAGGAAGAGTGCATACTTGAAGCCCTAGGACTCTCTCGTGGATTTTTTTAGTCCACAGGCAGGCTGGACAAAACTGGAATAGACGTTTTCTGCAGTTTCTGCACTTACCTCTTGTGGGGAGGATTTGGGGGACTGTGACATATTCGTGATGGGACATAAGGGGTCTCTGAAATCACACCATATTGGAAAATCTCTCCTCTGGTGTTTCATCAGTGGCTTCTCTTCCGGTCCATGTGAAATGAGAAATCCGTGTGACCTCGTGGGACCCGACTCAGGAGAATTTTCCAGTTAGCAGATGAGTGGAGCGGTTAGAGGAAGAGCCATGGACTCTGCTATTTTCCCCATCAGGTCTGTACTTTACCTCTCACCCATCCAGCAGGCTAGAAGCGCCAGTGAGTAGAGATTCTAGAAGAGCCTGGCATCCCTTCAGGGGTGATTTCCAGAGGAAACAGTTAAGAACATTTTTCTCCATCGTGCGTTCTGGGATTGCCCATTTCCTTGAACTGAGGCATCATGGTCATTGTTGGCAGCCCCTCTGTGGTCTCAGACGAGGCCTTCCCTTCCTGAAATCCTCCAGTATCTCAAGTTTCCGACTAGTTTTCTTTTCCGATGCTAATGTTTAACCAAGCGTGGTGTCCCAGGAGTCCTCCCACAGCAGCCCTCCTTTTACCACGTGCTGTTGTCCTTTTGATGGAGAGGCCAACTAACTCAATGCTATATTTGAAGTATTTTTTTAAAAACCCAGATAGGGTGTCCCTGGAATTGCTTATACACGTAGCATCACATTCACGTGGAGAGGTTGTAATAGTGACCTGACCCTTAGTCAATGGAGCTGGGCATGGCCAAGCTTCACAGACAAGATCAGGGACCTTCATGCACAATCATTTTGCCATCTCACCAATCTTCCACCCTCAATGATTATAACTTAAACTGGAAAAGCTTTCTCTGGGCCTTTTCCTGGTTACTATGTAAAGATTTGGGCCACAGAGAGATATATTTTATGTCTTTGGTTGGTTAATGGTGAGATGAGGAAGGCGGACAACTAAATGGTTTTTTCATGATTCCTTTTTCAAAACACACCCA
This sequence comes from Mesoplodon mirus, assembly GCF_964341445.2. Lineage (NCBI taxonomy): Eukaryota > Metazoa > Chordata > Mammalia > Artiodactyla > Ziphiidae > Mesoplodon > Mesoplodon mirus. The sequence goes on along the minus strand of NC_138983.1, from coordinate 135,179,511 downwards.
TCTGTATACATAAACTCACACCTACTTCAGCACTCAATTCCCATCTCACTTGTGAACACCTCCTAGACTGCCATGGCTCACAGATGTGTTTTCCACCTCTGTGTACCTGACCTGTATAAAATCTAGCCCTAGGTCATCCTTTGCACTGTTGCATTGATAATTGTCCACCGTTTCCTGTGCATTTCCTATCTCCCTCCCTGCAGGCAGAGGCTTTAGGAATGTGCTCATTCTACCCTGGCGTGATTCTCGGGTGGTTGGCCCATTCATGCTTCTCAGCACTCAGACAATTTCCATGGTCACGTGGAGGTGTCACGGTGGCTTGAAGTTCAGCGTTAGTTCAGAATGATAGCCAGGGATTGTCTGAAAGACAGTCAGAGAAAAAAGTCCCAGATGACACGTCATTTAGATAATATTTGCCTAATCTTTGCATGAAACCTACATGATGATAGTCTCATATGTGGATCAATTTTTATCTTCTCTTTGTCACTCTCTCTCTCATTCTCTTTTCCTCTCTGTGTCCCACCCCTTTCGCCCCTCTCCCTCTTTCCCTTTCTGTAAAAGTAGAGACAAAAGTTAGCGGAAGTCTCAATTGTCAGACTTCAAAGTCTTTGCTAAACATTTGACATCTGAAGGCTTGTCCCCCTCCCCTGCGTCCTCAGCCTCATCTCGCTTTCATGGGCACAAGCCTCACAGAGATAACCATATCAGGCAGAATAAATGAAGCTTGTTTCCTTCTAAATTTGCTTCCTCCTACACACGGTATGGCTGTGCACCCTGGGGCTGGCGGGCACTCTGCCCCAGGCCTCTCCCTACTGACTCTTGGGTGGAGGCGCTGGGCTAGATGTGGTCGGAGATCTCCATTCACCAGACAGAAGTTGTGGACCTTTCGAACCAGAAAAAGATTCCACAGAAAGTCTCATGGGACATTCTCATTTTAGAGATGGCAAAATGGAAGCTGGGAGGAGTTCGATGAATTGTCTGAAATCAGAGTTAGATCTGAACAGAGCAGGCGCTGGAAACCAGAATGCTCTTATAACCCAAACTGGTCTTCTTTCTGCTTGAACCCAGAGACTCAGAGCCTGTACGTTCCAGCAGTGACCCTGAAAGCTCAGAGAGTGGACTCCTCCAAGTGGACTAAATCCTCCTGAGAATTCATCAGGGTGACACAGAGAAGCCCTGCCCTTGGCAACCTGCCATGGAGGAGACCTGGAGACCCTGCTTCCTACATGCCTTGGGGTCCGTGGAAGAGGAAAGCAGCTGGTACAGCGTGGTCTGTGCACTGGATTCTCTCACGTGCTCTGTGGTGCCATCCGGGACCTGGCTGCTGCCACCTGTCCCCACCCCACAGAAGGGCAGTCGGAGTTGACTCTCCAAAGGCAACATGGCAACAAGAGACACAACAGGGAAGCTGGCGCTGCTGCATAGAGGGCTGGGTGTCTGAAGAGGAGAAGCCCACAGCTCCCCACTGGGATACCTGGAATCCTGACTCTAATACCCTTCAGAGGGACAGAAAGTCCAGTATTGAAGTTCTTTACTTTAGTTCTTCAGGGCATCTTAGAATGGAACCCATAGAAAAACACAAATGCCTCTCTAAAAATGGTAAGACTTTCCTAGGAATTGGAAGATTGGATAACTTGGGCAAGGAAAATGGAAAGAACACCTAAAATCTTGACTTTCTCCTCTCGCCACCTTCTAACATGTGCATGTGGACACACACACACACACACACACACGCATGCACTTTCCCCTGTGCTGTCTGGAAGACCAGCAGAGGTTGGCAAGTCCTCCTTCCTTTGCCACCATCTGGCTAAAGCAAACCTCTTGCCCAGAGCCACCTCCTTTTGCCGCCCGTGAGGGGCAAGGCAGCCTCAAATTGCTTCTTCATTTCTGGGGGGCTCAGCATGGATGTTCACAGCTCCCAGCCGACCTTCTGCTTCTGTCAGGCTTGTTGGCTCTAGCCTGCCACCCTCCTCATGGGCACCTGTAGCCCTCTCATGTCAACTAGTTTTGTGCTTTTTTTAGTGCTTTCTTGTCCTGCACTCCCAGCCTCCAGCCTCCCTCCAGGCAGGAGTACCTCCCACTCGCTCACCACTCTGCCTGTGTGCTTCCCAGCCTGCGAGGGCAATTTTTCAGAAAACTATTTTTAGAAATAGTAACCTCAGAATAAATACAGCACACCAGATGCTGGTGTTTTTCTGGGGCAACTGAGCTGAGAATCATTTGTTTAAAGAGAAAGGTAAAACAGCCAACCTTGCTGTTCTGGCAGGGCAATGGGCTGCAGATCGCTGGGTTTTACTCCCTCTTGTGGCAGGATTTTAGATGACATGATGCCACCTTGACCCGGACTAGTAAGACTTCATTATGGACAGAATTTTTACTTGACATTTAGGCTTCTAGTTTGATGAGAAGTAAGGATAGATTGCATCCTAATTTTAAGGGTACAAAATGTATTAAGGATATTAGGGCAATTTCTCTGCATCTTTTCCTCATTTCTGGAAGGATGATCAACGTATAGAACTGTATTTTGAAAATGAGGCTATGGTAAAACTGCTGGAGACCTTGGGTTAAATAGAATGTTTCCCTAAGCAGAATCTGCATGTAATGGGAAACTATTAGGGTATATTCTGTACTATATGCCTCTTTCCTAAGTAAGGGTCAGTAGTTCTGACAGCTCCTTAGAAAATGGGATAAAAATGGACAAGTTAGAAGGGGGATTTGCCAGTCTAGCATTGGAGAGAAAACACAACAAAACAACAACAACAAAGCTTTCTGATTGTAAGACCAGGGAGACCAGAACCAAGGGTATCCCCTTCAGAAAGTTTTGACCACATTTCTTATAAGCATATTTCTTAGTGAATTTGGCACAGTTTGCAAAAAGACATCAGAAGGAAATTGAGAGACTTTTGTAGAACTTCTGAATTCTAGAACTCTACAATTCACGACCATAAGATTCTTCTAACTGGAAGAAAGGTGTAAGTGAAAGGTCATCATTGAACTAAAGGCTTTAGTCCTCAGATCAAAAATGCTTCTCAGTGTGGAAAATAGCTGATGGACAATTATCTTGTCACATTATAAATGACAGGGCTTCTCCTACAACTGGCTGTGGCTTACTAATGTCTGGGTGATGGAGTAAAACCAAATGGCTGTGGTTTACAGGAGGGAAAATGTGCAGTAATTGATCAGTCAGATCATGCTCCATCTCTCAGCCCAGTTTGAGTCAGACTTTGTGAATTATGGAGCTGCATTCATTCATTCAACAGAAAGCATTCCATTCACAAATAGTTCAGCTGAACTGACAATTGACGCATTGAGTTCTTTTGCTGAAGGGCTGTTGGGTTTCCAGAGTAACAGCCTCATCTTTGACTGCCCTTTTCTCTCTATTCACCTTCACCAGTTTTGTTCATATGTTACTTAACTTCTAGCAACTCCTGGTGGGGAGACCAGCACCATTCATTCTCTCATGGCCAGGAGCATCAGATGACACCGTTTGTCCCCTAAAGTGGACAGTCACAAAGGAGTGTGCATTGCTGGTTTTCCTACGTACATGACTGAATTTCCCTTTGTTGCCAAGAAGGAAGAGACATGCACACCATCTGACCCTGGGAGCAAAGTCATCCCTAGCTAAGAACCATTGACCTAAGGAGAGTTTTTAGGAAAGATTTCATTTCTTCTTTTTTGGTCATTCATTCTTTTTTCCCATTTACATTTTCCAACAATGATAGAAGACATATAACCTGGAGTAGGTCTTAGAGATCAGTAGTGAACAAAAATAAAATTTCTGGCCACAAGTGACTTATAATCTAACATAAGTGTGGGAAGGAGACAGATAGTAAACACATAAACGAATACGTCAGAGGATCCACGATAGGGACAAACTAAGAAGAAAACAAGGTAGTGAGCTAGAGAGTGCCTAGGTTGTCTGGACAAGGAAGTGTCAAGTGTGGGACCACAGAGTCCAAGGGCTGGACCTTGCATTTGGCTGGATCTTGAATCTCAGTAGATGACAGAGATCATCGTGATGCTGGCCGTTCAGGGGTATTGAGAAGGAAAGAGATGAGACCAAGGCCAAGGTTTTAGAAGTTTCCTCTGACTGTGGTCTGTATGTAGGATATTTGGAAAAGAGCAAAGCCATAGAAACCAATAAATTGATTAGGAGGTTGCTGCAATTATCAAGAAAAAATGATAATAAAACCTTGAGCTAGGCGGTGAAATTGGGAATGGAAAGGAGGGATGGCAAATGAGGAATTTATAGCAGAACCTTCTCGATTTTTAGATTTAATAGATGATTAAAAAATAAAGCCTTGCATGATTTTGCCACACAAGGATGTTAAAACAAATTAAACACTACTATCAATTTTACTTTATGAAAACAGGACTCTTTTAACACATGAAGAACATAATCTCAGAACAAAGGGCAGTCCTCTGGGTTGATGATTTTTAATTTTGTGTATAATCTTTTAATTTTGTGGACTGCTGTATTTTTCTCATTGCATCACAGACCAGAAACCACTATATGCTTGTTCTAAGAACCCACCCATAACGTGTTCATTCTGGGCTTAGCTGAAAATGTGATGAGCTATGAGGCTGGAAGAAAAAAATAATGTAAAAGATCACTCCAAACTTTTGTAGTTGGGTAAACAGTATTTGAGGGAATCAATAACAAAAAATAGAAAAGAGGAGGTAGGTTTGAATCAAAGGCAATGTCTGGATTGAAATCTGATCAGTTTGAGATGTTGGAGGCACATCCCTGGTAAGATATTTGGTGAATTGTTGTAGGAAAGGTATTGAGGTTGAGGTTAAGGTTAAGAGTTAGGACCACAAATACAGATCTTGGGATTATTAACATGAAAATAATTGAAGCCATTAGGCACAATCTCCAAGGGAGAAAGGAGGAAGGACAGTGGATAAACACAGCACTCTGGAGAAATTTAACAGGCAGAAATTAGCCAGAACTCAAAGGATAGAGGAACCCAAAATAGTCAAGAGGATTAACAAAGCAGAACAACAGGTGTCAAAGAGTGAATTGGTTGTAAGGAAATTGAGTCCAAAACAATAGACTTCATCTTCCTGAATGTAAAAGGAAGGACTGAAGATAGTTCATATGTTAGTAAGATACAGGGAAGATATTTTTTAGAATGATGGAGACCTGGACAAATTTATAGAGGGGGAGAAATTTATGATCCATGAGGAAAAAGTAATTGATGCAATAAAATGCCGAGGGAACCTTGAACCTTGGTGGGGATGTGGAGGGATAAAGGTTGAAGATAAAAGTAATCATCCTATTCTTTAGAAAAGGAGGGAGGATTTCATGGGTGAAGGCGCTGAGATATCAAACAACTACAAGGGTACAATCACAAATAAAGAGAAAAGGTGCAGAAGACGCCCTCATAGATGACTCCAGTCATAGCTGTAAGAGGTGAGGAAGGACTAAAATTTGTTATAGCCCCTGTAGAAGCCTGGTAAGGAGCTAACAAGATAACAGCTAAAAAAGCAGAACTAAGGAGTGAGGAGTCTGCTGGCTTGAGTTAGCATGTGTTTATTATGGGTCAAACCAGCTCCATGTTATAAAGTTTTTGAGCTACTCTTGGCTGATGGAGAGTAGAAAAAGAGAGAGCAGAGTCAGAAATTAACACTAGAAGTAAGAGGGAAGATAAGGATAGGAAGGATGCAGAGTTCCAGGGGGAGAAATACTAGCAGGTCCATATCAGCATCAGAAGCAGACAGGACGACTGGGAAATCAGGGTGTGTTGAGGGACCACAGGTCACAGTGAGAGGGGTTTCAGTGTGGAGCCTTGTTGTAGCTTCACTGTAGTCAGGAGGGAGAGGTGTGGGGTTAAGATGAATTTCACAGACGTGTTTTGCTCATTAACCATGTGCCTGACCATGATGGTTAATAAGACTGGTAAGGTCCCTGCCCTCATGGAATTATATTCTAATAATGGGAGCAGAAAGCAGGGAGAGACGAATGATACACAAGAAAAAAGGAGAACATATCAGGTGGTGATGATGATTGAAATAGAAAGACATGATGGCAAGTCATCACCACACATTGAGTGGGGAAGGAAGGTCTCTGATTAAAGAACATTTAAGCCAAGATCTGAATGACTAGGTAGAGGTGGACATGGAAGAAGTGGTCCCATGGGTGTGAGGAATCAAAGGAAGGGAGGCATCAAGGGTGACTCCTAGATGTTTATTCAAGCAACAGGTGGTCCTTTTTACTGAGATGGGGAAAACTATAGAGGAGCAGGTGTTGAAGGAGGTGAGGACTGGCAGAAAATCAAGAATTCTCTTTTGCCACCTGAAGTTTAAGATGTCCAGGGGTGACCACAAAAGTGGAGAAGTTCTAAGCATGAAGAGAGCAACAGGGAAGGCCAAAGAGGTTGTGAAGATCAAAGAGTACTCAGAATGAAGCTCCTCAGGTTGTAATATGGGTCATAAATATCCTCCTTGTTCAGGATCCTTGAGGTTATTTCAGATGAGGGCAGGATTTTGGTTGAGGAAGAAAAACTTGAAGAAGGAACTGAAATGATAAGGAATACGGGCAAATTTTCTTTTTATTTATTTATTTTTAAAACAGCAGGTTCTTATTAGTTATCCATTTTATACATATTAGTATATATATGTCAATCCCAATCTCCCAATTCATCACACCACACCCCCTCCCTGCCACTTTCCCCCCTTGGTGTCCATACGTTTGTTCTCTATATCTGTGGGCAAGTTGTCTTGATGGATTCCTAAAGACTGGTGGATGGTGGAGATGATGGGGAAATATATCTGAAAAGCAGTTGAAAATGGTAATTGATGGAGACTATGTATATTCTTGATAATGATTACAATAATATTTTAGCAATTGAGCAAAGATGCTCTTTAGCATAGACTGCATTAAAGAATAATTAAAATGTAGGAAGTGAGCAACCCTGCAATATATAACAGTATTATTGTCTCATTAAGTATAGCAATCTCTTGAGATAGAGTATTAAGAGACATATCCAGATTATATTAGCGATAATAATAGCCGTGAGGGATCTCAGAAGATCCAATCCAACTTTGAGCATTGCTTACAAGTTCGACCTAAGATTTCTTCTTTTCTGCATCTACTTGTGTGTGTGTGTGTGTGTGTTTGTGTTTGTGTGTGTGTGTTCTCAGCACGATTTTTGACTAACTATTTCTCTAAGCAAACATGTGATTCTAATGAAATTTGCTGAATTTCAAGCAGCCACACGTGTATGAAAGCTGCCCAAGTTGGATATTTGTGGAATGCTGATTTTCCATGCTTATCAACATTTGGTAATTATCATCAGAACTATTCATACAAGTTTAAAAGTGGAAATAAAATTAAGAGAGATTCAACAGGGACCTCAGATGACCTACTGGGTAACCCTTAGAGGTAATCAGTCCTTTCAGTGAGGCCTATGTGACTAAGCACTCTCCCTAACTCAGCTTCTCCTGGAAATCTTAACAGAAACACCTGCTATTTCTTCTTTAAACCTCCACACGCTGGGTGGACTAGCGAACTACAAGCATATCATAAAACTATGCCTCAAAATTGTCACAAGTCGGTGTATGTATCCTTCCCTAATTTCATAAGTTTCCCACGGCCTGCTCCTTCCTGTTTTGTTTTTTTGTTAATCTCTCTCAAAAGCTCAGCATATAGGTTTTAAATGATAGTACCACTGGTGAAGTGCATTGGTCACTGATTGCTGCGTAACAAAGCACTCCCAAACCTAACTGCTGCAAACGACAAACATTTATTGTCTGTGGGATTCTGTGGGTCAGGAATCTGGAAGTGTCTTAGCTACATGGTTTATGACACAGGTTCTGTTAGAAGGCTGCAATCAAGGTGTTGGCAGGGCCTGCAGGCATCTCAGGGTTCAACTCCAAGAGGACCCAATTCCAGGATTTCATGCATGGCTGTTGGTAGCCCCTAGTTCCTTGCCATGTGTGCCTGTCCACAGAACTGCCTCTCCACAGTAGCTGGTTTCTCCCAGAGTGAAATGATCCTGGAGAGATGAGAGGGAGAACCTGAGATGGAAGCCAAGTCCTGCTTATAACCCAAGCTTGGAAGTGAAGTCCCGACATGGCTACAGTTTTCTGTTCATTAAAAGCAAAGTTTGATATTGACATGTACACACTACTATATTTAAAACAGATAACCAATAAGGACCTACTGTACAGGACAGGGAACTGCGTTCAATATTCTTTAATAACCAACATGGGAAAATATTGAAAATGAATGGATACTTGTATGGGTATAACACTCATTTTGCTGTACACCTGTAACTAACACATCACTATTAATCAACTATACTCCAATATAAATTTTTTTTTAAGCAAGTCAGTAACTGCAGCCAACCCTGAAGGAAAGGATGTCGATATTAAAAGGTTGGAGCCATTGGAGACCGTCTTGCAGACTGCCAACCACACACCACGAGTTGTATTGCTTCACATGGCACATGGGGAAACTGATATTCTGTGAGGATTTTGATTTGTCCAAATCCATGCCTCTCACAAAAGTCAATGAAGTCCAGGAAATGCAGAGAGTCCCATACAGGATAAATCTAAGGAGAAACACACCAAGACATATATTAATCAAACTATCAAAAATTAAATACAAAGAAAAAATATTTAAAGCAGCAAGGGGAAAACAACAAATAACATACAAGGGAATCCCCATAATGTTAACAGCTGATCTTTCAGCAGAAACTCTGCAAGCCAGAAGGGAGTGGCAAGACATATTTAAAGTGATGAAAGGGAAGAACCTACAACCAAGATTACTCTACTCAGCAAGGACCTCATTCAGATTCAACAGAGAAATTAAAATGTTTACAGACAAGCAAAAGCTAAGAGAATTCTGCACCACCAAATAAGCTGTACAACAAATGCTAAAGGAACTTCTACAGGCAGAAAAAACAAGAGAAGGAAAAGAACTACAATAACAAACCTAAAACAATTAAGGAAATGGTAACAGGAACATACATATTGATAACTACCTTAAATGTAAATGGATTAAATGCTCCAAACAAAAGACATAGACTGGTTGAATGGATACAAAAACAAGACCTGTATATATGCTGTCTACAAGAGACCCACTTTAGACCTAGGGACACATACAGACTGAAAGTGAGGGGATGGAAAAAGATATTCCATGCAAATGGAAATCAAAAGAAAGCTGGAGTAGCAATTCTTATATGGGGCAAAATAGACTTTAAAATAAAGACTATTACAAGAGACAAAGAAGGACACTACATAATGATCAAGGAATCAATTCAAGAAGAAGATATAACAGTTGTAAATATTTATGCTCCCAACATAGGAGCACCTCAATACATAAGGCAAATGCTAACAGCCATAAAAGCAGAAATTGACAGTAACGCAAACATAGTAGGGGACTTTAACACCCCACTCTCACCAATGGACAGATCATCTGAAATGAAAATAAATAAGGAAACACAAGCTTTAAATGATACATTGAACAGGATGGACTTAATTGATATTTATAGGACATTCCATCCAAAAACAACACAATATGTTTTCTTCTCAAGGGCTCATGGAACATTCTCCAGGATGGATCATATCCTGGGTCACAAATCAAGCCTTGGTAAAGTTAAGAAAATTGAAATCATATAAGTATCTTTTCCGACCACAACGCTATGAGACTAGATATCAATTACAGGAAAAAAACTGCAAAAAATACACGCACATGGAGGCTAAACAATACACTACTAAATAAGCAAGAGATCACTGAAGAAATCAAAGAGGAAATCAAAAAATACCTAGAAAGAAATGCCAATGAAAATATGCTGAGCCAAAACCTATGGGATGCAGCAAAAGCAGTTCTAAGAGGGAAGTTTATAGCAATACAATCCTACCTCAAGAAACAAGAAACATCTCAAATAAACAACCTAACCTTACATCTAAAGCAATTAGAGAAAGAGGAACAAAAACCCCAAAGTTAGCAGAAGGAAAGAAATCCTAAAGATCAGATCAGAAATAATGAAAAAGAAATGAAGGAAACAATAGCAAAGACCAATAAAACTAAAAGCTGGTTCTTTGAGAAGCTAAACAAAATTAATAAACCATTAGCCAGACTCATCAAGAAAAAAAAGAGAGAAGACTCAAATCAACAGAATTAGAAATGAAAAAGGAGAAGCAACAACTGACCCTGCAGAAATACAAAGGATCATGAGAGATTACTACAAGCAACCCTATGCCAATAAAATGGACAACCTGGAAGAAATGAACAAATTCTTAGAAAAGCACAACCTTCCAAGCCTGAACCAGGAAGAAATAGAAAATATAAACAGACCAATCACAAGCACTGAAATTGACACTGTGATTAAAAATCTTCCAACAAACAAAAGCCCAGGACCAGATGGCTTCACAGACGAATTTTATCAAACATTTAGAGAAGAGCTAATACCTATACTTCTCAAACTCTTCCAAAATATAGCAGAGGGAGGAACACTCCCAAACTCGTTCTACAAGGCCACCATCACCCTGATAGCAAAACCAGACAAAGATGTCACAAAGAAAGGAAACTACAGGCCAATATCACTGATGAACATAGATGCAAAAATCCTCAACAAACTACTGGCAAACAGAATCCAACAGCACATTAAAAGGATCACACACCATGATCAAGTGGGGTTTATCCCAGGGATGCAAGGATTCTTCAATATACACAAAGCAATCAATGTGATAAACCATATTAACAAATTGAAGGAGAAAAACCATATGATCATCTCAATAGATGCAGAAAAAGCTTTTTACATAATTAAACACCCATTTACGATAAAACCCTCCAGAAAGTAGGCATAGAGGGAACTTACCTCAACATAATAAAGGCCATATATGACAAACCCAGAGCCAATATTGTTCTCAATAGTGAAAAATTGAAACCATTTCTTCTAGGATCAGGAACAAGACAAGGTTGTCCATTCTCACCACTATTATCAACATAGTTTTGGAAGTCCTAGCCATGGCAATCAGAGAAGAAAAAGAAATAAAAGGAATCCAAGTCGGAAAAAAAGAAGTAAAGCTGTCACTGCAGATGACAGGATAGTATACATAGAGAATCCTCAAGATATTACCAGAAATCTACTAGAGCTAATCAATGAATTTGGTAAAGTTGCAGGATACAAATAATGCACATAAATCTCTTGCATTTCTATACACGAATGATGAAAAATCTGAAAGAGAAATTAAGGAAACACCCCATTTACCACTGCAACAAAAAGAATAAAAGAGTTAGGAATAAACCTACCTAGGGAGACAAAAGACCTGTATGCAGAAAACTATAAGACACTTTGAAAGAAATTAAAGATGATACAAACAGATGGAGAGATATACCATGTTCTTTGATTGGAAGAATCAACATTGTGAAAATGACTACACTACCCAAAGCAATCTACGGATTCAATGCAATCCCTATCAAACTACCACTGGCATTTTTCACAGAACCAGAACAAAAAATTTCACAATTTGTATGGAAAAACAAAAGACCCCAAATAGCCAAAGCAATCTTGAGAAAGAAAAACGGAGCTGGAGGAATCAGGCTCCCAGCCTTCAGACTATACTACAAACCTACAGTAATCAAGACAGTATGGTACTGGCATAAAAACAGAAATATAGCTCACTGGAACAGGATAGAAAGCCGAGAGAAAAACCCATGCACAAATGGTCACCTTATTTTTGATAAAGGAGGCAAGAATATACAATGGAGTAAAGACAGCCTCTTCAATAAGTGGTTCTGGGAAAACTGGACAACTACATGTAAAAGAATGAAATTAGAACACTCCTTAACAGCATACAGAAAAATAAACTCAAAATGGATTAAAGACCTAAATGTAAGGCCAGACACTATCAAACACTTAGAGGAAAACATAGGCAGAGCCCTCTGTGACATAAATCACAGCAAGATCCTTTTTGACCCACCTCCTACAGAAATGGAAATAAACACAAAAATAAACAAATGGGACCTAATGAAACTTAAAAACTTTTGCACAGCAAAGGAAACAATAAACAAGACAGAAGGACAACCCTCAAAATGGGAGAAAATATTTGCAAATGAAGTAACTGACAAAGGATTAATCTCCAAAATTTACAAGCAGCTCATGCAGCTCAATATCAAAAAAACAAACAACCAAATCCAAAAATGGGCAGAAGACCTAAATAGACATTTCTCCAAAGAAGATATACAGATTGCCAACAGACACATGAAAGGATGCTCAACATCATTAATCATTAGAGAAATGCAAATCAAAACCACAATGAGGTATCATCTCACACCAGTCAGAATGGCCATCATCAATAAATGAAACAATAAATGCTGGAGAGGGTGTGGAGAAAAGGGAACACTCTTGCACTGTTGGTGGGAATGTAAATTGATACAGCTACTATGGAGAACAGTATGGAGGTTCCTTAAAAAACTAAAAATAGAACTGCCATACGACCCAGCAATTCCACTACTGGGCATATACCCTGAGAAAACTATAATTCAAAAGGAGTCATGTACAACAATGTTCATTGCAGCTCTATTTACAATAGCCAGGACATGTAGGCAACCTAAGTGTCCATCGACAGATGAATGGATAAAGAAGATGTGGCACATATATACAATGGAATATTACTCAGCCATTAAAAGAAACAAAACTGAGTTATTTGTAGTGAGGTGGATGGACCTACGGTCTGTCATACAGATCGACATAAGTCAGAAAGAGAAAAACAAATACCGTATGCTAACACATATATATGGAATCTAAAAAAAAAATGGTTCTGAAGAACCTAGGGGCAGGACAGGAATAAAGACACAGACATAGAGAATGAACTTGAGGACATGGGGAGGGGGAAGTGTAAGCTGTGACAAAGTGAGAGAGTGGCATGGACGTATATACACTACCAAATGTAAAACAGATAGCTAGTGGGAAGCAGCTGCATAGCACAGGGAAATCAGCTGTGTGCTTTGTGACCACCTAGAGGGTGGGATAGGGAGGGTGGGAGGGAGACACAAGAGGGGGATATATGTATATGAATAGCTGATTCACTTAGTTATACAGCAGAAAGTAACACAACATTGTAAAGCAATTATACTCAAATAAAGATGTTAAAAAAAACCTATGAAAATAACTCAAAAAAGGATAAAAAATCTATAACATTTACAACAAATATGAAAAATCATGTATAACATAATATAATATAAAATATAAAACACAATTTGAAAAGGAAACTTTGACTCCTATTAATGCACAAAATTCATAAAGGAATATTACACACAAGAGAAATAATAAATAAGTTTATAGACAATTTTTGCAGCCATGAAACTAAATACATACACATATCATCTTGGAGTTCCATTGTATATCTATTAAAATTTCCATGCAATTAAATCAGAATAATAATTCACAGTGCTGTCAAGATGATTATAAAATAGTGCTGATTTCAAAATAAGTCATTATCACTTTACAATGTAATTTTGTAGCATATGTCTAGGTTCATACAGTGTTTATAAGTATTGATCTCTTGAACTCATTTTGGGGAAGGGGTTCAAATCAACTCTTCTAAGAAATTGAGAAAAGCTATATATATTAAATCCTCATTTCAGAATGATTTATAAAGTCAAAAAATGTTTAATAATAAATGAATGACTACTTAAATTTGTACACATGTATATGATAGAATTTATATATTCATTTAAATTTATCCTTGTGAAATCTAAGAAAAAAATTAAAAACACGCAATATTGATATAATGAGAAATTAAAGAAATACACTTAAGGGCTTCCCTGGTGGCGCAGTGGTTGAGAGTTCGCCTGCCGATGCAGGGGACACGGGTTCGTGCCCCGGTCTGGGAAGATCCCACGTGCCACGGAGCTGCTGGACCCGTGAGCCATGGCCGCTGAGCCTGCGCGTCCGGAGCCTGTGCTCCGCAACGGGAGAGGCCACAACAGTGAGAGGCCCACATACTGCAAAAAAAAAAAAAAAAGAAATACACTTAAAAATGTAGGCTTACTATCTGCAAATGCAAAAATGGTATATCTTTGTGTAGGTGAGAACTGGGAAGGAATGAACAAAAGTGAAGGTACTTATTTTGTTAGGATAATAGGCTCATTAGCGTGTGGTATTTTTCTCTTTTAAAGTGTTTTTAGTACCGTAGATATTTACAGTCCTTATGAGGGAACAGGAACTCATGTGTAGCTTTTGTGTCGTGAGATTGATGTTAACTCTATTTTTGCAGAATTCCATGTTTTTTCCTTTTGAAAATAGAGTAAATCTGTATCATTAACCTTTCATGAACTTTCTAATTTTTTGTAGCTTTTACAAGATTACAGATTGCATTTTGACAATCACACCTCCAAAAGCTTCCTGTTTTCTGGGAAGAAATTATTCTAGGCATGAATACTAAACGTGGCTACAGGTTCCTCAATCCTTTTTTCTCTAATTTAAACTTCTTATCCCTTTTGCTGATTTTTAAAGTATCTTTTTCAGTTCAAGCACCATTTTTCTGGAAGCAAAATGTTATTTACGTAGTTTTGCCTTTTCTCCACCATCTGATAACATTATATCATTACTCCCAACTAGTTACCTTCTACATTCATCTTCCTGTTCCAAATATAGCTTGAAAGGCCCTTTTGGTTTCCTTTGGCCTTAACCTTCCTGATTCTATTGTTATCAGTCTCTGGTCTCTGACGTGCTGCAGTCCATGGTTTTGCATCCCTCCGTTTCATTGTTGGTGTGCATACTTTTAAAACTTTGCTCAATGTTATGTGGCAGCCTGGATGGGAGTGGAGTTTGGGGGAGAATGAACACGTATACGTATGGCTGAGTCCCTTTGCTGTGCACCTGAAATTATCATAACATTGTTAATCGTCCCTACTCCAATATACAATAAAAAGTTTAAAAATAATAAAATGTAAATTTCTTTTAAAGTGATGTGTACAGGAATGTTGAGTTTGTTCAGTATCTCGCCTCTTGTTAATTATCCCTAGATCGTTTCAGTAAAGGGAGCTTCCTAATATTCGTGACCTGTTTGTTTGTTTTTTTAAAATAAAATTTCAGGCAGTGATATCAGATCTGATTGCTAAAGTTTTTGGAAGGAGATCCAGTAGAGAAAGAAGAGAATGGGGAATATGACTATCTTTAATCCAAAACAGTTTCCTTAAAGACAAGCCAGTGAGCACTAACAGAAATATGGCTTTATTTGTATAATAACAATAATTGAAAGAACAAAGACTTTTCTTACCAACTATTTTCTTTACTACTCTGGGACAGAGCATTGCACAGGTGCACCCATAAGTGATAGAAAACATTGCAGAGGAATAATGCCACCACAGAATTCTATGACCTTTTCTCAGGTCACTTGTTTCTAATTGCATTCTGACTCCTACATCGTTTTCTAATGCAGGGAAACCTGTTTATTTTGTGGATGCTTGTCAACTTCTTCTCTAGCATGTGTCCACACATCAGGCTGATTAAAAGCAAAATAATGATACAGTGACTATTCTTTTATTTAGAAATACTTGGTATTCTAAACAAAATAAAGCTTTTGTTACTGGGAATGTCCATTGTCTCAAGCTATTCAAAGAGCAACGGATGAATAAGTTGGCTGTTTTTATTTTTTTCTGTCTGTCTCCAGCATCTTTGTCTTCAGTAAGAGCTCAGTTTAAAACAGTAGACTTGTTTAGGTATGACAAATTTATTCTAATTTTGATGTTTAGAGAGCTTACTCCTAAGGAATATTTTCCAACATTTTCTGCTTCTAATATAAATTCACTGAATTTAATACATGTAATAAAGTGCATTTCTGAATATGAAACATTATTTTTGGAGGATTTTATAAGGTTGGTCACTCTATAGGGCATTGAATCTGTCATAACATTGAAAATTTAAATGTCACCTGAGTTCAACATAAAACCTTAAGTAGAATTTAGTGGGTTAGTGCTATATCTTCTAATGAAACAGTAGTCACTCATGAAATAATTTCCACCCTTCTGCTAAGATTCCAGCCTAAATTCAGTTCCTTTGGTAATCAGATACATTATTTCCCTCCTTTTAAGCTTGTATAAAAGGTATGAGTATATGGGTTACACTGTGTTACTAATTCAGAGAGCATTGAGGTGTTTTATGTGAAAGTACCAGTCAATGGACCTCATAGCCAAAGAGTTGATGGATGATAGGTTGGCATTCTAAGGGTTAAACACAGATACACATAGACATACACTTGAAAGAAGAATATGTTGAACGCAAGCACACATAGAGGAATATACATATTGAATATACACACACATATATATCTATGGATAGTTATATAGCTATAACTATAAAAATATTAATATAAACTTTTAATGTAAGGTCTAAATATCCTAGTGCTTAGATGATTCTTTTCATCCTTCTTAAAGCAACTGAGGAACAATCATCTCTAAGAATGTGTAAACCACCTGAGAATACTAATAGGCACTGTTTTTCATGGTGGTCCAAGGAAGAAAGGAGTAAAAATTTTTTGCTCTTTACCAAATTGTTACCCAGATTTTAGGTGTCACTGAAAAACATTCAATAACCACCTCCTTTCTCCCATAACCCAAAGGAGGGAGGAGAACTGAGTGAGGAGCCTCATGCCTGTCAAAAGAAGCAAGGAATAGAAGGAGGGAGGGAGGAGAAAACTGAGCTCACCTCTCCCCAGGGGCTGTCAGAGGTTTTACTGAGTGAGGAAGGCTTACGAAGGTTGCTGAAATACAGAGAGGAAAAAGGCAATCAGAGAACAGGAGCCGACCCCTTCACTCGCCTAGCTCAGTGCACATCAAATAACCTTCCTGTTGCAGTGTTGAATGATCTATTTATGGTCATATTGGCAACAAGCTGGCCCCATAATGAATCATCAGGCTGACTCAAGGGGGTGATCCCCAATGTGTGGCAACTGTTGCTTCTAGATGATGGATTTTTCCTATAACATTTCTTAATCCGTTGAATGCTCCTAACCTCCAAAGCTGGGTTAATGCCACATGATGCAGAGCTGACAATGCCTCGATTTTGTATTTATTCTTCAAATGTCTACTATTAATTTTTAGTCATTATTTTGCTTTGAGACATGTAGAGTTCTTAAATAGATGCATACTATCTTATTGGAAAATGAGGCTTCAAGAACTGATTACTTCAATTCAATCTTTTTAGAGATGAAGGGACCCTGTCCCAATCTGGCAAGCAACTTATCAAGACCTGGTTTAGCAGATCTGAAAAATAATTATATTGCATTTATATTGCAGATAAGCTGCAAGATAATTGACTGTGTCTAACTGAGTATGACAGCTTAACAGCAAGAAGGGTAGAAAGTAGCAGGGTAGGTTTCACTGTAGACCTAGATACCATGCCCAGGAGACCAGACCTGAGTGTGGTACCACTTGTAGGGCATTTGGGGCAGCCAACCAAAAGCATGTGTAATGATCATGAACCAAGTTTTCATAAAATAGGAAGGAACATAAAACACCTCTGCTCTAGCTCCAAGTATTTTAAATAATAAAATCATTAAATCCCAGAAAAATAATGTCTTGCTTATGAACACTCAGGTTGACAAGGCCAGGACTAGAACTTAATTCTGCTGACACTCAGTCCAGATTTCTCTGTACAATGCCTCACTGCCTCCCTTCTCTCTATGGGATGCCCAATGATCTAAATTTTATTCTGTGTATCTCAGAAACACTGTTGACAGTGAACAATAACCAGAGTTGTTATTTCCCTCTTTTGTCAAAATTCAAAGACCAACAGAGAATTGTACAATGATCATGGTGTTCTCTATGTCTCTAATCAACTTAAATCAGCTTGGAAACCAGAGTGACCTAGACAGGGGAAGGGAGCAGTGGAAAGTCCATCTGTAGTGTCAGTTTAGTAGATAAAGATTTATGTTGAGTTTGAGCTGAGTTCATTCACATAGACTGGAAAATTTTCTGTTTGGACATGATGCTTTGATTCTTTTTTGGGGGAAAGGGGCATTTTTGGGGTGGCTGAAGAGCTGATTTGCACATGTTATTTAAGATGCCTAAACGTTATTTCGTTTGAACGAAAAAGGATAAAAAGATGACATTAAAGTGCAGATACCTTGTTCTTGCATTTCCTATTGCTGGCACCAAAGCCAATATTCACCACCCTTGGGTCATATATTCCATAATGAAAGATGTTATCATTTAAACCCAAATCACTGGGTTCTCATTTCCTGGGGATCTTACAGATTCTGTCTGTGAGAGTTATTGAGAGACAAGGGATCCTCTTGAAGTCTGTCACTTTGCAGGATGCTAAGAATGCCTTCTCATAACTTTACAGTCTGATATTGCTACAGCTATCATAAAAACTGTTAGAAAAACTACAAAAGTGAGACAATAAGAACCTGTTCTTGATTGTACTAAATATTATTTTTTTAAATTATAAAAGTGGTAAGTCAATTATAGGAAGAAAAAAACCCCACAACTAACAAAACAGAGGGTATAAAATGAAAATCAGTTCTATCTACACTCTCCCTAAACCCAATTTTATATATAAATGAGATTATACCATATATGTATTTCCACTTGCTTCCTCCCCCTGCCACACACACTTTTTAACACATTCTCATCATTTTTCTATTTCAATACATATAGGTCTATCTTAATGCTAACAGCTGAATAGTTTCATTGTATATTTGTATCATAAATTTAATAACATATTTAGCCAGCTCCCTATTGCTGAAATCTGTTTTCCCCCTAGTTTATCTCAATTACCAAAAATACTTAGTGAAGGTCCTTCCAGGGGCCTTCAGTGATTAAAGTATTTATAGAGTAATTCCAAATAAAAAAAATAAAATTAATTAATAAAATTAAAAAATTAAATAAAAAGAGGCAGAAAGCAACAATGACCAAATGCAAGGATCTTCTCAACTCATTTCTGGTGACAGTTGGAATAGAAATATAAGTCTGAAGAACATTTAAGTGAATTGTTCCAAAACAAACATTATCAGATTTGAAAATGAAATAAATTTTGTAGATGAGAGAGAATTCAGATAGCTCTCTTCCCTACTAGAAAACTAAAACAATTTCAACACAGAAGAAACAACAAAAATAATAAATTGCTAAGCAACAGAGATCCTGTTTACATGCAAATATTGATAGTAATAACAAAAAAGAAACAGTGCATGAATAACACAGGAAATATGATCTGAAAGCAAGATTGCCTATAATAAAATATTTGGCTTTTCTTTTGGACTAGTTTGGTTTTCCACAACAAGTCAACACCTATTTACGTTGACACCATCTGAATTAGTCTGCCCCAAAGCCAACCTGACGTTTAGCAATCTGCCATCTGTCTAAAAGGGAAGTTTATCTTGACAAAGACAAAGACCAAAAAGGTGTTTTTGTGTCAGCTTATCTTTACAAAGGACCTTAACAAGAAGGCCAGCTTTGTGGTACTTCAGACATTTCTTATTAACTCTCAAAATCTAAGGAACATTGGAGCATTAAATGTTTCTCCTGTGATATTGGTCCTTTAAGCTGTATTGTTTTACTCTTTTATTAGGATGGACTTTTTACCTTCCAGGGCAATGCACAGAGGCTAAGTCACTTATCCTAAATAAATTTATGTATTAATTTCGGAATAGACTTACTCTGCTGATCTAAGACAACTACTTAGGGATCTAGTATTTAGGATGCTGCTGTTACTGATAAAAAAATTACAGGAACATTTATGCATCATAACATCCATTCATGTACCAGTGTGAAACCTTGAGGTTAGCTGGCCCTGACTCAATTCACACCTGAATTTTTTTTTTTATCTTTAACAGTATTTCTGTTCTCCACCCACCACTATACTGAAAACTTCTTGAAGGAAAAGACGAAAAACTTTAAAAAATTATTTTAATTCATATATTGCCATGGCTTGCGAATTATTGGTATAAATGTTTGTTGACTAAATCCTCAGATTATTGACTAACCTCCTGGTGCACTGAATACATTATGTCTCATTCATAGATATATTCATATATCTATGGGTCCACTTATTCAAGGTTTTTTCTTGTTTGTTTGTTTGTTTCTATAGCAAATACTACAGTGCTACACAATCCACGGTTGGTTGAATCTGTGGATGTGAAACCACTGGTCTAGGGGAACCAGGGACACGGAGGAATCTGGCATACGGAGGGCTGACTATAAGTTATATAGGATTTTCAACAGCTGGAAGTTGGGTGCCTCTAACTCCTGCATTGTTCAAGGGTCAACTGTATAAATACTTTATTTTCTATACTTGATTATTTTAAGAGTAGTTTTCGGTTCACAGGAAAATTGAGAGGAAGGCATAGAGATTTCCCTGTCCCCACTCATGCAGAGCCTCACCCTTTGTCAGCCTCTCCCACCAGAATGAGTCATCAGTTACATTTGATACACTTACGTAGACACATCATCATTACCCAAATTGCACAACTTACATTCCAGTTTTCTCCTGGTGTTATACATTTTATAGGTTTGGGGAAGTGTATAATGACGTGTCCTTCTTTGTGGTACTTCCACTGCCCTAAAAATCCTCTGTGCCCTGAGTGTTTATTCCTCCACTACCCCCAAGCCCTGACAACCACTGATGTTTTTATTGTCTCCATCATTTTGCCTTTTCCAGAATGTCATATAGTTGGAATCATACAGTATGTAACCTTCTCAGATTGGCTTCTTTCAGTTAGTGATATGCATTTAAGGTTCTTCCATGTCTCTTCATGGCTTGATACCTCATTTCTTTCTAGTGATGAATAACATTTTATTGTCTGGAAGTATCAGTTTATTTACCCACTTATCTACTAAAGAACATCTTGGTTGCTTCCAGGTTTTGGCAATTATGAATAAAGATGTTGTAAACATCCATGTGCAGGATTTTGTAAGGCATAAGTTTTCAACTCTTTTGGATAAATACCAAGCAGTGTGATTGCTGGATCATATGGTAAGTATATGTTTAGTTTTATAAGAAACCTCCAAGTGTTTTCCAAAGTAGCCGTGCCATTTTGCATCCCCACCAGCCATGAATGAGAGTTCCTGCTGCTCCACATCCTTGACAGCATTTGGTATTGTCAGTGTTTTGGATTTTGGTCAATCTAATAGTTGTGTAATCATATCTCATTGTTGTTTTAATTTTGCATTTCCCTGATGCCATATGATGTGGAGTATCTCTTTATATACTTATTTGCCATCTGTATATCTTCTTTGATGATGAGTCTTTTACAGTCTTTAACCCATTAAATTTTTTTTTTTCTTATTATTGAGGTTTAAAAGATCTTTGTATATTTTGGATAGCAGTCTTTTAACAGATGTGCATACCTAGAGTCTTAAATGGGCTCCTTCATTTTTTTTTAATTATAACTTTATAAAATTTTCCACATGGTCAATCCAACCTGAAAAGTTTACAGCTTCAATTTCCCTCCTGAAGATCCTCCTTATAGAAATCACAGCCCTCTGGTTTTAACTTAGACTGGCCTTTTTTAAAGGCCTATTGCACAGCTCCCATCCTGGTACTTTCCTTAGATATAATTTTTACCAATTTTAGACTCTCTTTTACTGCTCATCTATGATGAATAAACGCCTTTATTCACTTTCTTCATATAGTCTCTCTCTCTCTCTTTTTTTTTTTTTTGCGGTACGCGGGCCTCTCACTGTTGTGGCTTCTCCCATTGTGGAGCACAGGCTCCGGACGTGCAGGCTCAGTGGCCATGGCTCACGGGCCCAGCCACTCCGCGGCATGTGGGATCTTCCCGGACCGGGGCACGAACCCGTGTCCCCTGCATCGGCAGGCGGACTCTCAACCACTGCGCCACCAGGGAAGCCCCTAGTCTCTTATTTTGATGAGTCATATTTTCAGCAAATTTTCCAGAAAAGCAAGAATGGGAATTAGGCCTTTGCTTTAAATTTTGTTTGTTTGTTTTTAGACTTTCTTTCTTTTTAATATGTGAAAACATTGTTTTTATGCTCTCAGATGTGTTAGGATAATTATAAAATTTTAGCCTAAAAATCAGTTTTACTGAAAATCTTGAAGACCTTGTTCTAATTCCTTTTAGCTTACAGTAGTGCTACTGAGAAGTCTGAAGATATTTTCATTTCTGATTCTCAGATGGTGGCTCTTTTTTCTTCATTTATTTTCTTTCTTTGTAAGATTTTAGAACTTCTATTTATCCCTGGTATACTGAAATTCCATAATAATATACAATGGTTTGGATTTTTAAAAAATGGTTTGCTGGGTGTTTAATGTCACCTTTCAATCAAGTGACAAATGTTCTTGAATTACAGAAAAAAACATTTGTAGCATTTCTCTCATACTTTTTCCATTTTTCCCTGAAAATCCTATTGGTTCTCAATAGGATATTGTGAATTGATACTCCAATTTTTTTCATCTTTCCTATTCCATTTTCCTAGTATCAATTTGCATAGTAGTGAGATCTCAAACTCATATATAATAATTTTCCAGGATATTTATTTATTTATTTATTTATTTATTTACTTTACTTTTCAAAAAAATTTTTGAATTTTATTTTATTTTATTTTTTTATTTATTTATTTATTTATTTATTTTTTTTTTAGCATTTCCCTGCCCCCGTGCCCTCTGTGCAACTTGAGGTGAAAGTTGTGTCTTTTTTTTTTTTTATTTTATTTATTTTTTTATTTTTTGCTTTATAACAAATTTAATCAGTTATACATATACATATGTTTCCCTATCCCCTCCCTTTTGCGTCTCCCTCCCACCCTCCCTATCCCACCCCTCCAGGCGGTCACAAAGCACCGAGCTGATCTCCCTGTGCTCTGCGGCTGCTTCCCACTAGCTATCTACCTCACGTTTGGTAGTGTATATATGTCCATGCCTCTCTCTCGCTTTGTCACAGCTTACCCTTCCCCCTCCCCATATCCTCAAGTCCATTCTCTAGTAGGTCTGTGTTTTTATTCCTGTCTTACCCCTATGTTCCTCATGACATTTTTTTTCTTAAATTCCATATATATGTGTCAGCATACAGTATTTGTCTTTCTCTTTATGACTTACTTCACTCTGTATGACAGACTCTAGGTCTATCCACCTCATTACAAATAGCTCAATTTCATTTCTTTTTATGGCTGAGTAATATTCCATTGTATATATGTGCCACATCTTCTTTATCCATTCATCCGATGATGGACACTTAGGTTGTTTCCATCTCCGGGCTATTGTAAATAGGGCTGCTATGAACATTTTGGTACATGTCTCTTTTTGAATTATGGTTTTCTCAGGGTATATGCCTAGTAGTGGGATTGCTGGGTCATATGGTAGTTCTATTTTTAGTTTTTTAAGGAACCTCCATACCGTTCTCCATAGCGGCTGTACCAATTCACATTCCCACCAGCAGTGCAAGAGTGTTCCCTTTTCTCCACACCCTCTCCAGCATTTATTGTTTCTAGATTTTTTGATGATGGCCATTCTGACTGGTGTGAGATGATATCTCATTGTAGTTTTGATTTGCATTTCTCTAGTGAGTAAAGATGTTGAGCATCCTTTCATGTGTTTGTTGGCAGTCTGTATATCTTCTGTGGAGAAATGTCTATTTAGGTCTTCTGCCCATTTTTGGATTGGGTTGTTTGTTTTTTTGCTATTGAGCTGCATGAGCTGCTTATAAATTTTGGAGATTAATCCTTTGTCAGTTGCTTCATTTGCAAATATTTTCTCCCATTCTGAGGGTTGTCTTTTGGTCTTGTTTATGGTTTCCTTTGCTGTGCAAAAGCTTTTAAGTTTCATTAGGTCCCATGTGTTTATTTTTGTCTTTATTTCCATTTCTCTAGGAGGTGGGTCAAAAAGGATCTTGCTGTGATTTATGTCATAGAGTGTTCTGCCTATGTTTTCCTCTAAGAGTTTGATAGTGTCTGGCCTTACATTTAGGTCTTTAATCCATTTTGAGCTTATTTTTGTGTATGGTGTTAGGGAGTGATCTAATCTCATACTTTTACATGTCCCTATCCAGTTTTCCCAGCACCATTTATTGAAGAGACTGTCCTTTCTCCACTGTACATTCCTGCCTCCTTTATCAAAGATAAGGTGACCATATGTCCGTGGGTTTATCTCTGGGCTTTCTATCCTGTTCCATTGATCTATCTTTCTGTTTTTGTGCCAGTACCATACTGTCTTGATTACTGTAGCTTTGTAGTATAGTCTGAAGTCAGGGAGCCTGATTCCTCCAGCTCCATTTTTCGTTCTCAAGATTGCTTTGGCTATTCGGGGTCTTTTGTGTTTCCATACAAATTGTGAAATTTTTTGTTCTAGTTCTGTGAAAAATGCCAGTGGTAGTTTGATAGGGATTGCATTGAATCTGTAGATTGCTTTGGGTAGTAGAGTCATTTTCACAATGTTGATTCTTCCAATCCAAGAACATGGTACATCTCTCCATCTATTTGTATCATCTTTAATTTCTTTCATCAGTGTCTTATAATTTTCTGCATACAGGTCTTTTGTCTCCTTAGGTAGGTTTATTCCTAGATATTTTATTCTTTTTGTTGCAATGGTAAATGGGAGTGTTTCCTTGATTTCACTTTCAGATTTTTCATCATTAGTATATAGGAATGCCAGAGATTTCTGTGCATTAATTTTGTATCCTGCAACTTTACCAAATTCATTGATTAGCTCTAGTAGTTTTCTGGTAGCATCTTTAGGATTCTCTATGTATAGTATCATGTCATCTGCAAACAGTGACAGCTTTACTTCTTCTTTTCCAATTTGGATTCCTTTTATTTCCTTTTCTTCTCTGATTGCTGTGGCTAAAACTTCCAAAACTAGGTTGAATAAGAGTGGTGAGAGTGGGCAACCTTGTCTTGTTCCTGATCTTAGTGGAAATGGTTTCAGTTTTTCACCATTGAGGACGATGCTGGCTGTGGGTTTGTCATATATGACCTTTATTATGTTGAGGAAAGTTCCCTCTATGCCTACTTTCTGCAGGGTTTTTATCATAAATGGGTGTTGAATTTTGTCGAAAGCTTTCTCTGCATCTATTGAGATTATCATATGGTTTTTCTCCTTCAATTTGTTAATATGGTGTATCACGTTGATTGATTTGCGTATATTGAAGAATCCTTGCACTCCTCGGATAAACCCCACTTGATCATGGTGTATGATCCTTTTAATGTGCTGTTGGATTCTGTTTGCTAGTATTTTGTTGAGGATTTTTGCATCTATGTTCATCAGTGATATTGGCCTGTAGTTTTCTTTCTTTGTGACATCCTTGTCTGGTTTTGGTATCAAGGTGATGGTGGCCTTGTAGAATGAGTTTGGGAGTGTTCCTCCCTCTGCTATATTTTGGAAGAGTTTGAGAAGGATAGGTGTTAGCTCTTCTCTAAATGCTTGATAGAATTCGCCTGTGAAGCCATCTGGTCCTGGGCTTTTGTTTGTTGGAAGATTTTTTATCACAGTTTCAATTTCAGTGCTTGTGATTGGTCTGTTCATATTTTCTATTTCTTCCTGGTTCAGTCTCGGCAGGTTGTGCATTTCTAAGAATTTGTCCATTTCTTCCAGGTTGTCCATTTTATTGGCATAGAGTTGCTTATAGTAATCTCTCATGATCTTTTGTATTTCTGCAGTGTCAGTTGTTACTTCTCCTTTTTCATTTCTAATTCTATTGATTTGAGTCTTCTCCCTTTTTTTCTTGTTGAGTCTGGCTAATGGTTTATCAATTTTGTTTATCTTCTCAAAGAACCAGCTTTTAGTTTTATTGATCTTTGCTATCGTTTCCTTCCTTTCTTTTTCATTTATTTCTGATCTGATTTTTATGATTTCTTTCCTTCTGCTAACTTTGGGATGTTTTTGTTCTTCTTTCTCTAATTGCTTTAGGTGCAAGGTTAGGTTGTTTATTCGAGATGTTTCCTGTTTCTTAAGGTGGGATTGTATTGCTATAAACTTCCCTCTTAGAACTGCTTTTGCTGCATCCCATAGGTTTTGGGTCGTCGTGTCTCCATTGTCATTTGTTTCTAGGTATTTTTTAATTTCCTCTTTGATTTCTTCAGTGATCACTTCGTTATTAAGTAGTGTATTGTTTAGCCTCCATGTGTTTGTATTTTTTACAGCTCTTTTCCTGTAATTGATATCTAGTCTCATAGCATTGTGGTCGGAAAAGATACTTGATACAATTTCAATTTTCTTAAATTTACCAAGGCTTGATTTGTGACCCAAGATATGATCTATCCTGGAGAATGTTCCATGAGCACTTGAGAAAAATGTGTATTCTGTTGTTCTTGGATGGAATGTCCTATAAATATCAATTAAGTCCATCTTGTTTAATGTATCATTTAAAGCTTGTGTTTCCTTATTTATTTTCATTTTGGATGATCTGTCCATTGGTGAAAGTGGGGTGTTAAAGTCCCCTACTATGATTGTGTTACTGTCGATTTCTCCTTTTATGGCTGTTAGTATTTGCCTTATGTATTGAGGTGCTCCTATGTTGGGTGCATAAATATTTACAATTGTTATATCTTCTTCTTGGATCGATCCCTTGATCATTAGGTAGTGTCCTTCTTTGTCTCTACTAGTAGTCTTTATTTTAAAGTCTATTTTGTCTGATATGAGAACTGCTACTCCAGCTTTCTTTTGATTTCCATTTGCATGGA
Source organism: Mesoplodon mirus (assembly GCF_964341445.2). Lineage (NCBI taxonomy): Eukaryota > Metazoa > Chordata > Mammalia > Artiodactyla > Ziphiidae > Mesoplodon > Mesoplodon mirus. Next base: position 135,152,918 of record NC_138983.1, on the reverse strand, counting down.
ATATCTTTTTCCATCCCCTTACTTTCAGTCTGTATGTGTCTCTAGGTCTGAAGTGGGTCTCTTGTAGACAGCATATATATGGGTCTTGTTTTTGTATCCATTCAGCCAATCTGTATCTTTTGGTGGGAGCATTTAGTCCATTTACATTTAAGGTAATTATCGATATGTATGTTCCTATTCCCATTTTCTTAATTGTTTTGGGTTCGTTATTGTAGGTCTTTTCCTTCTGTTGTGTTTCTTGCCTAGAGAAGTTCCTTTAGCATTTGTTGTAAAGCTGGTTTGGTGGTGCTGAACTCTCTCAGCTTTTGCTTGTCTGTAAACGTTTTAATTTCTCCATCAAATCTGAATGAGATCCTTGCTGGGTAGAGTAATCTTGGTTGCATGTTTTTCTCCTTCATCACTTTAATTATGTCCTGCCACTCCCTTCTGGCTTGTAGAGTTTCTGCTGAGAGATCAGCTGTTATCCTGATGGGGATTCCCTTGTGTGTTATTTGTTGTTTTTGCCTTGCTGCTTTTAATATGATTTCTTTGTGTTTAATTTTTGACAGTTTGATTAATATGTGTCTTGGCGTATTTCTCCTTGGATTTATTCTGTATGGGACTCTCTGTGCCTCCTGGACTTGATTAACTATTTCCTTTCCCATATTAGGGAAGTTTTCAACTATAATCTCTTCAAATATTTTCTCAGTCCCTTTCTTTTTCTCTTCTTCTTCTGGAACCCCTATAATTCGAATGTTGGTGCATTTAATGTTGTCCCAGAGGTCTCTGAGACTGTCCTCTGTTCTTTTCATTCTTTTTTCTTTATTTTGCTCTGCAGCAGTTATTTCCACTATTTTATCTTCCACCTCACTTATCCGTTCTTCTGCCTCAGTTATTCTGCTATTGATCCCGTCTAGAGTATTTTTTATTTCATGTATTGTGTTTTTAATCGATGCTTGATTCATCTTTAGTTCTTCTAGGTCCTTGTTAACTGTTTCTTGCATTTTGTCTATTCTATTTCCAAGATTTTGGATCTGGGAAATAGAATCTTGGATCATCTTTACCATCATTATTCTGAATTCTTTTTCAGGTAGACTGCCTATTACCTCTTCATTTGTTAGATCTGGTGGGTTTTTATCTTGCTCCTTCTCCTGCTGTGTGTTTTTCTGTCTTCTCATTTTGCTTATGTTACTGTGTTTGGGGTCTCCTTTTTGCAGGCTGCCGGTTCGTAGTTCCCGTTGTTTTTGGTGTCTGTCCCCAGTGGCTAAGGTTGGTTTAGTGGGTTGTGTAGGCTTCCTGGTGGAGGGGACTAGTGCCTGTGTTCTGGTGGATGAGGCTGGATCTTGTCTTTCTGGTGGGCAGGTCCACGTCTGGTGGTGTGTTTTGGGGTGTCTGCGGACTTTTTATGATTTTAGGCCACCTCTCTGCTAATGGGTGGCGTTGTGTTCCTGTCTTGCTAGTTGTTTGGCATAGGGTGTCCAGCACTGTAGCTTGCTGGTCGTTGAGTGAAGCTGGGTGCTGGTGTTGAGATGGAGATCTCTGGAAGATTTTTGCCGTTTGATATTATGTGGAGCTGGGAGGTCTCTTGTGGACCAGTGTCCTGAAGTTGGCTCTCCCACCTCAGAGGCACAGCACTGACTCCGGGCTCCTCAATTTGGGATGATGTGTTGTCTATTCATGTATTCCACAGATGCAGGGTACATCAAGTTGATTGTGGAGCTTTAATCCACTGCTTCTGAGGCTGCTGGGAGAGGTTTCCCTTTCTCTTCTTTGTTCTCACAGCTCCTGGGTCTCAGCTTTGGATTGGGCCCCGCCTCTGCGTGTAGGTCGCCGGAGGGTGTCTGTTCTTCGCTCAGGCAGGACAGGGTTAAAGGAGCAGCCTCTTCGGGGACTCTGGCTCACTCAGGCCGGGCGGGAGGGAGGGGCATGGAGTGCGGGGCGAGCCTGCAGCGGCAGAGGTCGGCGTGACGTTGCACCAGCCCGAGGCGCGCCGTGCGTTCTCCCAGGGAAGCCGCCCCTGGATCCCGGGACCCCAGCAGTGGCGGGCTGCACAGGCTCCCGGAAGGGCGGTGTGGGCAGTGACCTGCACTCGCACACAGGCTTCTTGGCGGCGGCAGCAGCAGCCCCAGCGTCCCACGCCTGTCACTGGGCTCCGCGCTTTCAGTCGCGACTCGCGCCCGTCTGTGGGGCCCCTTTAAGCAGCGCTCTTAATCCCCTCTCCTCGCGCACCAGGAAACCAAGAGGGAAGAAAAAGTCTCTTGCCTCTTCGGCAGCTCCAGAGTTTTCCCGGACTCCCTCCCGGCTAGCTGTGGCACATTAGCCCCCTTCAGGCTGAGTTCTCGCCGCCAGCCCCAGTCCTCTCCCTGCGCCCTGACCGAAGCCGAAGCCTCAGCTCCCAGCGCTGCGTGCCCCGGCGGGCGAGCAGACAAGCCTCTCGGGCTGGTGAGTGCCGCTCGGCACCGATCCTCTGTGTGGGGATCTCTCCGCTTTGTCCTACCCAGGTATGTGGGGAGTTTCTTGCCTTTTGGGAGGTCTGGGGTCTTATGCCAGCGTTCAGTAGGTGTTCTGTAGGAGTTGTTCCACGTGTAGCTGTATTTCTGGTGTATCCGTGGGGAGGAAGGTGATCTCCGCGTCTTACTCTTCCGCCATCTTACCCGGAAGTCCTATTTTATTTTTTTACAGCAGGTTCTTATTAGTTATCCATTTTATACATATTAGTGTGTATATGTCAATCCCAATCTTCCAATTCATTACACCACTACCACCTCCATCACTTTCCCCCCTTGGTGTCCATACATTTGTGCTCTACATCTGTGTCTCTATTTCTGCCCTGCAAACCGGTTTTTCTGTACCATGTTTCTAGGTTCCAAATATATGCATTACTATATGATTTGTTTTTCTTTTTCTGACTTACTTCACCCTATATGAAAGTCTCTAGATCCATCCACGTCTCTACAAATGACCCAATTTTGTTCCTTTTTATGGCCGAATAATATTCTATTGTATATATGTACCACATCTTCTTTATCCATTCATCTGTCAATGGGCATTTAGGTTGTTTCCATGACCTGGCTATTGTAAATAGTGCTACAATGAACATTGGGGTGCCTGTATGTTTTTGAATTATAGTTTTCTCTGGGTATATGCCCAGTAGTGGGATTTCTGGGTCATATGGTAATTCTACTTTTAGTTTTTTAAGGAACCTCCGTAATGTTCTCCATAGTGGTTATATCAATTTACATTCCCACCTACAGTGCAAGAGGGTTCCCTTTTCTCCACACCTTCTCCAGCATTTGTTGTTTGTAGATTTTCTGATGATGGCCATTCTAACTGGTGTGAGATGATACCTCACTGTAGTTTTGATTTGCATTTCTCTAATAATTAGTGATGTTGAGCAGCTTTTCATGTGCTACTTGGCCACCTGTGTGTCTTCTTTGGAGAAATGTCGATTTAGGTCTTCTGCCCATTTTTGGATTGGGTTGTTTGTTTTTTTAATATTGAGCTGCATGAGCTGTTTATATATTTTGGAGATTAATCCTTTGTCCATTGATTCGTTTGCAAATATTTTCTCCCATTCTGAGGGTTGTCTTTTCATTTTGTTTGTAGTTTCCTTTGCTTTGCAAAAGCTTTTAAGTTTCATTAGGTCCCATTTGTTTATTTTTGTTTTTATTTCCATTACTCTAGGAGGTCGATCAAAAAAGATCTTGCTGTGATTTATGTCAAAGAGTATTCTTCCTATGTTTTCCTCTATGAGTTTTATACTGTCCAGTCTTACATTTAGGTCTCTAATCCATTTTGAGTTTATTTTTGTGTATGGTGTTAGGGAGTGTTCGAATTTCATTCTTTTACATGTAGCTGTCCAGTTTTCCCAGCAACACTTATTGAAGAGACTGTCTTTTCTCCATTGTATATCCTTGTCTCCTTTGTCATAGATTAGTTGGCCATAGGTGATTGGGTTTATCTCTGGGCTTTCTATCCTGTTCCATTGATCTATATTTCTGTTTTTGTACCAGTACCATATTGTCTTGATTATTGTAGCTTTGTAGTATAGTCTGAAGTCAGGGAGTCTGATTCCTCCAGCTCCATTTTTTTCCCTCAGGACTGCGTTGGTTATTTGGGGTCTTTTGTGTCTCCAAACAAATTGTGAAATTTTTTGTTCTAGTTCTGTGAAAAATGCCATTGATAGTTTAATAGGGATTTCATTGAATCTATAGATTGCTTTGGGTAGTATAGTCATTTTCACAATATTGATTCTTCCAATCCAAGAACATGATATATCTCTCCATCTGTTTGTATCATCTTTAATTTCTTTCAACAGTGTCTTATAGTTTTCTGCATACAGGTTTTTTGTGTCCCTTGGTAGGTTTATTCCTAGGTATTTTATTCTTTTTGTTGCAGTGGTGAATGGGAGTGTTTCCTTAATTTCTCTTTCAGATTTTTCATCATTAGTGTATAGGAATGCAAGAGATTTCTGTGTATTAATTTTGTATCCTGCAACTTTACCAAATTCATTGATTGGCTCTAGTAGTTTGTTGGTGGCATCTTTAGGATTCTCTATGTATAGTATCATGTCATTTGCAAACAGTAACAGTTTTACTTCTTTTCCAATTTGTATTGTTTTATTTCTTTTTCTTCTCTGATTGCCATGTCTAGGACTTCCAAAACTATGTTGAATAATAGTGCTGAGAGTGGACATCTTTGTCTTGTTCCTTATGTTAGAGGAAATGTTTTCAGTTTTTAACCATTGGGAATGTTTGCTGTGGGTTTGTCGTATATGGCCTTTATTATGTTGAGGTAGGTTATCTCTATGTCCACTTTCTGGAGAGTTTTTATTATAAATCAGTGTTGAACTTTGTCAAAAGCTTTTTCTGCATCTGTTGAGATGATTATATGGTTTTTATTCTTCAATTTGTTAATATGGTGTATCACATTAATTGATTTGTGTATATTGAAGAATCCTTGCATCCCTGGGATAAATCCCACTTGATCATGGTGTATGATCCTTTTAATGTGTTGTTGTAGTCTGTTTGGTAGTATTTGGTTGAGGATTTTTGCATATATTCATCAGTGATATTGGTGTGTATTTTTTTATGTTGAATTTTCAAGAGTTCTTTCTTATTCTCTGATAGTCTTTGTTTTATCATATTCTACTTTTGTCTCATGGATGCCATTCTCCTCTCAAACCTCTGAGGAAAACCTTCTGAGGCTCGATTTTTGGTTTGAGTTTCATGGAGCTTGCATTTTTGTGTGAATAGGGGCAGAGAGACAATAAACAAATTACATAATAATATTCAAAATATGAGAACATATACCTAGGTGCTAGATTTATATATTATAACTAGTATAACAGTGACAAGTGCTATGATGTAAAATTAATGAGATGAGATGATAAGATGAAAAATTGGTCTCCAGCATAATAACATGAGGAGTTCCATCGACCCATACCTCAGTGAATGTTGTGAAAATTATAAAAAAGAGCCATTTAAGACCTATGATGTTTGCCCTAAAAGCAAAGAAAAACTGAAGGAAAAACATCTAAGAAAATCTATGAAAATTCTGTAAGAAAGACAAGAGTCTTTTTTTTTCTTGTTTTAAAATTTTTATTTTATATTGGGGCATAGTGGATTAACAATGTTGTTAGTTTCAGTTGTACAACAAAGTGATTCAATTATACATATGCATGTATCTATTCTTCTTCAAATTATTTTTTGGAACCAAGGCTGATCCTTCTCTCCCACCTTCCTGTGTGGTGAGGTGGAGATTCTGCTCCAGACTCCTGCAGCCAAGAATACAGGTCTCCTTCTTGACCCAGCTGTCAGCCAAAGGGCTTTATGCCAAGAGAAGTAGGATTTCAGAATTTCTCATCCTGATACTTGCTGCCCATTGCTGAGGCTATGTTCTGGGTGCATGGTTGAGAGATAGGGGCTCCCTCCTTCTGCTCAACTCCCACCTGTGAAATGAAGGCTCTGCACTGCACATCGCATGCTGATAATCCTGGGGCCCTGATACTCCTTCCCCTCGTTTTTGAGGCAGTGGATCCATGCCAAGAGAGGCAAGCTGAGAAGATCTCAGTCTGCTGCCTTTTTCTCCACTGAGTTTTCAGCTCCTGGAAAGAAACTGTCACTCAGAGAAAAGACTGCATATTCTCCACCCCCGGCTCCAGAGTCCTGGCTCAGAGATTTTTGTCAGGAGGAAGAAGCAGACCATAAAACAGATAGCTCTTAATCTTTTCCCAAAGGAACTGACTTCATTTGCAAATGAGGATAAAACAGTTTAATCCTAAAGGCAATCTCAGGACCAGTGGCAGTGTGGTGAAAGGCAGTTGGAAGGACATTCATGTATCTGATGAAGATACAACCCTAGACTGTAGGCTGGCTAGTTTGCAGTAGAGAAACTGGGAATCAAACAGCTGGGAGGAGCCCTCCTGGCATCAGAACAAATATCAAACACTGACCTCAGAAACTATTCTTTCCAAAGGGCCACACTTTGATTGGATTAATTTACAGAGAAATATGTACTCCAGAACATTGTTGAAGATAATAAAACCATAAGCTGGCAATTAGTGGAGTTTCATAGCAGAGTGTGGTCAGGGAAAGAGATTAAGAGAACCCTCCCAGTACCACTGCCACCCCAGGGTGACTGTGGGCATACCCAAAGCTGTACCTCCCTGAGAAACAATATCAGAGCCCTAAGACTATGGGGACGAGGAATAACTCTATTATGTATGTATATAATGTACTCTTAGGCCTACAGCATATAGAATTGCAACATATGTGTAATACTTTTGCAATAATGATACAAAGGAAGTGGGTGGGAGCAAAGTGGTAATGGACTATGGAAACAGTGACAGATGGTAAACTAATAATTATAACAATATATTTTGGGGTTTGTAACATTAATATATATAACATTTTATTTATGTCATGTATTATTTAATATACAGAATGCATCATTATATATAATATAACAAAAAAGAAGAAGAAGAAGTAGAGATATATAGGGGTAATGAACCAACATATCACTGGAATTAAGCTAATATAAATGTATAGCTGATCATTATAATTTAATAAACGTATAGTGAACTTAAGAGCAACCACTAAGAAAACCCAGAATATATTGAAAAAATTGTAATTGGAATTAAAATACTATGCTAAAAAATATTTACTCAATGCAAAATAAAGCAGCAAATTAGAAACAGGAAACAAAAAAGGCATGCAACAGTTAGAAAACAAAAGGTAAAATGGCTGACATAAATCCAACTATATCAATAATAACATGAATGTGAATAAATTAAACAATCCAATTAGAAGGCAGGGATTGTTAGGCTAAATGAAAAATACGATGCAACTCTATGTTGTCTCCAGGATACACACTTTAGATTCAAGGACACAAATAGATTTAATGTAAAAGGATAGAAAAAGACATATAATTCAAACAGCAATCACAGGAAAGCTGGACTGCCCATACTGATATCAGCCAAATAGACTTTAAAATGAAAAATGTCACAAGAGATAAGGAGTAATATTTTATAATAAAAAGGTATCATTTCATCAGCAAGATGTAACAATTATAAATACATATGCATTTAATAACAGAGCACCAAAATACATGAAGCAAAACCAGACAGAAATGAAGGGAAACATGGACGATTCAAGAATAATAGTTAGAAACTTCAGTACTCCACTTTCAATAATGGATATAACAACAAGAAAAAAAATCAGCAAATGAATAGAAGACTTAACAACACTATAAACTAACTGGACCTAACAGATATCCATAGAACACACTACCCAACAATAATAGAATGTACTTTCTTCTTAAGTGAACATGCATCATTCTACAGGATAGACCATAAGATATATCATAAACCAAACCTCAATAAATTTAAAAGAATAGGAATAATACAAATACCTGACAACAACTGAATGAAATTAGAAAAACAGGGGAAAATACTGGTAACCCACAGACAAGTGGAAATTGAATAATCTACTTCTCAATATCCAATGGAAAAAGAAAAAATCAAAAGAGAAATCAGAAAATACTTTGTGATGAATGGAAATAAAGATACAATGTACCAAAACTTATGGGATGCAGCTAAAGCAGTGCTTAAGGGAAAGTTATTACTGTGAAATCTTTTGGTAAGAAAAAAGAAAGATCTCAAATCAATAATCAAAACTTTCACATGGGGTTTCCCTGGTGGCGCAGTGGTTGAGAGTCCGCCTGCCAATGCAGGGGACACGGGTTTGTGCCCCCGTCCGGGAAGATCCCACATGCCTTGGAGCAGTTAGGCCTGTGAGCCATGGCTGCTGAGCCTGCGCGTCCGGAGCCTGTGCTTCGTAACAGGAGAGGCCGCAACAGTGAGAGGCCCGCGTACCACAAAACAACAACAACAACAAAAAACTTTCACATGAATTCACTTGGAATAGAATAGCAAACTACATATAAATCCAGAGCAAGAAGAAGACAATAAAGATTAGAGCAGAAATTAAAAAAAAGAATAGGAAACAATAGAAAGAAATCAATAAGCCCAAAAGCTGTTTTTTTGAAAAGCTCAACAAAATTGACAAGCCTTTAACTAGCTTGACCAAGAAAAAAAGTAGAAAAAAAGAGACTCAAATTGAAACAATCAGAACTGAAAGGGGACATAACTACTGACCTTAGAAAAATAAAAAAGTATTGTAAAGGAATACTGTGAACCATCATACAATAATTATATAAAATGAATTAGATGAAATGGACAAATGCCTAAAAAGACACAAACTACCAAAACTGACTCAAGAAGAAACAAACAGTCTGAATAGACCTATGACAAGTAAAGAGATTGAAGTATGAGAAACAAAAAAGCAAACAAACAAACAAAAAACTACCCACAAAGTGAAGCACTGGACCAAATAGCTTTACCACTGCATTCTACCAAACATTAAAAGAAGAACTAATTTCAATTCTTCACAAACTCTTCCCAAAAATGGATGAGAAGGAAAGACTTCCCAACTCATTCTATTACCTTCATGCCAAAACTAGTCAAAGACATCACAAGAAAAGAAAACAACAGAACAATATCTCTTATGAATATGGAGGCAACAACCTAAGCAAAATATTTTCAAACCAAATCCAGCATCATATAAAAGGAATTTTTCACCATGACCAAGTGGGATTTATCTTAGTGATGCAAGGTTGATTTATAATCTGAAAAATCTATTCATTTAATACATCTTATTAATAGAATAAAAAAAAGAAATTACATGACTATCTCAATAGATGTAGAAAAAGATTTAACAAGATCCAAAACTCTTTTGTGATTAAAAAAATAACTAAGAATATAAGGAAATTGCTTCAAACTGATAAAGAGCTTCTTTGAAAAACACACAACTAACATTGTACTTAATGATGAAAGATTGGACAGTTTATCTCTAAGCTTGGGAAAAAGACAAGAATGTCTGCTTTCACTACTTCTGTTCAACATTATATTGGGAGTTCTAGCCAGATAAATTAGTCAAGGGAAACAAAAAACAATCAAATTTGAAAAGAACTAAAACTAGCTCTATTCACAGGTGGCCTGATCCTATATATAGAAAATCCTTACAAATCTACTAAAAACTATTAGAACTAATACATGAGTTTGGCAAGGTTGCAGGATACAAGGCCAATATACAATATTTAATTCCTTTTTTTTTTTTTTTTTTTTTTTGCGCTACGCGGGCCTCTCACTGTTGTGGCCTCTCCCGTTGTGGAGCACAGGCTCCAGATGCGCAGGCTCAGCAGCCATGGCTCATGGGCCCAGCCGCTCCACAGCATGTGGGATCCTCCCGGACCGGGGCACGAAACTGCGTCCCCTGCATCAGCAGGCGGACTCTCAACCACTGCGCCACCAGGGAAGCCATAATTCCTTTTCAATACACTTTGAACAATAAATAAAATAAATCAATTCCATTAACAATAGTATCAAAAATAATAGGACATTTAATGAAACAAGTGCAGAAGTTACATTCTGAAAACTATAATAGGTTGTTTAAAGAAATATCTAAATAAGTGGGAAAACATTTTCACAGATTGGAAGACTTAACATTGTTATGACGGCAATTCTCTTCAAACTGATCTACAGATTCAATACTATTTCTACCATAATCCAATCTGACTTCTTTGTAGAAATTGATAAATTACAAAATTCATATGAAATTGCAAGAGTTGTGGAAAAGCTAAAACAATTCTAAAAAAGAAGAGGAAAATAGGAGGACTCACATTTCCTAGTTTCAAAACTCATACAGAGCATCAGGAATCAAGACAGCGTGTACTGGCACAAGAATATATATATATATATATATATATATATATATATATATATATATATATATATATAAATATATATATATATATATATATATATAAATATATATATATATATATATATATATATATATATATATATAATAGAATTGAGAGTTCAGAAACTAAACCATACATCTATGGTCAACTGATTTTCAATAAGGATCCCAAAAACTATTTATACTGAATAAAGTTTGACAATTGTTCACACCATATACAAAAATTAGCTCAAAATGAATAAAAACTTCAATGTAAGAGCAAGAACTATAAAACTCTTCAAAGAAAACAGGGATAAATCTTTGTAACCATGGGTTTGCAAAGGATTCATAAGCATAACACTAAAAGCATAAGCAGCAAAAGAAAAAAAAATAGATAAATTAGACTTGATCAAAACAAAACTTGTGCTTCAAAGGGCACCACCAAGAAAGTGAAAAGACAACCTGCAGAATGGGAGAAAATATTTGCAGATCATATATCTGATTAGGGACTTGTATGTAGAAGATATATAAAATCTCTAAAAATTCAATAACAAAAATATATTTAACCCAATTTAAAAAAATGGGTAAAGAATCTGAATAGACATTTCTCCTAGTAAGATATTTAAATAACGGATAAGTATATGCCATAAGAACATGCAAAGAGCTGAACATTATTAGCTATCAGGAAAATGAAAATCAAAACCACAATGAGTTACCACTTTACACCCACTAGGATGGCTGGAATAAAAATGAAACTTGAATACATTATGCTATGTGAAAAAAAGTAAGTCACAAAAGGCCACATATTATATGATCTTATTCTTATGAAAGTCCAGAACACAAAAATCTACAGAGACAGAAAGCAGATGCACAGTTACTGAGGGCTGGGTCAGGGGAGGTGGGGAGGTAAGAGAGTGATATTTAAAGGATACAGAGTTTCTTTTTGAGGTAATGAAACATTCAGAATTGACTGTGATGATGGTTACACATATTTGTGAATATATTAAAAATTATTTAATGGTACCTTTTGATAGAATGGAGTTTCCTCAAGAAATTGCAAATAGAACTACCATTTGATCCACCAATCCCACTACTGGGTATATAGCCAAAGGAAATAAAATCACAATATAGAGATATCTTCACTTCTCATGTTCATTGCAGCATTATTCAAAATCACCAATGTATGGAAACAGCCTTAGTGTCTGTCAATAGATGAATAAATAAAGTGTGAAACATATATATCTCACATTATACTTATATATATATGAATATTATTCAGCTGTAAAAATGAAAGAAGCCCTTTCATTTGTGACAACATGGGTGAAACCAGAGTATATTATGCTAAGTAAAATTAGCCAGACTGGGAAAGACAAATACTATATAATCTCATTTATATGTCAAATCTAAAAGGGTAGAGCTCATAGAAACAGAGAGTACAGCAGTGGTTCCCAGGGCTGCGGCATGGGGAAAATGGAAGGAGGTTGGTCAAAGGGTACGCACTGTCAGGAGATGAATCAGTTCTAGCTGAGGTGCACCATGGTGAATATGGTTAACAATGCAGTATATACTTTAAATTTGCTAAGAGAGTCAATCTTCAATGCTCTCATCACACCAGAAAAAAAAAAAAAACTGTTAGGTGATAGAGTGTTAATTAGCTTTACTGTGGTAATCTTTTCACAATGTATGCATATATCAAGCCATCACATGTACATCTTTAATTTATACAATTTTAATTTGTCAATTATACCTTAGTAAAGCTGGAAAAAAAGAACAACTTTTGAAACAACAACAAAAAAAGAAAAAGGTTGAAATGAATGTGTGAAAAAAGGAGTGTGGAATTTGACCTGAAATTTCTGATAGTAAATCAAAAAAATTTCTCTGACTCTCAGCATGATCTCTCTCTCTCTTGCTCCCTCTTTTCTGGTGGAATTAGGCACTTGGATTTCATCAGTCTTTTTTTTTTTTTTTTTTTCCTCGTTTGCCTTGTGGTCTTTCTCTGCAGCAAGAACTGCCAAGCTATTTAAGGAGGAAATGCAAACTACAGTGAATTTCCCGAGGCACAGGTCAAAGATACTTGCTGGTCCCTGAAGAGTTGGATCTCTATGAAGCCCTGTGGTATTTTAAAGTGAGAATGGGTGACACTTTGAACTTTGCAACCATAAAAGTTATACTGGACTGCAGATATGGATCAGTGGATACAACTTCCTCAGGAATTTAAATATGTCAAATATGCCAAAGGGTATTTGATCATACAAGATGTGGAGTGAGGGGAACTATTAAGTGACTCATTCTGGCCATACTCTTGACTTCTTTCAAATACAGGAGGAGGCTGGAAATATCAAAGACAGCTCCAGATTAAGGACTGATCAAGAAATTCTAAAGAAAGGGCTGTGTATCCTCACCCACTGATTATTGTAACATAAACATGAAGAGCACAGAATTTGGAGTCCAAGAGATGAGAGCTCTGTGACCTTTCCAAAGTTATTTACTGCTCTGAGCCTTTGTAACATGATTGAGAATGGAGACAATGATTTACCAATTAGAATATATTGTTGAGTTGCCCAATGCAGGCAACTAGATTTGTCCAAGTATGAGAGTGTTGGGAAGTTCTTTTGGGAGCTGATGAAACATCTTGTCTGAGATATGTTCATTAAATGAGTTCTACTTTCTACCTCTGGTAGCTTAATTTACGTCAGAAATCAAAGTGGAGCTCTGGGAGTTTTTTTTCTCACTAACAGCCCTTCTAACCCCCAACCCATGCACAGATACTGAGACTAACACGCTTTGGTCCATTGTAGACTTTTCTATGCTTCTAGGTGCCCAGGAGACATTAAAACAAGTATTTGATGGAGTTATTTATCCTTCAATTTCCCCAATGTATTATTTATGATTTATTTTTTATACTGAATAAAGAAATTTTAAAACTTGTTTTTATGGGCTATTTGTTGTTTCTTCCCCACCACCGCACTTTCTTATTTTTTTTGACTTAAATTATGACTGAAGTCATCACTTTTCATATGTGACGTTTCTATTGACTTTAAAACTAATGTAATCATTCAAAAATCTGCCAAACCCAGCCCTAAGGAATAAAGAAATAGGAGCAGTCCTAAATGGGGGAGGATGGGTATCCAGGACTGCTGACTTAGAGAGCACTTCCCCCAGGTGTGACTATATTAAAACCATATTTCATTTTAATAGGGAAGTACTGGAAGGGAACTTGGGGGAGGGTAGCCTCTCCTGATTCATGGGACTCCATTTGGGCTAATAAAAGACCACTTAGCCATGAGCGCTCGTTACAATTAAATTGTCTCTAAACAGTTGGTTTCTTGGTAAACCTCCAGAGTAGAGCAGCTGGAGCATATGTAGCGGGAGGAGCTGGGGTCTGCTCCTGTCCCTGGAGCCAGAGTGCATTTCAGTGACCCTCGTAAATCTCACTGCATAGGAGGTGCTGCTGCATGTCCTTTTAGTCCTTTGGCTCAGCAGAGGACCCACGGCAAGGTATCGATCTGCTCTAAATCTTGGTATAACTTAACTTTCTCTGTTCTCATGCTGTCTTATTCTAGTAATGTTTCAAGATAATATTAGCCTTGTTAAGTGATTTGAGGATTATTTCTTCTGTTTCTATTTCCTGAAACAATTTGTAGAATAGAGACTGTTTATTATCTGGTATTTTAATTGAACTTGCTATAAAGCCTGAGCACAGTGACTTTTCTTGTAGACTTTTATTTTTAAATGTACAACTTGATACGTTTTGACATATGCGTATACCCATGAAGCTATCACCATGATCAAGACAGTGAAAGTATCCATAATCTCCAAAATTCACTATGAGTTTGACTTTTTTAGATTCCATGTATAGGTGAGATCATACAATATTTCTCTCTCTGTGTCTGGCTAATTTCACTTAGTATAATGTTTCCAAGGTTCATCTATGTTTCCACAAATGACAGGATTTCCTTCTTTTTTTAAGGCTGAATAATATTCCATATATATTTATATTAATTATATTTATATATATGAAAAGAAGTATTTTTTCACATTTTCCTTATCCATTTTTTGGTCTACTTACGTTGTTTGCATATCTTAGCTACTATGAAGAATGCTGTAAGGAACATGAATATGTTCATTGAGATACTGATATGTCTTTGAGGTGCTGATTTCATTTCCTTTGGATATACACCCAGTGATGGAATTAAATTGTTAGGTCATATGTTAGTTATAGTCTTAATTTTTTACAGAAAAATTAAGACTGTTTTTCCTAATGGTTATAACAATGTTAGAACTTCTAATACTGTCCCTCTTGTACTGTCTCTAAGGTTTCTTGCCCTCTATCCTTTTTCTCTCTGTTCTTTAGATTGGATAATTGCCATTGATTTATCCTAATGGTCCTGTGTTCTCCACTATTTGGTAAAAATCACCCAGTAAATTGTTTATTCTGGATATCGTACTTGTTTTTTGTTTAACGTTCATCTTATTAAGACACTTAAAAAATTTTTTTATTGGGGTATAGTTGATTTACAATGTTGTGTTAAGACAGAAATTTTTTAGAGCAGTTTTAGGTTGACACTAAAATTGAGGGGAACTTACCAATGCTCCCTGCCCCTGAAACGGTGCAGGACACTATGGTCCTTGCCCCACCCCCATGTCCTCAGGCTGCCTTTTGTCTGTGGAAAAACCTTAGCCAAAAAGTAAGTTTAATCAGAGAAGTGAGAAAATGCAGAAACAAAGGAAAACAGTCAAAAGAGACCAAATAATAGTAATTTAGTCATTAAGCAGAGTCAAGGACGTTTCATTCCTCCTTAAGGGCTGTAGATGATATTCTAAGTCATATCCTGTGAGATGTTACTGAAACCCCTACCTGGTGGAAGAAGTTAACTACATGATGACCAGGCTGTAGCCATGACATAAGCTGCCACAATTCCAAGAATTGGCCTCAAAGAAATGGAAACAAACCGACACTGGAAATGAAGATTAACTGTACCTGAAACAATCGATGTGACGCTGGTCAGACCACCGATGACCAATTTCAAGATGACTGTCAGAGATGCCTGTGCTGTTTTTGCATGTAACCCCCTCCCTCTGTCTATAAAAGCTCTTGCCCCCTGATTGTCAGGGGACGGGGGGAGTCGGCCTTTGGACAGGCGTCTGCCCTCCCACCCCTACCCCGGTTGCCAGCCTCCAAAATAAAGCATCCTTTCCTTTCCTACCAACACTTGTCTCTCGAGAATTGGCTTTCAAGCGGAGAGCAGCCGGACCTGGGTTCGGTAACACCCCGACACATGCATAGCCTCCTCCATTATCCATACTCCTCACCAGAGTGATACATTTGTTACAACTGATGAATTCACATCAGCACATCATAATCATCCCAAATCCATAGTTTATATTAAGATTCACTCTTGGTGTTGTACATTGTATGGCTTTGCATAAACATATAATTTCATATATCCTTCATTATAGCATAATACAGAGTATTGTCACTGTCCTAAAAATTCTCCACATTCTACTTATTTACCCCTCACTCCCCCATCCCTAACCCCTAGCAACCAGTGATCTTTTTAATCTCTCCAAGGATTTGCCTTTTTCAGAATGTCATAAAGTTGGAACCATACAGTAAGTAGCCTTTTCAGATTGGCTTCTTTCACTTAGTCATATGCCTTTAAGTTTCCTTCATGTATTTTCATGGCTTAATAGCTCATTTATTTTTTGGCACTGATTAATATTTTATTATCTGGATGTACCAGTTTATTTATCCACACACTTACTGAAGGACATCTTGGTTGCTTCCAGATTTTGGCAATTATGAATGAAGCTACTTTAAACATCCACATGCAGGTTTTTGTATGGACACAAGTTTCTAACTTTTTTTGGGTAGATACCAAGGAGTACAACTGCTGAGTCATATAGTAACCATATAGTAGTCATATAGTAAGAGTATGTTTAGTTTTATAGGGAACCACCAAACTGACTTCCAAAGTGATTCTATCCTTTTGCATTCCAACCAGTAATAAATAAGAGACCCTGTTGCTCTACATTCTCACCAGCATTTGGTGTTTTCCATGTTCTAGATTTTGGCCATTCTAATAGGTGTGTAGTGATAGTGGATTGTTGTTTTACTTTGCATTTCTCTGATGACATGTGACCTAGGGTATCATTTCATGTGCTTATTTGCCATCTGTATATCTTCTTCGGTGAGTTGTCCATGAAAGTTTTTGGCCCATTTTTTAATTGGGTAGTTATTTTCTTATTATTGAGTTTTAAGAATTCTCTGTATATTTTAATAACAAGTATTTATCAGTTATGTCTTTTGCAAAATTTTCTCCCATTCTTTGGTTTGCCTTCTCATTCTCCTGACATTGTATTTTGCAGAGCAGATGTTTTTAGTTTTAATGAAGTCCAGCTCTTATCCATATTTCTTTCATGGATCATGCTTTGGTGTTTTATCTAAAAGTCGTCACCATACCTAATGTCATCCAGGTTTGCTCCTATATTATCTTCTAAGAGTTTTATAGTTTTGAATTTTACATTTAGTATTGTGATCTTATTGGCCCTAATTTTTGTAAGAGAAATAAGATCTGTGTCTAGATTCATTTTTTCTTTTTTTTTGTGTGTGTGGATACCCAGTTGCTCCAGCATCTTTTGTTGAAAAGATTATCTTTTCTCCATTGTCTTTTCTTTGCTCCTTTGTCAAAGGTTAGTTGATTCTGATTATGTGGGTATATTTCTGGGCTTGCTATTCTATTGCACTGATTTATTTGTCTATTCTTTTGCCAATAGCACTCTTTCTTGATTACTGTAGCTTTATAGTAAATCTTAAAATCAAGTAGTTTCAGTCCTCCAATTTTGTTCTTCTTTAATAATATGTTGACTATTCTGAGTCTTTTCTTCTCCATATAATTAGAATTAGCTGGTCGATATTCATCAGATAACTTGATTAAGATTGCACTAAATCTGTAGATCAAGTTGAAAAGAATTGACATCTTGACAATATTGAGTATTCCTATTCATGAACATGAGATATCTTTTCCTTTATTTATTTAGTTCTTTGATTTCATTCATCAGTAGTTTCCCTCATACAAACCTATAAATATTTTGTTAGATTTATACCTAAGTCGTTTATTTTTTTGGATGTTAATGTAAGTGATATTTTGTTTTAAATTTCAAATTCTAGTTGTTCATTGCTGGTATTCAGGAAAGTGACTTTTGTATATTAATTTTGTATCCTGCAACCTTGCCAGGATTGCTTATTACTTCCAGAAGTTTTCTTGTCAATTCTTTTGGATTTTCTACATAGATGATCATGTCATCTGTGAGCAATGACAAGTTATTCATTCCTTCCCAATCTGTATACCTTTTATTTTCTCTTCTTTTGTTATATTAGCTGGAAATTCCAGTACAATGTTGAAAAGGAGTGGTGAGAAAGGACATCCTTGCTTGTACTGGATCTTAGTGGGAAAGCTTTGAATTTCTCACTATTAAGTATGAGGTTAGCTGTGGGTTTTTCATAGATATTTTTTTTTATCAAGTTGAGGAAGTTCCCTTCTCCTGGTTTACTGAGTTTTTAAAATCATGAATGAGTGCTTGATGTTGTCAAATGCTTTTTCTGCATCTCTTGATATGATTATGTAATGTTTCTTTTTTATCCTGTTGATGTGATGGATTACATTAATTGATTTTCAAATGTTTTTCTAGCCATGAATATTTGTGATAAATCCCAATAAGTTGTGGTGTATAATTCTTTTTATACATTGTTGGATTCAACTGGCTAATGTTTTGTTGAGGATTTTTGCATCTATGTTCATGAGAGATATTGGTTTGTACTTTTCTTTTCTTTTAATGCCTTTGTCTGGTTTTGGTGTGAGAGTAATGTTAGCATCACAGAATGAGTTAGGAAATATATTTTTTTGCTCTTATTCTCTGAAAGAGATTGTAGATAATTGGTGTAATTTATTCCTTAACCATTTGGTAGAATTAAATTCTACCAGGGAACTCATCTGGGCCTGGTGCTTTCTGTTTTGGAAGGTTATTAGTTATTGATTGAGTTTTTAAAAATAGACATAGACCCATTCAGATTGTCTATTTCTTCTTATGTGGTTTTGGCAGACTGTGCTTTTTAAGGAACTGGTCCAGTTCATTAAGTTATCAAATTTGTGACTGTAAGAGTTGTTCATAATATTCCTTTTGATCCTTTCAATGCTCTTAGGACCTGTAGTAATGTCCTCGCTCTTTTTTTTTTTTTTTTCTGTATTAGTAATTTTTGTTGTCGCTCTTTTTTTTTTCTTTAGTTAGCCTGGCTAGAAATATTGATTTCATTGTTCTTTTCAAAGAACCGACTTTTGGGTTCATTGATTTGTCTCTATTGATTTTCTGTTTTCAATTTCACTGATTTCTGCTCTATTTTTTATTATTATTTTTCTCTCCAAAAATTTTACTTTCAAATAACCCTATACCATGTCATAGAGAGTGTAGGTGCCTAAAATGACAAAATCCTAATTCTTTTCTTTTGTCTCTTGTATCATTGTTGTCATTCATTTCATTTATATATAAGCATACATAAATCTATCTATCTACTTAACTATCTATCTCTACCATTCACCCTTGAAAAATGAGGGGGTTAGGGGCCACAACTCTCTGCACAGTTGAAAATCTGTGTATAACTTTACTGTCAGCCCTCTGTATCTATGGTTCCACATCCATGGATTCAACCAACCTACCATAATGTAGTATTGTAGTATTTATTTATTGAGAAAAATTTACATATAAGTGGATCAACACAGCTCAAACCCATTGTTGTACAGGGGTCAACCATATATGCTAAACTATAAAATTTGTCTCTTGGTAGTCTTCTCAAATAGTGTTTTTTTAATATACTTTTGATAATATATATTATATGTAATATATGTAATATAATGTATACATTTGATAAATACATAAGCATACATAATCCAAGACATTGTTGGCATTACTTTTTTGAACTGTTATCTGTTAGATTAATTAAGACTAAGAAAAATAAAAGTTTTTATTTTAACTTCACTTTGATGCTCTTTCTTACTTTATGGACATCTGAGTTTCTGACCAATATTATTTTACTTCTCTCTGGAGAAATTCCTTTAACATTTTTTGCAAGCCAGGTCAAAAATTCCCTTAATTTTTTTCCTGAGAAATTCTATGTTTCTCTTCCAAGTTTGAAGGATAATTTTGCAGGATTCTAGGTTTGTAGTTATCTCCTTCAACACTTTAAATATCTATGCACTCTCTTCTTGCTTGCATGGTTTCTGAGGATACGTTAGATGCAATTCTTATTTTTGTTTCCCTTTAGTAACATGTGTTTTTCCTCTGGCTTCTTTCAGGATTTTTTCTATGATTTTTCTCTAGTTTGAAGACTATTTGCCTAGGTTTAGTTTCTATGGTGTTTTTCCTGGTCAGTGTTCTCTAAGTTTCCTGGATCTGTGGTTGATGTCTGACAGACATTAATTTGGGGAAATTCTTAGTCATTATTTTTAAAAATATTTCTTCTGTGTTTTTCCTCTGTATCTTCTTCTTCTGGCATCCCCAGTATATATGTTACATCTTCTGTAATTGTCCCCCATTTCTTGGAATTGCTGTTGTTTTTTCAGTCTTTGTTCTCTTTTTAGTTTTCAAGGATTCTGTCTGCTATATCTTCTAACTCAGAGATACTTTCCTCAGTCGTGTCTAATCTACTAATAACTTCATCAAGGGCATTCTTCATTTCTGTTACAATGTGTTATCTCTAGTATTTCTTTTTGGTTCTTTCTTAGGATTTTCATCTCTCTGCTTACATTGCTCATCTGTTCTAGCATGCTGTCTTCTTTATCCATTAGAGCCCTTAGCATATTAATCATAGTTGTTTTAAATTCCTAGTCTGATCATTCCAACATCCCTGCCATGTCTGGTTCTGATGCTTGCTCTGTCTCTTCAAATGGTCATTTTGTTTTTGCTTTTTAGTATGTCTTGTATTTTTTTCTTGTTAGCTGGACATGATGTACTGGGTGAAAGGAGCTGCCATAAATAGACTGTTAGTAATGTGGTGGTAAAGGGTTAAGGTAGGGAAGCATTCCATAGTCCTAGAGTCAGGACTCAGTCTTTTAGTGAGCCCATTTCTCTGGATTGTGAACTTCACAAGTGTTTATCCATTTTTTTCTCCCCTGCCTAGGGGAGACAAAAATGGCTAGAACTCATTGGAGTTGGGTATATCCCTTCCTTCAGGTCAGTTAGGATCTGATAATACCCAGCAAATTTGGCTCTGGTTACCTAGTTTTCCTTGAGGGCAGGCCTTGTCAAGAAAAGCAGAGTGCTCTGGTATATTTCAAAATGGTTTCTTTTCCTCTCCCCATGTGAGAAACATGAGGGGAATTTTCTCCATAATTTACTGTGGGAACCTGGTTGAGTTACTGGAGGTAAATATCACAATATTATGCACTCCCTCCCACTTCTGGCTGGGTTCCCCTGGAGTTTTTAACTCTCAGAGTTGTCCACATTAAGCTTTCAGCAACTTGTCAATTACAGTTTAAATTTTCCTGCACCAACACTGATTCCCTCTCTGGTTTCCCCTGAGTGTCTGCTCTGATAAGCTGTGACCTTCTGTATTTGTTGTCTGATTGTCCAATCTTGGAGGCAACAGTTTGCCCTGTATCCTCCCCTCTTATATGGATCCAGGAAGAGTTATTTATTTTTCATTCTGTTCAGTTGTTTCTTGTTAGAATGAAGTGGTGACTCCAAGCTTCTTCCATGTGGAACCCAATATTGTATTTTTTAATTAAAAAATATTCATTTAGTTCTATTTCTCCAGAGATTTTGTGTTTTTTATATTTATTGCCAGCATATTTTTCTTTATCTCATAAGGCATACTTGTACACCAAATTACATCTTTGTCTGCTTATTCAAATATCTGTGTCATCTTGGGATTGGCTTCAAATAATACCCTTGGAGTGAGTTTCATTTCCCTTATTCTTTATACGTTGAGCAATTTGTACTGTGTCCTGAATATTGTGAATGTTATATCATTGAATCTCTGGATTATGATATACACCTTGACAAATATTTTTTAAATTATTTACCAAGCAATTAACTTTGTGGACTTAGACTGTAAAATTTGTCTGTTTGTAGTCAGTTCATGTAGCAGGTCAGTTATTTTATCATAAACTGAACTGTTTGCTTTTTGTCCCACATACACATACTTAAACTAGAGCCTGGCAGAGTTAACACACAGAATTTGGGATTTTCTTTATCTGGCTCTTTCTTTTCTGGAAATCTCCCATAGTGGCTCTAGTTATCCATAACTTTGATTTTTTGTTCTTCAGGCCAGAAACATAGCAAGGTTTTCTATAAATTTCTGTTTCCTAACATTCTGTTCATGCTGTGAAGATTTCAGTCACCCACAAACTTAACCAATATAAATAGTAAATCCATCTCATTCTGGTCTGTTCTTTCAAATTTGGCTCCCTTTAAAATTCTGCCTTCAGTTATTTGATTTATTTATTATTTTTTTTCTTTTCAGATTTAACTGTTATAAGCAAGGTGGTAGGTCTGTTTGATCATAATAGAAGAAGAATATATAACTTGATTACTTAAAACCTAAGTATCTTTGTCTTTAAACTAGAAAGTGTAATCAATTTATTTTCATAAATTATATATTTGGATTTATTATTACATTATTTAGGACTCTATACTTTAATTTTCTATTTGTTTTCTTTTTTTTCTCAATTCCCTCTGTGACTTTGGAAGTAACATATTCCATTTTCATTAGTTTAGTTATTCTTTTTAAATTTTTAGCATGTACAGTGCACTTAAAAATCTAAAGTTAATTAATATCCATACCCTCTTCCTAATTGTACAAAGATCTTAGCACACTTTTACTCTGATCTTTCCTCATTCCCTTGCTCACATTGTTTTATATAATCCAAATTGGTGATTGGTATTTTTATCATTATTAAATTTTAGTCAATCTTTACTTTATGTTCATTTATGTTTTTACCTTTCATCCTCATCATCATTGCTCTTTTTCTTCAGATTATTTTGTTCTGGGTTTAATTTTCTTGAAGTTCACACATACACATACTTTCAATGAGGTTTTTTTAAAAATTTTTTTCTTTATTTTATTCTCACTCTTGAATGATATGGTAGCTGGGTATAGAATTCTAGATTGAGTATTATATCTTCATTGTGAAGAAGTCACCTCTCGGTTCATTTGTTGTGCTATTTTAGGGGTGGGTAAGTAAATTGTCTTTTCTGTTAGGCTGCTTTTATAATCTTTCATTTTTCTTAGGTGACTAAAGTTAACCTTGAGATATCTTATCTTTGAGAGTATTTATTTATTTACTGCTTGAGATTTAGTTTTATTATACTTCTTGAACCTGAGTGTTAGATATTTCATAACTTGTAAACATGTCACTGTCATTATTTTCACAAAAATTTCCTCTTGCCCTTTCTTTTCATTTTCTCCTGGTATTCCTAGAGGATATATCTTGGTACTTCTCATCCCAGCTTTCCTATTTCTTATCCTCTTTCTTTTTCTTTAAATAAATTTATTTATTTAATTTATTTATTCTTGGCTGTGTTGGGTCTTCATTGCTGCGCGTGGGCTTTCTCTAGTTGTGTTGAGTGGGGACTGCTCTTTGTTGCAATATGTGGGCTTCTCATTGAAGTGGCTTCTCTTGCTGCAGAGTATGGGCTCTAGGCCTGTGGGCTTCAGTAGTTGTGGTTCACAGGCTCTAGAGTGCAGGCTCAGTAGTTGTGGCACATGTGCCCAGTTGTTCTGCAGCATATGGGATCTTCCTGGACCAGGGCTCGAACCTGTGTCCCTTGCATTGACAGGTGGATTCTTAATCACTGTGCCATCAGGGAAGCCCTCTTATCCTCTTTCATAACTTCTTTATGTTTTTCTTGTCTTTGTCTCTCATCGTTCTATTATGAGTAGTTTATTCATATTTATTATATATTACATAATTTATTAGTGCTATATTTCTTTTAGTCTAATCTGCTTTTTAAACCATTTATTTGATACTTTTAAATGGCTATTTTTAATATCTAGAACTTCTAATTGGTGTCAAACCTGCCAGGTTTCTTTTAATTTTTTTAGTATATTCTTGTGCTTTTTATTTAAAAAAATTTTTTTCTTGTGTTTTTTAGATTTTATTTTAGCTCTTTAATGCTAAGCCTCCCAACTACATTAATAAGCTTTTGGTTATTATTTTATATTAAACAAGATTTGTCTTGCTTCTTAAAAAAATAGGAATCCTTTGTGGCCAGAGTATTTCAGATATTCCTACAACATGGTTTTACATTGCTTCTAACAGGAAGAAGTGAGAATGGAGAGATGTGATGAGGCATCATTGATTTATGGTCAAGATGGTGGAGAAAATAGGAATACAGGGTGATTCAGAAAATTCACCTGGAGATGCTATCCACCCTAAAGATTGAGAGGTTCTCATTTTCACTTTAAAATTAAGTCCTTTGTTTTCTTCTTGCTAAAAATATAGAATCCCTTTACTCCCTGCTACACAAAAATATAAACAGCAGCAACACAGTATAAACAAGTTGCCAGCAAATATGTTCATCACTTGCAGAGTATGTTTTGAAGGAAAATTAAATTATGTGTAATTAATTTTAGAGGTTCCTAGTCTAGAATTATAAAAATGTTAATTGAAGTCTTTTATAAAAAAGTCTTGAATTTTGAGAACTTGCATATGGAACCAAAAACCAAAAACAAAAAAAACCTTGTAGTTGGAATAAAAATTTTAATCCAAAGAACAATTATCCTAGGTCAAATTAAAAAAAAAAAAGGATTCAGAAGCTCCTAGCAAAAAAGACATTTTCCTTTGATATAGATCCTAAATTTAGTGGGATTCTACACTACTATCAGAGACGTAATGTATATTAATTCAGTTACTCATTTGGTTAAGAGTGTTGAGTTCCTGCTACACTCCAGTTATTCTGCTAGACCAGTTCCATATCTGCTTGAATATGACAGTGATCAAAGCAGAAATGGCAACTACTCTCTTAACTTTTAAAATTGCTTATTTTGCATAAGTTAATTATTTATGAAATTAGACATGATTATTTCATCATGTGGGTTCAGTCATTATCAATTAACTATTTAATTGTCCTTAAAGAATTCTGACTATATTATTTACTTACTCCAGGAATACCTTTTCTTACATAACAAAGAACACATTTTTGTTCCTCCCGACACCTCTGGTCTTACTTTATTCTCCCTCCAAAAGTGTTACTCCCTGTCTTCAAGCTCCACTTTCTTTTATTTGGGTTCTATGATCCATGAACCATCCTGCCCATAACTACTTCACAATGTGAAATTCTAATCATACTTCAGATATGTCTTCATATTACCTTCCATTTCTCCTTTATTACAATTACTACAGTTTAGAAATGCATATTAATATGTGAGACCACGTGCAGTTGGCTGTTGAACAATACAGGTTTGAACTGTGCGGGTCCACTTACATGAAGATTTTTTCAATAGTAAATACTGCAGTGTTACATTATCTGTGGTTGGTTGAATCCACAGATGCAGAACTGGAGTGAAACAGATGAAACACGTATATGGAGGAACTGTACATATGGAGGACTGATTATAAATTATATGTGGATTTTCGGCTGTGCTGAGGGTTGGTACCCTTAACCCTTGCATTGTTCAAAAGTCAATCATACAAAGTTACGATGCTTTTAATTGTAATATAAAAATATGTTTCAAATCTTTGCTTAAATAATAAGGGTTCCTTGCCCTTTCATTGTAAGGAGTTCCTTGGTCAACTAATCATGTTGCCCCTTTTCTGATCTCTGGGAGGATCTCTCTTGTCCAATATCTATCTTGGTCACAACTTAAAGGGACAGTAGGAAGGATGCAGTCTTACTGCTTTAAGAGTTCACTTTGATATGAGTTTAAGGACTTGGAAATTGCTCAGGGCCAAGAAATCACAGCCAAGTTTAGGATTTTATTTACTGGGTGAAAACTTGGTGGCTTACAACTAAAAACATTTGTTTTCTTGTCTTCCTCCCAGTGCTGAGATTGAGACCTCATTGGTTTGCAGTATTTCTAGTGTTTATAGAATGCTCTTCTGTCTAATAAATTTCTATGGTAAAAATAAAAAAAGATGGCCTCCTGCAGCAGAGTCTAAAAGGCTGGCCCTGAATCAGAGTTGCTGCATTGTAAATTGCAGTGTCAAATGTTTCCTAGTCTCACCACTTAAGTATCTTCCCAGAGATACTTAACCTCTATGTGCTTCTGTTACTTTATCTGTAAATAAGAACAATAATTATTAGTTCTCACAATGATTATAATAGTTAATAAGTTAATCCCTATAAAGTATTCAGAACAATGCCAGACACCTAATAAGCATGTATTAACTATTGTTTTTATCATTATTTGATGGATTTCACTTTATTTTTATGCTTCACAAAAATGAACAGATTTTTATGGTCTGTACTATTAATTAGTTATGATGAATTTGTTCAGAAAAAAATCTTCCTCATTAAGTCTTGATGTAGGGACAAGTTCAACTGAATGCAAAGTTGACTGAAAACAGTTGCTTCCTCCCCCCAACCAATTAGTGGGAATGAGCACAAGAGAATCTTTTGGAATACCCACATGTGAATACTCCCCAAATTCCTTCCAGGCATAGGCTTCAAGAATGATGGTTACTACTTGTACCCACTGGGTTTGAAGGAGAGGAAGTAGGGTGACACGGCATGGCCTTGTGTCACTGGGGGAAGAATATCTATTCCAGAAGGAGGATGCCTGCACAGTCATGAACCCTGCCTTTAGCCTCTTAGAAGGCATAAACACTGAATCCAAGTGCATTAGCCCTTCTCCATGCCTTTCCAATCAGCACTGCAAAAATAAACAGTTTATACATTTAAAGTAACCCAAGACTACCCTCACCAATTATTTTATAAGGATCCCTTGGAAGACAAACACGTTCCCCCGCTCCTCAGCCCACAGCAGCCATTTGTCTGCCATGAGCTGTTGGAGGGCTGAGTAGCTTGCTTTCCCAGGGCTCGAGGCCCAGAGCTATTTTGAGTAATGGGGTACCTGTATATCTTCCACTCTCTGGTGCAGTGCCCTATCATCTTAAGTTTCCCTCTCTACAAAGCGTTCCTACCTCTCCACCTGACTGATGTTTCCTAGTCCTGGAGTATTTGAGCACCAGTTGTTGTCCCAGGGAAGTAGATGGGGTTGGGGCCCAATTAAGCAGTAGCAGAGCTGTTACTGGAATTTCTTGTGCTCAGAGCCCAGGGAATAAAACAAAATCCACCTCTACTGAGCACATACTATAGGCCAGAGACTGTGTAATTTGATTTAATCCACATTAATGTGATGCCTGGTGCATATTATAAACCCTTCCTTAAAATGAGACAACTGAACCCAAGATGACACAGCCAGTCAGTGGATGACATGTCTCTGAGATGCCACCTACTTTGTTCCAATGCCATCCTCTTTCTGCTATGATGTGCTGTTTCCTACCAGAGCAGGTAGCATGCACTTCATGACTCTCATGTGCTGGATATGGAACAGAGAGATTAATGTGCACAATTGTCAATCATCATAAGGAGCCGTCCAGGGAGGCACAGATCAGATAGGGAAGCTAAAGTTCATTTTATTCTTCACATTATTCATGGTCACATCACTGGAAAGTGATAGATCTGATATTTAAACTCAGGACTCTTTTCCAAAGCACACACTCTTTCCAATTTATATTTCTCATTATTATTTGAGCAAACAATCTTTTAATCCTATCTGATCTCATCTTCTCCAATCTTACCATAGTCAATAGCTGTGAATCTGAGTACATTGTGCTTCCTGCTAAGGAACTAAATCTCTTAACTTATTGGGCAGTTATTTCTGATCTTTTTCTCTTTCATTAATCTGGGGATTTTTTTTTCACCTTGCTTCCTCTCTCTCTCTCTCTCTCTCTCTCTCTCTCTCTCTCTCTATATATATATATATATATATATATATATATATATATATGGTTTTTTCCTGTGAAGACCTCATTAAGAAACTACTATTCCTTCAAGGTCATTTTGACCTTAGTTAAGTGACCCTCCCAACATCCTTTGGAAAATCAAAGTTTCATAGAAATTAGCCTAAAGGCCTGGGTTTTTATTAAGTCTAGAATAGGTAGGAGTTCTGGGATAAAATACCTGAAACTCTAACAGACCCTAGGGCTAGATAAACATTTTGTTTCTCATCTGAAAACCTTTGTACTCGAAAAACTTTGTACTCTTTACCCTCCTGATCAATTGTCAATTAGTGTGAGCTGGGCCTGGGAGGAGGATTGAGTTTATTAATAAATCCGATTATATTAGAAATTCTATCAGAGTTAGCTGAGAAAATGAGTGGATGAAGATGAAGTAGCATTATTTCTCTAAACCCTCCCTGTAAACTTCTTATTAGAGAGAAAGAGACTTCTCTGAATCCAACCTAAGTTTCAACCAAAGGCAGGATCACGGTTTTAGAGGGTCTCAATAATGCTTAGGATTCAAATTTGGTATTAACCTAAAATGAGGTTAACAGCTTCAGAGTTGATGCTACATAAAATTCTTTTTGTAACATATAAAGTTTGTTGTGGAAGTAGTAAACATATTGGGTAATATTTTAAATGCCCCAATCCCTCTTCTCTCAAAATCTATTAACTTTGGGTGAGACATAAACTAGTTACACTCCCAGATTGATAAGAAACCAAATGAAAAATAGAAGTTGATAATAGCAGGGGCTACTGTTGTCAAATCGGTGGTGGCCCTCCTTCTTCTTAGCTAATAGGGATCCTTTCTTGAACTCTTTTGTAAAAAAAGTCCAGGGCTGGAATGAAGGAATCTCATCTCCTTCCTCCACCAGTGTCCCCTACTCCTCAACCCTGGATTTTACCTTCTTAACCCCTTGTTTTATTGCTTGTCTGTCTCACTAGATCATAACTCCAGCATTGCCCAGATGGGGTGTACGATTTATCAAACTCTCCTCCATGCTAGTATTCTTCTAATATTTTTCAAGGATTAATTTATTAAAATTTCTTAATACCCTCAATCAGGTAGCGAATATCATTATATCTATTTTGCATCTGAAGAAATCAAGACCCACATAGGTTAAGTAACTTGCAAGGTCACCCAACTAGTAAGTGGATTTGAACTTGGAAAGTCAGTTGCCAGAGTCAAAACTCCAAACTACCAAGATATATTGCCAAAATAAATGGTTGTTGAATGAATGTCTTTAGTCTATATTAATATATTACATATGGATACATTCTGTAGGTAATAATTTAGCATATTTGTATATATTTATGTTAAGCATATAACATCTATGTACTATATAGATTTATTTTATATTAAGGCCACTAGCATATTATATATCATCTCAATATTTATTTAACAAAGACACACACATATGTAACATATATGGTATCTGGCTTTATAATTATTCCACAAATATTTGTCAGGGTAATATATTATATATTGTTATATATAATATATACATAACAAATGAATATTGCATTCTTTATATATAATTTATAAATCATGAATATAGAATTAATACTAATATTTGTTTAATGAATAAATGAACACAATCCCTGTGGTCAGCTTAGCCTAGTGCCCCCTTTACTGTTCTCTTCTTTGCCCTTTGCCTGTGACTCTGGTGTCAATCAAATGATTCATGCTACTAGCTTTCCCTGATAAAAGACACACCTTGTATTTGGCAATTAAATGAGAGAGAAAAAAGTGACAACAAAGTCCTCTACATTATTATTTTTTTAATGAGAAAACAATCTACAGTTTTGATCAGACAATAGACTGCAGCCTAAGAGAAGTTTGGGAATGTCCACTCTGTTGATACAGATTATGGAATTCAGGCAACATTCCCAGGTTGGAAATTGGGCAAGAGATGACCATTAGAATGAAGAATAAAGGAATTAAGGGTCCTTGATTATATATATATTGCCTCATCCAGGAACCAGAGTAGACAGACAGATCTTCAATGAAATACCTCCAGCTTGGATATAGAAGGAGCTCTCTCTCTCTCTCTCTCTCTGTCTTTATATTTATGTATATATTCCTTTGTTGGTCAAATAAAGTTGTTTGTATTCATGCTGTTGCTTTAAGACCCCGGTCTTTAGTGAGAGCTTCCATTTTCCCAGAGCAGTTCAAATGAACATGCAATTGAAAACAGATGTGGGCTCCAGCATGTTATTGCACAAGGGCGAATGGGGCACAGGGAGGGAAAGAGGGGGAGGTGGCAGGGACGGCGCGAAGGGACCTTCAGCAGCCCCAGGACTCTCATCACTCGAGGGGGTCTGAACTCCAAATTCCACCAGCCTGCACTCTGAAAATGAACTCCTAACAGAAAACAGATGGGGTGGACCTCGAGGTGGGGGAGGGGAGACGGAGTGAGGCCTGATGGGGAAAGTGCGGTGAGGAAGGTGAGGGAGCAAGCAAAGTCAGAAACATGGAGAGAGTGGGTTTATTCACATGCCCATGTAAGGAAAGAAAAGCGCTAGAGGAGGTGATGGGAGTTGGGGGTGAAACATGCCCAGAACACCTAGCGCCTCCTGCAGACACAATTTCCATTGTTTTTTGCCCCGCTGAGAAGAACCAGTGACATTAAGACGCTGGAAGAGCAGGGATCTTCAAGCCAGATTTTTTTTTTCTTCTTTTTGTCTGGGAAACATCTCATCCAAACAGAACACTTGCTTTTGCAAATGCCAGTAGTCCTGATAAATCAAACTCACTGGAGTCAGCACAATCCTCATGTTACTTTCCATCAGGGCTTTGTCTGAGCAGAGGCATGCCAAGGGGTGTCTGCTGCGGGGGAGGAGGGAGCTGGTCCAGTGCATAGTCTGGACATTAATACCTCCTGGGTCTTTCCATCCTGGGAACCAGAGTTAATTCCCTTCTCTTTTCTCGGACCAGCTTATCAGAGATTTGACAGTTCCCAGATTTGAATGAAACATTTTTCCACCTTTCTTTTTCTTTTTTTTCTTTCTTTCTTTTTCTATCTCTCTTTCTTTCTTTTTCTTTCTTTCTTTCTTTCTTTCTTTCTTTCTTTCTTTCTTTCTTTCTTTCTTTCTTTCTTTCCTTCCTTCCTTCCTTCCTTCCTTCCTGCCTTTTCTTTCTTTTTCCTTCTTTCTTTTTCTTTCTTTCTTTCTTTTTCTCTCTCTCTCCCTTTCTTTCTTTCTTTCTTTCTTTCTTTCTTTCTTTCTTTCTTTCTTTCACAGCTTAATCCTCCCTCTTCAGTAAATGAGAGGAAGAAGTAGATAGCTATACAGCTGGAGTGAATCTAAGTAGTATGCCATTTTGGAGTTTGCTAAGTTGTGTATTAAGATTGCTGAGCTAACACTACATGCTTGGGGGATTATTTGTCCCTAGATGTACTTATTTGGCAAAATAGCTTTAAATGTTCTCATGCATACCATATAATCATAAAGTAGTGACTCTCAATGGGAGGGGGGTGTTTGGGAGAGGGATTTTGCCTCCTAGGAGACTTTGGCAATGCCTAAAGTCATTTTTGGTTGTTACTGGAATGGTGGTTACTGTCTTCATGGGTGAAGGCCAGGGATGCTGCTAAATAGCCTACAATTCACAGGACAGTACCCGTCAACAGTGAATTATCCAGCCTAAAATGTCATCATGCCAATGTAGAGAAAATCTGATTATAAGTTTTATATGATCCATGTGACAATTTGAGGACAAGGATGACATGGATATATAAAATTCAGGGATCATCCTTGAATTTCATTTTAAGGTCATATCTTTAAAACCTTATGCCCCCCCCAAAAAAACTGATGATGCTAATGATAAAACAGCAATAATATCTACTAATTTAATGCATTGTATGCCAAGGCACTGTTTCAAGTGCTTTACATTATAATACACTTGTTTTTCACAACAATTTTATGAGATCTGTACAATGATTTTCCTAATTTACAGGAGAAGAAACAGGAACAGAGAGGTTTAGTAACCTCTGAGTTACTGAGGTCACTGAGTTACCTGAGGTCACTTAGCTAGTAAGTGCAGGGCTGGCTTCATGGGTATTTAGCCTGTGCAATCACACAGGGCCCATGCTCCAGTGGGGCACATGCTTGCTTTGATGTTCTATTGTCACTGCCTTAAAATTCTTAATAATTTTATCACTGAACTTGTGTTTGTAAATGAAGGTCAATGGGCAATAGATCATGCATGTGAGCAGAAGAGGTATGTATAATATAGGAGTTGCTTGTTGGCTCAGTTGACATGGAGTGTTCATGGTTTCCCATGAACACAGAATTCCAGTGGGCCCACCATGCATGTGAGTTCAGTGAGACTCAAAGCAAGTACAATGTAAGCATGTTCTATCTATGACGAAGTACAGTCATTGGGAACCCAAGAAGTCACACTCTATTCACCCAGAACTTGCATTGAACACAGAAAGAAAGCAGGGGCATTCTAAGAAATGCAAATGTCCAGGCACCCTATCATATCCCTTCTTACTCATGTTACTTCCCTCTATTAGCCAACAACTTATGCTTGAAATGATCACTTAGAAGGAAGGGGAAAGATAGGACAGCCCATAATTTCTTTTCCTTTCAGTCCTCGCTTACTCATCAGTAAGCCAACGGTACAGAGCATTGGTAGGCTGTTCACATATCAAAAAGTGAAATAAGAAATAGTTGACCTAGTTTTGTGCCATGTTTTCATGTTTTGGTAAGAATAAAATACCTCCGCACATACGAGCTATGGAATAAGAATCGTGTAGTTTCAGTGATCCTGCATATAATTTAACCGCTCTTATATTTGGATCGAAATTGGTATTGCACAATTTAAAGATGGATGCTTAATGGTGAAAAACTGAAACCATTTCCTCTAGATCAGGAACAAGACAAGGTTGCCCACTCTCATTGCTATTATTCAACAGAGTTTTGGAAGTTTTAGCCACAGAAATCAGAATAGAACAGGAAATAAAAGGAATCTAGATCAGAAAAGAAGAAGTAAAACTGTCACTGTTAGCAAATGACATGATACCATACACAGAGAATCCTAAAGATGCTACCAGAAAACTACTAGAGCTAATCAATGAATTTGATAAAGTAACAGGATACAAACTTAATACACAGAAATCTCTTGCATTCCTATACACTAATGATGAAAAATCTGAAAGAGAAATTAAGGAAACACTCCCATTTACCATTGCAACAACAAAAAATTAAATACCTAGGAATGAACCTACTTAAGGAGGAAAAAGACCTGTATGTAGAAAACTATAAGACACTGATGAAAGAAATTAAAGATGATATAAACAGATGGAGAGATATACGATGTTCTTGGATTGGAAGAATCAACATTGTGAAAATGACTATACTACCCAAAGCAATCTACAGATTCAATGCAATCCCTATCAAACTACCAATGGCATTTTTCACAGAACTAGAAAAAAATTTCTCACAATTTGTATGGAAACACAGAAGACACCATATAGCCAAAGCAATCTTGAGAAAGAAAAACAGAGCTGGAGGAATCAGACTCCCTGACTTCAGACTATACTACAAAGCTACAGTAATCATGACAATATGGTACTGGCACAAAAAACAGAAATATAGATCAAAGGAACAGGATAGAAACCCATGCACATATGGTCACCTTATCTTTCATAAAGGAGGCAAGAATATACAATGTAGAAAAGACAGCCTCTTCAATAAGTGGTGTTGGGAAAACTGGACAGCTACACGCAAAACAATGAAATTAGATCACTTCCTAACACCATACACAAAAGTAAACTCAAAATGGATTAAAGACCTAAGTGTAAGGCCAGACACTGTAAAACTCTTAGAGAAAAACATAGGAAGAACACTCTTTTACATAAATCACAGCAAGAACCTTTTTGACCCACCTCCTAGAGAAATGGAAACAAAACCAAAAATAAACAAATGGGACCTAATGAAACTTAAAAGCTTTTGCACAACAAAGGAACCTATAAACAAGACAAAAAGACAACCCTCAGAATGGGAGAAAATATTTGCAAAGGAAGAAACTGCCAAAGGGTTGATCTCTAAAATATACAAGCAGTTCATGCAGCTCAATATCAAAAAAACAAACAACCTAATCCAAAAATGGGCAGAAGATCTAAATAGACATTTCTCCAAAGAAGATATACAGATTTCCAACGGACACATGAAAGGGTGCTCAACATTACTAATCATTAGATAAATGCAAATCAAAACTACAATGAGGTATCACCTCACACCGGTCAGAATGGCCATCATCAAAAAATCTACAAGCAACAAATTCTGGAGAGGGTGTGGAGAAAATGGAACCCTCTTGCACTGTTGGTAGGAATATAAATTGTTACAGCCACTATGGAGAACAGTATGGAGGTTCCTTAAAAAAGTAAAAATGGAGCTACCATATGACCCAGCAATCCCGTTACTGGGCATATACCCTGAGAAAACCAGAATTCAAAACGTGTCATGTACCACAATGTTCATTGCAGCTCTATTTACAATAACCAGGACATGGAAACAACCTAAGCATCTGTCGACAGATGAATGGATAAAGAAGATGTGGCACATATATACAATGGAACATTACTCAGCCATAAAAAGGAACGGAATTGAGTTATTTGTAGTGAGGTGGGTGGACCTAGAATCTGTCATACAGATTGAAGTAAGTCAGAAAGATAAAAGCAAATACCATATGTTAATACATATATATGGAATCTAAAAAAAAAAAAGGTTCTAATGAACCTAGGGGCAGGACAGGAATAAAGACGTAGATGTAGAGAATGGACTTGAGGACACGGGGAGGGGGAAGGGTAAACTGGGACGAAGTGAAAGAGTAGCACTGACTTTTATACACTGCCAAATGTAAAATAGATAGCTAGTGGGAAGCAGCTGCATCACACAAGGAGATCAACTCAGTGCTTTGTGACCACCTAGAGGGCTGGGATAGGGACGGTGGGAGGGAGATGCAAGAGGGATGAGATATGGGGATATATGTATAAGTATAGCTGATTCACTTTGTTATACAGCAGAAACTAACACACCATTGTAAAGCAATTATACTCCAATAAAGATGTTAAATAAAAAAAATAAAGATGGATGGTAAAATTTTGTGCTGATAAATTAAAATTGTTGAATGACATTAAATCACAAATAAAACACCATGACAAGAAGGAGAAACCATGGACGAAAGGAAAAGCTTCATATTTTTGTGTCTTTTTTTTTTTTTGTACGCGGGCCTCTCACTGTTGTGGCCTCTCCCGTTGCGGAGCACAGGCTCCGGATGCGCAGGCCCAGCGGCCATGGCTCACGGGCCCAGCCGCTCCGCGGCATATGGGATCCTCCCAGACCGGGGCACGAACCCGTATCCCCTGCATCGGCAGGCGGACTCTCAACCACTGCGCCACCAGGGAGGCCCCATATTTTTGTGTCTTTAATGGCATTTTCTCCCTGACTTTTTGACAAGGGATCCTGCATTTTTAGTTCGAGCTGGGCTCTGCAAATTATGTAGTTGGCTCTGAATGACAGAATCATGATTTGAATCCTGGCAGTGCAGACCTAAAATATATGTTCTTATCTACTAGAATACCCACTGCTATCATAGGGTCCAATGTGACAAAAATGAGCCAGTCTTTAAGAAGAATGTCTTTATTTGTGGCTGGATGCCTCTCAGGGTACCAATGTTACCAGTCTATTGGAGTGGTGAGGGTGGGGTCCATTTCCTTCAAATAGTAATCTTCGGTTTCTGTGGGTGTCCTGAAGGGCTCTTCCTGTACTACATGCTCAAAACTGTCTAAGGGAGAAACTGATCTTTTATGTGGTGCACACCAACTTGTATGTTTCAATATCACACTGTTCTATGATCTATGGCTCTAGTGGATAATAACTGTAGATTTTGTTTATTGGTCTCTGAGATTATATATATATGTGTATAGTATATATATATATAATCTCACTTTACGTATGTTATCTCAAATTAATCTTCCCTTATCTTCAAAAGCTGATCTGCTAAGTGAATGATGATCAGAGTTCTGAGAGCAAGAAGTTGTGGAGTCATTATTGGAACCCAAAGCTGAATGATTTCCACAGCTCATTTAGTTGCCAGAGGCCTCTTTCTCCTCCTCTCTGCTGTAAAGGCATCCATGCCTGACCATTCTCTGCCAGGCTCTCAGTTGAATAGCCTTTGCAAAGTGAAATATTATTTAGGGAAGTTCCTGTGATTTTTAACATATCCAGTAAAGTTGACATCTTTGGAAAGCTGCATTTTTATAAGACTTATTAATTTGTAGCATCTTGGCTTACAATCAGACTTACTGAAGTGACTCATAGAGCCCAAGAGAATTACTCAGTAGCATTTTAATGAAATAAGTGAAAATGACCCAGAAATGTTTTCCTCTGAAATACGTGAGGGTAAAAAGTTGAAGTGAAAGAATTCTCAAATATGTTCAGGGCATTTTTGGTTTTATCCTGGATGTACTTCAGTGAAATTGTTTGGCCTTTTCTTCAAACTGTTTTAAAACACCAAGGGAAATGATCAAAGAAAGACAACTCTAAGAAAATTTCATCTAATCTACATTGGTATACTTCAACATTGCTAAGAAAATCACATTTATCTTTAGGAATTATATTCACAGCCTTTGATCTAGAGCATAAAATGATGAATAAATTTGCATACACATTCCTTAGGAGCCATGATGTAAGTATGTATCTTACCTCTCAGACCCAATGACTCAGAGGTATGATTCAATACACACTCCTTACACAAAAGATACTGGAGCAACAGAGGGGGTGGTAGAACCTTATGCTCTTCAAAGAACATGTTATCTTCCACCTTTTCAAAAGAAATACATAGAAATTTATAAACCCTTGGGAGTATGATTATTCCTTAAATGTAGGGTCTGTGTGTACATCTTATTTGCTTATTATTATTAGTCGTAGTATTATTTTGGCCAACTTAAGTCAAGATAGCAAA
The DNA here is from genome assembly GCF_964341445.2 of Mesoplodon mirus. Classification (NCBI taxonomy): domain Eukaryota; kingdom Metazoa; phylum Chordata; class Mammalia; order Artiodactyla; family Ziphiidae; genus Mesoplodon; species Mesoplodon mirus. The sequence continues at coordinate 135,116,667 of NC_138983.1, read as the reverse complement.
GAAGTTATCACAGTCCATAGCCTAAGGAGTCATACATAACTGGGTTTAATTTTTAGCACCTATTTATTATTATTATTTTTTTAACTTGGATACATTTACCTAACCTTTCCAAACCTTGCTTTCTTCATTTATAAATTTAAATAAAAGTAATCTATCTACTCTACAGGTATGTTAGAAGATTACGTGATAGAAATGTAAATTGAGTGGCACATAGCAAATGCTCAGTAAATCAATATATGGTGCTTATTACATTGTGGACACAAGAAAAACAACATAACTAGTTATTTTGTCCTTAAGTATTAGGAAGAGCTGTGCTGAAATCTGTCCAGTCTCTGTTCATACCAACAAACTACAATTACTAAAACACAATTGCCAAAATGCTACAATTACTTTTGCAATATTATATTTCATTTTAAAATGATAAAATGCTTGGCTAGCCAAGACACAAAATTGTGAGTTACTGGATTTATTTATCTGGTGTAGGATTTCACCAAATAAAATACATCAAATAGTATTGGGAAACTAGAAATAGGCATTTTAAAACTAGAATTTACATGAACCCATATGCAACAAATGTAGTTTTGTGATTTCTTGATTCATGGATAAAAGCATTTCAAATCTCTGCTTAGAGACCCTTGTAATTTACATCAGAACAAGAGCACTGGCATTCAGGTTGAGAGGAGTATTATATATCAATGTTAATATCTATCTTCCCCTTAGATTTAATATGAAAGAGTTAGGAAATAATGTATATATGTTACAGTGTAATCTCAAAATATAATGGATTAGCTCTGTTTTTTTTCTTGTTTCACCAATTACTAATTTTGCTAGAAAACTGTAAAAAGAAAAAAAAGTACAGAAAAGTTTTAATGAGTTATTTTCCTGTTAACATTTTAACATTTAATGAGTTCTTTTTCCTGTTAATGTTTAAATCAGAAAAAACACCTAAAACCCCATCAACCATTATCAATTTCTTTATTATAATTAAATGTATGTCATCTTTCAATCATTTTCTTGAAAAATATTTTTCATGACTTTACTGATTTGGTTGTAGAGACACGGAGTTTAGGCAGTTCTAAGGAAACTGAAGGGAAAAATATCAAGGATAGTATCTGAAATGCAAGCATAGTAGAAATTTAAACATAAGGCATATGATTTCCTTTGATGATTTTATAAACAGAAAATCATGTCATTCATTCATCCTTTTATTTATTTCTTTACCATATGTCACTTACTGTGCAAACTTCTGATTCCTGATTTTTCTATGACCTTATGTTTTTTAGCTACTGTTTTTATAAATAAGAGTTATCTAGTGTCCTGGACTTCTGCAAATGTGTGAATTTTCCAAAGAGTATCATAATTTAGTATCTGCTAAATGCAGCTTGGGAAGCTCCAAATGAAACACAACTTAGGAACTGTGCCCTGAACCTTGTTTATCATTAATCTAGAGATAGATAGCCTTTTCCAGCTAATGTGAAAACTCAGGCATTGAAATCCATACACACACACAGGGGCACATTCATGCTCAAGTGTTTTGCTGAATCAGCTGAATGAAATGATGCTTTGGAGGCAAACTAACTGCTCTGTCAGCTACACATCAGATAATTGATGCTATTTATGATAGAAATGAAATTGGAGACTGAGAAATGAACAGCAAAAAGTCTTCCTTGGAATTGTTTTGTTTTCTTTGGAAAAAGGGAAGGAGCCAGTGACTCAGTTTGGCATTACACTGACCTCTTCAGAAAGAAATATGCCAGATCCATGGGTAAAACCGACTAACCTGTAAGTAAATGTAATATTAAGACATATTTCATGATTGACTGTTTCCTGGCAATCAGATTTACTTTAGGAGAAGACAATGGACAAGTTTGAACAGGAGAAAAGAGAGAGAGAGAGAGAGAGAGAGAGAGAGAGAGAGAGAGTGAATACAGTATAAATCTGTTCTAAACTCTTTTAAAACAAACTCAAAAATCATGTCAATATTAAGAAAATTACAGAATGCCTCCCAGACTCTTAAACATGTATTGTGAACTTGAGATTTCACTTGACTATGCAATATAAATTATACAATGTTGAATGTATGATGTAGTCGTGAGACTATCTTCAAAAATAAGTTAATGATAATAATAACTGTCATATCTTAAGTACTTCCTATTGTTTTAGATACCTTATGTAATATAACTAAATTAATCTTCACAAAGGAATCAAGGGTTAACAACATCACTCCCTTTGCAATTGTAGAACAGGAGGCTTGGAGATGCTAAGAATAAAAAGGAATAAAGAAGTCTCTATGTTGCCCTGTACTTGGTAAAACCACAGCACGTTGAAATGTTTGGGAGGTGAAACTGCCTGTAAAGACCCAGGCGACCATAATAAAGACACAAGACTCTTCAATGATCTTGGCAGAGGGAAGACTTCTTTCTTTGTGAATGACGAAGATTTTAGAGACTTAAATTTTTATTCTGGACTCATTGTTTCCAAACTTGCTTTTCTGTAAGGGCTGTGACATGAGAGATGTATCAAAGTGCTGTGTCTGCTGTGACTTGTGACCTGGAGTCATCAACCAGCGCTGGTTGCGTCGGCGTGTCGTGAATCAGAACCACCTACAGGGCTTTCTCAAACTATACAGCACAGTCCTCCAAGGTGATAAGACAATTCCAGGGCTCTGAGAAGAAGACAGAGCTGACCATGCTACTATTTCAGAAGGGCTTCAAAGGATCCTGAAGCCACACTGTCAGGACACCTCTGCCCTGACCCACTTCTAAGTGTCCCCTTTCACATCACTGGATTTGCATTAAGCCCAGGGTGAGTCTCTCAATCCTGAAATATTTCCTGAGTAACTTCATCACTCAAGGACATCGGAAGACCTTTCCTTTCAAGCTTGAGACTCCAGCAGAAAAATGGGGGCATATCCCTCTGAGGAAGCCCCATGGAACTGCAGTGTAGACTCAGAAGCACTCATGAAGAGATGACAGATGATCTGAGACAACAGAGAGGGCTAGAATCCAAATTTGATAGTCATACATCATCTGGAATTAAATATCTTACATCAAAAAAATGTTTATACAGGACATTCGGTCATTGTATGTTTATGTTTGCGTCTAAGTGTGTGCATGCACCCCGGAGAGATTAGAGAGATTCTGTGTATATGGCAATCATGTTTTTAATTTCCAAGACCTCTTTCTTGTTTTCTGATTGTTGCTTATACATAGCTTCCTATTCCTGTTATAAGTTGACACCTACACTTGAATTTTGAGAACACTGATTCAAATTATATTCAATTATTCAATTGTTTTTTTTCCCATTGTGCGTATATGTATACCTGCATGTGTGTATGTATTTATGTGTTTGTACAGAGAGATCAATTCCTTACTCAAATAAAGAAAAGTTGATCGAATTTAAAAACTAAATTGCTTCTATATGAATACAAGGAAGAATGATGTTGGTGGCAGACATGAGGGCTCCTGCCTCTCTTATCTGACATCTGCTTTCTCATATGCTCTTTCTTTTCTGTTTTAGCTGGCCACCCAAGGCCACTTCAACCCCCTGTTCCTGCTGAGCTCTTCTGTATAATGGGTGTGGTGTGTGTGGATGCCTAGGGAACACACTGGGCCTCTCCCCACTGGCTACTGTTGGCAAGTGAACTGTGTGTTATGAGCACTTCTCAGTAGTACTGGTATCATCGCTACCCTTTCCTGTTATATCTAGAGGTCATTTATACACATTAATTGTTATTGTGTGATCTAATGGTCCATGATAACTTCTATCATTTACTGAGCTTCTATTTCATGCCAGAAACTTAACAATACAGTCATATTTAATAATCTCTAAAATCATATAAGGTAGCTGTCTAAATCCCATTCTATAGATAGAAGATCTAAGGTATGGATATATTAAGAAACTGTCCAAAGACCCCACAGCTAGTAAGTGATAAAACACTGAGTCAAACTCTAATCTGTTCGATTAAAAATCCGCTCCATCCAGACTTAGAAAAATGCGTGTCATGAACTTCCTTAATCATGTATTCAGCAAACATTCACTGAGCACACACCACGTGACAGGCACTGCTCTAGGTAATGAAGACTCTCCCTCTGCCCTAATCACCCGGACAGAACTCTGCACCTCTGCGATCCCTAGGATGCTCTAAGCAGCATCCAGACCCTATTCTAAACCCATTGCTAAGGATTAACAGTCATCTGTGATTTAAATTCAGTAGCTTTGATTTCCTATCAGTCCCTTAGAGGGGTATAATATCATTCCCACTGGGTCCCTAGAATTTCCCGTTCTTACTTGCCTTGTGATTGCAACTTACAATTCTGCCCAAGAAGAAAAGTTATGAATGGTTCTTTTCCCTGTTCTTTTCCCTCCTCCCACCTCCGCCTCCCAACAGGAACAGCTGTTTTCTATTATAAAAGAGTTTGACAAGGTGCTGGTCTGGAGCAGTGTCCCTTTGGCAGGTAATTTTGATGAGGCCCAGAGGTAAGGGGGTGAGTGTCTCAGATGGGTTTCCGGTCCTGTTATCAGCCCCCTCCGGCACCCCCAGACATGGCTGCCGTCTGTACATGGGGCTGATTTCTGGCTTGGGGCCCATGCTTGCTGAGAGCATCAGTCATCTGTCAGGGTTAATCCATTAACTTTTTTCTACTTAAGCCCAGAGCTTGGATATAAGGCCGACATCCAGCCCTCTGGCAGAGAACTTGGTCCTTGAACACCGAGTAACCCTGCCAGTTCTGACTGGGCACTCAAGCTTTGATTTGGTTTTGTTATTTTTTTGTTCTTGATTTAGGAAAGTAGAGTAGCAATTCCAAACATTAAGAAATAAACAGTATAGAAAAAAGACAAATGCTATGTGAGAAAAAGTTTCCCTTTACAGCCAAGCTATCTGCAGAAGAGTGAGCCCAGTAATGTTTTTGCACAGGAAAATCTTACCTGTGTCTTCAAACCACTCTTTATATTGTCCTTGATTTTCAGGAGAAAAAAGGGTACCCTAGCCACAAAGCTCAGTTAAAACCATCTGAGCTTTATAACTTGGGTTCTATTCTATTTACTGGACTTTTGATGAATGTTTCCAGGAACTGGTTTTCACTCGCACTCAACTTTACTGTTTAGATGCAACAAACAGCTGGGAACTCTAATAAGATTTATCATTAAGAAAGAAATTGTTCTTGCCCTTAAGTGGCTTTGCTAGATTTGAATGCTTTCTTTTTGCAAAGAACACCGGATGTCAGGAGACTGCGGTGCTTATTCCAACTCTGTGATTAATAATAATACTAACAATAACAAAACATGACAGTAGCATTTAACATTCAGTAGCATTTAATACTAACAATATTTATCAAGCTCTTACTTTGTGTTAACATGGAATAATGTGTGCAATCTGATTTAAACTTCACCACAATGCTGTTAAAATAGGTATTATTATTTTCAGCCCTCTTTTACAAATGAGGAAATTGAGGCTTAGAGAGATGAAATAACTTGTCCAAGGACAATACTTATTAAATACTGAAAGCAGAATTTATTGCCAGGCTTATCTGTTTCCAAAGCTCTTATCCTCTGAACCAGCCTTCTTAACAATTACTATACAACCTGGGACAAGACATGAGCTCACTTTCCTCATTTGTAAAGCAGGGTTGGGGGCAGGGGCTGCAGGGCATATTTGTAAGTTTCTTTATAACTCCAAGATCCTTAATGGAAACAGACAGGATACTGTGACAGACTCTAACCTGTTATATGAAGCTTATATTAGTAGTGATGATAATGATACCGTAATGAATTTATAGACTTCTGTGTGAGTTACAAAACCCTTTGATTTCATTACTGCTATGAACTGAATGTATGTGTCCCCCAGTAGTCATATGTTGAAGGTCTAAACCCCAGTGAGAGGGTATTTGGCCTTGGGAAGTAATTAAGTTTAGATAAAGTCATGAGGGTGGAGCTCCCATGATGAGATTAGTGCCCTTATAAGAAGAGGAAGAGGCCACTGTTCTCTCCCTCTCTCCCGTTCCCTCTCCCCCTGCCACCCCCACCCTCCCCTCTTCCTGACCTTTTCTCCTCCTTGTGAGGATACAGCAAGAAGAGGGCTGTCTGCAAACCAGCAAGTGCGTTCTCCCCAGGTGCCTTGAACTTGGACTTCCCAGCTTCAGAACTATGAGAAATAAATGTCTGTTTTTTAAGCCATTCAGTTTGTGGTACTTTGTAGAGCAACCCGAGCAGACTATTACCTTATTTGATTCTCACAATTAATCTCAGTACTGAAATGGATAGAGTAGCTACTACTATTTGAGTTTTACACATAAGAACATTGAAGCTCAGAGGTTTACTTGCTCTGAGAGACTCACAAGTGTCTGTAAGTGTCTTCAAATGCTGCCCTGAGCCTCGACATTCTCCTTCCCTCATGATTCGAGTCTACAGCCTGTGCAGATGTTGAATTCTACATGGGAGCTTTTCTAATGGGACTTTAGACTGTTTTAGCTGAATTCTTTCTAGGTAGCCAAACGTATGCATCCAGACTCAAACTTTATTCTATATACAAATGCCCTGTTGCTGGTTTCAAGTGGAATATACTGGGGCACAAACTTCAGAGATGAGTTGTAATAAAGATCTGGGACCAACATTTAAATAGAACATTTTACTCATGATTCTCTAGTTTTCATAAATTTGAGAAGAGTCCCTTTTCAGGCTCAGAAATATAAACTCCAGAAATCCTTTCCTCTCGTAGTCCTGCTCAGATGTGAAATCTCTTCAGTTTCTTCAGCCCTGCTGACGGGCTCTTTCAAAACCTCAGAGCAGTCGAGCTTGATCTTGGGCAGAAACAGCACAAATGTATCAATTCCCCTGAAACTTCATCATGGCTGTCTCTCTGGGTTCTGGCGAAGTGGCCTCTTTGGATGGGTATCTGGAGAGGTACTTGTTTGAGACCAAAACTTTGGGATCTGATACCTATCCTGATGATATTTCCATGCACATGTGTATCCATACTTGGCACTGACAAAATAGAGAGATGTTTTGTTGAAGCCTTCATTAGAGAAGTAATCTGAAAATTCTCTGCCATTCTCACCATCTTGATCCTGATGGATTGGAGAGAGATTAGGAGGAGAGAAGGCAAGAAGCTCCGTGCTAGATGGAACTTCCTGTCTGGAGGAAGGTCAAGCACATTGGAGCTCGAGAGAGTTCCTCTTGCTCCCCATCTTGTCCTCCTCCAGACACTCCCAGAAAACTAATGATGGGCTCCTCCCGCCCCCGGAATGTGGTTGAGACACGACAACATACACATCAATGACCTGTCTCATTCCTCCCTTCCTACCGTTTTACCTCTTCCCCCACAAAACACTTAGTGTTTAGTTGTGGGTATGACCCTCGACCTTGAATTCTGAGCCAGACCCCATTTAATCCTCTGTGTTCTCTTTGAGGAAACGACAGAGCCAAGAGGGTCCAATGACAGATACTTTCTGGTCTGGGCTTAATTCCCTTGCAATTCATCTCCTCTGCTTTGACACAGTGTCTCTGGGGGAAGTGCCCCTCTTAACCAGCATAGACATTAAGGCTAAGTGGACAAATTACATGTCCTCCCCAAAAGGCTCCCCAGTCTGGGAGAGTGAGCAAAACTCAGATTTGCACACACCCACACTTCTTTCACATCACATATTAACATTCTGGAATATTAGACTTATCTACTTCTCTTTCCTTCAGATATAGATAAGATGAATGCCTGGCAGTTAGGTGTGTGGGAAGGCTTGGTTGAGGCTAGAGAATATATAACAGATGGTGCAAGTGATAAGGAAGGAGCACATGACGGGACTAGAGTGGGGGCCCCTCTGGAAATTTGGATTGTGTATGGTCATTGATTGGTGAAATACATACACACACACACACACACACTGGAAGTCTCAAGAGATAGGCTTCTTTTTTCTTTCTTTCTTTCTTTTTTTTCCTAGTACTTCTTTTTTCTTTTGCAATTACCCCTCCATCATTTTGTCAGTTTTTCTCACAACTTTATATTGCATTGTAAAGTTAGTCACATTAACAGCACTAAAACTAACTGACTTAGGAGACCAAATACTACTATTTAAAGAGCACTTGTAAATACTTTGCCTTCAGGGACTCTGGAGAGGCCCAAATGGCTTCAAAACATCTTTCCTTAGGGTGCCTTAAATTTCACAACTAGAAATCCATTTCTTTGATTTCATAAATCTTGACATCCTAATGACAGTAAGGACCCTAAGAAAGTGTTCAGGCCTTAGACAAGTCTGGATTCAAATTCTTACCAACCACGTGATATTTACTTTCATTTGTAAAATGGAGACAATAAAGTAGTACCAACCTCTAGGATTATTTTAAGAATTAAAGGAGGCAATGCCTAAAGTGCTTAGCACAATGCCTCCTTAATAAAGTCATCAAATCATCTTCATTGCTGTGCTCACCTTAAACACACCTCAACCTATGGTATGTGTCAGTGAGCTCCCCAAGGCAAATTCACAAGCGTTATCCACACTAGACTTCACCCACTCCAGTGACAGGATCTCACTGCCTCCTGAGATTGCCAAATGAGTTTTCAAAAGTTATAATTGTTAGAAATGTCTTTCTTAATAATAATCTGCCTCCCTCAAACTTCCATATGTGGCTTTCATTAGAAGCCCTGAAGCAAAAGAATACAAGCCAGTGACGTTAATTTATGTAATGTTCTCCCTTCTTTTTCTTCTCACTTGTTTCTGGTGTGATACACTTTGGGTGCCCTCACCATGTAGGCTGTTCTGCTTGTATATGTGCTGCCTCTCAAAGTCTCTTAAATATTCTAGGTCAGAAAACCCTGTAGCACTCACTAAGCTCCTTGAATGCAGGCATTTTTTTCATTGAAAAAAAAAAGAATGTTAATTAATAAGTATCCATTTATCCATCAACAAAATGGAAAAACTCATATTCTTTCATATTTTTTGTAGACTTGTAAAAAGTGAAAGAACAATACAGATGAAGCTGAGTCTTTACAATCTCCCCACTAATTGCATTCCCTTCCCTATCTGGATTAGCCATTAAGAAGTATTTGGTGTGTATCCAATTCCACATATTTACTCTTTAAATGTAATATAACATAACATAACATAATATAATATACAAATGTGCGTGTATGTTAGTTCATATATATATACAAAAATAAACTAAGCTATCTAATTATTAATACTTTGTAGCATTATTTAAATTAAATACATTATATGTAAAGTTTTCTAATATGCTTTACATTCAGTATTATATTTTAAAGATAGATTTATGACAATACATATATAGTTTATTCTTTTTAACTGCAATGAAAAGGAATTATATGAATATCCCACTATCAGTCTGTCCATCCATCCATCATCCATCTAGCTACTCTATCTATCTATCTATCTATCTATCATTTATCTTCACTATGCCTTGACACTTGGATTAATTACTTCTACTTTTTTTGCTACAGCAATGTTGCAGTGGACCCCTTGTATATTATTATACATTACTCTTTTCAAGTAAGTGTGCACAGTTTCTCTTGGGCAAATACACATGTGCACACATTCTCATCTTGGATGGCTGTCACAGAGTAAGTAAATTTTGGGGTATTGTCATTGCTCTTCATGGTGGCTCTACTAATTTAAACTGTTGTCAAGTATTAAGTGAGAATTCATACCTTCCCACATTCTTGGCCAAATATTGGTATTTTTGCCAGTCTGATAGGTTTGAAAGTGTAGCTCATTTCTTCAATTTCCCTGATTGTTTGCATAATTGAGCATGTTTTTATACATATTTTGCACATTCAGCTTCTCTTTTCTATTAATGATGCATGAAAATACTTTGCCCACTTTTTTTCCAAGTTCTTTGATTTTTTTGGCCCTATGGATTTATATTTCTCTTTATATTCTGGATCTAGAATTATATATGCTGAACATCCCTCTTTTCAGGGACCTTTCAGTTTTGTTCACATACCTTTCTTCATGAAGTAGAAGCTTTAAGTGCAAAGCGCTCAGATTTCTCAGGCTTTTTCTTCTTCATTTTGACTTTGTGTTTCTTGTTTAGTAAATCTTTTACTGTTCTGAAATCTTAAAGATATATACCTACATTTTGTCTCAATAGCTTTACAGTACTTTTTTACATTTAAATTTTAATTTATTTTATTTATATATGAAGTAAAAATCTATATCAATCAATAATTTATAGATAAAATGTATCATATGTATGTTATAACTAGCTCAGAGCAAATTTATTTAAATAGTCCATTCTTTTACTTCACTAATTCTATCTTCATCCATGTCCAACTTAGACTTCATTCCCTTTATTGAGTGTTTATTTTAATGACTATATTTTTCTTTTCTTTTCTTTTTTTTTTTTGCAGTACATGGGCCTCTCACTGTTGTGGCCTCTCCCATTGTGGAGCACAGGCTCCAGATGCGCAGGCTCAGTGGCCATGGCTCACGGGCCCAGCCGCTCCGCGGCATGTGGGATCCTCCCAGACCAGGGCACGAACCCACGTCCCCTGCATCGGCAGGCAGACTCCCAACCACTGTGCCATCAGGGAAGCCCTATTTTTCATTTTTAAGGTTTTGGATTGGTTGGTTTTCACATCACCTACTTTGACCACCCACCTGTTTTGTTCCATAGTACTATTTTTATTTTATGACACTTTTCTCCCCTTTATCTTTCTTAAGAATCTTAAAGACTTCAATGTCATTATATATGTTTCCATTCGTTTCCTTATTTTCTGAAGTAAATTTTCATTTGAAATGATTTATTTTGTTGGCTCTCTTTTCTGGGTAAATTTTTCTCTTGTACTTTGGCATTTTTACTTGCAACCCACCTTGTGTAGGAGAGGTTCCCCCCTGTTTCTCTCTCTTTGAACTTATTCCCTTGCCCTGCCCCCCCCCATTGCTCCTTGCCCCTACAAACCCCTTTCCTATTCTCAGCAGTGCAGAACTAGGTCTTTTATTTGTCTTCCATTCTCCATTGTGACTGGGACAGCAGGAGCCAGGGGCTGATCCAGCAGACCAGCACTTCAGAGACACAACTCTGTGCTAAGCTGTGTGCCCAGGCAAAGCAATGCTGCATTGTGTTTTAACCTCCTCTTTCTTACCATTGATCCCTGTGACAAGGAATTTGGGTTTTGTCCCATCCCGTGCACGGCAAAATCCCACAGGATTTAAACCTATTGCTAAGCATTTTATTTCCTTTCTGATCCACCATGAGGTTAGTCTTAGCTTATGAAGCTAGCTTTGCATTTTTTTCATTTAGAATATAATTTAAAAATATTAAATATTCAGATGGGAGGGTATGTGCTGACCAGAAATTTGGTATGTTTTATTCTTTAAATTTGTTTAACCACTGCCAAACAAACTGTCTGTCATGAAGTAGAAACTATATCTATTAATCAGTCACAGTGAATGAAGGAATGAGTAGAACAAAACCATCAGATTTCCTTTTGTGATACAGCAGTCTGGAATAGACCAGAATAGTGGTCCCTATCCTGTTGTATCAGAATAGATCATTCTGATCTGGAGCTTCTGATTTTTTTCCTAAGCTCTCCAAAGATAACTCTTATACTCAGTGATGTTTGGGAACCATGGATCTAGAGGAATGTGCTCTGAGTGAAGGAGTCACAAAGCATGGTATTCAGTTCCAAATCTTTTTCTTAAAATCCATCTAAATTTGATTAAGATAAGACTTCTGGGCTTTGATTCTCCCAAATGTAAAATTAAAAGGTGATATTGTACAGTTCCTAAGAAACCTTTACATTTTTAATATATGTCATTCTAGTATTAGAAAACCAAATTATTTCTGTAATTTTGGCATCTACATCTCACTCTTGTCTTGGAATGAGATTATAGTCAGTAAAAACCCATAAATATTGATATTTTTGTGTGTCACCAAAAAGCCAACAACTCTCCAGTGTCTAAATAATTTTTGTATCTAAGGAAAGGTCTTTATATTTTTCTTGCTTAAATTTGTTTTAATCTTGGTGAACATTTTTTATTGAACTACAATATATAGAAAGATAAATGAACATATTCCAAGTGTGTAGTTTAATAATATTCTACCAACTACCCCTGTGTATCCAGCACCCAGATCAAAGAACAGAATATTCCCAGTGTCCCAGCGGCCCTCCCTTTATATTCCATTCCAGTCAACACCCACCTCCCCTTGGGTAATCTCTATTATGACTTCTAACAGATTGATTTTGCTCTTTTTTTGTACCTTATCTATGGAATCACAAAAATGTACTCATTTGATCAGGATTGTTTTGCTCAATATTATGTTTATGACATTCATGCATATTTTATGGAGTTATAGATCATTAATTCTCATTGTTGCATAGTATTCCATGGTATAAAATATATTGTAGTTTACTTATCCAGTCTACTGTTGGTGGGCACCTGGGTAATTCCAGCTTTGCCTGGAACAGCACTACTGTCAATATTTTAGTGTGTGTCCTTTGGTGAACCTGTGTTTTCATTACTCTTGGGCATATAGCTCATAGTGATATTACTAAGTAGTAGGTTATGTGTATGTTTAGTTTCAATAGATTCTACTACACAGTTTTCCAATGTGGTTATATCAACTTAACCTCACACCAGGAGTATATGTGTGTTCCAGTTGCTCCATCTTCCTGCAATACTTGGTATTTTTTATATTTTTCACTGTAGTTATTGTGGCATCTGTATTGTGATATCATATTGTCATCTAATTAGTCCTCACTGATGATTAATGAAGTTGAATATGTTTTTGACATGATTATTGATGGTGTCTTCTTTCGTGAAATGTCTATTCAAGTCTGTCCATTTTTCTATTGGGTAATTTGTCTTTTTCTTAGCAATTTGTTAGAGTTCTTTATATATTCTAGATATAAATCCTTTAAAAATACATTTATTATAAATACTTTCTCCCACTCTGTGGGTTACATTTTCACTTAGTTGTGTCTTAATTTTTAATTTCCAGAATTTCTTCATTTTTAATTAATTTCAGAATGTAAAATGTAATTTCAGAATGTAAAATGTTCTCAGTGACTGTACAATACAACATTTTTCCTTTTACATCTGGGACAATCAAAGCCCAGAATGGCCTTAGGTCAATTCATCCTAACTTCAGATTTTCTTAATTTTTTTTTTTTTGGTTCAGTTTATCATTCTTACCTTTAAGTTTAGCACTTTTGTCTCCTGTTTAGCAAATACTTGACTATTCTAAAGTTATGAAGATGTTTTTCTAAATTGTCTTACCATTAACATTTAGACTTACAATCTGCAGTTCATACAGCATTGAGTTTTTGTTGGTTGGTTGGTTGGTAAGGTGTGAAGTAGGACTCTCTCTCTCTCTCTCTCTTTACCTATATCTACATTATCTCTAACTATATCATCTATGTCTACATATTTGGAGATATATTGCTGTAGATAGGTAAGTATATACATATGTATGTATAGTTGATCCTTGAACAGCATGGGTTTGAACTGCCTGGATTAACCAATACGTGAAATTTTTTTCAACAAATGCATACTACAGCACTACACAATCTGCGGTTGGTAGAATATATGGGTGCAGAACCAGGGATCTGGATCTACCTATGTTAAAGTTGCACTGGGGGTCAACACCCCTGATTTCTGCTTTGTTTAAGCATCAGCTGTATATATGTGTGTGTGTATATATATATATATATATATATATATACACACATATGCATATATATATATACATATACATATCTATTTACACATGTATACACACATCCATATATACACACATATTTGCCAGAATCATTTTTGTTACACATTCTGTAGTCTAAATTTAGTAATCACTCACTGCCTCATATTTCCCACAAATTTGATCAGTGTGCCATTAATGTTAATACAAAACACTAATGCAGTTAATTTAAAATCAAATCAGTAAGACATATATTCCAGAAGTCCTCTGCTAAAATGCAAATTCATTTGGAGAGGTAGCACACTGAAATTGTGTAAGACATCTTAACGCTAGTGGTGATACATAGATCAGAAAGCAAGGTGCTTTTAACAGCTCTATGAGAGATTCATGAGAAATAGTTCTGAAAAAAGGGGTAGTCGTGAGCGTTATCCAGCTTTGAAGCATTGCTGGAAAGGCAGGTCTGGGCAGGATGTGGCAGTGCTGTGTGTGACTCTAGTAAGTTAGAACCAGAGTGACAGAGAGCCCTGAGATGGGAGATAGAAAGGCAGCAAAAAAAAAAAAAAAAAAAATATATATATATATATATATCTTGTCTTTAAAATTGTATTCAGGGCTGACTAAGAGTAACTCATTGTGATGATTTGTTTTTTCACAAATGCTCTAGCAGGGGACACTGAATGTTGCCATCTCACTTTGTCTCAACTTGTCAAGCCAGTCTCTACATGTCACCTGGTCTTTCCTGGGCTCCATTTCTCCTCTTGCATGAAGGGAGTTGGGTTAATAGCTATCTTGTCACACTTTATACTGGAGCCAACTGGAGTTGTAGGGCTGTGAGACCCACCAAATGAGATTCCATTTCCAGGCGTAAATGATCTTCACTGCATCTCAGAAGACGACTTTGTTCAGCCACTTTAACTACCATACATGTTTGTGTGTGTGCTTGGCGTTTAAGGATGCTCTCTGGGAATGGCATCCATGATAGCAGAATGACCCAGCAGCTGCTGAGTTGACAACCTATATGGAGACAGAGATGTCTCAGACAAGGAGGAGAGAAGGTGGGTAGAGGCTGTTTCGACCCCTGGCTTTCCACAGTGAGTTAGTTTTACACTTACTCATGTGAGGGGTGTTTGGCCTGTTTTTAGACTAAGTATATGTTCACGGTATATATACATATATTAACACTGATCATTTTGTTTTTACTGGAAAAATATCTTCTAGAGTAAATTGCATTAGGGTAATTTAATTCCTTCATTAATTTGCTAGAATAATTTAATTCCTTCATTAATTTGCTATTCAGAACTAAACCACTTCAAATTCTAAAAAATACTATCCTACTTTACTGAAATTATTTTCATCTGGATAAATTCTTTTTAGCATAAATTTACAAAGAAGATCTAATTTTTGTTTTAATCAAATTTTTCTTACATGCAATTGTGAGCTGCCTTTTGTGGCCATGATTTCTACAAAGTCCAAATTTCCCATGTAGAATTTTCAGATCCAAATTTGTGAAGATATTTTTATTTTTCAACACTGTATGTTGTATCCTGGAATAGAAATACTCTGAATTCCACTTGCAGCTAAGGACTTACTTGAGCACAAGAGAGGTTAAATCTCCTGACTTAGGGTTTCTTTGTGGTTATTTAAAGGAAATCAGAGATGAGCATCTCCTGAGCTCAGGAGATTGGTTTTTCAGGGAAGCATCCAGAGTCAGATTCCTGTACTGAATAGGCTTTGCTTGGCTTCCCATGACCTGCTGATACCTGAAGAATTTTTAAATACTAAGAGAATGACTTTTGTTTATAATAAAAAAGAATGCAAGATTTGCAGGGTTTATTACTACGGACCAAATAATAAGCCTCTGAATTCTTCATTTTGGATAAAGTTTTCTCTCCCTAGAAATGCTCAGCACTCTTGTTTCTTCTGGACCACATACTTTTTCAACAAGCTTTGGGAGTAGAGAAACAAGACCTCTTTCCATATCCACCTGCTTGAAAGATGGAAGCCAGGTAGCAGATCCTGCATCTATACAGATCTGTGGAAACGACACATGATCATTCATTCATTCATGGTTTGAAAAGCACTTCTTGAGCAGCTGGCATACACAGGAATCTGTTCTTTATGTTGTGAAAAATACAACAAACAAAACAAACAAAAAACAACCGATCATGATACATTCTGTCTCTCCTCAGGGAGATAATATGAAAGGGAATTTAAAAAAGATGAATGATGTTCATCTCAAGTCAATGGCACAGTCATTACTGTGTAAATTCTCACGGGAGGTGCTCAAGAGTACGGAGAAAATCTGAACATCCACGTGCAAAGTACACATTTTATTTACTCCGGGTGTAAATAAAGTCATGGAGACCAAGATACTGAGTGTGATAGTCAGCTGGAGGCCACAGCACTCATGTGGAGGAGAGTTGAGCTTTGAGAATTAAGGTGGAAAAGGTAGATGGAGACTGTACTGTGGAATGCTTTGAATGTAGAGTCAATAATTTCTCTTCTCTAATGAGCAATTGTAGGTTTCAAGGAATTGGGTTCTTCTGTTAACTGACAAAGTTCTGAGGACCAGATATTTTCTACTGTCTTAACCAAAGTGAATCCTCTTTGATTGTATGATGAAAGCAAAATTTATGATTAACCTGGGGAAATGGGCAGGAAACCAGAAATAGGACACCAACGTGACACAACGAGAGATAATAAGTTTTATACACATATTAACCGATTAACTTGCATAACGGCTCATAATAAACAAGGAAGACATGATAAACATTGTCTGATTTTACAAATGAATACACTGAGGACCACAGGGGTTAAAGGACTTATTAAATGTTACACACCAGGTAAAACGACAAGCTCTTACTGACCCCCAAGCTTCTTCATTTTAGTGAGTCTTTAATATAACAAATCCATATGTTCCAAAAAGCCACCAATCAGACATACTCTAAAATTTTCTGTAAACGGAAACATTTATTTGAAAAGAGAGTGGCACTTATCTTGATCCACAGAAGCAGAGGTGAGTGGGCAGGATTATGGAAGATCCCTTTGCAGAGACTTAAGAAGTCGGGGAAATATCTGCTGACGGTCTGAATACCACATCTTAAACATTCCTGTACACGTCAGCATCTTAAAATGAAGAGATGTTATTTGAAACCTAGTGAAAATGTAGCCAAACTCACTCAGTGCTAACTTTCCTCCTTTCTAGTAAGTGAGTAATTTATAAAGGCAACTTATTTCTTTCAAGCCAAGAGGGGTTGGCTGAACAATCATTATAACACTTCTGTGTTCATAGGATCAAGGCTATATCCTTCCTTATTAGGAAATGTGGGCTGTCCCACCGTCAGTGTGCATTGGCATCTGATACTCTGACCAGGCTTTATGCAATACAAACTCTTTCCTGGCCTCATGAATGAGGCAAATGACCCCTGGGATTCGCCTCGTGAAAAAAAGACTTCTAATCTAGAGACTTTTAGTTTAAGCAGACCTTGAGTTCTCTCTGGAGTCTCGGGAATACCATCCAGAGTTGCTTGGAATTGCTTCTTCCGAGGCTTCTTGGTTGTAAGATTCTTTTCAATAATTCCTCCTACTCTTCCTCTCACCCTACACTGTGCCCACCATTAGGGACACACAGACGTAACTCAAGGCCCATATGCTTTGGTGACAGGTGTACATCTTGATGCTGAGGCAAGGACAGAATTCTAGTCTCTTGGCAGCAGCTGTGGGCTAAATGTTAGAGATGAAACTACTTAGCTCCTCAGCGGTGGGTCCCCTGGACCATTAGCGGTGGTTTGTTTTCTGGCTTTCAGTTTTTCTTCACTTTTTATTTTCTTCTTGGCCTTTTTTCCCTTCACAAAACTATTTTCTTCTCCCACCTCTTCTGATGTTCTGCTCTCTGCACTCTGGTCTATCCCTGGATCAAGTTAACTGCCAAGAAAGGATCTTCTAAGTCATTTTCTCCTTATTGGGGATTTCAGGGAGTTCAGGGCCAACATAAAAAGATTTCAGACCCTGGGAAGAAAGCATCTCTTGTTTTGATTCATCTTTGATTAACTTGCTTATTGAATAGCTGAAAACTGGCAGAAAAAAAGCACATTTTCTCTAACAGCTATTTTCAGACACGCCCTGATGTGTCTCCTTTCCCCATCTCTCATTACAGCTCAGGCATATTTCATAAATCTGCGGTCACTTTCAGGCATGTCAGAGTCCATTTAAAACAAATTTCACATTCAATTTTACTTTTTCCGTCTATCCAAATTCAGGCTTAACTTTTGTTTAGAGAACTACTGTGTGTGTGTGTGTGTGTGTGTGTGTGTGTGTGTGTGTGTGTGTGTGTGTGTGAAGGAGAGAGAATTTAATTTTCCATGATTCTTTACTTCCTCTCTCTGCTACTTCTGACTTTCTAGAGACAGGGAAGGGAACTTTAAGGGAAAGGAGAAAAATGTTATGGACAGGTGTAAAGGTCATCTGGCCACTGCTGGACCTTCTTCTTCTCTGCAGTAGCAGCCCTCCTGGACACCGTCCTGCCTTAAGAATGATCCAGAAAAGAAGCAGGTGTTGATTTCTATACTGGTCTATAGCTACCAAACCCCAGTGCGTGCACATCACACCTGGAGGAGTTTCCTCAGCTCAACAGCGGTTCTGATATGGTATGCTATCATGTGATACCTGCAGCTCAGCTTCATCAAGCCAGTGAATAAGTTCTTCGTCTTCTTGGGCCACTTCAACCCTCTCTCTTCAAGTATGGATAAAGCGGAGGAATAAATCCTTCCTACGGGAAGGAGAGGGGAAAAGCCAGAACATTTTCTCCCATCCTCTTCCTAGTCTAAAAACTCTTTCTAACCTATGAATTCCTCTTTCTGGCCTTTCACTCCCACCCACCCACGGCACGCTGTGCAGCATGTGGGATCTTATTTCCCCCATCAGGGATTGAACCCATGTCCCCTGCACTGACAGCATGGAGTCCTAACCATTGGACCGCCAGGGATTTTTTTTTTTTTGGCCTTTCTTTTCTAGAAGCTAGTTGCTTCCATGGAAGCTAACTGGCCGGAGGGGCACAAGACTGATTCTACTATCTTTATTGAGCCCCAGAAGGCAAATACTGTAACTTTCAGAAATCATCCTTAAATGTAGAGCCCCTTTCACCCATTGTTCCTAAATTTGAGACTGAGGGAAGAGGAAAATCCCATTTAACATCCTGTTAATATTCTGTTTAACATTGTTTGTATTCCCAGACCCAACACAGTAGGAGTTTATTAAATGGCTGAATGAATGAATGGTTAAGTAAATAAAAGAAGGGGAAAAGGAAAGTCATTTTGGTACAGGGATCTGACTATAATACAGTAGTAATAGCAATTCCTTTAAGTATCTATTGTTGCATAATAAATTACCCCCAAACTTAATAGCTTGAAACAACATTTATTATCTCACAGAGTTTCTGAGAGTCAGGATTCCAGCAGCAGATTACGTAGGTAGTTCTGGCTCAGTGTCTCTCACAAGATTACAGTGAAGATGTTGGCCAGGGCTGCAGGTATCTGAAAGCCTGACTGGGCTGTGGGATCTCTGTCCAAGATGGCACCCTCACCCGCTGTTGGCAAGGGTCTCCTTTAGTTCTTCACCACATGGGTCTCTCCAGAGAGCTGCTCACAACATGGCAGCTGGCTTTCTTCAGAGCCATAACCAGAGAGAGAGGGTTGGGGGAACAGAATCAGAAGCCATAGTGTCTTCTAGAACCTACTGTTGGAAGAGATGTAATTGTCAATTCTGGCATTTTCTATCAGTCACACAGACCGACCGACTCTGGTATAATGTGTGGGGAGAGAGCACAAGGGTGTGAATAACAGGAAGCAGGGCCCACTGAGGTTCATCTTGGAGACCAGCTACCACAACAGTCTGTTCATATGCCTTAACTCTTTGAAGGCTCATACATTCAATGACTGAGAAGAAATGGATGAATTCCTTGAAAACTACAAACTACCCAAACTCAAGCATGATGAAATGATTGACTTGAATAGTTCTAAGACCATTAAAGTAATTGAATTTATAATTAAATCTCCTGAAAAAGAAACATCCAGGCCCATGTTTCACTGAAAAAGTCTACCAAACATTTAAAGAAGAATTAACAGCAATTTCACACAATCTTTATGAGACTAGAGTTACCCTGATACCAAAACCAGAAAAGAGAATACAAAAAAGACTACATAACAAAATCCCTCATTAATGTAGATGCAAAAATATTCAATGAAATATTACCATGTTTATGAGTGAAATGTACCATGTGTAAGTGGACTTTATTCCAGGTATACAAAGCTGAGTCAACATTCAAAATCAGTCTGTGTAATCCACCATATCAACAGATTAAAAAATAATAACCAAATGATCATAATAATCATCATAGAAAAAAGTATTTGAGAACATTCAAAACCCATTCATGGAAAAAAAAAAAACTCTGAGAAAAATAGGAAGAGAAGAGAACTTCAACTTGCTAAAGAACATTTGAAAAAACCCTTCAGCTAACATCATACTTACTGGTAAATGACTTTCCCGCTAAGCTTACCCTCTAGGATTAGGAACAAGGCAAGGATGTCTGCCCACTGTTCTTAATCAGTTGAGTATTGGAAGTTCTAACCATTATAGTAAGGCAAAAAAAGCAGCAGTTTTGAAAGGAAGAAATTAAAATGTCTCTATTTTCAGATGACACAATTATTTACACAGAAAATTCCAAGGAATCTATGAAATAATAACTTACAAAATCCTCCTCAAGGTAGTAAAGATGCCAATTCTCCTTATATTGATCTACAGGTTTGATATAATTTAATAATTATATTATTCTAGATAATTTAATTATTATAATAATTCAATATAATAATTGCTGTCTAAATCCCAGCAAGATATTTATAGACATACAATTTTATTAGGAAATTTATATGGAAAGACACTAGCCTAGACTAGTTAAAACAATCTTGAAGATAAAGAATAAAGTGAAGGAATTACTCTACTTGATATTAAGGCTTACTAATATAGAGTAATCAAGACCATATAGAATTGGTGGAGGGGTAGAGTTCAACAGAGAGAACAGAACAGATAACCCATAAGTAGATCCACACAAATACACCCAACTATTTTTCTTTTAATTTTATTGAAGTATAGTTGATTTACAATGTTGTGTTTAATTTCTGCTGTATAGTAAAGTGACTCAGTTATACATATATATTCTTTTTCATATTCTTTACCATTATGGTTTATCAAGTATATTGAATGTAGTTCCCTATGCTATACAGTAGGACCTTGTTTCTTTATCCATCCTATATACAATAGTTTGCATCTGCTAATCCAAAACTCCCAATCCTTCCCTCATCTACCCCTTTCCCCCTTGGCAACAACGAGTCTGTTCTCTATATCTGTGAGTCAGTTTTTGTTTTGTAGATAGGTTCATTTGTGGCATATTTTAGATTCCACATATAAGTGATATCATATGGTATTTGTCTTTCTCTTTCTGACTTACTTCACCTAGTATGATAATCTCTATTTGCATCCATGTTGCTTCAAATGGCATTATTTCATTCTTTTTTTATGGTTGAGTAGTATTCCATTGTATATATGTACCACATCTTCTTTATCCATTCATCTGTCGATGGACACTTAGGTTGTTTCCATGTCCTGGCTATTGTAAATAGTGCTGCTATGAATATAGGGGTGCATGTATCTTTTCGAATTATAGTTTTGTCTGGGTATATGCCTAGGAGTGGGATTGCTGGATTGTATGACAACTCTATTTTTAGTTTTTTGAGGAACCTCCATACTGTTTTCCATAGTGGCTGCACCAATTTACACTCCCACCAACAGTATAAGAAGATTCCCTTTTCTCCACACCCTCTTCAGCATTTATTATTTGTAGACATTTTAACGATGACCATTCTGAGTGGTGTAAGTTGGTACCTCATTGTTTTTATCTGCATTTCTCTAATAAATAGCAATGTTGAGCATCTTTTCATGTGCCTATTGGCCATCTGTATGTCATCTTTGTAGAAATGTCTAATTAGGTCTTCTGCCCACTTTTTGATTGTGTTGTTTGTTTTTTTTGTTATTGAATTGTAGGAGCTGTTTGTATATTTTGGAAATTAAGCCCTTGCCAGTTGCATCATTTGCAAATATTTTCTCCCAGTCCACAGGTTGTCTTTTTGTTTTGCTTATGGTTTCCTTTGCTGTGGCAACTAATTTTTTAAATTAAACTTTTCATTTTGAGATAAATACAGTTCATATGCATCTGTAAGAAATAATGTGGGGAGGTCCCATGTCCCCTTTACTTAGTTTCGCTCAATGGTAACATCTTGCAAAACCATGGTTTAATATCACACCCAGAAGAGTTCTGTGGCTGCAAAGATCCTGTGTTGCTCTTTTAAGCCACAATCCCCTCCCCCTGCCCCCAACCTAAAGAATGTTATATAAAGGCTTAAAGACTGCATGGCCTAAAGAATATTACATATGTTAAATAGAATCACACAGTATGTGACCTTTGGAACTGGCTTTTCTTACTTAGCATAATTCCATGGATACAAGTTGTCTGGTGTATCAATAGAGAGTTTGTTCTTTTTTAATTGCTGGGTAGTACTCCATGGCATGGATGCACCAGTGTGTTTAACTGTTCATCCATTGAAGTCAGATGGGGTGTTCCAGTATTTGGCCATTATGAATAAAACTACCCTAAACAGACTTGCCAGCTCACACAATTGTGTGATAAGCCAATTCTTTAAAATAAAAAATATATAAATAAGTAAGTAAGTAAGTAAATAAATAAATAAAAACTGTGTGTGTGTGTGTGTGTGTGTGTGTGTGTGTATGTGTGTATACCCATATCCTCTTGGTTTTGTTTCTCTGAATCCTGACATATACACTAATTTTCCTATATTTACTACTGAAATGTCTGCCTTAGGGAGAAGATGTTGCTAATTTAGTCAGATTCCAGAGCCCAATTTAGGTCAAATTCCCTACTACTTTGAAATGGTAGAGCTCTTTCTTCTTGTGTTTATATTTCTTTTGTTCCAAACTTGCAAATATTCAAATATTTTACACTTATTTGCCTTCCTATTGGTTGAATGATTATAGTTATTCATGGCTGCCTAGTTCAATAACTTAACAGCTCATTGAATGTCAGACATAGAAAAGATCTTCGAAATTTAATCCAAATTCTCTCTTAACAGAGGAAGAAGGTATTGACTGCTAATCTTAGAAATGAGATAAGCAGACATGTTTTCTCAAGCACAACCTACATTCCATTCTTCCATCTTTTTCCTCAGGCCAGTGGTCTCCTCCCCTCCCTCAGCCCCTGAAAATGGTCTGATTCAGCCATCACAGAGTGAGCCAAACTAGCTCCTGGGATGAGGATAGACAATTGTGGGTGGGGTGGAAGAACTAGCTACATTTTGTTCTGGACCCTTACCATGAGCTAAGGCATCCGGGTTTCCCAAAGCTAGGGTGACCATCCATATTCTTGGATTTTTGGAGCCCTCTAGGAACTCTGGCACAATTAAAACTAACATATTCCACTTGGATTCACATGTGGTTCAAATGTGCCACTTTCCCTGTCCCAAAACAACAAACTCAAAACATTCAAGACACCTTAACTTCCAGCAACGACTGATAGAATTTGTTTCCCCTCTAAATGTAGTTTTATTTTTGAACGCAAGCCTTGTAGAGACTAATGCACAGATTATGAAACTTGGCACAGAGAAAGTGAAACATGGTGTCTCAGATTTAGTGCTGAATTGGGACACTGGCTTTCTTCTGGGAAGTGTGACCCTTCATTTCATACAGTTTCATTCTTTTAGCTGCCACTGGATATCCTGTTGTTGGGGGGAGGCGTGTTTTGTATTAGGAGGAGTAAATTTGGGGTATGGAGCAAATATATAGTTATTCTTAATGCCTAGAAACAGACTGAAATGCAGTTTTGTAGATCTTACAAAATTTTTCTACAGAGATTAAAAAAAATAATTGTAGATTCTTGAGTTTTAATCACACTAAGTTTTGTGCCTAAGTCTTTACTCCAAAATTGGCACACACATTTCTAAAAATAAATGGGTAGAGTGTTTCATGGCTAATTAAAGATTTTCAAACACAGCCAATCAATGGATTGTGGTATTAACTCCACGAAGCTTGTTGTGTAGCAACTGGGAAAACTAAGGCTAGAGAGAGCTTTGTCATTTCCCAACATCAAATCAGTAGCAATCAGTAGACTTGGGTCTTAATCTAGATTTACTGATTTAAAATTTTATGTCTTTCCACTGCAGATTTTTGGCCACATAAATATGAGACAAAATATCAGGTCAAGCAACTGTATCACTCTTTCTTCTCTTTATTTATGGTTCAGGGGAGATCAGCTCTCCTGAATTTTAATTCTCAATGTCTAAATTTAGTATAAAGAATTCTAATAATGCTTTATTTTTATATCTGTGAAATAAATGTCTACCATAAAATTTGGGCTGCTACCCCAGCATCATAAATAATGGCTATGAAATTCAAGTGCTTACATGATTTATGCTACCTTGTTGGCACTCACCCATGACTCACAACTCCAAGTCAGCAGTTTTAAATCTCACCAGTCCCACCTCTCAGTTGGGGAGTTCCCAGGGTTAGTGGACTTCAGAGCCAAAATGTTCCCTGAGTGAGCTTGAGGGTGAGTGAGTCATTGCTCTGGGATGAAGTTTGACAACCATTCAGTTTAGGTGGAGTCTATTCCGCACCCAGGTCAACAGAGAACAGAAAAGTGACTCACTCTCTAGCTCACCCACCTACATGAATGTTACAAAATCTGCAAGCCTTCCATTTATAAAAGTTTGACTTGTATTTCTAATTGAGTCATTGATCATCTACCTAGGACTTCTGAAGGGCAGTATTGGGAAGGTGAGTCAGCTTGCTTATCACTGTTGGCTTAAGCTGGCTGGGAGGTTAATCTTTACCTAAAAAGTATATACCTGGAAGTTGTGGTCAGTCTACCCATCTAGGATACCTCTCAGCACTTATGCTGTCATGGGTCCCAAAGAAGTTTGCTTTTCATCCCCTCCTACCATGATAAGGTCCATATTTTTGCTCAAATTTGAGCCCTTTCCCCTTTTTCAACCTGTAAAAACAAACTTTCTTATCCTAAGAAAAGAGATCACAGTAAAAGATGGCTCGAAGACTTTTCAGAAATCAAGTAGCACTTATGAAACACTACTTGCTTATATTACTGTTTCAACAAATCAAAATCATGTGGATTAAATTTCCTTGCAAATAAATAAGGAGTCACTAATGAGGAGCTGAGTTTGAATTTTGCCAGAATTACAGAAATTTAGTAAAGATATGCAGTGTTTCTTGAACCAGATGGACCCACTGTTCCACACCAGAAAGTAAAATAGATCATAAAAAAATGTTCCAATATATCTTGATTAGGCATTCTGAAATCATTTTCAAAACTGACCAGTTATTGATTTGGATTACAGTTAAAAATGAACAAGTGCAGTAATTTTTATAATTGATATCAACAAATACTATTTAGTTAATAAAAAATTCCAACAGATACATAAAAAGGTACTCAACATCAGTGATAATTAGGGAAATGCAAATTAAAACCATAATGAGATATCACCTCATGCCTGTTTAGGATGGCTATAATCAAAAAGACAAGAGATCACAAATACTGGCAAGGATGTGGAGAAAAGAGAACTCGTGCACTGTTAGTGGGATTATAAAGTGTTATAGCCACTATGGAAAACTGTATTGAGTTTCCTCAAAAAAATAAAAACAGAACTACCATATGATCCAGCAATTCTACTTCTAGGAATACATCCAAAGGAAATGAAAACACTGTGTGGAAGAGATACATGCACCCCTATGTTCATAGAAACATTATTTACAATAGCCAAGACATGGAAACTACATGTGTCCATTGATAGATAAAGGGATAAAGAAGTTGTGATATGTACACATATACATATGTGTTACTCAGCCATGACAAATAAAGAACTCTTGCTATTTTCTATTTTTGACAACATGGATAGTCCTCTTGAGGGCATTATGCTCAGTGAAATAGGTCAGATGGAGAAAGACAAATACCGTATGATCTCATATACATGTGGAATCTAAAAAAGCAAAAACCCAAACTCATAGAAAAAGAGAGCAGATTTGTGGTTACCAGAGGCAGGGGGTAGGGGAAGGGTGAATTGGAAGAAGGTGGTCAAAAGTCCCAACTTCCAGTTATAAGATAAACAAGAACTCAGGATGTAATGTACAACATGATGACAACAGTCAATATTGCTGTATGGTGTATTTGAAAGGTATTAAGAGAGTAAATCCTAAGAGTTCTCATCACAGGGAAATTTTTCTTTTTTCCTCCTTTTCTTTTTTCTTTTTTTGTACCTATATAAGCTGACGGATGTTCACTAAACATACTGTGGTCATCATTTCACAATATATGTAAGTCAAACCATTATGCTGTGTATCTTAAACTTATACAGTGCTGGATGTTAATTATATCTCAGTAAAACTGGGAAAATAATAAAACAAGAGACATAATATTTATTATGGTTTATTTTTAATTAAAAAATTTGTAAAATAATTAACAGAAAAACCTAATGATGTAGTTAAGATTCTTCTTATTATTTTGTAAGACATAAGCACCATACTTTATTTAGCTGAAACACTATTTATTTGAGTGTGAATATAATTACTATGAAAACCTTCAACCATAATTTATGTTATTAATGTTTTAAAAAATTTATTTCTTAACGAAAAGAATTGACAATTAAAAAAACTAGGGACACATATTTAAGAGTCCAAGATACAAAGAACAAGTCATTGACAAAGCAAAGCAAGAATTGAAAATTTCTTCTTCTGAGTCCCCTAGTCAATTTTTTGCTATCTATCTTTATACTAATGGTAATTTTAATAATGACGTGATATTAATAATGGCACATATGATGAAAATAGTATTAAATGTGCTAATGCAACCTTAATGAAATATAAAAACATAACTTTACATCCATGCTTAGAAATGGGTTATTTAACTATTCAACAGTGAGATTCATCCAGCTAAAATATATGCAAAAATAGATGCTAAACTGGAGGAATTATGATCTGAAGATGATTAATAAGATCATTCTGTCTTTCTCCAGCCACGTTACCAATAATATACAAGTAACTACAGACTATAATTTGACTTGTTCTGGATAATGTTGGCCAAAACTCTTGAGAGGAATTGGATAAAACAAATGTTTTTATTTTTATAATGCATTTTGTCCCAAAGCCAAGACTTACAGGATTTTGCTTGGAATTACATTCTGTTATTTGCAAGCAAAGAGTTCCCTTGGCTGTTAGATTGGCAGAGCTAGTAAAATACTGCTCATCTGAGGCTATTTAATCTTAGAACTCTGAAAAGATCCAATCTATTACTGCTGCTAAATTTAACCTCATGTGAGCCAGGCCCTGGGGCCTGAGGTGCACCATTCTTCCCAGTATGGAAAGTGAAAATTTCTTCTGCCCATGGTTTGGTTAACACACTCAAACAGAATCAACATGATAGAGTCTGTCCTTATGAAGGCTGATCCTTCAGCTTTTTGTTACTTCTTTAGTGTCTGCTGTGTATTCAGGCTCGTTGTGAGGTCCTGGGGATACTTCTGCTTCTAGGGAACTCAGAGTCTAGTAGTGGGGAGAAATGCATAAACAAATGATCATGTTAAAATGTGAATCTTATTAGAGAAGTAGACAGAGTGCTATGGTATTTCAGAATTCAAAATGACTAGATATTTGCGGTTGGAACTGGGGTGGGGTTGTATCATGTATGTACTGCTAGCTAAACACACCTTTCCAGAACTAAGTGGCTTAAAACAGTTGGGGTTTATTTGCTCATGATTTTGCTCTGGGGTCTGGGCTGAGGCACACACTTCTTCTATTGGTGTTTCCTGGGAATTACTCATGGTGATTCTGCTAGGGTCAGACTGTCAAAGAAATGTATTCACATACTTGGTCATTAGGTTGGATTCCCAACTGGGCATCTCCGTTCTCCTCCATGTGGCTCATCCAGCAGATTAGACCAGGTGTTTAATAGGGTGTCTGCAACTTTCCAAAAGAGTGAGAGCAAAAACTGCAAGGCCTCTTGACCTAAGGCTTGGCAGTTATACAATGACACATCCACTGCATTTTATTGGAGACAGCAAAGAACTCGTCTATTCCAGAATCAAGAATGGTGGAAATCATCCCCACCTCATGATGGGAGGAGCTGAAAAGAAATTGTAGCCATTTTAGCCACCGAGTTTAGTTAGTTAGGGAACATGTCAATAAAAGGCCTTTTAAGGTGAGTCTTTAATGATTTATATTAGTTTCCTACGTAGGTGTGTGTGTGTGTGTGTGTGTGTGTGTGTGTGTCCGTGTGTTGGAGCAGCAGTTATTCCAGGAAGGACAGAGGAAGCTCTCCAAACTGAGTGATTAACACGAACACAGGATGGTGCAATGTTTGTGACATTACAAGTAAACATATCTATAGATGAATACAGAATGTATCATAGCTACCAGGGGTAGGGAGTGACCAGAAGGGGAATAACAGTGAAGGGAGGGACAGAAATGAGTCTGGAACGATAGGTTAGCAGATTGTTAAAGAGCTTATGTGAAAGGCTGAGTGACTTGGAATTTGTCCTCTAGGCATTGGGTAACCAGGAATCGTTTTTATATCAAGTTTCAGGCCTATGTGGCCTGGGAAGTCACTGAATAAGAATCTGTTAAATAAATAAAAGCAGCTTAGTGATGTAGTCAGATTTGCTATTCTTAAAAAAATAGGATGAAATTAAGTCTGTGTAGACTTGGAAATGGTGTGTGGTGGGTGAGGATAAGAACTTCATGCTGACCCTAACAAATAGCAGCAAGCTATTTTACAGGGGACCAGCTCCTTTCAATGTATTTATTATGAATATTAGGTCAGCTTTATACCTTTAATGTGCTATTTTTGAAAACCTCATAATAGTGGTGAAGGGCTCCTGAGATATTTAAGTTGATTCATTTTGAAAGATAAAACACAGCCAGAGAGTAGTGACCTCTCAATACTGTCAGGAAGTAGGTAGAATGAGCAGAGATGGTAGATTGGGAAACAGATGAAAAACAAATCCTTTATATACAGTGCCTAGTGGTTTTTTAACATATTTGGAAGAAATATAAATGCTTTTAGTTTGTTTCCTCATTGGATTTTCAAGATGGGCCCTGAATAAAGTTTAGCAAGACGTTGAGAGAGAAATGTTAAGAGAGTGTGAAAGACCAAAAGCCACAGTGAAGGCTGGACATTCAATCCACGAATATTCCAAACCTACCGTAACCGTTCAGAAATTTATTAAATTATCCTGCACTGGGCAGAGCTGTAGTGTCACAGAAGGCTTTGCCACTTAAACCCTAGTTTGGAATATTGCCCAGACTGGATATCTTTTTTTTTTTTTTCCTATAATAAAACTCCTTGTCAATGAATCAACCAATCCAGGGCTGGGATGGAGGCTCTAAGATGTATTTTGCTCTCAGCCAGTGCATAATTGGGATTGCTTGTCTTATCTGCCAAGTGAACTTTGGGTCTGCTGGCCAAACGTATGCTGGCCACATGTGAAACAGTATCTCCCTGCCAAGCACCAACCACAGAAAGTCATCATTAATAATCTCATATGAGTAGACAATGCGGTGATTGGTTCCAGCTCTTTGCGTGCTGGGTTTCAGGGGCAGCTCTGGCCAATGAGAGGTGTATTAGAAAGCCCCACTCTGTCTGTAGATGTCATTAACAAGTGCAATGGATGGACAGCATCTGGGAGGAAGACAGAGCCCTTCATCAGCTGTTGGCAGAGAATCCTCTGGCTGCCTTTTCCAGCCTAGGAGCATAATATTGCCTGAAGCCTAAAAGGCAGGTTTTCCTCTGCCTCATTAAGGAGGTGCTGTAGGAACCAGAGGAGTTCAGACAGAGCTCCTGGGCTTTCCCAAGTACTCCTTTCTACTCCTAATGAGAAGCTGTTGCTGTCTTTGGCTGATTCCATTTTGGTGAAGTCTCAGCACACCGTATGCATTCAAGGCTGCAGCTACTTAATTTAAAGGAGAGTCATGAGTAGTGACAAACAAGAGGACAGAGAAGGCATCTTGCAAAATACCTCCATTCCTACCGCCTTCAACTCATTTTTAAGGGGTAGAGAATTTAGCAGCCCCCAATGAGAAATTTCTCAAATGTTATTATGAGTTTCTCTTCAGAAGGGTCATCTGGAACCATGTGATAGCGATTAGATTCTCTGCATAGACTGGCGTGTTTCACACACAGACCAGTCCTTGACCTCATTGCCATCTCCAGTCCCAAGCAGAATTAGCACCACTTAGCTGAGTTTCCATAGCAACTGGGTAAGTTACCATGTAACAGTGCATTGTTTGTTTAAAGACTTGCCTCTCACATAATTTTCGGAACAACTTAACTTACTCAGACAAGTATCCTCAGCTCCTCAAAGAACAATCAACACAGAAAATGCTTCACAATATTTGTTGTACTGTTGAATGTAGAGACTGACATTTGTCAATGGAGGGACCCACCTTTCTGCTATTTCAACTTTCTTATTGTTTCTAGTATCTCCAAAATACAAACCAATAAAATGTAAGAACCGAATGACTTAATATTGCAAAGTAATTAAGAGCCCAGATGTTCTAGAGTCAGATCTTGGTGTGAATCTCAGGCAAAACGTTGCTTTTGCAACTTTAGGCAGGTTATTTAAAATGTCTATAACCACAGTTTCCTTCTTTGTTAATTAGGTTAATAATATTACCAAAATCATATAGTTTTGTGAGAAACAAATAATGTACATAAAGTGCCTGATGTAAACACTGAGCAAATATTAGCTATTATTGTTATTACCATTATACCAATTAATTACCATTATCTTCAAGTGTAGGATCCCATATCGCTGTCATTTTAAGGTTGATATTATAGAGGGCTACCATATCGTTTTACCAACTATCCTTGTAGCCATTGCTGAGTGTGAGAAAAGGTGTGGTATGGCCTTTTTCCAATCACTCTTTTATTTGTAAAGACCCTCGAGCTCTTTGGAGAAGACACATTATAAAGCTGAAGAATTCTAATTATTTTTGGCACCAGCAACATCACCTACAGTCAAAGTAACTAGGGATTCCACCAAGGATTTTAACAACCTTTAGAAGGCAGCATTTCCAGACATCATCACGTCACCAGGAAATTCAGTTTTCTGCAGTAGAGTGTGGTAATGTACTTAGCCGTAAGCCTCTTATTTTCAAACAATTTGCGTCAGATTCATCTGTGTTAGGAAAATGGAAATAAAAAAAAATTTGAGTCAGCTAAAACTGATTGTCTCCTTTCATTGGCTTCTGGGATTCCACTGCACACAAACAACTACAATGCCAGCTGGTATTTCAGCTGGAAACATCTGCGGGACCCTAAATCTTTTCTTGCATCATTTTTTTTTCTTTTAAATTTTTTCCCTCTTCTGTTGGTGATTGCACTCATTGAAAAAAATTGGGCTTGGAAGAGAGACGGTTATGCCCACAGATGGAGTGGAATAATAAGATACAGAACAAAATACAGAACTAAGGTAATTTTTGGATAATTAGGACAAAAGCTAAATTTACTTAAAATTTTCAGGTAATCACAGATAAAATAGCACTATGAAATCAAATAAGTTTTTAACATGTAGACATCGCCCAGTGTTTTTGCCACAGCTCTCAATAAAATCCCTTAGTTCCACAAATTATTGATAAAAAATGTATTGATCAGTGATAAAAGGTACATAACTCATAATTTTCCTCTGATAGTCAGTTGATGCAACAATGTGGGAATATCATATTATTATGAGAATATAGCATTTTTGATGTGTTTATATTATATAACACTATAGTCATATAATAATATAAATATATTATTATATTTATTTCAATAATGGCCTTGTGGTAGTAGGGTATCTGTTTCACTGATGATGTTCCTTTCTCATCTGATTTACATATTAGAAGAGAATGAATGCGAATCACCAAGCTATCCTTGGGATAGAGTCATTGATCAGGTGTCGGTTGAGCATCATTTGAGGATCACTTGTTCTTTAAGGCCCCTGAACATGAGGGTGCTATGGAGAGTCCGGTAGCAATGAGTTACCGCTCAGTACCCAAGAATAAGCATAGTACTTCCTGAAGTCCCTGCCCCCTAAAATGTGTGCAAGTTGAGAGAAAAGCTGAAATAGAGAAATACTCCTACAATAGTGTTTGTAAAAGTGAGCTTCATAGATCATTGCATCTGAAGTATCTGTAGGATATTTGTTAAAAGTGCAGAATCCAGGGCCCATCCTAGATCTGGACTCAATCTTTGGGTGTGGCTTGCTGCATTAACAGGCCATTTAGGTAACTATTTGGCACATTAATATTTGAGAATTCTTGACCTGGAAAGTCAGGGATTCTGGGGAAATGGAGAAAATGTAGGGATACAAAGTTTCCTAAGCTATGGATTTTCTCAAATGAACCTGAGAAATGCTTCTTGGGACTATTAGCATTGACTCGTAAATAAAAAGGCCATGAGGCTGCCAATAACTAAATAAATATCCAGTAGAAAGGCAAGAATTACACTGTTTCTATTAGTACTCTTACCCCCATTTGGAAAATGTTGTCCAGAAAACTCATGTCCTGGGAAAAGTGGGCATTATTACATTTTATCACTTCAAGTCACTGGCAATGTAATTTGTGATTATTTAGTTCTCTGGACTGCAAAGTTCTCTGTTTGGTTCTTATGTACTATAAGTCTAATATCTAGTTAGATTCCTTCTTTCACTTTCTTCCTAGAATTCAAATCTTAAAAAAAATGTGGAACAAATTCCTTCCCAGGCTAATGGAAAACAGTCTTCTACAAACTGTGAGTCCACATGTGGGAACTCAGGAGTTTATATACAGATGTATGTGCATGAATGGTTGTACAAAGAATTAGAAACCATTGCCAACACCATCTAATTGACACTGGTCACCAAGATCCCAAAGGCCCTAACATTGCATTCTTTATTCACTTTACAATGAATGTTGTTTATTGTGTTATCCAATTCGAAAGGGTCTCTGCATCCACCACTTTCGCAGAGATTGACACTTGCTTTGGAAATCTGTGCAAACATCCGTCATGAGGTTTTATTTTTTATTTTTTATTTTTTTTAACTGCCTTTTGTTTCTGTTATCTGCAGAATCTTTCTGGAGTCTGTAAAACATTAGGAGTTCAAAAAGGAAAGGTGACTGCAAATGTGCTTTACAGTTTGACCAGATGTGAAGCCAGTGTCATGAAATACATTCAATTATACTATAAATAGAAGGTAATTAATAAAATGTGCAGAATGCTAAGACATATCTCACTCCCTATTACTCAGTTACTATAACCACTCTTCCAGCAAAAGACAATTCTTGCAGATGTCAGAGAATGGATTTCATAATGGGAGTCTCTATATAATAGCCTGAGAAAATGCAGCTTCAATTGCAAACCAGAAGAGGCTGGATTTCTTTTCATTTTTCCCAAAAGTAATAAAAATGAAGACAAGAAAGAGACTTCTATGAAGAAGAAAAATCTCCAATCTAATTAAATATTTTTCAAATCTTGAAGTTAAAAAGCTATACATACATTGTGAATAATATTACTGGTCCAATTGGGCTACTATAGTTCCAATGAAATTTAAAATGGGAAAATATATTAATCTGTCCTTGTTAGTCAAATTACATGTCTTGTGTGAAAAATTTTCACCTTTTTCTCCCCCTATGATTTCAGGCTCAGACAGTAAGGACAATTTCTCTGTGTCAATTTCTTGCAGAGTCATATGCAATGAAATAGGAATTATGTCCAGCATCATGTGGGTAAGCCCCCCAAAGTTAATGAGCAAAGTTAAAAATTTGGAGAGGGCAAAATCTATCTATCTATCCAGCTATCTAGCTAGCTAGCTGTCTGTCTAAAGGGTATCAGAGATGAAAAATCCAGGGAAATATATAAGTTGCATTTTTGGGTGGCCGAATGTATACACTTTCTTGATAAAGTGCTTTCCAGTGTAAACATTAAACCAGCCACTTAACATTTGCCTGCTTCCACACTGTGAGAGAGTGGGCAGGCATGTAAACAGAAATGCAAACTGCCCAGAACAACATTCCTGCTAAGGACACAGAGATTATTCATCCAAATTCAAAATGAGTCCAGTGTATGTGTTTCTCTGACAGTATGGAAAGAAGCTTGCCCATTCTCCTCTACCTCTCTGTCTCTCCTTCCCCCTCTCCCCTTTCCTCTATCTCTGTCAGGACAAACTTAAATACTGTCACTCTCTGAGCATGATGATTGATGCCTGGGTATATCTTTCCTGTGGCTGGTCTAGGTTATACCAAGCTCTCATTTCCCCCAGCTGTTTCCGATGTAACTGTTACATAAGATCATACTTGCCTTGTTCGCTCCTTTACTGGAGGAACCGTTGTGGTTCCGTTGTCCCCAAATGTATTTCAGGACAAAACAGTACAATAGAAGCAGGAAGGCATTGCTTTGTGAACTGTTGTACAGCAAAGTCAAGTCAAAAGTTAAGAAATTATACAATACATTTGAAATATGTTGAGATATGGATAATTCTGGACTAAGAAAGACTATTGGTTTACATAAAAGATACCCTGATCTCACCCTCACTTAATTCAAGTGTTTTTTAGACATCTCTGATATTTTTTAATGATTTATCTAACAGCAAAGACTGTCATCAATTCATTGGATTTATGTCCCATTTCTATTAGCTATTTGACAGTATCTTCCCACTTTTTTGTGTATTCTTTTACCACATAGGCGATTCTCAAACACTCTTGAATGTGGTCACTTATAGTCAAGGCTCTAAGACCTACTTTAAAAACTGATGATGGAAGAGAGAAAAGATGTTTGTTCAAACTACCATGCACTTCTGAAAAATAAAAAAGAGAGGAAAGGAAGGATCAAAGGGAAGAAAAGGAAAGAGGAAGAAAAAGAAGAAGGGAGAAAGGAAGAAAGGAGGGAAGGAAGGAAGGAAAGAAGGAAGGAAGGAAAGGAGGGAGGGAGGAAGGAAGGAAGAAAACAAGAAGGAAGGACCGAAGTATGGATGGAGGAAAGATGGAAGGAAAAAGCATCAATACCACTGTCTGTGGATTACAATTACTTATGGAGGAAGCATCCAGAAATAAGTACCATTTGTGGCTGCTTGAACCCTGGGGCTGTTGTCATTTGGTTTCAAAATAAATATGCTACCTGAGTAAAAGACACAGTCTCAAGCTCTGATTCAGTGAACTGGTGTCAGGGTGGAAAAGACCCATTAAATCATGTCATTCCTTTCTCATTAAAAAAAGAAAAAGTGATCCCATAATATTGGTCTCCGGGGCTCAGTCCATTCAGATTTCAAAATATTCCAGGCTAGAAGGCTTCCACCATTTTCCTCAGACTATTTCATTATCCAGCTGATCTTAGACATAAGGAAGTTTTTCCAGTTATTATTCCCCAAGTTCCCTTTTATTCTAAATATCATCCCATTATTTACACTATTTCATTATGCCTCATTTTTATACCTTGGATTTTATAGCCTTCAAGTACTAGAAGGTGGTTGTCATTTAATACTCTTTATCCATCCCTTGGCCAAGAGAACACAAAGAGATATTAAGTTGTGCATTACTGCAGCTTTTTAAGCTCTATTCATAAATCAAGAATCCTAAAGTCTTGGGAAACAGGGATATGGTAAAAGGAAATTTACCTTTATATTTACATTTAGTTTTCAGTTCCAAATGCTTCTATCAACTGAGGTGTCTGCCAAAGTTCTGATCAAACTTTGTGTGTGAATGAAAGTAGTGTGTGAATGAAAGAGCCATAGGCTTTCCAGGTAAGAAGGAATCTTCTTTAAGCATGATTTGGACCACTTCTCCTTATATTGCTGAAACTTCTAAATATTTCTATCAAGTCATCATTCAGCTTTCTCTAGCAAGACATACACAGAGATAGAGAAAGATAACCTCCATGAAACATATTAAGCTAATTTTCAGATGCAAAGGCATAATTCACATCTTCCACGAGACTGAACTACATCTCCTCCCTGCCCTGGAGGAACAATAGCAATCATAAAACTGAGATTCTTTGAGCACTCACTCACAGATCAGGGATTCCGGAAATTCAATCTGCCTTATACAATTGTCATATCCTCATAAGATAGATTTATCACCATTTCAAAATAAGGAAAATAGGATTAGAGAATTAATTCACTCGCCCAAGCTCTCACAGGTTTTCACTGCTGGAATCACAGTTTGTAATTATGAGATGGATACAGAGATCCATGATAGTTTCACTGTATCACACCTTGAAGTAGGATTACACCTCAAAGCACTGAAAAAATACCTAATCACCATTGGACCAGCTTGGCTCTTCGTGGATAAAATTTACTTCTGTGACAAACAGCTAATTCATTAATTCAATATTTAATCAGGACCCAGTATGTGCCTGGCAATCTTTTAGTACAGGGGACACAGTTGTAAACAGAGCCGGCAAACGTCCTGTTCTCAGGGAACTCACATTCTAAATAAAATAAATACATAAGATGCATAGTTTATCAGATAGTTACAAGTACTATAGAAAAAAATAGAGCAATAAAGGGGGGATAGAATTATAAATTAAGAAATAAACACATTTATAGTTTATCAGACCATTTTGTGTGCTAAGGAGAACAATGAAGCAGGGAGGGAAGTTAGATAGGGCTGGAATGGTGAGGGAAATCCTCTCTGCTGGTGACATGTAGACCAAGAGTTAAAGAAGGGGAGAGAGTGAGCCAGGTGGATTCTGTGGGGCAAGCATGCTGGGCTGTCAGGTGCCAAGGCTCTGGGGTCAGTTGTCTGGTGTGTTCAGGGAAGCACAAGAGAGCTAGTCCAACAGGGGCAAAGTGTGTGAGGGAAAGAGTGGCAGACAGACGACACTGTCAGAAAGTGGTCTGGAAAGGTTCTATTGCTCTTTGTAAGCCACTGGAAGAACTCTGTTTTTTATTTTGAGTGAGATGAAAAGCTATTGAACAATTCTGAGCAGAAAGACATTATCTTATTTACATTTTTAAGAGTCACTCTGGTTGCTGTTATAAAAATGTGCTCCCTGTGGGAAAGCAGGCATCAAAACAAGGCCAATTAAGACTTAATAGCTAATAATGATTCCACATCATAACAACAGACATTTCTTGGAAGACTTTGGTACTTACTTTATATTCATTATCACATTAATTTTCACAACTTATGTGATGGCTATCATCATTGTGTCCTGTTTGTAATTTGTAGTTGAGGCTTTATGGAATTTTTATGGCAGTTGATCCAGTACACATGCAGGGGCATACTTGACTTGAATAAATTTAGTTGTTTTGAAATAAGTTTTAATTAATAGAATATGAATATATTTGAGGTTTTTATGGCAACTGGTATAGTAATTGGAGATGCATAGGAAAACAGTGATTCATAACCCTAAATGCACATTAAAATTACCAAGAGCTTTTAAATTGTACTGTTTGTCCTTGGAGATACTTATGTAAGGATTTGGTTGAGACCCAAGTGTCTGTACTACTTTAAAAAACTTTTTAGTATCTATTTAAGATAGAGAACACATTTAAAGAAACTCCAATCCCTGCAAGGATGTAAGATCAAAAATATCCAGATATTTTGATCTTGAGTACATTATTTTTTTAAAGATTTTTTTGATGTGGACCATTTTTAAAGTCTTTATTGAATTTGTTATAATTTTACTTCTGTTTCGTGTTTTGGCTTTTTTGCTGTGAGGCATGTGAGATCTTAGCTCCCCAAACAGGAATAGAACCCAAACCCCCTGCATTGGAAGGTGAAGTCTTAACCACTGGACATCCAGCGAAGTCCCAAGTTACATTATTTTTAAGAAATATATTTCTTAATAAATATATAAATAAACATATTTCTCTGTTCAAATTTGCCATCTACCTCTCACAAATTCATTGGGTCATAGTGTATGTATTTTGTGCATAAACTTTCTCCTGGCTTCTTCTTTTGCCCAGATTCCCTTACCTTCTTCGAAAAAAAAAAAAAGAAGTGTGTGTATCTACTTTTAAATGTATAATTTTAAAAAGTAAATTAGAAATACAGTCGTCGAACACTCCGCTTATAATTAATTCTTAATTAATAGCTAACCAACTACCTGGACCAACTCAAATGTTTATCAAAGAAAAGGAATATTGAAAAATACTTAACAAATGATCAGGTTTCTGTAAAGAGAGATATAGCACTTTTTGGACCTAGAAAATGTAGATGTTTTAAACAATGGGCGTAATGGCAGGAAGGGGATTCTTATGGGAGGAGGATTTCCCATTTTCTCACAGCTCTCCCTTTAGCCCAGGCTGTTTACAAAGACACTGGTGATAATCATTTCTTGTTAAAACTGGGGCTCAGGCAATAGCTGAGGGAGGCTGGAGGAGGTCAGGATCATAAGGCCAGAAATAGCCTTAAGGACATGCAAAATGGTGAGCTCTGTGCAGGGGATCAGCATGGGGAAGGAATATTCTACAAAAGGGCAGGGATCATTCAACAGAGACCAACTGCTGTAACAAACAAAGCCAACATTTCAGAAGCTTAATGGAGCAAAAGTCTAGTTCTTGTCCTGTCAATGTACAGTGTGTGTCCATGGTGGTGGAGGGAGCTCTTCTGTCCACTGCTCCACACTTAGTCATTTGGGGACCCAGGATTCCTCCAAGTGGTAGTCTTTGGACTCTGGAATGTTGGAATTCTCTACAAGGTCCATTACAACTTCCTGAGTGAAGAGCAAAGAGAGAGAGTAGAGAATCAAATGACAGCTTCTAGCGGCCAGTCCAGAAACCAGTACATGTAACTTTCTCCCTCACTCCTTTGACCGAAACTCAGTCATGTGGTCCCATGCTTTCCTCCCTTAGAGCAAAGGGAGGAAAATGGGTAGAATTATGTGCCACAGGAGCCCAGGGATGTGCCATTAAGGTAATCTTTATGAAAAGCTATTTCCAAATTATTTTCAAAATTGTAGACTGAACTATGTGGATTATATGCAGGAGATCATGGATAACTGATCTTTCAACATGATCTGATCAATGATCACATTTGAGCTAAAATATAGAGTCATTGGTATCTGGGAGAATAAGCATCAACTGCCGGGGATTGACTGATGTAGAAAGTGAGGTCCAGGGCTGGAATCTATCTCTGGGGAGTCCTAATGATACACGTGACTCAGAGCCAAGTGGTGAGCCAGGCTTAGAGGTCTTTCTCCTATCCCTGTTTTGGGACAAGACTGGAGGCAGAATCTGAGGAGAGATGGAATCAGGAGGTGGATGTTTCAATTTGTCCCAGCTGCAGGGATGGAGTGGGGTGAAGTGAGCAAAGATCCAAGTGGACTTTTATAGTTCAGATGGCCTGGACTCACCCTGTCACTGTAGTCTAGATGCTGGTTCTTTGGAGTGCCTGGAGCTATCTCAACTGGGACACGGTCCTAGTGCTCCACTGGCCCTTTGATGGTGGCAGGTGGTGGGAGGCAGTGTGGTTCAGAGGCTGTGTCCTCACCTGCTCTGTGCTAGTGAGAAAACCACAGCTTGCCTTGTCCCAGAAGCTTCTATGGGCAGACTTCATGGTAATGTACGTTAATATGGTCATGATCTCTTCTTACTGCAAGATGGGAAAATCCTTTCATAGTGTGCCATATCCTGACATTCCCCATAACAGAGTGTCACAGGTGTGTGTGTGCATGCATATGTGTGCATGTGTGTGTCAGAGAACTGTAGGAAATTAACTTTAAAACAATGTTTCTTGAGAGATATATGGTGTCCATCCAAGGATGGGTTATGAGGTTCTGCTCTATCTGCCTCAGTATAGAACTAACACGTTGTCCTGAATCTCAGACCTCCCTCCATTCACTTCTTATCACACAACCCATTTTCCAAGTTGGATGTAAAAAACCCCAATTAGCACCCTTTATGTCACAAAGGCAGGGGATCAAATACTAGTTTGGTATTTGTGTATGTTTTCCCAATGTGTCATAATATGTTTTATTGTTATTCCCAGTCAGTCATAGAAACAAGTTCTAATCCCCAGGCTTGGAACCAAAGAAATAAATTTTAAAATGAGTCTAAGAAGGAAAAAAAAAGATTTAGAGCTTAGATGAGTTACTGTGTTCTTTCTTTCTTTTGCCTCAATCTTATGTTTCAGATTTTGTTTTGTTTTGTTTTGTTTTTTTGGTTTATAAGGGAAGTTCGGTTGAATTTGCTTCAATAGTTTCTTATATACTTTTGTCCTTATGATAGGAAAATCTATTCTTTCTTTTTGCCCACCAGTCAGACAGTTGGCTAGTCAACCAACAAATGTTTATGAAGATCCTTTCATGTGTAAAGGCATTCTGTTAGATAAAGTTTGGAAGAAGAGGAAGATCAATTTAGATTTATTTTATATATATACATATGTGTGTATATACACACACAGAATATGTAGTCATGTACCATAGATAATTGTAATATGTAAGTATATATCATATAGAATTATAGTATATACAATATATTATATATATTTATATACATACATGTGTATATACACACACAGAATATGTAGTCATGTTCCATAGATAATTATAATATGTAAGTATATGTCATATAGAATTATAGTATATAGCATATATTATATATATTTATATATATACATATGTATGTATAAATACACACACAGAATATGTAGGCATATACCATAGATAATTGTAATATGTAATTATATACATATAGAATTATACTATATCCCATATATATATATATTTATATATAATTATATACATTTAGTACCTATTATATAACGGGCATTCTGCAGAGTATCAGATGAGATGGGTTTGTCACTTTGAAACATGGGCAATGACGATAGAAATTGTAAAAGTCAAGTGAAATGTCTCAACCAAATACTTTTTCAATAACTGCTTGTGAGCCTGCTCCCAGGCATCCGTCTTCTTCATGTACCAGCATGACCCTGCTGGGAAAATGGACCATGCAGACAATGGGAATGACTTTCACAGCAGGACCTAGGCTCTATGCCTGTCTCTAATAATATATAAAGAAGACTAGGCTGAGTTCAAAGATAGGGAACATCAATCCTTGATAACACACATTTTTTAGGATGGTGAGAGGAGTCAGGAATGTGTGACATGACGTTTAGGGCAAGAAAATGACAGATGTGGCTCCTGAAAGACAGGGCTCAAATTACAGTATAAGTGCACATTTTCTCCAGAGCTGGAAGTTTAACCCACAGCTCTCGCTGTTCCGAGGGAGGGGTGAGGTTTCGAAACATTTTGAGACATCCTGGCCAGGGGAGTTCTGGGATTTATGAAAAGCCTCAAATCACAGAGCACAGTCGAGAGTGCAGCTGAGTTTTGAAGTCAGAAATTCTAAGTCATATTTGCTTCATCCACAGCCATAGAGACATGGCACATCCGCCTTCTGTCTCGATCAGCAGCCCTCTCTCCCTCCTCCCACCCTCCTGCCTGGCTTGCTGTCTTGCCCTTGGAGCCTCAGAGGTCACCTTCTTTAGAAAATGTTTTTTCATGGCTCAGAGCATAGTTAGATGCCCAGCCTATGAACTCAAACAGCACTGCGCATGTACTGTGTAACAGCATTCTTCACACCGTGTATCTTTTGCTTGTCTACCTCAACCTCTGAATGATTTCCTCTGGGGATACATTTGGATCGTGTTTCTGGTACAGAGCTCAGTGCCTGGCAATACTACACCCTCCATAATGCCGGTTCACTATCAGATGAATCAGTGCCCTGTGTGTCTTCCAGAGCTTGGGTCTGTGTTAGAATGTGAGGCCTTCTGGGAGCCCTTGCCTCCCGTTCCTATGGAAACAGGGTGCTGCATTTCACTTAATGCAGAACATCTGAAAACAGGCCTGTGTGGGAGGAGCCCTGGAATGCAGGACGATGAATGGCTCATTAGTGTCAGTGAAACTTTCCTCCACGTGCAAAGGCACACACACCATTAGCATCTGGCCCTGAGTAAGTGGGAGATTCCAACAGATGTTGTAAAGTCTCCAGGGCCAGCTTCTCCTCATTCACAAAAATGTGTTTCTTGCTCTTCTCTTACCAGCCTTGAGAAAATAGGAGTGAAAATTTTAAGGAAAATCCCTTAAATTGAACCAAATCCTTCTCCTCATTGTGGCTTCTGGAAGGAAAGAGAAAGGAGAAAAGATGTACAGGGCATCACTGCTTAGACTGTATGTGTTGGCCACAGAGCCTGTGTGTGTGTGTGTGCATGTGTATGTATTTTGCCCTGTGTTAGTTTGTTAGAACTACCATAACAAAGCACTAAAAACCAAGAAGCTTAAACAACAGACATTTATTGTCTCACTTCTCTAGAGGCTAGAAGTCCAAAATCAAGGTGTTGGCAGGGTTGGTTCCTTTTGAGGACTTTGAGGGAGAATCCCTTCCAGGCTTCTCTACTAGTTTGTGGTATACTAGTTGTAGGCATTCATTGGCTTGTAGAGGGCCCTCTTCTCCCTATGTCTTCAAATCATTTTCCCTCTGTATGTGTCTGTCTCTGTGTACAATTTTCCTCTTTTTATAAGGACACAGTCATAATGGATCCAGGTTCATCCTAATGACCTCATCTCAACTTGATTATCTGCAAAGACTCTATTTTCAAATAAGGTCACATTTGCAGATACTGGGGGTTAGGACTGTAACATCTTTTTGAGGGACACAATTCAATCCATATCATTTATTAAATGATGTAAGGCCATTTTAAGGTAAAAATAAACTGCAGCACAGGGAAGATAACACATTTCATGATATTACATTGATCTGAAACCATCTGTTCGAATCTGATCTTCTTTTTTAATAAATTTATTTATTTATTTTTGGCTGTGTTGGGTCTTCGTTGCTGCATGCGGGCTTTCTCTAGTTGTGGAGAACAGGGGGCTGCTCTTCATTGTGGTCACGGGCTTCTCATTGCGGTGTCTTCTCTTGTTGCAGAGCACGGGCTCTAGGCACGCACGCTCAGTAGTTGTGGTGCACAGGCTTAGTTGCTTCACGACACCTGGGATCTTCCCGGACCAGGGATCGAACCCATGTCCCCTGCGTTGGCAGGTGGATTCTCAACTACTGCGCCATCAGGGAAGTCCCCCAATTCTGATCTTCTGCCTTTTCCATTATTTCATGCTCTAAGAAACAAAGAGTGAGAGGGAAAGGTATTCTGCAAAGAAGTTTTTCCATTCACAAAAACGGCAAAGCCAAATTAAAGACAGATGAAAGTGGGAAAAGTTATTACCCATTGCTAAATTTTTCTCTTTTACTGGTTTATTCCTAACTAAGGTTGTATTTCAAACTAAGATAGACACCACTGATGCTAGCCAAAACTTGTTACACACATTTATTCTACAAATATTCATTGAATCTGTGATGGACTTGCAGTATTCTTCTTTTTTAAGATTTAATTTTATTTATTTTTGGCTGTGTTGGGTCTTCATTGCTGCCCGTGGGCTTTCTCTAGTTGCGGCGAGCGGGGTCTACTCTTCGTTGTAGTGTGCAGACTTCTCATTGCAGTGGCTTTTCTTGTTGCGGAGCACAGGCTCTAGGGTGCGGGCTTCAGTAGTTGTGGCACATGGGCTCAGTAGTTGTGGCTCGCGGGCTCTAGAGTGCAGGCTCAGTAGTTTTGGCACACGGGCTTAGTTGCTCCGCTGCATGTGGGATCTTCCCCGACCAGGGATCGAACCTGTGCGCCCTGCATTGGCAGGCGGATTCCTATCCACTGCACCACCATGGAAGTTTAGTCTTGCAGTATTCTAAGAGATAAAAAGCAGAGAAGTGAACAAGACAAATCCCTGCCCTCATAGAGCTTACATTCTAATGTACAGAGACAGTTAACAAGCAAACTTGATTTCGTTCATTTACATTTATACTTGTTTACATTTAATCCCTCATAGCCAGGTAAAGGGATAGAAAGTTACCAGGAAAGATAAGATTGGCTGGTCAGAAAAAGGAAGAGAGTCCCAAGGAAGTAGGGTAAGAGCCATACTGGTATCTGAGGAAAGGACATTTCAATACAGAATGAAGAGCAGGTACAAAGGTT
Organism: Mesoplodon mirus; assembly: GCF_964341445.2. Lineage (NCBI taxonomy): Eukaryota > Metazoa > Chordata > Mammalia > Artiodactyla > Ziphiidae > Mesoplodon > Mesoplodon mirus. The sequence continues at coordinate 135,072,915 of NC_138983.1, read as the reverse complement.
CTGAGGCAGGAGCATGCTTGGTGGGTTTGAGGAGTCTAGAAACAAGGTCAGAATGAGCCCTTGAACATTTATTTAATTCAGTAGTGAGGGCCAATGAGGAGAAAGGAATTGATTTAGCCAAAGACTAGAGTCAAAAACATAAGGCAATCAACTATACTTCAATAAGAAAAAAATAAGGCAAGTTTAGGACAAGGAGAAGAATCATGTTTTAATATAGCATAGAGCAGAGGTTATAAAATAAGGAAAAAATATCAGTAACAATGACCATTTCAGTCATCATCACAATATTTTTTTAACATCTTTATTGGAGTATAATTGCTTTACAATGGAGTGTTAGTTTCTGCTTTATAACAAAGTGAATCAGTTATACATATACATATGTTCCCTATCTCTTCCCTCTTGCGTCTCCCTCCCTCCCTCCCTCCCTATCCCACACCTCTAGGTGGTCACAAAGCACCGAGCTGATCTCCTGTGCTATGCAGCTGCTTCCCACCAGCTATCTATTTTACATTTGGTAGTTTATATATGTCCATGCCACTCTCTCGCTTTGTCACAGCTTACCCTTCCCCCTCCCCATATCCTGAAGTCCATTCTCTAGTAGGTCTGTGTCTTTATTCCCATCTTGCCCCTAGGTTCTTCACATCATTAATCATTAGAGAAATGCAGATCAAAACTACAATGAGATATCATCTCACACTGGTCAGAATGGCCATCATCAAAAAATCTACAAACAATAAATGCTGGAGAGGGTGTGGAGAAAAGGGAACCCTCTTGCACTGTTGGTGGGAATGTAAATTGATACAGCCACTATGGAGAACAGTATGGAGGTTCCTTAAAAAACTAATAATAGACCTACCATATGACCCAGCAATCCCACTACTGGGCATATACCTTGAGAAAACCATAATTCAAAGAGTCATGTACCACAATGTTCATTGCAGCTCTATTTACAATAGCCAGGACATGGAAGCAACATAAGTGTCCATCGACAGATGAATGGATAAAGAAGATGTGGCACATATATACAATGGAATATTACTCAGCCATAAAAAGAAACGAAATTAAGTTTTTTGTAGTGAGGTGGATGGACCTAGAGTCTGTCATACAGAGTGAAGTAAGTCAGAAAACAAATACCATATGCTAACACATATATATGGAATCTCAGAAAAGAAAAAAGGTCATCATCACAATATTAAAGGATGTCAAAACAAATATCTTTTTGTTTTCTCTGTCCTTGACCTCATACATGAAATTGGTGACCATCGTTTGTCAGTTTTGCTCCAGACTTTCTTTCAGCCATCCTATCTTTCTGGTGACCCACTGCTGATGGACCTTCATTAGTGCTCATCCAGACCATTTGGTCATTTATCCAGTTGATCCTTCATACAGTCACCAATTATTTCCTTAAACATGGTTGCATTCCCAAAACACCACTCTCTGCCTCCAAAATATAAACTTAAACCCCTTTGCTCACAATTCTGAACCTGTACCCATCAGTCTGGTCCGCACACTCAAAGACCCAAGAGTAAGTAATTCAGAGCAGAGGAATATCTGGGGGCATTGGGAATATATATAATATATTCATTAATATATTTATGTTTTTCCAGCCACTCCAGGAAATGTCCTGGCCCACTTCCCCTTCCTTTCCCCATTTGATGTAGCTCTGGCTTCCTGGAAGCCACAAGTGTAAATGGGACCATGCCCCTTGGGCCACTGTCATTTGTTTTAGGAGGTGATGCTTGGCCAAGCTGAGCCAAGTAATACCTTTTATCTCCTCAATTTAAATGAAGAACTGGAGAGAATTCATGGTTGTTGCTGTTGTTATTGTTGTCCCAGAAGTATGGTTCTGTAAGATGTAAATTTGGGAGAGGTCATGTTTTCAACACTTAGGTTTGAAGAATCAGAGGAATCCACCAGAGGGGTGCAAGGTGGGGAAGAGAGGGGGAGAGAGAGAGATTCAGATAGAGATGGAGATAAGGAGAGAGGAGAGAGAGAGGGAGAAGGAGAAGGAGAAGAGAGGGAGGGAGAGGGGTAGAGAGAAAACAGAGAGAGGAAGAAAATGGGGTAAAAGAAAAAGACTCCTGACAGCATTTCAGCCAATACATTAAGTTTGTTCCCAAAGCTCGGTTGTAGCACTGTCCCTGGACTTTGTGGGACACCCCTTCCTATCACCTCTTTTGGTTTAATTTGAATGTATTTCTGCTGGTGTGCAACCAAGGGTTCAAATCATTCAATCCTTTTTTTTTCAATTTTGCCTCCATCCCAGTGTCTGTCCCTGGGCCCTGCCACCTGGTAAGTGGGTGAGTCTGTTAACATCACATCGGTACTTGACAAGTGTGCCTATTATATTCATTATTTTGTCTGCTGAAGTAAAACTTATATTCTTCAAGCTGCTACCATTTGCTGTCTTGAAAGAAAACATACAAGCAGGCTATTTTTAAGTTATGCTGTTGTATTCTAGGTTAGGAAGATGTGAATGAACAAATTACAAAATAATTCTTCCAGAACTATTTCTGAAAACATTAGATCCTTAACCAGAAAGATGTAGAAGTGCTAAAAGCTGAAGTCTTACTGTCACTTTCAACTGAAGAATACAATAAAATGAAAGGAAGACACAAGACACATCAGGAAAGATAACTTTCAGTAGAGGAGTGGGATTCCATCTGTAAATGTGCACACAGATCATCCAAACATATGCCATACATGATGCAATATCAGGCTAGCAGATTTGGGTAGGATTACAGAGATGAGAAGTAAAGAAATTAGCATGTATCTAACGTAAACTCTGCACCAAGCACTCAATATGTGTTTAACACATGTTATATAATTTAATTTCTATAAAACTCTATGACACAGATATGGATGAGGAAATCGAGATTCAGATCATTTAAACCACTTATCCAAGACCATGTGGCTATTAGATCTGGGACTGAAACACAGATATCTCTAATTTCAGTGTCCAGTGTTTATCCCTTTCTCCCTTCTGCGTTCCATTTTCAATCTGGTCTGTCTTGATCCTTATTTGGAGTAAGGGTTTATGAAGCACAGTCTGTGGTTCTCAGAATTCTGAGGGGGTGATGGCAGAGTTGAATCAGATACCTCTACTTTCATCTCAACCAGACATTCCTGTGTAGATATGTAGGGTTCAGTGTAACGAGATTTCTGTGTCATATTTTTTGAAGAAAATATTCCATTGCTTTAAGAAGCTCAAAAGCCATAACCACAAGCTAATGCTAGGTCATTTTTGTCCAGGAATGCCAGTTGAATACCTTCCAGTCTAGGACTTTGAACAGATACAAATCATGACTTTTGTCAGGAAAAAAAGAAAGTTTAGTTATTTTTAACATGAAGTGTAAATAAAATAGTGTATAGTGTTAAGTATATACATCACAAAACCCCACCTGAAACAGGGACATGGACTTATATTCACCTAAAATGGTGAGGAGAGGAAGGACGTAATCTTCATATGACAGTTAACAAATAATAACTTTAAAAATAGATACAATACCCTTTATTATATCATGTGAAAAATTATGACAACTTTGGCTTCAACTTGCCAAGAGTGTGTCTAAGAATAAATATATTCCTGTTAAAAGCATGAGTTGTAAACAGGTAGGAAAAGCTTCATGACATTGTATTTGGCAAAGAATTTTTAGATATGACACTGAAAGCACAAGCAACAAAAGCAAAAATAGACAGCCGAGACTACATTGAGCTTAAAAAATTCAGCACAGCAAGGAAAATAGTCAAGTATAAAAAGGCAACCTACAGAATGAGAGAAAATATTTGAAAACCGTATAACTGCTAAGGGGTTAATATCCAGAATATGTAAAGAACTCTACATCTCAACAATAACAACAAAACCCCCCCAAAAAATCTGGTTAAAAAATGGGTAAGGCACTCAAATAGACATTTCCCCAAAGAAGATATACAATGACCAAGAAGCCGAGCAACAATAAAAATCATCAGAGGGCTTCCCTGGTGGCACAGTGGTTAAGAATAGAGAGGATACGGGTTCGAGCCCTGGTCAGGGAAGGTCCCACATACCACAGAGCAACTAAGCGTGTGCACCACAACTATTGAGCCTGCACTCTAGAGCCCGCGAGCCACAACTGCTAAGTCCGTGTGCCATGACTACTGAAGCCTGCGCGCCTAGAGCCTGTGCTCCGCAACAAGAGAAGCCACTGCAATGAGAAGCCCGTGCACCACAATGAAGTTTAGCCCCCACTGGCCACAGCTAGAGAAAGCCCGCGTGCAGCAACGAAGACCCAACGTGGCCAAAAATAAATAATAAAAAGTTTAAAAAAATCATCAGAGAGATGTAATCAAAACCACAATGAGATATGACCTTACACCCATTAGGATGGCCAGTATAAAAATTAAAAAAAAAATAAAATAAAAGAAAGAAAACGACAACTGTTGGCTAAGATGTGGAGAAGTTTGAATCCTTGTGTACCGTCGGAAGGAATGTACAATAGGGCAACCACTATGGAAAACAGTTATGGAGTTTCCAAAAAATTAAAAATAGAGTTATCAATCCATCAATCCTATTCTGGGTATATATCTGAAAGAATTGAGAACAGGATATCAAAGAGATATTTGCACACCCGTGTTCACTGCAACATCATTAACAATAGCCAAGAGGTAGAAGCAACCTGGATGTCCATCAATGGCAGAATGGATTAAAAAACTGTGGAGTGTATATATATATATATATATATATATATATATATATATAATGGAAGATTGTTCAGCCTTTAAAAAGAATGGTACTCTGTCATGTGCTACAACATGGATGAACCTTGAGAACATTATGCTATGTGAAATAAGCCAGTCACAAAAACACAAACACTGTCACAGATATCTAAAATAGGTGAACTCTGAGAAACAGAAGGTAGAATGGTGATTTCCAGTGGCTGGGGGAGGGAGAAAAGGGGAGTTTTTGTCCAATGGGTATAGAGTTTCAGTTTTGCAAGATGAATACTGGAGATCTATTATAGGACAATTTATATATAGTTAACACCACTGTACTGTACACCTAAAGATGATTAAGATGATAAATTTTATGTTTTAACAGTAAAAAGAAACTGTGGCTAAAAATGGTAAAAAGAAAACAAATGCTTGTATTGAAGAGGGAGTTAGATGTCAGCAAGATGCAAATTTGGGGTTTCAGTGAACCACATGTTACAAAGATAGTTTGAGCCTGACCCACTTTCATGGTTCTTGTTTTCTCTGTATGTAGCTGTTTTCATTGCACAAATTGTGGTTGTTTATTGGGCTTGGGTCACATTAGATGTTAGGCTGAGAAGCCAGCGGACACCTTGCTGCAGAACCAGAAGGCTGATGCGCCACAGAACAGCGTTCACTGTGACGGAAGCTATCTTGGGTCTCAGGACAGAAGCTTGGGAAGCAGCTAAGCTGATGGTGCTTTGAGGTAATGATTCCAGAGTGAAAAGGGCACAAGAATTCAAGAATACGCAGGTTGAAGCCCTGGCTCCATCCTTTCACTGTTGTATGCCACCCTAACCCCTCTGATTTTCAATATGAGATGGACTTAAATAGTGAAGTCTACAATGAACTTAATAAAAAAGACGTGTGTAAAAATAGCACAGGGAACTCTGCTTGATATTCTGTAACAACCTAATTGCAAAAAGAATTTGAAAAAGAATAGGTACATGTATATGTACAACTGAATCACTTTGCTGTACACCTGAAACTATCACAACATTGTTCATCAACTCTACTCCAATATAGAATAAAAAGTTAAAAAAACAATTGATATAATACACGTTCCTGTTCTTTCCCTCCCACAATACTCCTCACACTGTATTTTTGTTCAATGTCTATGTCCTTCACTAGACTGTAAGCTCAGGGGACCATGCATAATGTTGGTCTCACAGGCTGCTGTCTCCAACAATGAGCTCAGTGTCTGGCACAGAGTTGTAGCTGGACAACCATTTACTGAATGAATGAATGAACGAATGAATGTGTTTATCATGCTTTGTCAAGAATCATTAAAGTATAAGGAATTGTTGCTTGGGCTTTTTCCATTTCTCAAGTATTAGCTGGTTAATCTGTAGTCTGGACAGGATCCCCCTATTCAAAACTTGTTTACAGGGAATGATGTTGGTGAGACACATCATTCATGATAAAATATTGACTTGACACCCACTGCCCGCAAAACTGGCCTCCTGCAATCTCCACCTCACGATAGGATTATGACGTCTAGGAAACAGCCCATTTCTTTATAGAATAAAAAGCTCCCTGTGTCTCTCATTGTTTCTCAGCATAACCTTCCTCTCCCTGCCCCTGGCCTCCACCCCTACTCTTTTCTAGTCTCTGCCCCCTGATCCCACCATGTCCCTAGGCCACTGTTTGAAGTGTGAGCTGCCTTATATGATTTATGGGCCCAGTGATGCCGAGGTCAGAACACAGTTTTGCAGGCATCCCTGAAGTCCCTGTGTGGTGCGGGAGATGCAAGCCCAGAGGGACAGTCACAGGATATGGGATCACATTTGCAACAAGCAGTGCAAAGTGGCACAGGATATCTGTCACCAGACAAGCAAAACAGTCATTGTTTTCTCCCCACCCTGTGACCCAGGCCTGAGTCTATAAAGAGACAGCAGCTGTGGTCCTGACACCCAGATAAACACTGAATAAAGGACAATGTATTAGAAGGAAACAAGATGCTATGTTGTGAGTATGGGTGGTGACTGAGATTTCTGGGGCTCCATTTCTGTCTAGCGTTGTGTTTATCTAAACAGTGTGGGTGCCGTAAGATTCCTTGTGGTATCTGAACATGGGTCACCCCTCAATTACTTAATCAGCAACATGATCCTTAGTGTGTGTCTTCACTGTGCCACGAGCTGGGCTTAGGGACTGAGGCAGACAAGAGACGATGTTAGAGCCTGAGCCTCCAGGCCAGGTGAGCTAGCCCCAGTTCCAAGTCCACCTCTCCCTCTCTGACCAACCTCAGACAGCTTGTCCAACCTCATGGAGGAGACAAAATGTGAGTATTACACTGAGATAATGGATATTAACACCTAGGGATTCAATAGTATAATGTACACATATCTTTAACTATAAAACAGAGTCCCTGCCTTTAAGAGCTTCCTTACGGTTCTCTGCTCTTAACTCTGCTGCCTAATAGAATTACCTGGGGGCACTTTTTAAAAGTGCTAATGCCCAGGTCCTACCTCCAGAGACCATGAGGACATCGCTAAGGTTTAAAAGCTTCTCGTGTCATTCTAAGACACAAACAGGATTGAGGACAACTCTCTGACAAAACAAAATCAACACAGGCAGAATGAGAGAAAAGTGTATCACCAAATGCCTGCAGCAACTTTAGTCCCAATGGCAATATTCTCATCTAAATTAACCAGATGAATTTTGCAAATGTCCTACAAACTCCCTGAACATTACACAATGGTTTCCAGAGGTTGCTTCTAGAATCCATCTTTACCTACTTAAAAATAATTTCAACTTCTCTCTAATAAAAGTCTTGGCTTCTTTCACATATCCCCTCTTCTATGGGCTAAAAAGCTTGAGACTTTTATCTCTAGAAACATAGTCAGATATTTTCTCTGTAAGCCCAATTCCCATGAAAGCCAAAACAAGGAGGGCAGGAAGAAGGAGAGAGACTATTAGGTGCGTTTTGCAACCTCCCCACTTCTCTCTTCCTCTTGCCCCCCAAACCCAGGCTCACTTGATTCCTATTTTGCCCACGTTAATATCTCCCAAGCCTTAGGCACTTGGGGACATTGTCAGCTCCACAGCTACTTTGTCCCTTCACTTCTTCCTCCTCCTGTCACCCTGGCCCAAAACACCAACCAGCTCCGACCTTGTGTATTGATGACAACATGAACATCAAATACTTACATGAGTGTTTTACATCCATAAGAACTTTAAACCACCGTCCTCCACCAGAAATATCCCACCTTCCAACCCAGGGAGTCAAAACCCTTAACAAGTATCAGTAAATGAATCTTCCTGGAGACGTGAATGGGGATGAGAAAAATGAAATGTAAAGAAGTAAGTGATTATCCAAGGTCACTGCAAGGAGAATCAGGCGTTCCTAGCTCCCACTTCCCAACCCAAAGTCTAGCTCTCTATTTACAGAGCACAGTGTTACTATAATAGCCTAATTGATTTATAATGTTTTTCTCCATATAGTACCATGTGTGCAATTAGTTACTGAACGGAAATGCAGCTCAGCTCATTTGCCACATCTGCTGCTAGTCAGGGACATACAATTTCATGCCCTATTTTCCAGACGGCTTGATTAACATTCAGGGAAACCTAGTGACTTGGCCAGAGCTGCAGAAAAAGCTGAGGAGCTCAGGTATAATCGGACCTGGGAGAACTACCCCAGATGGAAAGAAAACACAGCACCATCTCAAAACACAAGTCAAACATATAGTATTGTGAGAGAGTCACAAATGTGGAATGGCTCTTCTCTCCCCCATTCATTTTGTGTGTTAGTTCATTCCAATTCATTTGTATTCACTGAATAGTTAGTAGGTGCCCATTTTCTTTGAGTAGAGAGTGGTAAGCAAATATATATTTTCCATGCTTTTATGGAGCCTGCTGTCAAGTGGGAAACACACGTATTAAATAAATAATCATACAAAGAAAAAACATGAATGTAGGAGTGATGGATATGTATTAAGAGGGAAGTACAGTATTGGAGTCAGGGGAGGCTTCTCTGAGGGTGAGGTGTTAAATGTGAGACTGAAGAATGAGCACAGATTAGCTCCCGAGCCAGGGAAAGGCACTCTATCCAGAGGGAATGGCAGTTTAGAGGAAAGTTCTTGGCGAATTCCTGGAATTGTGGGAAGGCTAGCGTGGCTACAGCTTTAAGAGGTGTGGGAAGTGGTCCAGGGAAGTCTGGAAACAGGAAGGAGCTAGATACATGAAGGCTCTGAGTCTTCTATTATGGATTTTATATGTGGAATCTAAAAAAATAGTCAAACTCAGTAAAAGAGAGTAGAAAAGTGGTTTTCAGGGGCTGGAGGGTGGGCGGGAAAGGGATAAGGTGGCAAAAGACTATAAACTTTCATCTATAAGATGAATAAGCTCTGAGGATTTAATAGAGAACATGGTGACTATAGTTGATAACAGTGTAGTACATCAGTGAAACTTGCTAAAAGAGTGGAATTTGAATGTTCATATATGTGGTGATGAATGTATTAATTAACTAGATGGGAGGGATCTTTTCAAAATGTACACATCTACCAAGATGTGTAGATTTGAAAGTGGACATCCATCAAGATGTCCACTTTCAAAAGCTCATAATTTTGTCAGTTATATCTCGATAAAAACTGAAAAAAATTATTTTTATGTGTTAACCCTTAAATTAAGGCTTTTAAAGAGAAGAGATAATATGTTTTAAAACTGTAGACATTTCTTTTATCTGCTCCATGGAGAATGGAGACCAGATTGGGAGGACAAGGAGAGGAAGCAAAGATAGGAGTTGGAATCCAGGCGACGGATGGTTGTGGCTTAGGTTTGGATGAAGATGGTGAGAGTAAAGTGAAAGGGATGGTTTAGAGAGATACCTAGGAGGCAAAAATCAGTAAGATGTGGTGGTAGATTGAAAGTGGGGAGGGAGAGATAATGGTAAGAAGAATGTTCTGTCTTCTTTCTTAGGCAACTGTGTATATGTAGATGAAATTTACTGAGCTGGGAAAAGGCAGAGTGAGAGATATTAATTTTGAATTCCTGTCATAGAGATGGAAACAAGAGAGTGCAATACATCATTTTGAGGGAACATATAGACTAGGAGGAGAAAGAGGTTCGAGACTGAGGGTTGAAGAATTCCAACTTTGGAGGTCAAATTGGAGGAGGACCTGGTAGGAAGAAGTGTATCTGGAGAAATAAGAGACAAACCAGGAGAATGTGGAATCCCAAAGGCCTAAGAAGAAGAAATGTATCAAGGAAGGGGAAATTAGCTCTGCTGGATGCTGTGGAATTATCAGATACAATGAGAACTGAAGAATGTCAGTTGGGTTTAGAAGATTGGGAGTTGTTAATACCTATAGAAGACCAGTTTTAGTGGATGCATGGCATATTTTCAAAGACCCATACTCAAGACCAGACTGACACCTAAGAAGTTATATAAAGATCAACAGCATGCTTGGTGAATACTGAAGAGGATGATTGGGTGGTTGAATGGATGGGTGAATGTAGACTTTGCCTGAATCTCAGAAATTTTTTTAACTTTTTCATTTTCTTAAATCCTCTGGCTGGTCAAAATATAATATGGGGAAAATGAAGAAACTAAACAGTACTGGCATTGGGAGCTGTGGCCTTTGCTTGCTGGAGGAGGAAGACAGAGAAAAGCATGAAGAGGGAATGATCATGGTACGTGTCTACTAGATAAGACTTCAACATCTACCAGGAGATCTCAATGTATGCTCCAACTAAACCAGCCACTTTCAAACCTGGCTGATCATCAGAATGACACCTACACCCACAAGTATTCTGATTCAACAAGCATGTTCTGGCCTGGGAATTAGCATTCTGCAACACTTCAGTTAACCCTTGGTTTTAAGTTCTACCATAATGCTCCCTGAAAATTCCAACAAAGAGCTACATGACTCTGTTCCTTCTTTTCCTCATGTTTTATAAAATATGGAACACAAAGAGAACATATTTCTGATTCGTTAATAGTGCCAAGTGTCATTTTTTCTCTCTTCAGAGGAAACTAAGCCAGAACACCAAGTGTGGTATAGTCATTTACATACCCAGGTGCTTGATTCGCTCCTCATAATATTTTGGAATGAATATTGGGAGGCTATTACCAGGCCCATCAGCTCCATTTTTCAGATGTGGAAACTGAGAAAGAAAGGTTAAAGGCACAGCCATTAACAGGATAAAGTAGGGACTTCAATCTAGAAGTTTCTCCCCAAGTTCAGGTTTTGAAGGGGAGCTGTTCACCCTACTGATATTTGAGATGCAGATATAAGAGGGGACAATCAGCCTGGTGACCTGTAATATAACCTGTACCTTGATACAGAAATACATGTACACATATATGCACACATTTTGAAAATGACTGGCTCTACATCAAACACAGAAAGAAAAATAAAATAGAAACTCTCATGATTTCTGCCCTCAAAAGAACCTGTAATCTCAATGGCAAGATTCTAACACAAGGCTGCCAGGCTAAGTGCAAAGTGTATGCTATGGATCATATTAGCTGCCAAAGATTTGGATTGAAATGGATTTAATGTATCTTGTGAAGCTCAGCTTCAGGCCCTTCACTTGTACACACAAGGTTCTGGGATGAGCCCTACCAATGTGTTCACATGCTCGTATATTTTGGTAAAATGTGCAATAGTAAGACATTTTAAAAAAAAATATTTATTTATTTATTTTTGGCTGTGTTGGGTCTTCGTTTCTGTGCGAGGGCTTTCTCTTAGTTGCGGCAAGCGGGGGTCACTCTTCATTGCGATGTGCGGGCCTTTCACTGTCGCAGCCTCTCTTGTTATGGGGCACAGGCTCCAGACACGCAGCCTCAGTAGTTGTGGCTCATGGGCCCAGTTGCTCCGCGGCATGTGGGATCTTCCCAGACCAGGGCTTGAACCAGTGTCCCCTGCATTGGCAGGCAGATTCTCAACAACTGTACCACCAGGGAAGCCCCAGACATTTTTATTGTAAGATATTTTAACTGTCTCTTTCTGTTTTGACTTCAACTGCATCACCTTTCTTCTTGTGCTCATTTGTGGAGGGGTGCCTTGGACACTTTTGGGCATCTGCCTCAGTGGTGTTTGAGTAGGGGATGTATTTAGTTTGGGTTTAGTGGGATATGTTCAGAATATGTCTCACAGTGACTCCTGTGTGTTGTTAAATCATGGTGAGCAGTCCTGGTACAGGAATGACTTTCAGAAATCCTTCTATTGCCTACGCTGCCAGCTCACCAGCATCATTCACGAGGGTGCTGGGATAGAGGTCTTCTCCTGTGTGGACATGTCCTATGATGCCTGCTATGAGAAGTCCACATGTGGGTAGTTGTTAATGAGTGTCTCAGTTCAAATATAATTTATAAATAGTCAATGCATAAGAAAACTTAAAGTTCCTTGGAATTTGATAGGTCATATACAAAGAAAACCTCACAGAGGATTTTCCAAACTTGACAGCAATCCTCAACTCTCAATTTTTAAAAAATCAATTATTCATGCTAGAGGAAAGACTGCATGGTCTTTCTCTTCTCTCTATAGAAAAATATAATACAAAATTGTTATCCTCTGAAGAGGTGAGCAAAGAGAATAGAGCCAAAAAAGTGCATTATAGACTTGTGCCAGACAACTTGCTAATATATTGGATTATATGATGCTTGTGGTATTTGCCAACTTTTTACATTTTCCAAATAAATATCTTATTCTAAGAAATAATTTACCTTGGAACTTAATATCATGTTATATTTTGTATTTTGCATATATTTTTTGTAGTTGTTAAAGAGCCCCCTTCCCAAACAGTCTACACTTCAGGTCCCATAAAAAATGGATCTGCTTCTGAGTTTAGTGAAAGGATAAGACACAGAGGAGGTTAGATATGACTTTGAGAAAGTGGGGGACATCTTCCAGATAGAAGAGCAGTTTTACATGTGGAGGCAACATGAAGCAAAAGCCCAACTTGGAAGGAGCACTTGGAAAGTCACAGTGTGTTTAAAGGAAATCTATCCAGGCTAGTTCTCATGGGGCTGTTGTAGTTTCTTTGTTGCTATTGGTTTTGCTCATTTTGTGTTGTTTTAATCATTTAATTGTTTTACATCTCACTGTTGAAGAGAGCGTGCATCTCCCACTGCTCCCAGATAGGGGTGCCACATAAAATAGAGTGCAAGTTAAATTTGAATTTCAGATGAACAATGAATAATATTTAGGTATAAATGTGGTCCCTGCAATGCATAAGGCATATTTATACTAAAACATTTTTTTGTTGTTCATCTGAAATTCCAATTTGACTGGACATCTTGTATTTTTATTTGGGAATTCTGAAGGAAGGAAAACGAGTTTTACTTTTGGAAGTCTCTGATTCCGGGGCAAGGTCTTCATCTGAAACAACTCTCCACTGCACCAGCCACTAAGCTGTGTCCAAAGGAGAGCTGTAGGATCTATGGAGCCTTCTTGGTCCACACAGAGCAAGGCAAGTTGACAAAGAGACAGTGGTTGGTGGAGGAGGGACTTTCCAAGTTAGCGGCAAAGCTTTCCTCTGGGAAGCAAATGTTGGAGAGTGAAGTAAAGTCATTCCCCAGTGAAGACCACTGTTATCACTAAGTACATTAAATCCTAGACCGCATTACTGTAACAGACCTAAGGGTCTGTTGTTATAAATATTAAAATGAGTTGTTATAAATATTAAAAAGATAATGCATACAAAGCACATAGCACATGGAGAGCTGAATTTGTGTACATCCAGGGGTGATTTAGTTTTGTTAGTTACTTATATGTCCTTTGCCTTTAAAAGACGTTTTGAACAAGGCTTGGTTTCCTCCTCGATTCAAAAACAGTTTAACACAGTTTTTTTTTTTTTTTCAAAACTCACTCCTCTACAATATTGTGCTCATTTATACCTTCCACAAACATGGGTTTGCTGTTGTATTGATAAGGGTTGCTAGATTTCGGAAGTAAAAATAAAGAATGCCCAGTTAGATCTGAATTGCTGATAGATAACAAGTAATTTTTCAGTGTAAGGATGGGGTAGCATTTGTTATCTATCAGCAATTCATATTTAAATGTGTGTCCTGTGGTTTACTTGGCAACCCTGCTCGGGATACAAGCTGATATTCCTGATTTTGAAACCATACAAAGATGGGAACTATACCCAATATTTTGTAATAACCTATAAGGGAAAAGAATCTGGATTGTTACAAACATATATAGAATTGTATCATATATATATTTATATTTATATATGTATGTATATATATATATATATATATATATGACAATCACTTTGCTGTACACCTGAAACTAACATAACATTGTAAATCAACTATACTTCAATGAAAAAAAAAAGATAAATCCATCCATCCATCCATCCATCCATCCATCCATCCATACATACATACATATATACACAAAGGAGTTTGCCCTTCTTTGAAAGTGGGACTATCTGAGTTTTATCCTAGGGGAAAGAAATTGTTGAAAGATAAAAGACCTGCTTCAGAAGGGAGTGAGTCCCCTGTGTTTGGAGACTGGGTGAACATTTGGTGGGCATGTAATGGAGGTGATACATATTTGAATGAACATATTTGTTGAGTGTTGGACTTGAGGACATGATGATTTTTCAGGTCCTGAAGTTGGTGTAGCATAACACAGGCTCTAGAATTGTATAGATTTAGTTTCAAATTCATGACTTGGTCCTTTATTACTGAATTTTTCTGAGCCTCTATTGTTTTATTTGTAAAATGGGGACAAGCCTAATGAGTTGTTATAAATATTAAAAAGATAATGCATACAAAGCACATAGCACTGTCATAGACACAACAAATTATAGTGAAATAAATGTTAGCTATTGTCCAAGTCCCTTCAAGCTCTGAGATTATACATTTGCATGAACTTCAGTTACAAAAACTAACTATGTGGATTTAAATAGACCAAGAATTTGGGTTTGTAAAAGAGACAGACTTAATTCAACAGCATGACATCCTACCATGGTAATGACCAAAAATATATCACATGGTCTCTTAGTCAGTTTATGTTTTTGGAATTGGCTCAAAGAGAATGAATTTGCGTTCTACTTTTCTTGTCTCTCTCCGCACCCGACACAAAATAAAGTGCATATTTGGTGCTCAGGAAATAATGTTTTATGGACAGTGTGCTCTTCTATGCCATAAATTAGTGTTTATTCCATGAAACACTTGGTTAGAAATGAACAAGAAACAAATTCAAGGACATAGTGAGGCTTCTCTTCCTTTCTATCTCTCTGCAGAACTTTTAAAATGTGCTTGTGAGCTTAGTTGTGGACAAAGAATGCCTCCTCACATTTTAAGCAGCTTTTAGCAATGGGATCTTACTTTTTAAAAGGTGCAATCTCAAACGTTCTAGGTGAGAGTTGTATGATGGCTTCAGTTTTATGTCATATTAGCACAGATTAATATTTCCAACTGCCTGCTAGGCCATTTTTCAGTATTTTGCAGAAACGTTATCTTTTTTTTAGAGTAAGTCATCTTGATTTGATCCATTCTTCTAAAATAGCACTACCACACAGGTCAGCAGATCCAAATAATGAATACTTCGGACACAGAGGCTTTATAAAAATTAGTTTGTTTCCTGCCCACATCAGGAATGTGTAGTGTATGCATAATAAACTCGGGACATTAGTTTATGAGAACTTTAGGTCCACCCTGAGTGCACAGAGATAAGTTCTAAAAATAAAGCCGAGTTCTAGTCTCTTTTTTTTTTTTTTTTCCCCTCCAGGAGTAAATGCTGACCATGAATCTTCTGGAGACTTGAGGATGAAGCACAGCGGTTAGTCATCATCCTGCAGTCTCACAGTGCCACCTTTTGGTACATGGTTTCTCATTTCCTAACAGTGAATATGAGACAGCTGGTTTCTTCTGGTGATTTTTTACAATCCAACTTCCTTGGTTATGGCTTGACATAATTTCCCTGGAGAGTTCAGGCTTAGGGTATGATAATATACCTTGGATCTGCAAAGCATTAAAAAGGAGGATATTGTCAGATATATGATCTAGCCATGGACACAGGCCAGATGCATTTGTAACTAAGAGAGAAGCCCCTCTTGTCCTGGTCCATTCCTAACTGGTTTGGCTTTGCTGTTATCTATCAGCACCTTCCTTAACTTTTGCAAAAAGGCTCAGTTAATTTCATTCTTTGCCTTCCAGCTATGCTGTCAGGAGCTTGCTTGTGGCCACATATATAACAGGTGACAACAGTGTTTTTTCAGAGAAATAAAACCAAGAGAGTAATCGCAAGAACTTTATGTTCTTTTCAAGATTGCTTCTCTGGAATATTTACCCACAGTAGAGAATAGGATGTAATGAATTATTTATCAATGGGACAGGCTTTACTGTATTAATTAATTAGTTAATTAGGATTTGGGTTGTATTTCTGGCATTAACTGAAATTAGACTTGTGTTACAAACTTAATAAAATAAAGCTATTTAGGCCAAGCTGTTGGAGGAAACTTCAAAACACCTAGAGACAATGAGATTTTATGTTTTATGCTTTGGGCTGTTAGTTGGAACCCTTGAAGGAAAAACTGGCTGAATTCTCTAAAATTAGGTTTACTGCATGCCTAGGCCTTAGAATTCCAAATCAATCATTTGGGCGGAATTTCTACCCTGTCCCAACAGCTAGTCAACTCAATGAAAATACAACTCATGTTGTTTACTATCATGTGCCCAACAGAAACAGTTGTATTTTTCCCCCTCTAATTTTCAATCAGAAATTTTGGCTTGTTAGAGAGACATAGTCTTGGTTGGCATCACCGTAAAGCACTTGTTTTATTCTGAGTTCTAAGAAGAAAATGGAGACATGTTATAAATAGCAACTCTGGTCTCTACTTTTAGTTTGCAGTTTAGTAGAAAAGATGGGAAGGACATTTTGGTCAGAATGTTTGAGTTCCTTTACTTATAAAAACGCTACCTATTCGTCACCTTTGAGGTCAAATTTTATTTACTTCAAAATGCCACTCTAATTCCCACAATAGCTGTCTCTCTCTACTCCAAATCTCTCTAGCTTTTTTACCTTGACAGTGAGCTGTGCAATAAGGATGGAAAATTCCTAGAGATATCAGACAGTGTTTTACCTACTTTGGTGCTTTATGCCTAGTTAGCTCTCAGTATGTGATTTTGAAAAAAATTATGATGGTACACATGGCAGAAGCACAAGAACATTTCCAAAAATGCAACAGCTTAGCTCAATGTGGTATAAACATCTCTGGGAATATAAAGCCCCAACCCCATTCAGTAGTTTCTCTTTTCTCTTGCCCAATCTAAATTCTGCTGCCAAAGCAGCCTAAAAGCAAATTTGAGCATGTTACCCTCCTCCTTTAAAAGCTCTGTGCCTTTTTCTGGCCTCCTGGATAGACTCCAAACACCTTAGATGGGTCTAGCAGGCTTATGCTGTCTGTCCCCAACTCGCTTGTGCAATCTCACTTCTCACCATTCCACCCATTTGCACGTTGGTCTACTCATTCTGAATTTCTCTGTTGTTACCCCTTTCTGAAATATTCTTCCTTCACTTTCCTGCCTGGACAACTTTTTGCCATCATTCCAGACCAATGTAAATATTTTCAACCTCTGTTTAGAATTTTCCAAGGCTCCAAGTCAGAGTAAGCCTCAATTTCTTCTGGGATGTTATGTAATTTTGTTCATTATTTTATTATAGCAACAACTATGTCTTGTGTCAAAACTTTTCTACTTACATTAAATCACTGACTAAACTTAAGTGACCTGAAGATAGGGACCCTAGTGATTTATTTAAAATTTCAAGCAGCTGGTCCAGTGTATAATACTCAGTGAGCTTCCAAAAATGTGTGACTGATGAATAAATCAATAATCCTGAAGGGTAATGATAATAACACTGGATGAGGACTTGGTGGGCCTGTTACTTTCTTCTGTGAGGTCTGCGGCAGTTTAACCTCCCTGGTCTCAGATTGCCCAACGTGCACGGGCAGTATTTCAGATTAGGTGACCTCCCTTCTGATACAGAATCTGTGAAGTTTTCACTCCTGAGTGAAGTTCATCAAGGCAGGCTCTCTGGGAACTTCCAAATTCAATAGGTTTAAATTCATTAGTCATGAAAGACATTTCCAGATTTGGTAGCTCTGGATATTTGAGGGTAAATACCAAGTTAGTAATCAAAGGGTTGGAATTTCTGGAAAGAAATGGATTCTAATCTGGAGCTTCTAGTTTAGAGAGACTAAAATATTAGATACAATATCTATTCCTACTTGAGGTTAATTAGTGGATATCAGAGAGTAAAGGGATGTATCATGCTAACATATGAATAAGTGAACATTCTTTTATAAGCCATCCACATTCAGTATCAAAGTGAATTCCAAAAAAGTAAAATTCACACAAACTTTTCAGAGGGTTGAATTGGCATTTTCTTAGACATTCTAGACAAGGGTCCACAGGGCAGGGACTAAGCTGCAGTTGTGTCATACACTTTATGCTTGTTTTCACCTTCTATTCCTCAATTTAAAAGAGATCAGAAATCGAGGAAATAGAAGACCGTGGCCCCCTGCGTATTCAACTTTCTGTTCAATATCTAAAGCTGTCTGATCCGCATATCAAACTTAACATGGCACGAACAGAACACTTGATTGCCCAAATGTCCCAAATTCATTTCCCTAAGTAGTATCTATTTAAGTAAATGCCATCACTATTCATTTAACTGCTTAGGACAAAACCTTAGAAGTTATTGCAGACTCCTCTTTCCCTCAATCCCATCAACAAATTCATCAATCAGATATAATTTTAAACCCTATTCTGAATCTCTTCTCATCATCTTCACTGCAACCAGTCCTTCCCAAGCCACCATTATTTCTTCCTAGATTTTTGCAATGACCTCTGAAGTAGGTTTTCTGCCTCCACATTTGCTCCCTTAACTACAGTCCCTCCAACACTTAGCGGCCAGAGTGGTCTTTCTAAAGCTTAAATCAGATCATCATACTCCCCTACTTAACAGTTGCTAGTGGCTTCCAAGTATACTTTGAATAAAAAATAAACTTTTTTATGACCTCCTTATCTGGGTTTGCAATGTCCCCAACCTAATCTCCTGCCCTTCCTCCTGTGGTTAACTTTGACTCACCAAGTTCGCTTTTGGTGTCTTAAAACATACCAAAAATATTCTCATATCATGGCATTTGTACTTATGGTTCCTTCTACAATGAACACTCTTGAGACGTGTCTGCCTTTTTCTCACCGTTTAGGTCTGAATTCATGTCTCCTCATCAAGGAGAACTTCTCTGATCTCACATGAAACAACCTCTCTTGTTATAGTTACTCTCTGTCAAAATTACCCTATTATATATTCTTCATAGTACTTCCAGAACTTTACTTACACTATTTATTGTTTTTTTTTCTTTACTTATATATTGCAGTCCTATGATGCACTCTCCCTGTAGGAGATTTACATCCAAGAATCCCTTCTTCTTTTAATCTTTCTCTTCTCACACTGGAAGTCCTGCTCCATCCTAGAGGAATGGCATGTGGCTCTTGATTTTCTGGATGCTATACCTGACTCATACTGAAGGGGGAGCACTGCATTGCTTGGGAGCGTTTTAGGTTTCATAGGCTTTTTTTTTTTAATAATAAATTATCGACAAAGGGAACAAGCAGTTCTTTTTTGCCAACACTGACCACCGCTAGCTATCATACTCAAAACCCTTCTCACCTGGGTGGGAGGGGCACTGGTAAGAGAAGAGGAGAAAGAAAAGTTCTACTCCCCCCCCACACACAAATAAATTGAAGAAATAATATTCAAAATATTCTGAGTGGTTATTCTTGGGTTTGGGGATTCTGGGTGACATTAATTTTCTCAGCTTTAATTTCCTTTATCTTCAGGATTTTCTAAAATGAATATTTTTTTCATAACCATAAAATGAATGTTTTTAAAAGATTCCATTTGAGAGAGACTATATAAACCTTCAAACTGCAAAATATAAATAACATTAGCCTCAATCAACCTCCGTGTTTGGATACCTAACTGTATTAGTCCAGTGACAGATAAAAAAAAGACTTGTTGATTAGCAATGAAAATACAAAAGAACATCAACAAAAATATCTATTCCTTAGAGAAGCTAGTTAAGAGTATTCAACATTAGCCTCTAAATTAAATACGGATGAGATATTTTCTCTTCATTCATTCCACTTATTATTACAACTGAGTAATAACAAATTATATGTATCAAGAAATTTGGTCAGAAGGGATATTATTTTAGGATCAAATTAAACCCTTCGGCGACAATTCAGATTCCAATTGTGTGAGGCGATTGGACTTTGGAGAGGCGACCGCGTTATTATGCTACTAGTTAAGGTTGAGTCTCTCTCGGGGGTTGTAGAAGAGTGGCTGCTGAGAACCAACAACACCCCTGGTCCAACCTGGCCTGCAGCTCTACAGGAATCATTTGATCATCATTTAAATACACAAGTTCTATGGAATTCAATAGATTACACGCAATCATTTTGAGAAGATATTTTAAAATTTAAGGTAACGATGCAAGCTTTGGGGTTCAGACCTTTGAAGGTGTCACTCATCATGACTGGGGTGGAAACAGAAATGTCAGTTTTGCTAATTAGGTTGTTGTTGTTTCAACTACTTTACCACTGGCCTGGGGAATCCAAACTCCAAAAGATGGCAAACTATGACTAGCAGGTGGGATTCACTCTTTATTTATTTATTTTTTTAGCAAATTAAGGCAGTGTGAATTCAACCTAGTGATGAATGTACCTTTCCCCTTCCAGAACATCATCTGTACCAAATTGTACGATTTTGGCATCTGCCTTGACAACTCTAGCAAGCAATCATTTTGACAGGAGACCATCTGTGTCGAACAATATACGCAGTGTCTACATAACACAGAGAGGGAAAGAACAGTCCCTAGGAACAAATAATTGTGTGAAATGACCCTGGAGGTTGGTATTTAGAATCTCAGGGGGAAATATATGCCAAGAGAACATTTGAGACAGATTCCTTTCTAGAATGGTTTCGGGAAGAAAGACTCTCCCTTGATGATTGAAATGATGAGAAAGAAATATTTAATAAACAACTACCACCCCTTGATTAAGAAGCTGGCTCTAATCCTGTCTGTTCCATTAACGTACTCTATTTCCCAGGGTAAGCCACTTGACCTCTTGGTATTCTGTTCTCTTTTCTGCATTAACTAGCTGTGTGTTTCCTTGCATAAGTCACTTAGCATTGGTTTGTCTATATAATAAACTTCACCATTTCTGGAAATTGTCTCTCCCTCTCTTCCATGAACTGCCCCAGCTCCACTCCAAACAATGAGCTTGTCTGGCTAAAATTCATTGCTCCAATCAGATTCTTTCCTCTGCGTTTGGAATAGGGACTAAGAGATTCCAACTCAGAATTGTCTGTCTATTCTCTTGAATTGACAAAAATTTGAGATCTCTTAGCAGCAGCAATTTCCCATTGTATGTACCAGGAAACTGAGAAAACAATTCTGGACAAAAGAACAAAGTAGATGAATAGGCAAAGAGAAAAAAAATAAAAAAACTCAGATTATTCACTTGTTCTCAAAGTCTAGCTTTACTCTTCTCCCTGGATTTCCAGAGAAATTCTAGGATTCCTATCATTCATCCCACTTTTTTCTCCTTAAATTAGTTTGTCACTTGCAACAAAGGGAAAGCCAACTAATTTAATATTTTATAGGAGTTTGGTATTTGATTTCCTCGTCTTTAATGGGATGTACAACTTATAAATCTTTGGTTCTCAACGAGGAAAATAAATGACCCTATACAAAATCAGCATGCTAAATTATATGAGCTCTGTCATCCCATATTGTTCTAACTTTCTACTTACAATTTTGTTTCTGTTAAGGTCAAAGTTTTGGTTGTGGTTAGAGAGGAATACAGACACTATAATACATCATCACTGTCCTCATGGAAGAGTTGTAGGATATCCACAAAGACAACTACAAATTCTTTCAGTTCTTGATGCCAGCTCTAAAAGAAACTAGAGCAGGAAGTGCCTGCTCCATTCCAACTTTACTATGTGATTCTGAGTTCTCATATTTAGGTCTGATTGTACCTTCAGTAATACCAGAAATTGCAAATGAAAAATAAATTTTAAACAAGTGCTTTATGTTCCTTTGTAGCTGGCAAGATTTGGCTCTTTCAGATCTAGAGCTGGTTTTGCTGGGAGAATGAATTGTCTGACTGTTGTAATAAGACACCTGCCAGAGGTGAATCTAATGGCTTGCAACCCATAGGAACTTAAAGACAATAGCCATCATAACTTAAAGACAATAGTCAAGCTAAAGACTGGATGAATAATCAAAGGCTTAGTGATAGCCTT
Source organism: Mesoplodon mirus (assembly GCF_964341445.2). Lineage (NCBI taxonomy): Eukaryota > Metazoa > Chordata > Mammalia > Artiodactyla > Ziphiidae > Mesoplodon > Mesoplodon mirus. The sequence goes on along the minus strand of NC_138983.1, from coordinate 135,050,902 downwards.
AGGAGTCAGGACCCTCTGGTACAATTTATATGCTCAGTTTCTTCTCTGTCCATTTTCAATCTCCTGCCTTAGCATCTTTGCTTGTGTAGTTTCTCCCATGGGGTATGATTCCTGTTCTATGAGTCTCAATTCCAACTTCATCTATCAAAGGAAGTTTTAATCTACTTGATCACACAGTGACTATTCCCTCCTCTGAATTCAAAGTATTTGATATCATCCCCATTCATTTGAAAATCATGTGGTGCCTTGTGAGGATAATGCTAGCCACTCTATAACAAATAAACTCCAAAATTTCAGTGGCTTAACCCAAGAGAAGCTTATTTCTTATTCATGACATAGTATGGGTTTACAGCCACTTGATGTCTTTCCTCTAAATGGTGATTCAGGAACCCAGATTCCTTCCATCATACTCTCCTACAATTTGCCCCAAGGCCTTAGAGTCTTCCATATCCATCCAATAGAACAGAGACACAAAAGCATCTTGGCCTAGAAGTGACAAATTTTCATTTTTCTTATATTCTATTGGAAAATAACTGGTCACATAGCCTCTTCTGCAAGTATGATGAGAAATGTAGTTCCTGGCTGGATACCGCCTTCTTAATGTAACTCTGAACTACAGAAGTGGAAGCTTGAAGGGACTTCCTTGGTGGTCTAGTGGCTAAGACTCCATGCTCCCAATGCAGGGAGGGGCCTGGGTTCCATCCCTGGTTGGGGAACTAGATGCATGCCGCAAATAAGAAGCCCGCATGCCACAATGAAGATTCCTGCATGCGGCAACTAGGACCTGGTGCAGCCAAAATAAATAAGTAAATAAATATTTTTTTTAAAAAAGAAGCAGAAGCTTGAATTTTGGTTGATGACTAGCTCTCTTCTCCACACATTTCTTGTACTTAACTTCCTCTCTATAAGCACTATTTCTCATTTCAAGCATTAATATTCTTGATGGTGATGCAATAATATTTATCTCTCATAACATATAACATACTACCGTGAACATATTTTGTTCTTATTTAATGTGTCTTGATTGGTTTGTACTAAATTAGGAAAGTATTGAAGTATTACAGTGATGCCAAATTCCCCCAAAGTGCCTGGATATTATCCTGTTATCTGGTTTGATGAAATCCAGAAACAAATGGATAAATAGAATGGAAACATTCTCTTTAAAATGTGGTATTGTGCTTTATTCAACAATATTTATTTCATAAACATTTATGGAGCAATTACAATGTGCTAAACATTATACCAGATGTTTTGGCAAAGGAGATAAATATCTTAGAGTTCCTGACCATGAGAGTTTATAGTAATACTGATGAGAAAAAGTCAGTTATGCACATACAGACTGACAAAACTACAGAGGTATATGCACAGAATGGAATGGAGTTGACAAAAAGAGCACAGAGGGGAGGTCCCTCACTTTACAGGTTGATCTACTGTGATGAGCTCTAGATAGAAGCCATGAGACCATTCTTCATCATGATCAACATTACTAATAAAAAAATAAGATTGGCATAGCACAATATCAAACACTCTCGTGTATATCATGTTGTTTTCCTCCACTGCGATCTTTTGGGAAGATTAAAAAAACCCAAGGCTCAAGGAAGCAAAGTGAATTTCCTAAGATAACATAATGAATAAATGGTGAAGATTGGAATTATCCCACTATTGTAATAAATTTGTACTTGTGTATTAGGTACTTTCTTCAAGGGCTATACATTTTAGTATATGGAAGTGAAGAGTCACAATGACAGAGCCAGTGATATAAATACATTGTGGTGTCCTCAGAGTCTGTCACCTTGTAGGTGCCGAAGAAATAAGAGTCTTAATGAATGGATGGGTTGGCATTTCACAAAGCTGCATGTACCAGTTTAGATCACGAGGGAACCATTACCAACTTGTTCTTTTCAGTAGGTGTGCTAGCTAGTAACTTGATTATACACCCCCCTGCAGGTTCCAAAATATGAGGAATTGAATTAGGGTCCCAATTTACTAGCTTTTCTTTGACGATAGCAACAGTTCTGAATGAGACAGAGTCCTTCACTGAGAGTACAGACAGCATGGCTCACAAAGCAGTGTGGAGTCCACATTGGGTCCAGACCAGATTGCCAATAAGAGAGCTGGGCTGGCATAGAGCAGTGTTGCAGCTACACCTACTGGACTTTCCCTAAACCACAATTGAACTTTCAATAGAAATACTGAAAGTATGACAATCTAAGAACATTTAAAATTTTCATGCCAATCCATCTTTCTCTTTAATGACCTGCACTTGCACATGTGGGAAATAAGATAACTTCCTATGGAAGAAATAGTTATAAAAGGTTATCTTACTTTCCACATTTGTAAGCATAGCTTTTTATGTAGCAGAAAGATGATTTAACATTAAATGCTCAATTTGAGACCAAAATACATTAAGGGATGCTTCTATGTTTACCACCCAAAGCAAAAGTGGAATCACTGATAACATACAAATGCAAAAACATCAGCATCTATAAATCTGCATTTATTTGTAAAATATATTCATCTGCAGAGTAGGCTGTGTCTCTTTGCTTCTGGTTCAAAAAGAAAGGTCAGATTTAGTCTTCAATGAGATTGCGGGGGAGAGCTCTCATTTTGAAGCTCCACATGCCACCCCCAGCCAGAACTCAGTTTGTGCTTTTTTTTCTCTCTTTTTCCTCTTCCTTTCTCTTCCAGATTCTTCCACCTCCACTGCTCTCCCTGTCCCCGCATAAACCTGGGGTAAACTGTAGTCCATAAGCAGCCATACCAGCCACAGCATCTTGGATTCGTTAAGAGCTTTGCAGATGAGCTCAAACTCATTTTTCATCTTATTCCTGAAGCCATCAGATTAAAGCTTGTCACATTTTCTGGACACAAAGCTCCAGGCATGTTTTATTCATTATCTGTTCTCATCTTTGAGACAAGCACCTGCAAACCATTTCAGGGTTGGGAGACATCTCTGAAGCTTCAACTTACCATGCGTAGGTTTTTGCATCTTTCCTTGGGCCAAGAATCCTCATAGCAGCTTGGTTCTCCCCAGCTACTTGGTGGCCCATCTAAGTCCTATGGTCAGTTGTTCATAAGGATGTTCTTGCTGCTGGCATTTGAGGACAAATTGAAAAACTAAAATAGCAAAAATTCTTTATTAACCTTTTACATCATATGACTTAAGTTTAAACCATTTTCTCAAAACACTTGAGAATGAGGAGAGAGAAACGAAGGTGGGTGGTATTGAATTAAGTGTTGCTGGCCTGATTACTCTTCCAAGAGCCTATGTATCCCCTCATAACTCACTGATAGTGACCATTAGTGGCAAAACACTGGGCTGCACAGGATTAGAGCATGAAGCCTGGTTTTGTCAATACTTCCAGGTAACCTTGGATAGTTGCTCTATTTCTCTGCCTTTGTGTACCTACTGCTGAGGGAGGATGATTCTAAGCTGATCAATCATTTACAAAAAATGCCTTCTTCGTCAAGTGCTCAAAGAGACATCATGATATAGATTGTGGATCCTTTTTAGAATGTTTAGGGTAAGAAATGAGCAAAAGTGTTCCAAAACTAGATGATATGGCAAATCAGGAGTAGAAGGAAATATACCTCAAGTATTGTGATTCCCCGTCTACTGATCTTAGGTGAAACTTGGTCCTGCAATACAGTCTTCTTTGATAACAAAGAATTCAACATTTTTGAAGTAATTTGAAATGTCAGAGGAAAATCAAAATTGGTTTAAAGTTTAGAGACAACTGTGAACATACGCTAGCAAATTCTATCTCAGGTGTCTATATATGCTTATCTTTGTGTTGTGTGACAAAGCTATGTTTAACTAACTAGCTAACTCACTAACTAAACATATAAATAAAAGGGGAAAGGCCCCAGAAGTTCAAATGCAAATTATCTTCACAAAGAATTTTATGGGGAGGAAATATTGGGAAACAACATCCTCTATAGAAGTACTATGTCAGAAATGAATTGGTCAGTCATAAAATAACTTTGACACCAAGCCCAGGACCCCTTATAGGGTCATATCACTTCAGAAAGTGACGGAATATTTGGCAAGTGACACACAAGGATGGGAGTTGAGCCAGCTACCCACAAAGGGTTGTTTTACTCTATGCCAATCTCACTTTCTAGCAACCACATGCTGGACAACAGCAATTTGCTCCTCTTTGCCTGCTGGTAAGATAGACATCATGCCCTAACACAGAATACACCTTCCCGGACATGGCTAATGTTAAGAGAAATAGTCACAAAAGCTTGACCACTTCATAGATGTTTACTGAGAGCACTTATTGGGGTTTTAAGGTATACAAATATGTATGAGATATAATCTCTTGTGACCAGGAATTTACAATCCAGTTGGGAGAAACAGCAGTTCCTGAGAATTTAAGCAGCAGTAGAGAAGTAGGCCACAGTACAAGTTGGTGGTGATAATAACAAAGGAGCACGACAGGTAGAAAAGACAGGGGTTTAGAGGAGGCTACCTATGGACAAGAAGGGTTGAGAAGATTCCTCAAAGGAGAACTCTAAGTTGTGTATTGAAGGATGGGTAGAAGTTGGTGGCAGAAATGAGTCCAGTTGTGGTAATAGAAAAAATAAAATCTTGGCAGCAAGAAAAGTCAGAGATGGGAACAAAAAGGCCATCTGGCTGGATTCAGTGGTTCAGACGCACATGCTCATGTTCCCTTTTACACTAAGCCAGTTAGATCAGTAGGGCTGCTGGTTCGCTGCAGAAATCTGCACTTTCTCCTCAGTGCCTCTTTTTTATTTATTGTTCTAATCACTGGGCATAATAGCAGCCAAGTCATAGGAGGATGGTGCTGTGACAGGATAATGGTCTCCGGCTTTGAAAATAACGGCTCAGTTTCTCTGAGGCCTCTTCTTTGGCAGCAGGAGACCATTAGCATGTCACGTTGTCCGGCCCTATTGACATTATCTTTTAATTGTCCCTGAAGACCCATCTCCCAGGCAGTATGTCTGAGATTTTCAGCGCACTGGGCTTTCTGGACTGACATCCCAATCCACTTTATCATCTAACTTCAGAAAGTATAAGGGACAAAGAAGATTAAAGGCTTTTATGAAGGGAGAAGAGCATCATGGGAAGAGGCAGGGAAGGCTATATTCATGACAATTAAAGACAAAGTAAAGTGGCAAGACAAGCAAGTTATTCTGCAAGAATTCCATGAACAGATGTGTGTGTGTGTGTGTGTGTGGCTATATGTAAGGACAAGGATACCATGTTAAATAGGCTATTCAAGACAAAAATCAAATTTCTAAACTGAGTGTTTTGATAGTTTTGTATAAGACATAATTAGAGAAGCAGAATGATGCCCATCCTGGAATATTGGCTCTGTCCTCAACTTTTCTGGAGAGACAGAGCTACATGTCTGGGTGGTCCCTCCTGTTGGCTCGGCTGTTTCCATCAAGTGTCTAAAGTGTTATTATGCCCAGGAGGCTGGCCAGCTGTTCTCTCTCTCCCCTGAGGACAAAATTAAGTAAATAAGCTTAAACTGTATGAAGAGGCTAGAGGAGAGTGAGAAAGTAATTTTGGACCATGGAGGGTGGAGATCTGAGCGTCAAAGACAATGGGCATTCCTCTTTGTTAACAGCTGGTTCTGGTATGGGAAGGGGTGGGTGTAGTCTGGTTAGGAACCTGCAGGCAAGTAGGTGTCAAGAGTAGACCTTCCTCCAGTTGAGTCAGTCACTGGTGGGATGGGCTGTGTCTGGATTTGTGACAGAAAGGGATGGATGTTACAGGGGATTCAAGACAGAGTGGGAGGTGGGCTCAGTGTCCTTGAAGGTCACTTCTCTCCCACTTCAGGCCTAGGAGTCAGCCTTCATCATCTTACTGACCAGGAGCTTCCCTTAGAGATCATCAGTTAGGAAAATGAGCTCTGCATAAATATGTCTTTGTCCATGTGCTGTCCCAGCACCCGGTTCACAGGGACACCAGGGTAGCTGTTTGGGGATGCGCTTCTCCTCACCCCAGCTCTGGGAGCCATGGCTTCCTGCCCATGCTTCCAGCTCACAATAGCATCATGGCTGCCAGGCTCTGATTAAAGGGCTCCCTGGGGCCTTCACTTGTAGCCTGTCTTCTTTCCCTCCAGCCCCACCCTCCCCTGCATTCCAGAATCCCCTCCCTCTTCCTGTTATTGTCCTGCTCCTTTCTGATAAGATTACATTTGTCCTCATGAAGAGGAATGTTTCTTTCCTGTACGTTAATGTTTTTCAAAGGCACACTAATGAAAAGATCTCTATCCTAATGCCAGATAATTTATACTAAGTGTTAAGGGATCTGAGAGAGGAACGAGAGGGCCCAGGAGGTGGGGGAGGCCTGATTCTCCTTTAATCACATAGGAAACATTTGACAGACTATCACCAAGCTTGTGATTCTGGTTTCCAAATGCAGTTTTGTTTTGGCTACGGGGAAAGGAATTGCATTTTACAAGGTAGAGATAATAGATGAGCTGGAAAGGAGAAAGAAGACGTGAGTTCCAAAATTAACTTTTCTACTGTGTTTAGTTGCTCACATATAGTGTGCGGGCATGTCCCTTCATTCTTACCTCAGTTTCCTCATTTGTGAAATCGGGCCATCTACCTACTTCAGGGTTTTTGTGAGAGTAAGTGACATAGCCTGTGAGACATGCTTTATAAGTGGGAAGTATAAATATAAGGTAGTTTGAACACCTAAATATATAAACTGTGACTCAGGGTGAGATGCATCAACTCTAGGAAACAGGCCCTATAAAGGGTTTGAGAAAGTCAGGCATCATCTTTGTCCTCCTATCCCGCTCCCAGCCAGTCGAATTTTGTTTAAAAATACTGTAGAAGTCTGTTCAAGCCCTACCACGTGGAAAAGGGTCCTTAGCAATCATTGTATAGATGACAAAACTGAGGTCCCTCCAAAACAAGAGAATTATTCAAGTTGGTGCATCTTTTAACAGCAAAGCCAGCACTAGAATTCAGTGGAGGTTTGAGATGCCTGGACTGGGTTCTTTCCAGTCAAACATACAGTTTCTCCCACCAGGAATATGATTGCTGTGTTGTCCTTCAAAGACATATTGGATATAAACTGAATAAGCCATGGACCGACTATGGATTCCCTAGCATGAAAGCAAAGGGCTTAGATGCAAAGTTACAGCCCTTGTATTTCAAGGCTGTTGCAGATATTCTGAGCTGATCGTCTTCTAATCTGTCTTCCTGTTTCTGTTGGCTCCATTGACGTATCCCTCTCTTGGCCCCGACTGAGCTACTTGGCTGGCTAACTTACCAGAAGTTGCTCTGGAGGCAGTGCTTTGGTCCGTTTATCAGTGGTTCAGAGAATTTGACGTCCCTTAGTGCAACGGCAAACCTTGTCTCTACCTGGAAATAAGAGTAAACTATTTCCATAGAAGCCGTAAGAACATAGGGAAAAGCCATTGATTCATATGAAAGTGAGGCTGGAGACACGAAAGAGTCAGGAATTCTCAGGGGAAAAAATGGGTCAAGAACGGTGGTCCTCAAACCTGGAGGCAAATTAGAATCATCGGCAGAGCTTGTAAAACTTGTAGATGCCCAAGCTCCAGCCTAGACTGATAGATGACCAAATTTAGCATGCATCAGGAACACTTGGAGGACTTGTGAAATCAGATTTCTGGAACCCACCACAGAGTTTCTGATTCAGTGGGTCTACAGTAGGGTCTGAGGATTTTCAGTTCTAACACACTCCTAGATGAAGATGTGCTGCTGGTCCAGGGATCTCATTTTGAGAAACACACAATTATATCAAAATTTCCAGGTAGAGGATCCAGACATCTGTATTTTTTAAAAGTCCCTGGGTGACTCCAATGTGTGGCCAAGTTTGCCAACTGCTGATGATACAGGGCAATGCAGATTCTAGAACAAGTAGCTATGGTGGCCCATTCATACTTCTAATCTTCTCAAGAGGATGCCATCCTGAGTCCTCTCAGGAGAGAGTTTCCTTCTGATGATTATTAGATGGGAAAGACACTAAGAATTCATTGTCCCAAAGTATTCTTCCTATGCTTCTTTCATCCCTTCCCTGCCCGTAAATTAGTTACCTAAGCTTCGTAAGTTGCTATACTTACTCTTGTATCTTAAAGGCATTGGAAAGGCTGGTCTGAATTCCTGATGGATGCCTGAAGGAGTGAAGTGAGAAACTGGCCACAGCTTCCCACCCCATCCCTGTAGTCTGAAGACATTTCTAGCTGAAAGAAAAGCATAATAGGACACTGTAACTGTGAAATGACAGAGGTCAGTTGCTTGTCCTCACATGGTTATCAGTCATCCTGGTCACTTTCAGGAAAGCAGCATCTCTGGTCGTGGGGAAACTTTGCATGAAGTATGTAATAACTTCTCACCATCTGGAGTCAGTGGAATGACACCTGCTAAAATGGAATCAGTAGATATTAACCTGAATTTAGTCATTAATTAAAGAGATCTAATAATTAATATTGATCTGTTCTATGGTCAAGCTCATTTCATGCATTTTCTTATTTAATTTGATCACAGCAACTTAATAAGACAGCCATTTGGTTTCTATTTTATAGAGGGGGCATGGAGGTTCAGAGAGATAATATAGTTCACCGAAGTTTGTAAAGCTGGGATTCCTACTTAAGTCTGACCTAGTACAACACTGAGAGCTAGAGATTTCTGTCCAAAGACAGCAGGAGGGGAGACTGGGAATCAACAGGGGGTTAAGGTAAGTCAGGTACAGAGGCTGGAACCACCATGGGTAGGGGAACTGCTAAAGAGGCTTGAGAATGAGGCCAAGCTGGAAAGAAAGGATGGCTCTGAAGACAGTGAAGCCAACTTCATAATTTGGCATAAGGCCTCCTTCTTGGTCTAGGATAGTTAACAAAAAAAGCAAACACTACAATAACACAAGCTTGAAAACATTATTGTCACTAGCAAAGATATTGTTAACATGATTTAGTCATTTATGCACATACACCCATAATAGATTTGCGAACTCTGGAGACCTGTTGCAGATACTGATTTGCAGCTTGTTTTGTTTGTTTGTAATCTATCAGTAATTCAACCTGGAATTTCTGTTAATGTTGATAAATATTTTTCTAAAGCGTGATTGTTAAGGAGTGTGTTTTATTATACTATATGTGTGCGCCGTACTTAACCAGTTCTCTATTGTAAGGCTTTTGCGTTTTTCCAGATGTACTTTTTATAAAACAAAGTTACAATGAAGGTTACATAAAATTCCTCATCCTTACTTATTATTATTATTATTATTTTTTGCGGTACACAGGCTTCTCACTGATGTGGCCTCTCCCGTTGCAGAGCACAGGCTCCGGACACACAGGCCCAGCGGCCATGGCTCACGGGCCCAGCGGCTCCGCGGCATGTGGGATCCTCCCAGACTGGGGCATGAACCCGTGTCCCCTGCATCGGCAGGTGGACTCTCAACCACTGTGCCACCAGGGAAGCCCCTTACTTATTATTTTTAAATTGAAGTATAGTTGGTTTACAATGTCATGTTAGTTTCATGTATACAACACAGTGATTCGGTTATACAGATAAATATATATCTATTCTTTTTCAGATTCTTTTCACTTATAGGTTATTATAAAATATTGAGTAGAGTTCCCTGTGCTATACAGTAGGTCCTTGTTGGTTATCTGTTTTATATACAGTAGTGTATATATGTTAAAGTAAAATTCTTAGAAGTTGAATTGTTAGATCTTACATATGCCTATTTTTAAGATCTTTGATACCTATTACCCAATTCCTCTACAGGAAGTTTTTATTTTGTTAAACTAGTTTTCCACCTACATTGTCAGAGGGTGCCCATTTCTGGCAGCCTTGAAAACACTGACTATTAATACTTTTAAATACCAGTTGGATAGGTGAAAATTGTTGCATTTTGAATTTTTTTTTTTTTTTTTTTTTTGCGGTATGCATGCCTCTCACTGTTGTGGCCTCTCCTGTTGCGGAGCACAGGCTCCAGACGCACAGGCTCAGCGGCCATGGCTCACGGGCCCAGCCGCTTTGTGGCATGTGGGATTTTCCCAGACCGGGGCAGGAACCTGTGTCCCCTGCATCAGCAGGCGGACTCTCAACCACTGGGCCACCAGGGAAGCCCCTGTTGAACTTTTTATTGGCACCACATTCTCCTAGAAAATTAAAACAAAACCCCTTTATTTAACCAAATAGGATTTCTACAGTAATCTCAGGTTTATCAATCCCATTGTAATCACAAATTTTTGCTTAAATCATAATTTAGACATATTGACACACTTAGCTGCACTGTCTCTTCATGCTTCTCTTTTATCTTCCTCTTCATCAACTCTGGACTTTCTGACTTGGAACCTCTACATATGGAGTGTGTGTATGTGTGTTTGTCAGAGGAGGGTTATTTCCCCCCAAAACCTTGTGTTTTGGAACTAAAAAGAAGACTGTATTCTCCTCAGGAAAACCCACATTTCTACTTGTCTTCATTTCTCTACCGTTCTCCACCCGCTGTTATTCACCTCATTTCCCAATTAACCCAGGCATCCTTGATTCTGTGGGTAAAAGGCGAAACCGAGAGCTATGCAGACATTATATAATACCCCCATGAGGGCGTCAGTATTTGACAGCCTTCAATAGGTTAATTTTTCAAAGTGGTAAGCTGATATTTCTGTATAAAATGCACATCTGCAGAGTAAATGGTATTAAGTGTTGGTGAATTATGGTCCCAGCCTAGGGGTCACTTGGGCTTCAATGCTACAAGCACCTTAATGCTTTTTTGAATGAAGGCTCCACTAATTGCTTCCATATGATTCTCCCCTGGCCCCTCCCCCAGCCTCCATCACTGTCCCCAGCCCCTCCCCAATTGTGCCCTGGCACAGGAATAATGAGCTATGAAATTGTACCGTATTGATTGGGGGCTGATGTTAGAACAGAACCTGCCATTTTTCCCCGGGATTTGCTTTGACTCTTGAAGTTCAGACAGCGTCGGGGTCAAGTCCCAGAAGCCCTAAGTCCTCCCCACTCCCCATTCCTTTAAACCACTGGGAGTGCACACTTAGACTGCAAAGGGGCAGACAGATCATTAATTAGCTAGGCTGCTAGGCTGTCTGGTGGGAGTGGGATGTGAGGGCATTTTAAAAGGTGTGCTGGCATGTTGATGGGGTGGAGGAAGAGGGAAGGAGTTGTAAGCATCCCCCAAATACACCGTCAGAAGAGTCGCCTGGGTGAGGCAAGCCAGGCCAGAAATTAGTCTTCTGGGGTTTGCCTGCTCCCCACCCAGATGACCACGCAAAGCCTGAACCCTAATGGGTTGGAAGGGACACTGAGAGACAACTCAGGCTGGCCCCCCAGATGGAGGCTAAAGTTAAAAACATTGTCAATTTGGCTAAAAGAGTGTCAGCAGGAGACCTGGCAATGCACAAACATGGAGAAGCCCTGCCTGTATTATGTACCTATTGCATGTCAGGTGCTTCCGTGAGCAGCCCTGACTCTACCTAACTGGCTCCTTTGGGAGGCAGGTATGACCACACCCACTCACGGCAAGCTGCTTGGCCAAGATTACCACTGGATCTCAGAGACAGTGGATCTGGACTCACATTCGGATCTGCCCGGCTTCAAACCTGTGCTCTCCAGCACCATAGCCTATGGTATGTGTCCTGGAGTCATGCAGACCTGGGCTGGAAGCTGACTATTTCACTCACAAACTGGATAACCCAGAGACACTCAATTTTCACATCTGTAAAGTGAGATGATCTTTCTATACGCCATTTACAGCTGTTGTGAGAATAAAAGAAGAATGCGTGTGAAGTGGTCAGCAGAGTGTAGTGCCTGTGTAGCACTCTAAAGATGTTAGTTATTATTAGTCATTTTTATTGTCATTACTATTATTATGTTTCCTCCTAGGAGCCATGCATCCCCACAGCCTCATACTCCTTGACAGTCAGGTCTAGAGCTGCCCATACCAGCTTCCTCTGACTTTAAGCCCAGCTTCTTCTCCTGATCCAGCTTGAGGTGACTTGGCATCTCCTGAGTTCCTATAATGCTACCTGCCCTAGTCTCTTGGCAGTGATACACGCTGCCCTCTCCCTTTAATTGTATTATTGAACTAGTATTTTTATTTTATGGCTGTTTAATTTCCCCTGTGTTTATGGCCTATCCTCCCCCAACTAAATTGTGAGGATCTCTGAAGAGCAAAGGTCTCACATTTCTCTGAGTTTCTTAGTGCACCTGGTTTGAAGCCGTGCCAGTATTGCTGCTCCAAAAAAGTCTGAGAATTCTATCTTAGTAAATAGCAAGTTAATAAAGAGTATCAAATCTTGTGTTAGATACCCTTAAAGAAATTGGGTGGAGTTTGTTTTTATTTCCCACATCACAGGTCTGGCCTGTAGTCTATACTCTGGCCACTGTTGCCCCTACTGGCATCTAAATGTGAGTCTGTATTTGGTAGTGGGATTCTCTTTTGAAATAATTAGATGTTTTTAAAAAACAAAACAGAAAACCTAGGTAAATGAAAGAGCTCAAAAAATGGATTCAGCCAAACTAAAGTGTATTTCTTTTTAAAGATTCTATTCTCTCCACCATGGATTTGGCTTTGTAGCCAAACAAATAGTTGACATTTACGTATCTTTATGCAGCACAAAGTCATGCTGAATGTGTTTACAGTTAGGGTTCTTTCAGACATGCTTTACAGAAACTCAACACAAACCAGTTTGAGAAAAAAAGGATGTTAGGGATGAATCAAAAAAAAAAAAAAAAAAAAAAAAAACAGAAGAGCTTTCAGAGATCTTAAAAACTAGAATCTGAACCATCTTCCTCTTCCTGCCTCCCTACTTCTTATTCCACCCTCCCTGGTGATAGATTTATTCTGTCTTCTTTCAGCTCTGAGATTATATTTTTAATTCTCCACAGTCAAATGAGAAAGAAGTTTTCTTCAGCAGAAAACTACCTGGAAGAATTCTCATAGAAACAGGAATAGGGATATTATAATTAGCATAGTCTGGGTCCCATGTCTCCCCCGACTCCCACCCTTTCTATAGTCAGAATGGCCACTCTTCAACAATCTTCAGACAGCTAGCATGAAAGGTTAAACACCTGAATATTGCCAGATTGTTTTGTCTTGTACTCACTCATCACGTTAATATTTAACAAGCATTTGTTGAGCACCAAAGAGTGAATGAACAGGGGAGACGGTTACTACCCTTATGTAGCTAGTATTCAAGTGGGGAAGAGTGGGGATTAAATAATTGCTAACAACAGGTGAGGTAAGCACTATGGAAGGAAAAGTTTGGGTGGTCCAGGAGCACCACCCCAAGGAAGAGATGGATTCCAGTACCAGGATGAAGTGAATTGAGTTATAGTTGGCCTGGTGAAGAGGAAAGGAGAGAGCATTTGGCACCTGTGAGAATGCCTCGAGGAGAAAAAGCAAGCCTAGTTTGAGAAGCTTAAAACAAAAGGCTCAGGATGGCTGACCCCTGGGAGGCTTGCCTTCTTCCTCTAGGACCCCTCACACAGGGTCTTTACTAGAATCCTTGAGAGCTGTGCTCAGTCCAGCTCCTTGGTCAACCTTTCTAGGTGTGTGTGTGTGCTGAACCTCTGAGCTTAGAAGGTAGAGAACCTTGCTTCCTACCATTCTCATCACAAAAGGCAACTCACTGTTCACTTGAATGTGCGTTGGACAGTGGGGGTCTCTGAAACCCACTTAGACAGCTGAGTTTGGAGAATATGGAGGCCAAGTTTTTCTTTTCCACATCACCTTTTCATTTGTTCATGGAGCCTCTAGGTCCCAGCTGGAAATCACCTCATCCTTCTCTTAACCACGTATCACCCTATTTATCTCTCTCTTGTGATATGCACTTGCTACCTAAAGTTACATCTATGTGTGTTCCCATCTTCTCTCTACATCTGCTCCCTGAGAACAGGATCAACTCTGTTATCTATGTGTCCTCCGTGTCTCTCTCTACAGGGCATTTCCTGGAGTAGGTGCTCACAATGAAATTAATGCTTATATGGTAAAAATTGTATTCCAGGTACTATTCTTTTTAATCCTCATAGCAATTCTATCAGGTAAGCAATTTACCAACATTTTTCAAATGAGGAAACTGAGGCACAGAAAGATTAAGTAATGAGTGAAATGTCACAGAGCTTATAAATGCTGGAGTCAAAACTTGAACCCAAGAAATCTGGTACCAGAGTCCAAGATCTTATCTATTATGCTAAACTGTCTACTGAGTGCTAAATGAATTCATGAATGGATGGATGGATGAGTAAGAACCAAACTGGAGGCACAGAACCCTGGAAATGGAGCACTCAGGAAGAACTATCAGTAGAAATACACAGGACTGAGCATATCTTAAAAACCACAGAGGTAAAGCTGGTCAGTTAACCATGGTTGTTGTAACGCCCAGTGGAAAACTTGGAAGTACTTTCCCCAGGGTGCATATCAGCTCCTCAAATCTACATACAGACCTTACCAAACTGTAAACATGGGGTTTGCAATGATTTAGAGTAATCTTGAATTCTACTAAACTCCAAATAATTTTGTAATTCCCCTTTTGCTTATTTCCCCAGATTCCTCAAATCATTCTTCAGCACTCACCTTTGCCATGTAAGTATCACAAAATAATCATAAATATTTTAAAGATGCCTTAGAGGGGAACTTATTTGCCTAAGAAGTTAGAGGTCTAGTTTAGGGATCTTTTCCATTTTGTTGAAAATAAATGATGTTTCTGAAGAGTTTGTTGTATAACATTCCAATATCTATTTAATAATTATTCAGCTGGGAAGGATGAGCTAGGAGGATGATGGTTACATAGAACTAATGGATATTTTATTTGAGGTGTAATATAGAATCATCCCAGCCATGGATCTTTGCTCCAGAATCCCTCTAAAATCTCAGATATCTGTAGATATTGCCTCTCAAGTTTCTCTAGCTCCAAATCAGTCTGAGTATTCTGGTTTCCAACCTCTGCCATGGGGGACATAGGTAGATGTCCAGAGTGCTTATAGACACTGTGTGTCAGCCATTGCTGGGAATGGCCTTACTTCCTCTAACTATCAAGCGCCACTTATCAAGCTGTAAGGGCCAGATTATTTATCAAATCAATTCCCATGTTTTGTATGTGAGTCCCAGATCTGTATCACCAAGTCTGTACACCTATCCCTGACGGAGTGGCAAAAGAATTTATGATGTTTCTGACTAGGGAGAATGAGAGGAAACGAGGAATTTTAACTAAAACTATCTAAGCACTTCTATTGGAAGCTACTGACTCTTAAACAACTGGTGAAATAATTTAAGAAGTCAACCCTAAGAAAACGGCATCTTGGAATAAAGCAGAAGTAGGAGCGGGAGGGAGGCTGCCAGGCCTACTGCTAGCAACATAATTCCATAGTCTGCATTTTATTACTAGACCCTGGGGGGGTTCTAGTTAAACTCACTAGAGCTAAAGGATTACAGACAATCCTATCTAATTTATGGCTCTGCAAACTGCACTAATTTGATTGAAAAAACACATATTGCTGAGATAATTTACATGTTTTACCGTTAAACATGCATTATAAACTTATAGACCATTGGCTTTTTTTTGGGGGGGGTTACTTATTTATTTTTGGCTGAGTTGGGTCTTTGTTGCTGCACACGGGCTTCCTCTAGTTGCGGTGAGCGGGGGCTATTCTTCACTGTGGTGCACGGGCTTCTCATTGCGGTGGCTTCTCTTGTTGCGGAGCATGGGCTCCAGGTGCACGAGCTTCAGCAGTTGTGGCTCGCGGGCTCTAGAGCTCAAAGCAGCTGTGGCTCACAGGCCCAGCTGCTCCACGCCTGTGGAATCTTCCCAGACCAGGGATTGAACCCATGTCTCCTGCATTGGCAGGCGGATTCTTAACCACTGTGCCACCAGGGAAGCCCAGACCATTGGCTTTTATTATTTACTTCTTTATTCATTTATTTGTTTACTTTTAAGTGCCTTTCCATGTATATTATCCATTTTGCTATTGGAGAATGAATCTTTCTATCATTTATTTGTAAATACTTTTTATGATTATTGTTTATTAACTACATACCTACTATGCATATAGTTTCCTGTGCCCTAAAATACCAGTCACATAGTTCATGTTTGATAAATGTTTGCTAGCTAAAGAAAAACAAACAAAAAAACAAACTAAAGTTTATGTTCTGGGGAGTATGGCAGAGATTGCTAGTTGTCAATACAGTAGTCTAAGCATAATGTAGCATGTCTTAGTTTGCTGCAGAAACAAGTGACTTCCAAAGCTCTGTGGCTTGTAATAAAAATGATTAATTTCTTAGTCACATACATATGAGCTCTGGTGTGCACTGGCTCTGTACCGTGTCTTCATTTCAGGACCCACACTGAAAGAGCAGTCCCTATAGAGACCAGACACCTCATGTGTTAGGGAAAGCACCTTATAGCATCTGCTTTAGAGTGTTACAGCATCTGCTCAAACAAAACATATGTCAGGTCAGCTGTAATGGTGCAGGGAAAAATTCTGTAGGGATGAGTCCAGTAGAGAGGAACAGTAAGTATTTAGAACAAATAAATACATTCTCCCTTTCTTTCTGCAGTAAATAGATCTCTGAGTTTTATCTGGGCACAAAGCTTCCCTGCCAAAGACAACATGTGGCAACCACACTTGCAGCTAGGTGTGGCCATGCATTTCAGTTCCTCCAATGGAAGCCTAGTAAAAATGTACCTTTCAAGGTAAGGAGTTCTCCCTCCACTCTCTTTCTGCCTTCCTTATAACTAGAATACAATTCATTTTGATGAATGAATGAATGAATGAATTTAATTAGTTTTGCTTTTATAAATGTTGCTTTTCGTGTCTTTGCCTAACCTAAGGTCACAAAGATTTTTTCCCTATGTTTTACAGCAAAAGTTTTATACTTTTAAATCATATTCAAGATACATAGTTATTTAATTTTTTATGTATGCTTTGAGGTAAGGATCTAAGTTCATTCTTTTGCCTTTGAATATCCAATTGTACCAATATCCTTTGATAAAAAGACTACTCTACTCATTTCATTGCTATAGAACCCTGTCAAAACTCAACTGACTATAAATGTAAGAGTTTATTTATGGACCCTTAATTCTGTTCTATTGGTGGGTATCTGTTCCATTGGTATAATTGTATATCTTTATGCCAATACCACTCTGTCTTAATTGCAGTGACACTATAGTAAGTGTTACAGTTTGGAATTATAGGTTCTGCTACTTTGATCTTCTTTTGCAAAATTGTTTTGGCTATTCTGAGTCCTTTGCTTGTCAATGTCTGTAGAAATCCTGTTGAAATTTTGATAAGGATTACATTGAATCTATAAATCAAGTGGAAGACTGTCATCTTAATAATATAGAATTTTACAGTTAATTAATATGGAATTTTGATTCTGAATTTCAATAATTTTGATTTTTCAATTTCTCTCGGCAATGTTTTATAGTTGTAAGCATACAAATCTTGTTCTTCTTTTGTTAAATTAATTCCTAAGTAGTTCTGTCATTTTTATTCTGTGAATAGAATTGGTCTTTTAATTTATTTTTGAATTGTCCATTAGTAGTATATAGAAATACAACTGATTTTTATATATTGATCTTGCCTATAGTGACTATAGATATAGTGATTTATATATACCATATTGCTAACTATTTTCCTATTTGTTACTCTTTTTTTCAAACTTTCACTCTTTTTCTGACTTTTCTGGTTTTATTTGAATTTTTAAAAAATTATTCTAATTTTTCTCTTCTCTTAGTATATCAATTAATTTTTTTAAAAAATTAAATCTTAAATTGCTCTGGAGTTTTCAATATACATTTACAATAATATAAGTCCACTTTCTAATAACACTTTCCACTTTGTATTGTGGGTATAATTGAGTATTCCTACTTATAATTGGTCTACTTATAATTGAGTATCCTACTGTTTCTTTTCATCCCTTATAACATTACTGTCATTTATTTAACTTATATGTATGCCATAATCACTCTAGATTGTTGCTATTATTAATTTAAGCAAGCATTTATTAGACTAATAAGAATAAGTTAAATAGAAGATTTTATTTTGCCTTTATTTTCCTAGAATTCTCTTTGTGTAGATCCAAATTTCTGACCTGTATCATTTTCCTTTCCTCTGAAGAACTTTTAATCATTCCTGAAAGGCAGGTCTACAGTTTAAATTCTTTCAACAGTTTAACTATTTCACTGCATGCTTTTCTTGCTAGCACGGTTTCTAAACAAAAAGTTCAATGAAACGTTTAAACTTCTTTCTCCAAGGGTACCCACCTTTATCTCTGGCTTCTTTGAAGATTTCTCCTTGTTTGTGGTTTGTGCAATTTGAATATTGTATGCGTAAGTGTACTTTATTTATTTATTTTTTTGGTATTTATACATATTGATATTCTCTGAGTTTCCTGCATCTCTGGTTTGCTATCTATCATTAATTTTGGAAAATTCTTAGCCATTATAACTTCTCAATTCTTTTCTTCTCCTTCTGGTAGGTATTCCCATTACATGGATGTTACATATTTTTAATTGTCCCATAGTTCTTGGATTTTGCCTCTTTAATTTTTTTTTCTTGTTGATTATCAGTTTGGGAAGTTTCTATTGATTTATCTTCAAGCTCACTGATTCTTTCCTAAGTCATGTCTAGTCTACTTATGAACTTATTAAAGGCATTGTTCATTTTTTTAATGTTTTTGATTTCTAGCATTTCCTTTTGACACTATCTTAGAGTGTCCATTTGTCTTTTTTACTCATTCATCTCTTCTTGAATGTCACTTTTTCATCACTTTTTTCCTTAGAGTCCTTAACGTATGAATCATAGGTGTTTTAAGTTCTTCTGATAACTTCAAAATCTCTGCCATATCTGTGTCTGGTTCTGGTAATTGATCTATCTCTTCAAATTGTGTTTTTTGTCTTTTAGTGTTCCTTGTAAATTTTTGTTAATTACTGGATGCAAATTATTGGGTAAAAAGAACTGAGGGAGATAGATAGGCCTGCATTTGTGAGGTCTTATGTTTTGGAGGCTAGAAGTTAGACTGTGTTAACTGTTTACTGTAGCTATAGGTGTCAGAGTCTAAACTTTTCTATAGTTTCCTTGTTTTTTTGTTTTTTGTTTTTTCCTTTTTATGTCTTTGGGATTTCCTTGGGAACTTTTTCTTAAATACATTCTGAGACTTGTACTTCTTTTATTTACAATACCAGTTACTATACTGGAACCCTACTGATATGGTAGTAAATGTGAAATGGGAAATTTTCTATAGTCCTGTGATTAGGTCTCAGTCTTTTAGTGAGCCTGTGGGCCTATTGTGGTCTTCACAGGGTTTCTCAGTATCTCTCCTCCTTCAGTGACACAGGGAAGCTGGAGAGGAATGCAGTTGGGTGTTTCCAGTTCCCCATGTGGAATGCTAGAGTTGGCTTAAGTTAGGTATTTCCCTTTCCTTTGGTTGGTTAGGCTCTTGTAAAGCACAAGGTGGTTAGGCTCTGATGAAACAATTTCCCTTGAAGGCAGGCTTTTGATAAAGAAAACAGTATGCGCTGGGCTTATTTCAAAATGGTTACTTGTCTCTTCCTTCTGAAGGAAGCAGCGGGGGGATTTTTCTCAATTCTTCATCCTAACAGCCTGGTGGGGCACCTGGAGGTAAAACTCATAAACGTGTGGTGATTCCCCTAAGACTGGAGCACCTGGAGTTTTTAACTCTCAAGATTATATACTGAGCCTCTAAAAATGCATTAATAACAGCATAAATTCTCCCACCATCGTACTCACTCCAGAGGTAAATGTCTGTTCCATGGCTGCTCTGGTAAGCCATGATTGTCTGTTTCCACTGATCTCTCCAATTTGGGGGCAGCAGTTTGAGCAAAGTTCATCCAGAAGGGCCCTGGACAATCTGAGAGCTCTCTGAAGGTATGGAAATTGGACTTCTAGGTTCAGAGTCTAACCATTCAGCTAAAACATCTTCATTAAGTGGGGTATTTCATTAAGTGAAGACTCAGTACTGTGAGAATAGCGTGAGGTAGCATGTGTCTGGTACAGGATACAAAGATGTTGCTAATGTTACCATGGCCACTGTTTGCTCACCAGCCAGTGCTCTGCTGCTGCATAAAGATCATGAAAAGAGGATTGAATCTGATTTAATTTCCCAGCTTAAGACATCTGTAAGCATTATAGAAACCCTGAGCACATAATGGGGGTGGGATTGGGGGTGTTATACTTGGATATATTGAACTTCTGGACTTCTTACTATTAGGGTCATGTGGTTACTTGATTACTTGGTGAATGGTCCGGAACATTCTATTTTTAATCCAGAACTTGGTAGAGGGATGTTCCACTTAAATAAATATGTTGTAATGAATTGAATTTTTAAAAATTCACCTCAAGTCAAATTACACAGCTCTGTTTTCGACAGGTGAGGAGCAGGCATATACTACAACAAATGAGACACAAGATGTAGGTAGAAACCATACCTTGTTTTTACTTGAGGCAAGGCATGTTGAGGGCAATGCTGGCTTGGTTATAGGACAATAATCCCTTGGGTCAAGAGACCCCATTTGGGTGAAGTTTTAGAGCACCAGATGGCATGAGTAAGTGTGCAAAGTTAAAACATCTGCAGATTTTTCTATATGGAATGAAAAACAAATAAAATTTTAAAAAGCAATGAAACTCATAAAGTTTATGGATTGGCTTTGAAAGGGGACAGGCAAGATATATGGAGACAGTGGTTAAGTTAAAAATGAGTACTTCAAAGAGATCAACAAGTGTTTTCTGGAAACTTCTTTTCCTCTTTTTATTTAAGAGGTTCTTTTTTTTTCTGTTTCAAAAGTAATTATAGAAAATTCTGAAAACACAGAAAGAAATAAGACAATATAAATCCCACTCAATCTTAAGACTGTTCCCATTTCAGTGTATATTACTACATCCTTCCAGCAATTTTTTTTCCTAATAATGTGACATAAGCCAGGGGTATCAGGCAAGAGCTCATTGTGGATTTAAGTATTTGAACCAAGACCTGAATGGCATTTTAGTGTTAGCACAATGGAGATAGTATCAGCAAAGAGAATGTAAGTTTGTAAGACCTTTGATTGAGGGATCATCTGGGGCTTTGTTGCCTCTGAGGGCATCTTCAATTTAATCAGGCACTTGAAATTTGGGAATAAAGAGAGCTCTTAGGTAAAACAAGGAATTCCCTCATCTGGCATTTTTTGGAAAGTATGTTCCATGAACAACCAATGCTAAAGATGTTAATTAGTGTTTGCTGGAAAACACTAGTGCCATGGTCAAGGAAGTTGAGAATTCAAATGGGTTGAATGAAACCAAACAGATTTCTCTACTGCAGAATTTCTCATATGGTTTAATATGCTAGTACGCAGTGCTAATCTCTGAGACAAGAAGTAGAGTATGTAGTGTTTCTCAAATACTGACCGAGAAGGTGACTGAAGAAGGAAATAGTATCCAGAGTACCCACTTCAGGAAATTCTACCCTATATCCATGTGGAATGATGCTTTGCTCATGTTTCTAGAGACATAGGGGGGAGAGGTCAAACATGTTGCAAAGGACAGTCATGAGACGGTGTAGCAGAGCTACCAAGATGACTTTGCTGGGCATGGAGCAGGGCACCAGGGGCTCTCCATCAGGTGCTCAAGAATTATTAAGAGGATCAGCTGGGAAAGCAGTCTAGTGGCTGTTGCCCTGGAGGGAGTTAGAGAAAGAAGGCAGTGAGCCAGGCATGAGTCAAAAAGGACCACAGAACTAAGGCAAAGCAGACGCTGACCCAACCCAGCTCTGCTTCTGCCCTTTGACAGGAGAAAACAAAGCCAATAGGTTAATCAGAACCTCTGGGAAGCTAAATTGCTCCTGGGTTATCTCATTGGGATTAGAAGCTGCTTTTTTTGCAGTTGAATTTATTCACAACAGAGGTTCCTTTCTTGGTTTTAAAGAAAGCATGTCTTTGGAAAATTACCTTCTAAATTGGGCTTTGATGATCCAATTCACTATCCTACAGAGGACTGTGTTATTTTTAACTTCTACTTACACTCACACTATAATGCTCATGTGAGAAATAAGGCAAATTATGCAGTTTAGAGAGAGGTTAAATAAATGAAGTCAAGAGTGTAGCAGTAATAAGGCAATGTGTCTTCAAGAGGGTTGTAACTATTATTTCATGAACATATACTATCTGTAAAGATGGTCAACGGGTTTGGAAAATGGGCCCTGTGATTCCTATTCAGAGAAGAAGCTTTATTAGGTCAGGAGGAAACTTTACTGTGGAGGAATTGGCAGAAGAAGAAACAGTATGGACTTTAGGAGACAGATCTGGGTTTTAATTCTGCTTTTCTTGAATTTCTTTTGCCTTGCACCCAGGCCAGGCCTGGAGTCCAGCCATATGTACACAGCCATAAATAGCAACAAGATCCCTTATGCTCTACGTTGGCTCATTAGCAATATGATGTGAGCAGTTTATTGTTCTCACAAAGCTTCAATTCCTCATCGGAAAAATCAGATTAGTGTTATTTAACTCATAGATTTCAAATGGGGTAAATTTTAAATACACATAAAGTATCCAGTAAGGTTCTCAAGTATATACTAAATGACAAGAACTCACGGAGCAAGTCATTGGCAGGCCAGGCTAATTTTGCCTTCTTTGGTGTTCAAGTTACAGGTTATCAATGCTGACATTTTCTTTAAAATGACAATAAAAGACCTTGATTATCAGTCACTCATGTTCCAGGGAAAAGCAATTTAATCTGAGATGGCTGTATAACTTCAGAAAAATTATTTAACAGCTCTGTTATCTGTCATGTATCTTTTGAAATAACTTCATCCCATCCTAGAACAAAATAGATTTGGACTTAGGAGACCTGAGTAGGAGGCTCAACTTTTTGCACCTATGGACTAAACCCCTGAATATTTCTGAATCTCTACTTCCTCATGCATAAAATGCCAGTGATATTTGTCCAATCTATTTCACAGTAATGTAGTCAGGAAAAAATTAGATAAAGTGCTTGGAAGTACTAGTCAGGATGTAGCTTTAAGTTAATAGAAATGGAGAAAGAGAATTCACAGGTCTCTGCTGTGGGAGACTCCATTAAGATGCAGGGACCTAGGGCTGGAAAGTAAGAGATCACTGTTCTCATTCTAACTGTATCTGTCTATGTTATCTTTGACATGTAGTTTTACCTTCTTGTTCTCCATTTTATTATCTGGTAAAAAGTTTGGGGAGTGGAAGGGAAGGAGATTTGAATAGGATTCTAAGATTTCTCACTGCTCCCCATTCTAAGAGTCTGTGAATATCATAAATTCTCCTTTCTGCCACCATTGTAAAGAAGGAGTCAAAATTTATAAGTCTACTTAGATTCACTTGTTTGTGGAGAGATACCTTCCAGGACCATATAGATTGATAAACTGGCTGTGTTTCTGTCACATTACATCTTTTATATTTTCTTTCAGAGGAAACAAATACACAGGTTGGCCTCGTGCAAAAGAACTTTTTGCCCACATTCTTGCTGGTCAGATACCAAATGCCAAAGAAGCAAGCGATCCTACAAGAATTTCACTTTAGTGCTACTGAGGACAAAGGGGTAATTTAAAAATTTCACCATCATGGGCAGGTTCAACACCTAGTTTGAAGCACGGAGACTGATTAATTGGGTTGTCACTTCCAACAGTTCTGAGCTTTGGCCTTTCCATGTGCCAGAAGAAAAAAAAAAAAAAAGAAAGCAACATTCCTGTACTTAATTTTCACAAACTTGAGCCAACCAAATGTGACAAAGGCTGGCTATTTCTCAACCATTAGCTCCTTCTCCCTATAATACTTAACCTCACTGGTTCTTTCCAGTTGTCAAATTGAGGTAACATGCAAAACTAAAATATGAATGCAAGAAACCACTCCCATACATATGCTCCCAACATAAAACACGCACACACTCTTATAGATAGATGCAAAGACATACAAATAAACACTCGTAACACCACATATACACAGCTTTGTGGAACAAGAATGTATTATTCTTTGTCGCTCTTTTTTTTGGTTTTTTAAGAGACAGAGTTTTTGCTTCCATTATATGTTTCTATTTGTCTCCTTGTTTCATAATTAACTCTTAATAGTAATATTTATGATGACGGTAATGACAACTAGCATATAACAAGTGCTAATTATGTGCAAAGCTTTGCATTAATCTCTTTCACACAACACACTGTCTGAGATCAATATCATTGTTATTGTTTGAGCTTTATAGATGAAGAAACCAAAGCATAGGGTGACCGAATCACTTACCCAAGGACACACAGTGTTTGAACTGGTTCTCAAATCAAAACATGTCTGATCCCAAATCCTAAGCTCTTGACTACGCTTATCTACTCCTTCTCATGCAAATGCCCAAATTTAAAATCTCAATCCACCAAAAAATTTTTAAAGCTGAAAGACATTGGAGCCCTAATCAAGCAATAATGCTTAAGCACCTGTTGTGAATCTTGAATCGAGCCACTTCCTAGGTAAGAAGCAAAGAGTTAATGAATCCATTCTTAGTCTCAAAGGAGGAAGGAACATTATATTACAGGTTGAACTGCATGAAATTACTGATTATTGACTATTTTTAACAACAAAAATGGCAATTTAATGTGGATTTATATATCCAAAACATTCTATGTTTTACACCAAACCAGGATATCTCAAACAAGAGCCAGGCAGGAAATATAAGTATGTGAAGCATTAGACAAAAGGCTTTGGAGATGTGTAGTCATGAGAAGACCTGGAGAGGACAGTCATGAGAAAAGGTATTAATATAAAATAAAAATAAAAGCAAAAACATAAACCAATCTACTGACCGAAAAATACATGTTGTCAGGTTTCCATCTCTCCTGTAGAAAACAAATCTGCTAGCAATTAGAAAAGGAAGAATTAATTGATAACCAGGATTTTCAGAAAGCTGCACAGAAATGTAGAATCTTGAGGTAAGCCCTTTAAGAAAGGTAGAATTGAAATAAACAGAATTACAGAATTATACAGTGCAATGATCACAGAGCATTTAGTATTTTCAAAGTATCTGGCCCAATAATATTTTAGTACAATATAATAAAATATGAATAATCTCAAAATGTATATAATCATCTTTCGGGAAAAAGTAACACCACTCGTAATGCAGTCTCATCAGAATAGAGTCTACCCATTATGACAATAAATTAACAAATATTCATTGAACACTTTTATGTGCTCCGTGCTGTGCCAGATATTGGAAAGAGAAAAAAAGAGTACAACCCAGAGTTCTTATGTGCACAAAATCAACAATTTGATTTTTTTAAAAAATTAATTAATTTATTTATTTTTGGCTGCATTGGGTGTTCGTTGCTGTGCACGGGCTTTCTCTAGTTGTGGCGAGTGGGGGCTACTCTTCGTTTTGGTGTGCGGCTTCTCATTGTGGTGGCTTCTTTTGTTGTGGAGCACAGGCTCTAGGCAGGTGGGCTTCAGTAGTTGTGGCATGCGGGCTCAGCAGTTGTGGCTCGCAGGCTCTAGAGCACAGGCTCAGTAGTTGTGGTTCACAGGATTAGTTGCTCCACGGCCTGTGGGATCTTCCTGGATCAGGGTTCGAATTCATATCCCCTGCATTGGCAGGCAGATTCCTAACCACTGTGACACCAGGAAAGCCCAACCATTTGATGTTTAACTATCCCTGAGTTTTATTTTATATTCTAGCTGGTGGTGATATCAAGGAGAAAAGCCCAAATCCTCCCCGGTGGGGAATTTGCTTCTTCAGCCTTTTGTTAAACTATCGGTCTTTTTTTGTCAAATGGTGTCAGCACTCTATGTCCAAGGCCCTGCCTGCCTAACTGGGCAGAGGTTACCGCCCAGCTCCTCCCAGCAGCTCTTCCCCAGGGAAGTTTGAGCCCATCTCACGGTCATTCCTGGGAGGGGGAGGTGCAGTTCAACCCAAATTAAGGCAATGCTGGGAGTGACAAGTAAATGAACACAGGGCTACTCCGGCTCTGTTCCCCTTTCAGAAAGTAATCAAGTCAAATTATCTATGAGAAGAAGCTAGGCTCATAGTTGAGGGGGTGTGCAAATGAAAACCAGATTCAGACGGAGGCTGACTTGAGAAAGCCCAGGAGCTTTATTTAAGAGAGAGAGAGGAAAAAGAAAGAGAGAGAGAAAGGAATATGTGTTTTCTCCCATCCCCAGACTCTACTTACTTTTAAATACTTTGCTTCCTCTCTTGTTCCTTTCTCCCCATCTCTGTTTGTTTCATTCTCCAAAGGGCGAGCAGAGTGAGTGCTCTGGCATGAATGTGCCTGGGCTCTGGGTGACCTTCCAGCATGATGGGAATGATAGGAAGAGGTCGGAACTGGTTTTGGTCTGAAGGTGCTGACTGCAGCTTCTGGTCTAGACTGCAGGTCATTGGTGGACCCTAGAAAATACACGTGAACTCTTCAGGCTGCTGGTCCTCCACCAGACAATGTTACTCCTCAGGGTACATTTGGCAATATCCCGAGACATTTTTGATTGTCATAGAGTTGAGGGGTTTTGCTACTGACATCTATTGGCTAGAGACCAGGGAAGCTCCTAAACACACCACAATGAACAATGCAGTCCCCCAGACATAGAATTATTTGGCCCAAAGTGTCAATAGTGTCCAGAGTGAGAAAACCGCTTAACTAGGGACCAAATAGTAGTCTAGAAGTAAAGAAATGGAGATGGAGGACCCTTCCCAGCTGCCCCTGTGGAACCATGGAGCCCTCTTCTTTACTGTGTGCTTGGCATCTCCTGTGCCCTCATTTGAAACTGGAGGCTAGACCCACCTTAAAGCTGACCTCTCCACTGATGATCTCATCCCCGTGGAGATAAAGCCATAGTGATGAAACCCCTCACCTGTGGGCTCTCTCACTGAGCTAGTCTTTATTCTTCCATTTACACCTGAGAACCATAGTTCCCTTTCTGAACAGAACCACCTCCAAGAAGTACCACTCTAGCAGATGTTGGGCACCCATCACATCACCTTCTTCTCCCCTCCCCTCCCCACACTTAGATGTGTGTCCAGGTGAAATCAGGAGGACTTTAAAGAGGAAAAGAGGCCCAGATATGGTCGTGTCTATGAAGTGTGTGGATGAAATGGAGAAATCCAATCACTTTTTCATAAGGTCACATACTACTTGGAAGTGGGTCTCTCAACCCCAGGCATTGCTAGGTAGCTAGGTGATAATGAACAAATGTTCACAGCAGGCAGTACGGGGTTAGGGAGTTCAGCAGCAGGAAGGATAACATGGTGTTGGTGTCAGTGTAATGTCCCTTGGTGCTTGATTCACTTTATTGCCTGACATAAGTCCCTTCACATGCCCATCTTTCCTGGTGATCGGCCCCTCTAAATTGCTTTTGCTATATCTAATAAAATTCAGAGTCAATCTCTGCTTCAGATTCTGTGTATTCTGTGAAGGGCTGACCACCATTTCTATTTATAATAGAACAAATACAGTTCAACTGGGCTGATTGTTTCTAAGTTCCAGAAGGACAGATAGAGGAAACTGCTTATCTCTGGAGCCTACTCAGGGTTTGTGATGATGGAGAAGTGAACTCAGAGGGAAGAAGTGACGGTGTGAGCCCACGTTCTAAGGGAGAGGACTCCACAGAGGGCTGTGGCAATATCAACATATTCCAGTAATCAAATGGTCACTTGTTTGTACTTGATCAGGTGTATCTGGGAATGGACATTCCAACTCTTAGGCATCTCCTTTCCTCACATTGAGTTGGGAGGCATAGCAGATCATGACAGACTTTATTAGCGGTCAATGGGAGCAAGAAAACATAGCTTAACCTTAGAAAAAGAGAATATTTAGGTGCTAATTCTTATTTTCTCCCTTCTGTTCTTTTTTCCTTAGCTAGTACTCTCCCTCTCTCCTTTTTTTCTCTCTCTCTCTCTCACACAGACATTACTAAAGCCCTAGTTCAAAGTGATTTTACTTTGCCGTGGCAAAAATACCATTTCACACTTCTAAGAGTCTGAAATGCCTGCAAAGAAGCTCAGAGGGTGGCTTGAGTCCCGACAGGCTCAAACAAATTGATTTTTGGATGCAGTGAATGTAACTCAATCAGAAGCATGTGGATTATATTTCTCTTAAAATCTACACCATTTTTAAATGAAAGGAAGAAGCATTAGATCAAAGAGATGCTAAATTTTGTTCAGCCTCAAAAGACTGTGGGCAAGTTCTTCACATCACTTGTTTTCAGTGTTTACTCTGTAGGGAAAAGAGGGTCCACTAGATAAGCTTGTGGATTGTCTCTAACTCTGAAAGTCTGTGGCTTTCTGAGCCAGAATTCATCCTGTTCAGACATTCTTTCAGCTTTCTTTTATGGTGAGAATGGGGCTCATGATAGGTCCAAGAGGTCGAGACCTGAGATTAGGTGTGTCCTATTGGACAACTCCCACTGTCCTTTGCGTGCCATAAAAACAAACAAACAAAAAATAAAAACAAATGAAATTCTCCAACATGCAAGCCATTTGGAACTAAACACTTGTTTCATTTTGTTTTCAAGGGGGTGGGTGAGGGCAGCAAGGCTGTTCAAAACAGCCTCTACAAATTCTGATGGAGCATCAGGAAATTGCATTGTTTTAAAGGGCTGAGTTATGCTTCATTGAATGAAAAGCACAAGGAGTTGAGGAATTTACACCACATACCACCCTGCAGCCTTTTGTTCAGTTAGCCTCTGCTGGCTTGCAAGGAATAGTGGCCTGAGTGATTGCAAACAGATGCGGGAAAAATAACAGTGTGGTCTGAACAGGGGGACAGCTAATATATGAAACTACACTTTTATGGGGCCACTCATATGGCCTTAGGAGATGAGAAAATGGCATTCCACTTTGCTACAACCATTTTAAACTGGTGGAGAAGATGCTGCTCTGTCCATATGGACTCTAGGAACAAATAAAACTGCAAAGAAATAGCTGGGATAAGGGAAACGTCAGTTGCAACCCTGGTTAATCAGCTACAATATCAACACTTCCTTAATTTATTGAAGAAATAATTATGGAGTGTCTATATGTATCAGGCAGTGTGCTAGATGCTGGGGATGCAACAGGAAATAAAGCAGAAGTGGTCCCTGCCCTCAAGGAACTTATAAAGAAGGAATTACAAAACAAACCCTTAAGGGTATAATGTGACAGCTTTTTGCTAGGTGCTTGGTAGAACTGTCTTATTAACCTCCCACCAAGCTGCTGTTTTTTATAGTTGAATAAATAGATGCTCAAAGAGGTGAAAGAGTGGTCAGATTGTCAATAGATTCCAAAATCTTTCAGATTCTTTCAGTCTGCCATGCTTTCACCCACAACATGAACTTAACTCCTCTGGGACTTAAGTTTCCTCATCTCAGTAGTGAAGAGATGGAAGATAATCACTTAGAAAGTATCTTCCAAATATAATATTCTATTTGGTCGCTAGCAAATTTCAGGGGCTATTCTTCCATATTTGAACTTCTTAAAATGTTTGTCCTTTTTTGGATTCTTTGACTTTTTCCTTTCCAAGATCTATTTCTTATTTCTTGGAGTGTTCTTCAATCTTCTTTGCTGGATCATTTTCTCTGGCTCCTTTGAAATGCTGGCATTGCCCAAGATCTCATTTTCGGGTTATTTTTTTCCCCTACTGTCTACTTTTCTTTGGTGAGATAATCAATTCCAATATTCCTAGACCTCTCCCAGGTGCTGATGGCCCCAAGGGTATAAGTCCAGACTTCACCTCTATTCTAAACTCAAGACTGATGTTTTTAACTTCCCCCAGAACATGTCCACGTGTTGGAGCACAAGCACCTCACCCTTTGTGATGAGCATGATGGACTGGCACTCAACATCCATTCTAATCCTCTTCTGGTTTGCTTGTCAGTACTTCAGAGGCTGGGACCCATATGCAGTGTTTTCCCGGGTGTGAATCATGTCCTGTCCCACTCATTAGAAGAACTTTCACAATATTTGGAAAGTGGGAGATAGGTGGGGATAGCTTGCTGTTGTTTCTGATGTTACTGTTGATACATAGGCGATGCTGTGACATTTTGGTTTAGTTCTGTTTGTTTTGTTTTTTCCTGCAGTAGCATTGCTGTTAGTAACTTCATGGATGTTGAAAAGCATTTTGAGAGTGGTGGCATCCTGAAATTTGTATCACAGATCCATTTGATACAAGTTGATACAAGCGATGTTTTAAAATATTTTATTGAAGTAGAGTATACTTACAGAAAAGTACACCACAATGCACTTACAACTTGATAAATTTCACAGTCTGAGCATATGAACACACATGTAATGGCATCCTTATCCAAAACAGCATGAAGAACAGCATGCCAGAGCCCCTCCCCCAGTCACCACATCTCTCTCAAAGGGATAGCCACTGTCCTGACTTCTGGTTTTGGACGTTATATAGATGGAATCATATAGTATATATTTTGTGTCTGACCTCACTCAATGTTATATTGGTGATATTCAATTACATAGCTGTGTGTAGTTGAAGATCATTTATTCTAATTGCTGTTCACTTCCCATTGCATGAATATACCATAATTTATATCTAAATTCTACTGTTGATGAGCAATTGGTGGTTTCTTTTTTGAAACCAGTATAAATGGTGTTGTCATGAACATGCTAGTACATACCTTTGGTAAACAACTACATGCATTTGTTTTGGGTGTATACAAAGGAGTGGAGTTTCTAAAATGCATATTTAGCTTAAGTATACAGATACTGTCACACCAGTTTCCAAAATGTAATTGGCTCTACCAATTCACATTCCACTGGGTGAATTCCATGTATATGGATGCAGGTTGTTCCCTATCCTTGTCAACACTTGTTATTTTCCAGCTTTTTCTATTTCAGCTATTCCGGTGGGTACTAGTGAAATCTCACTGTGATTTTAATTTCTGTCTTCTTGGTGACTAAGGTGAGCATCTTTTCATATATTTATTATACATTTGGATATTCTCACTACATAAATGCCTATTCAAATCTGCCCTTTTTTCCCTCAGACTTGTAAGAATTCTTTATATATTCTTGATATTTGTGCTTTATTGAATAGATGAATACTACTGTGCTTTGACTTTTTCATCTTGCAGGGGTGGTTTTCGAGAAACAGAAGTTAATTTAATTATAGCAAAATTTATTAGTTTCTTTTAATTTATGGTTAACATTTTTGTGACCTATTTAGAAATCTTTACCCAATTCATGGTATGATATTCTCCTGTGTTTATTTCTAAAACTTTATTGTTATATCTCGTATATTTAGATTTGCTACCTAACTGGATTGGTATTTGTATATATTGATAAGTAGAGATAAAGTTACATGTTTCTTCATTTAGCTGTCTGATTGACCCATCACCATTTATTGGAAAAATCATCCTTTCCTCCTTACTGGTGGCATATTTGTGATACATTAGGAGCTAAGTATGTGCAAATATATTTCTACACTTTCTATTCTGTTCTATTAGTCTATCTGTGCACTAATACTACACTGTCTTAGTTATGAGAGCTTCATAATAACCTTAATATCTTAAAGTAATTCTCCTAGCTTTATTTTTATTATTCCTGGCCATTTGCATTTCCAAATTTTTGCAGATATCAGCTTATCAATTTGCATACACACATACACATATACCTGCTTGGATTTTAATTGGGATGGCATTGAATCTAGAGATAGTTTGTGAAGAACTAGCATTTTTCCTTGTATTGAGTCTTCTGACCCATGAGCATCATACATACTCCATTTATTCAGGTCTCATTTAATTTATCTCAATAGTGTGTCATTGTTTCCAGTGTAGACACATTGCACATATTTCTTCAAATTTGTTCCTGAGTATTTGATGCTTTTTAGTGCTGATATAAATGGCATCATTTAAAATTGTGTTTCTTATTTGTTTGTTGCTAGTTTATAGAATTGCAATTGGTACTGCACATTGACTTTGTATACAATATTGTTGCTAAATTAATTTATTAATTCTAATAGTTTTGTATTCATTTGACTTTTTTATATATACAATCACATTGTCTATAAATAATACCCTACTTCCTTTCCCATAATTATGACTTATTTTTTCTCCATTGCATCTGCTAGAACCTCTGATACAATTTTTAATAGAAGTGGTGTTAGCATAAATCTGGTCTCATTACTGATTTCAGAGAGAAAAAGTACAATATTTAACCATGAAATTGAAGGATTTTAAAAATATGGATTCTCAGCTTAAGTAAGCCCTACTTCTAGCTTGCAAACAGTTTTTCTCATGGATGGGTGTTAAATTTTGTCGAATAATCTTGCTGCATCTAATCTATCAGCATTATAAAATGATTTTTTTCCTTTCAATTTAGAGAATTACATCAATTTATTTTCAAATGTTAAACCTCCTTGTATTCCTGAAATAAGCCTCAATTTGTTGGGCTGTATTATCTTCTTTATATATTGTTAAATTTAATTTGCTAATTATTTTTAAGGATTTTTTTCATCTATGTTTAAGAAGAAGCTTGATCTGTAATTATGAATTATTATTGTCAAGTTTTGGAATCAAGGTCTTATATAAGAAGTTGGAACATGCTCCCTCTTTCTATTTTCTAGTAGAGATATTGGAATATTTGGAAGAATTCACCAGTTGAAAGCATCCATTTCTATTTCTTCTTTGTCGGCTTTGGTAAGTTAAATTTTTTTAAGGAATTTGTCCATTTCATCCAAATTGTTGAATATACTGGCATATGTGTTTATTATATCCTCTGATTATTTTTAATGCTTATGAGATCTATAGTTCTATACATTTTTCATCCCCAATTTTATAATTTGGGTACCTCCATCTCCCTTTCATAATCGGTGTTGCATGCTATTAGCTTTTAGGTCTAAGGTTTTTCTTTCTCTTGCTGTCTTTTTAGGTTTTGTTGTCTCATAAATCGAGTTGGGAAGTAATCATTCTTGATAACTCTGTAAAGTTTGTATACAGTGAAAATTGTTTTTTCTTTGACTATTTGGTAAAACTGGTTCACAAAATCAGCTAAGTATGTAGACTTTCTTGTGGGAAGGTATAAAGTTACATACAGATTCATTACTTGAATAGAAACAAAACAATTCAGATTTTTAATTATTGTGTTGTTAATTTTTATTTTCCTAGGGACATAGTACATCCATATAAGTTTCTGAACTTGTTGGCACAAGGCTGTTAATAATATCGTCTTGTTGTATTGTCGATGTCTACACTGACTCTTTTTCATTTCTAATGATGATTATTTGTGCCTTTTATTTTTGTCTTGTTCAATCTCACCCCATATTTGGTTCAAAATTTGTAATTGTTTCATATATCAAATTTCAGGTTTGTTGATCATATTTGTTTTCTATTTCATTAATTTATGCTTTTCTTCATTTTTTCTCCATGCTTATGCACTGAAATTTTTAATATTTAGTAAGTTTGTTTTGCCTTAAAGTGTATTTTATCTCATATTAATATAATTAAACCACCTTTATCTTGGTTGAAGTCTGCCTAGAATATTTGGGCTGTATTTTTATTTTTAACCTTTCTGTATCCTTATCTTTTAGATGTATATATTATAAATAAATAGCTAGAGTTTTAAAATTCAAATGTGATAATATTTGTCCTTTCCCTGAAGCACTTTATGATTTATGTTAATTATACGTACTTACAGATTATCATATTTATATACAACCAATTATTATGTGCCTTCTATTCATCCCACCTTTCTGTGTTTGTTTCCTTTCATTTTTTGTCCTCTTTTTATTAATTATGTACTTTTTCATGATTCTATTCTTACCTATGCTAGTTCAGAAAATATGAATTTTATTATTTTTGTATAATGGTCACTCTAGTAATTACAACAAGCACACATAACTAATCCAAGTCAGAATTAATAGCAGCCTCACCCTCCTCCAGAAGAATTTTTGGTTTCCTTTATTTTAAAACAGCTTTACTGAGATACAGTTCATATACCATACGATTAACTATTTAAAGTGAAAAGTTCAATGTTTAGTATTATATTCACAAGGTTGTGCAACCATCACCACAGTCTAATTTTTGGGACGTTTTCCTCCCCCTAAAAGAAACCACTTACTCATTAGCAATTATTTCTCACCTCTTAACACCTTCCCTCACCCCAAACAACCATTAATCTACTATCTGTTGGTATAGATTTGCCTATTTTAGATATTAAATGGAATCATACAATATGTGGCCTTTTGTGTCTTGCTTCTTTCATTTAGCATAAAGTTTTCAAGATTAACTGGTATTGTAGAATGTATCAGACCTTCATTCATTTTTATGACTGAATAATATTCTATTAGAGACATACCACATTTTACTTATCCATCTGTTGGTTGATGGACATTTGTGTTGTTTCTGCTCTTTAACTATTAAGAATGTTGTTGTAAAACACATGAAAGGATGTTCAATGTCACTAATTATTAGAGAAATGCAAATCAAAATTACAATGAAGTATCACCTCACACCAGTCAGAGTGACCATCATCAAAAAAATCTATGAACAATAAATGCTGGAGAGGGTGTGGAGAAAAGGAAACCCTCTTGCACTGTTGGTGGGAATGTAAATTGATACAGCCACTATGAAGAAGAGTATGGAGGTTCCTTAAAAAACTAAGAATAGAACTACCATATGTCCCAGCAATCCCACTACTGGGCGTATACCCTGAGAAAACCATAATTCAAAAAAGAGTCATGTACCACAATGTTCACTGCAGCTCTATTTACAATAGCCAGGACATGGAAGCAGCTTAAGTGTCCATCGACAGATGAATGGATAAAGAAGATGTGGCACATATATACAATGGAATATTACTCAGCCATAAAAAGAAATGAAATTGAGTTATTTGTAGTGAGGTGGGTGGACTTAGAGACTGTCATACAGAGTGAATTAAGTCAGAGAGAGAAAAACACATATATATATGGAATCTAAAAAAAAAGGTTCTGAAGAACCTAGGGACAGGACAGGAATAAAGACGCAGACATAGAGAATGGACTTGAGGACACAGGGAGGAGGAAGGATAAGCTGGGAAGTAGTGAGAGAGTGGCATGGACATATATACACTACCAAACGTAAAATAGATAGCCAGTGGGAAGCAGCCGCATAGCACAGGGAGATCAGCTTGGTGCTTTGTGTCCACCTAGAGGGGTGGAATAGGGAGGGTGGGAGGGAGACGCAAGAGGGAGGGGGTATGGTGATGTATGTTTATATATAGCTGATTCACTTTGTTATACAGCAGAAACTAACACACCATTGTAAAGCAATTATATTCCAATAAAGATGTTAAAAAAAAAGAATGTTGTAAACATTCATGTATAGGTTTTTGTGTGAACATATGTTTTCATTTCTTTGGGGGATATGACTAGGAGTGGAATTGCTCTGGCTTATGTTAACTCTATGCTAATATTTTGAGGAAATGCTAAACTGTTTTCCAAAAAGACTGCATTATGTTACATCCTCCCAGCAGTGTATGAGCATTTAAGTTTTTCCAAATCCTCATCAACACGTGTTATTATCTGTCTTTTTTTGGGGTGGTGGTGGTAAGAGTTTATTAATTAATTAATTTATTTTTGCTGTGTTGGATCTTCGTTTCTGTGTGAGGGCTTTCTCTAGTTGTGGCAAGCAGGAGCCACTCTTCATCGCGGTGCATGGGCTTCTCATTATCGTGGCCTCTCTTGTTGAAGAGCACAGGCTCCAGATGCGCAGGATCAGTAGTTATGGCTCACGGGCCCAGTTGCTCCATGGCATGTGGGATCCTCCCAGACCAGGGCTCAAACCCATGTCCCCTGCATTAGCAAGCAGATTCTCAACCACTGCGCCACCAGGGAAGCCCCCTGTCTTTTTGATGATAGCCATCCAAGTGGGTGTAAAGTGGTATCTCATTAAGGTCTTGTCTTACATTTCCTTAATGGCTAATGATGTTGAACATCTCGTCATGCGTTTATTGCCTATTTGTATATTTACTTTGAAGAAATATCTATTCATATCCTTTATTTATTAATTTTTTATTTGCTGATACCACACTGTCTTGATTACTAGAGCTTTGTATTAAGTTTTGAAATTGGGAAACGTGAATCCTCCAACTGTGTTCTTCTTTATCTAACATTATTTAAACTATTCTGAGCCCCTTGCATTTCTTTATGAGTTTTAGGATCACATTGTTAATTTCTTAAAAAAACCAGCCATCAGGCATTTTAATAAGGATTTTGATAGGAATGGTGGCATTAACCTGATGTGAGGGTGGAGTTTTGGCCCTCTGAGGTCAAAAGGTCATCCATCAGACACTTGTGCAGGACCAGTTGAATGGTCCGTGGCCTTGACCAGTTTTAACTGGTCAGAACTAACTCCGTGTTCCTGAAAAGCAACTTAAGAGATCCTTACTATAGTGACTCATTAGTCAGAAGTGTTATCAACAGGGGGTGGTCAAAGGAGTCTTTTGATGTATTGTCTAAGCTACATGAAACTTGGAGGGTATATGATTTGTAAGAACAATTAAAGCAAGCTTGGTCAGTGAAGACAAGTTACAGGATATTATTTATTAAGCAAGTTATAATTTAAGGGATCTGACTGATGACTGCCCTTTGTTTCACCCTCAGCCATCACTGCCTGAAAAGGGCTTCTGCAACGTGGGTCTGGAGGAAATAAGAAATGAAGGCAGTCTGACCTTTCTGGGGTGAATATGTTAGCCCCAGACTGTAATCTGCAGGGAGAGAGACCTCCTGTCTCGTGGGTCTCACCTGCCCAGAGTAGAGAGCTCAGGTAAATCTTCTATAACACAGACGTTGGGAGGGAGGAGTAAGAGAGCAGGACATGGCTCAATTGCAATAGACTGGCATCCTTCTTACCAACACTGAGTAGATTTTCTTGAATGAATTTTTCCATTTATTCTATGTCCTTAAGACAATTTCCAGATATTTTAAATTATTTTTAAAAACAAATTCATCAGTTAAATTGTTTTGCTGGAGGGAGGGTCTATTGAGCTCTTTATTCTATCATTCCCCAAATCCTGACCCCCTCTTTAGTTCATTTTAAGCATCTTTCACCTTCCCTTGCTTTGTATTTTAATGTCTTGCAATTATATTTTTTAAAACCCACTAGAAAATTTTTTTTCTAATCCGTTTGTCTTTATATCATCCATGTATTTATCACCCTTTCTGCTATATATTCATTCTTATATCTCAAACTGTTCCTCTCGGAACACTTCCTTCTGCTTAAAGAATATTTTTAAGAATTTCCTTTTGTGAGGTCTGTTGATGGCAAACTTTCTCAGACTTTATTCACGTGATTTTTCTTGAAAGATATTTCCACTAGGTAGAGATTATAGGATGGTAGTTATTTTCTCTTTTATATATTGAAAGTATTACTTCCTTTTCTGGCTTTCATTGCTGTTGATATGGAATCAACTTTCAACTAACTGTTTCTTCTCTCTGTCTACCTATCTATTTCTTGTCTTTGGAGTTCTATAGTTTTACTGTGGAGTACCCAGTTTTGCATTTCTTTTCATTTATCCTGATTTGGATTCATCTGGCTTCTTGAATCTATTGTTTTGTACCCTTCATTGGTTTTAGAAAATTTTTAGCTAACGGATCTTCAAATATTGTCTACAACCTATTTTGGTCTCCCTTCTTATTCTTGGTCTTTGATAAGACCTTCCCATTCAGGTCTCTTAATCTCTCTTTCTACTCCCATTTTTCTGTTTACCTTTACAGGATTTTGGGCAATTTCTTCATCTCTCTCTTTTAGTTTAATTCAACAATTGTGCTTAAACTTTAGTTTAACTTATACTGTTTTAAATTGCAATACTTATGTTTTAATTTCTAAAATTCCAGTAGGCTCCTTTCAATTTTTCATATCCATTTCTATATTTCTTTTTTATTGCATATATTTTCAAACTTGTACTTTTATTTCTTTAAAATATTAAGCATAGTCTCTCCCTCCCTTCTCCTCCTCTTCCTCCCTCTCTCTTCCCCTCCCTCCTTCTCTCCATCCCATGGAGTATGTGTCTGAGGATTTCATTTTATGAAATTTTTGCCAATCTATTTCTGCATTTTTTAAAAAAAATTTTGCTAGTCTCACTCAAAAATACTTCATTTACTTGTAAGTTTAGTTATTTTTGACCATGAACTTCTTATTTTCCCTAAAATATTTTTTAATACAAATTCTTTGACACATTAAATGTCTCTTGGTTCCTTCAGAGTAGATTTCATTCACTTCTGTTAGGTACTTGTGGACACTATACAGTCTCAAATCACTAAATGCTGAGTTTGCGATTCCGTATATTACCTGGGTGTGTGCATATGGACTACAAATCAGCATGAGGCTAGTTTTTCCAAATTCTTAGAGGAATATTTTTCTTCCTTTCACTCATTGCCAAGTTTTGAGATTGCTTTTTTTCCCCTTAG
This sequence comes from Mesoplodon mirus, assembly GCF_964341445.2. NCBI lineage: Eukaryota > Metazoa > Chordata > Mammalia > Artiodactyla > Ziphiidae > Mesoplodon > Mesoplodon mirus. The sequence goes on along the minus strand of NC_138983.1, from coordinate 135,012,561 downwards.
CCTTGGACAGGGATGGTGAGGGGCAGAACATGTCTTGCACACTCCACTCGTGGTTTCAGACATCCACTGGAGGAGACTACTATACTGTTTGTCTATTGTCATTTAATTGCAAATGTATCTCTCTCATTCTCTCCTTTAGGCATTTAAATTTTCTGTTTATCACTGTTGTTCTGCCAATTCACTAAAATATGCCTAGGAGTGGACAACTGTCTTTTTATTTCTTTATACACACCTGGACAATTCCCAGCTAATATCTCTTCAAATAATGCCTCTCCTTCATTCGGTCTATGTTCTCATTCTGGGACATAGTTTAGGTATGTTAAACTTCCTTATTTTATTCGCTGTGTCTATTTCTCTCTTATATTTTTTCTCCCTGTTTTTCTGTGTTCCATTATGGTCAGTTATCTGGATCTACCTTCTAATTTACTAACTCTCTTTTAAACTTTCTCTTTTTTTAAACCTCCTATTTTGTTTTAATATAAATTTATTATAAATTATATTTGTTATAGGAATAGAATATTAATATAAACAAAAATTTAACATAAATATAAAAGTTCTATTGGTTCTTTTAAAATCTAAGGATGTTATATGTGCTTTTAACTTAATTGTTGTTTTATTGTTTATTTCTTTAAACATTTCATACATTTTATATCCTGTACTAGATAATTCAATATCTTAAGTTCTTAAGTGTCTAAATTGATATTTTATTTGTTTCTGCCAACTATTAGTGTCACCTTGTTTCTTTGGATTCCTCATAATTGGTGAGTATTAACTCAAATTTGGCATTCTAAGAGCTAAATTTCTGAATGGTTTACTGTAGAAACAGTTTTCATTTGACTCACCCAAGAGCTGGGGGGATAGGATCAATCCAAGACTGGTTTAACTTCTTATTGGACAAAGGATTAATGTGAAGGTCCCTATTCTCCACCCATGGTGAGAGAGCTAGAACTTATTTTTCCATTTAGGCATAAACAGTGGCATTTATCTACAGATCAATTCCTGATTTTGCATTTGCTTATTAGTTTCTGTTGATGTTGTTGTTGGTGGTTGGTTTCTGTTTTCTTTTGTTGCATTTGTATATTTTCCTTACTTGTTTGAGAGTAGACATTTTTATTTTAGAATTTTGTTTATTATAATTTATTTAGGCTCTTCTTTTATTGTTATAGGAAGATCTATCAGAGCTTCTGATCTGTGTATAATAATGGAAACGTCTGTATCTCCCTACACTTGTAGAAAATAGCCAGTTTCCTTAATCTTTTCATTTTATAACCTTACTAAATATTATTTGGTAAATTTTTATTTTACATAATAATTTCTATCTATATTTTAAAATTTACCTTTGGTGAAGCATTAATCCAAGATAACTGAAGGCAATAAACCCTTAGGCATAAAACCACCAATATCTCCTTATTATAGTCTGTATAACTACTATGAGACAAAGATTGACTAAAGTGACCTACTTGTGCTTAGTAACTTGAGTTGACACTAGCCAACTTACTATGCTCAAATTCTACCATTTGTACAGTACCTGTTGTTAACACTTGAGCTTGAATTAGCTAATGAAAAGCAGTAGAATATATTATGATTAGAGAGAGTATTGTATATTCTAATAAACCAGACCAAGGTGAAAATTCTTTCTGACATTTACTAGGTATATTATATTGGACTTCAGTTTTTCCCATTTGTAAAATGAAGATAATATAAGATCTATCTTGTAAGATTAATGTCAAGATCATGCATTTAAACACATAAAACACCCAGCAAGATACTTGAAATATAGTAAAAAAAATTTTAGTAGACTTTAGCCATGTGTTTATTATCTCTGATTATCAGGCAGTTCAGGAATGGGAAAGAGTGTAGGTCAGTCTTGAAGGAAATGGGGTTTGGAAAGTTAAGTTCAAAAATCTTAAGGAAGACTGGTCACCTGCTAGAGAGTCAGGCAACATTTATGAAGGCACCATCTGTCAAAAAGATAGGCTAAGGGTGTGAGTGGTGCAGAGAGATTAATTCCACAGTTTCTCTGGGGCTAGTCTAGGAAAACAAATAGCTTAAGGTCTAAGGCTCCTTGAGAAGTATGTCCATACAAAAACAGTACTCTGATGACTTTCTTCAAGTGATAGAGGTTAGGTTCACATCTGAACAAGCACCTGGTTGATATTGCCTTATACTCATTTCTGTCCTTCCAGTCTTTGAAACATAACCCTGAGGAGGAGTTACTGTAAATTCCTATTTTAAGATGTAAAGGTAGGTGGCCATAGCCACAGGGGGGAACGAGGACAAAAGAAGAAAGCTGAAGGACACAGAAGTACCTTGGAGTGTGTGTGTGTGTGTGTGTGTGTGTGTGTGTGTGTGTGTGTAAAGCTGCTTTGGGGATACTTCTAGATATGATTAACTACAAAGAAAAACATATCAATGATTGTAACTACAGCCAGAATAGTGACTATTTCTAGGGGAGATGGAGTAGAACAGATTATAGGACAAGGGAATCGAGTTGTTTTGGTAGTGTTGTTTCTTACCTTTTATGGAGTTACACTTACGACCATTTGTTAAACAGTATATAAGTGTTTTATTCACATTTCTGTATTATCTTGTGTTTCTAAATTTTAAAAATGAAAAGAATTAAAATGTTAAAATATTTAATAGCACTTGTTATGTTGTAAAAGTATATTACACATAAAGCTAGTTTTTAGTTATTCTCATGTGATTATCATCCTTAGAATGATTTATGAGGTTCTGATCTCCAGCTGGTTTATCCTTGATAACTGGCATACTTCCATGCTGTTTCCCATACGTTTAGATGCTGGAAGCAATGCCTGGCTTTTACCATTAGCCAATTGAAAAGATAATATTCACAATCTTTCTTATACCAATCAATAAAGTAATCAACGTGAAAGATTTCTTATTATAAATCAGAAAAATCCTTATTATTGAGTCACGTCTATCCTACGCCCTCTGCCAAGTTGCACTGAAGCCCTGCAGTGGGGAGGCTCAGGCATTTGAGTTTGGCTCCAAAGGGAGCCTGGCCTAAACAGGAATCTGGGAATGATCTATCAACAGAGGCAGAAAGCAGCTAGATTCCCTAAGTGCAGCTTTTTTACTAAACGGGTTTAGTGTGTCACCTCAAAAAATCATGCCACTCTGGCATAGGGATTATTTTGAACTGAAGGCAATTGAGAAGAAATAGAGTCACGCTCTCTGCCCTCCCACTATTTGCCTAAATACAAGACATACATTTGTAAAGGTGTCCCACCTACCCTCTCTACCAGGAAGGACAGAAGTTTATCACTGGAGACAACTATAGACCCTTATCAACCCAGAAATGGCAGCAGAGAAATCTACAAAAAAACCATTACAAAGTAGGCCTTATCTTCCATGAGTTTCCCTATAAATTTACCTTTCCACAGTTTGCCACCAAAAAGCCTAAACCCTACTTCCTTTTTCTTGTCGCTCTACAAAATTATTATCTTTGTCAAGGTGCTATATAAGCCCCAAGTTTTAGTCATCCCTTTACCTATCACTGAGTAAGCCCCTGTGTATGCATGATGCACATGCTAATAAACTTCTGTTTGTTCTTCTCTTCTTAATCTGTCTTTTGTCAGTCTGATTTACAGGGCCCTAGTTAGAGAATCTAGGAGGTTACAGGGAAAATTTTATTTTTCCTCCCTTACACTACCTACTCCTAACAGATGTCCTTTCAATTCCCATTTTGCTCTAGTTTCTGGAGTTGGTGTATCTTTTTGGTTTACTACAAAGATAGGAGCCTAAGTCTGGGGCCCCCTCTTGCCCCCTCTTACCCCTCATTGTCCCTCATGTGGAGTGTTTCTCCTGGCTTTTATTCCTTGACTCTGCTCTTGGAATCAGTCCTTCCCTCTCTCAGTCTCTCCACTCTTGCTTTTTGAAAGAATTTGCTCCCCAAATTAACAGCCTACTTTTTCCCTCTCTTCTGAATTATTCATTCCATCTGTATACAGGCTGTAATAGTTTCCATCTCAAAAACAAAAAAATCCTCCCTTGACTCCTAGTAAACCCTACAACCCCATCCTGTCTCATTTCTCTCCCTACTTTACATCAAAAATCTTTGAATGATTTGTCCATGTTTATTCCCATGACTTCCTTAAAATACTGCCTCCCGTTTATCCACCCTAATCAAAATTTCTTCCCACTACGGTATTGAAACTGTTTTTGTCAAGGACACTAAAGACACCCATCTCACCAAATCCAATGATCAATTCTCTCTCTTCCTCTTTCTCAATCTCTATACAGCATTTGACATGAGACCACTCGTCCTTAAAGAACTCTCTTCATTTGATTTTGGGAACACCTCACTTCTCTGGGTCTTCTCCAAATGGCTCTCCATTCCTTCCCATTTTTCTTTGCTGCGTCCCCTTCTCTTCCTGACTCCTAAGAGCTGGACTGCTCCAGATCAGTCCCTAGTCTACTGCTCTTTATACACTTTTTCTCTTTCCCTCGGCAGCCTGACTTCATAAACCATCGCTATGGTGATGTATCCCAGAATGACATTTCTAGCCCTAAACTCTCTCATGAATTCAGACTTGGAAATTTAATTGCCTCCTTGACATCTCCATTTGGTTGTCAAATTAGGCATATCAAACCAGTCTTACAAAAACAAAACTTTCGTTTTTCCCTCCTAAACTTTCTCTTTGCTCTACTGCTTCCAAATCAAGAAACACATCCCTCATCCTTCCAATGACTCAGGCCAAAAACTTTCTCTTATTCGCTGAATATAATCCATCAGCAAGTGCTGCCAGCTCTCTCTTCAGAGTGAGTTATGTCTCCAACTGCTTAGCAACTCTACAGCTGGGTCTTAGTCCAGGCTGCTCTGTTATTACCTGGTCTCTCCTCCAGCTGCTGCTGTCTCGCCTGGTTCTATCTGGCCTATCTCACCCTGCTAGTAATTCCCTACAGATCTTTCTACACAGAGCAGATGCAACTATTTTTAAAAATGAATATAATGTATGTTTCTTTCCTTCATAAAATCCTTCATTTCCCTTATACTTTAAATGCAAATTCCTCACCGGGGCCTAGAAGACATTATATGGCCTGTCCCTCACCTATATTTCCTACTAATTTTTCTTTTCTTCATTATGTTCTAGCAACACTAGCCTTCTGGATTTTTCTTGGATATGCCAAATCTCTGCCCATTTTGCAGCCTTTACACTTTTGTTGTGCTCTCTGTCTGGTATATTCAACCTTAATCGTTGCATGGCTACACTCTTCTCTGTAGAGGGTTCTTTTCCAGGCTTTCCTTTAGAGTTTTTCCTTGACCTTATTTAACATACAGCTTCCCCTCCACTCCTGATGCTCTGCTTCTCTTTTCCAGTAACCTGGCTTTTACTAACTTCGTACATACTTACTTTGCTTTGTACATTCTTAGTACATGATCAGTATGTATCATTATCTCAAATTATATTATAATTTATTTTTTAATGGAGTACTGTCTTCTTTAAAACATAAACTCCAAGAGTACTGTGTAACATGCAATAAAAAGGATACAATTTCTTCTCAAAAGACATTACAGATTCCTGATAACTCCACAGTGATCATTTAGATCTCTAAGTTATATTAGACCCAGAGACCTCTTGCTCCAGAGAGAATAGTTTCATTCCTCTTAGTGCTATTCAGATAGACATTGGCCAAGATATTAACCTCTGACTACATCCTTGGACAAAAAAATGGAGTGAAATCAGCTGGGTCTTAACTCTCCCCAGGACAAATGTTTTCCAACCCAATGAAAGGTTTATTTATAGGTGCACTGAAACATCTTTCTTCCCTCTATACTCCTTGGAAAATACTGAAACAAGGTTGGTTTGAAAAGTTGGAGAACTATTTTAATAAGTCATCTTCAGGTTTGGATTTGAAGGTAAATTCATCAAGAGTAAAGGTCAGACCATGTTCCCTGAAGCTACTGGAAACCAGACTTCAGTGCTAACCACTGATAAACAAATGGTTTAAACCAAATAGCTCAGAGGTTAAATTTTACCGTGAAAAATATGCCGCTATATTCTAGGCAACTCAAAAAATATAAACATTTTTCTCACTTACTAAACCAAATATTGGGCTCACTAATTTAAAAAACAAAAACAAACAAAAAAAACTAAAACCAATTTAAACTAAACTCCTATCTACCTTCCTTTGAATGAAATAGTGATTTTTTTTAAAGTGTAAGTATCCTCAAAAAAATTATAGAAGTTCAGAGGCTACACATCGTACCAGAAAGCAAGTAACATATTTGTGAGGCAAAAATCTTTACCACTTTTGGAGCTCAAACCACACTCTATTAAAACTCATAATTTTCAAATAGAATATATGAACAGGTTTCTCTGTTGAAGTTTGCTTAGTGTTAGCCCTGGATTAAATATTAAGGAATCAGGAAGGAAGTAGAATGAGGAGAAGCTAAAAGCCAAAGGCAGTCCACTCTCATAATACATTGCTGGAAATCGCATTGTATTGAGTTTTATTTTGGGGTAAATGAGAAACTCCCTCTCACATTGATCACCATTTACCTCACTTTAAATAGGAGAATTTCAGATGGACTCTCCTGTGATCTTTTTCTAATAAGAAAGATTTCTGGAGGAAATATTTGAGGTACACCATGAGTCTTCTTAAAAGGTAAAAAAGAAACATTTTTAAAAGTTTATTTTTTCTCTACAAAAACTCTGAAACAAATCTATTTCATATATTTTTGTCCTGTAACACACATCCAGTAACTAAAATACATTTCTGAAATTCGAAGTTATTTGGGAAATACTGCAAGTATTCACCCAAAGTGAAAGTAGGGTGTATTACTGTGCACAAGTATTCCCAGACATTATTTTGTTCTTGACACATCAAACACTTAATAATGTTTTATTGAATAAATGAATAAACCCTGTGACACATAAACCCATCAAGAAATAAAGCATATGTTTCTTTCCAAAAAAAAAGCAGGAATAAATCAGTAGTTAGGCCATTTTTATTTCTAGTTATGCCATAAATGTATGTCAAAGTCTTGATCAAACTACATATATTCTTTAAAATTTAAATATCCATTTTAGAAAAATTTTTACATTCATATAATTATGTCTTTAACGTTTTTTTCTAGAATGTCTTTCATGGCATATATAGAAGACACAAAGATTAAAGGTACAATTCCACCTTCAAGGAGTTCATATCTGGAGAGAGAAAATAACAAGTAAACATATAATTATAATATAGTGTAGTGGGCACTACATGAGAAGCATGAAAAGATTTCTATGACAGTACATCAGTAAAATGTCTTACCCATCTGGGGAATCATGGCAGGCTTCTAAGATAAAGTGGGGGTCTAAGTCAAAATTTGAAGGACAAATAGTAGTGACAAGGAAAAGAATGAGTGAGAGAGGAAAAGATATTCCTAGGAGGGGCACAAATACAGGAGTAAAAGAAATCACAGGGTAGGGAAATGAAAACAGTTCTACAGTGGCTGAAATATTAGTTGGAAATAGAGAAATGGCAAACTCAAAAGCCTTCCATGTTCAGATGGAAAATTTAGAAGTATGAAGGGCACGGTATAAAAGAATGGGAAATAATGAGAACTATGGCAGCTGGAGATTGCAAGCCAGGCTAAAAGCATTTATAGTTAAATGAATAGACAAGGAACTGCATAAACAAAGTATCTTCAGGTTGGAGATAAAGTCCATGGATCAGTAGTGTGTGATTCCATGTTAATGATTTGATTTTAAAAGGCTTTGCATACAATGGTAAATCATTTTAACTTTATCTTCAGACAACGGGAAAACACTGAAGAATTTTAAGTAGGGCAGTGACATAATATTTATAATACAAATAATGGCAAAACTACACTCTAGGATATGGAGGGGATGGTAGGTAACTTGAGTATGTACATCTAAATGTCCATGTCCACAGTTCTCATCAAAGTAACCAAAAAATACATATAAAAAAGACAAACTCTGACCTTCATTCTGAAAATTAGAAAAAGGAGAATCTTGATCCTAGAAAATTTAAACATTTGCTTGCAACAAAATAAGTATTGAACTTCAGTGGAAGAGTTGGCTGGTTATTGACTGTCCACTGGGAAAGGAAGACTTTGTCTCAGAATTAAATGTTAAACAGGAATGTTTAACAGGGATGTTGTCAGGAGAGACTGTGGGAGATGAAAAAGGAAAATTTTTACATTCAGTAATTGTAATTGATTCAATGAACAAGAATTTGGATTTTGATTAGAATTGAACACATGACATAAGCATAACTTGAAAAATGCTTGCAAAACCCAGAAAAAAATAGGAGCAAAAATAATGAGAGACTATATAGTGTATATTTGTTTTTGGATATTTTATATAAACTTAGAATTTCAAAAGAAACAAGCACAACAGATAAAGAATGAGAAATTCTAAAATAAAAAAACAAAAACAGAAAAACTTTCCTAATCCAAAGATTTGAGTTTTCGTAATAAAGTGGATTACTAAAACCCAGATTAAAAAAAAAATAGAAGTGTTAGAGGTTTTATGTGAAATTTTAAATAGTGGCAACATCTTTAAGAATTCAAATAGAAAAAACTATGCTTATAAATGTAAAAATTTCTTCTGGTATCACTCTTCTCTGCAACATGTTATTTCAGAAACAGTGGAGTAATGATACCCATAGGTCTTTGGGTAGAAAGCAGATGACACAAAAATTCTATTTGGATAATGGGAAGTTGATTTTTTAAGAATTTTACTTAGCATTCTTATTTCAACTTTGTGCAGCTCACAGAGGAGCTCAAAACTGAGAGCAGAATAAAACAAAACTGAGAGCAGAATAAAACAACTATGCAATCATGTTTGCAGTGTTATACTGAAACATGGTGGTTTAACTTTCCTCTCACAGTACCCATGATTTGTTAGTAATCACGTCACATATCACTCTCTAATAATTTCATATATCAAGTTCCTAAAATATGACCTTTTCATTTATTTCTTTTCTTTCTGTTTTTATTATTTTATTTTTGTATTAAAGGTTGAATAATATAAGTTATGGGTATTATAAATTAAATTTTGTTTACATGATTTTAGGTGTATAGTAAGTGATAGCTACCAATGAAAGGAGAAAAACAGCCATAAGATAGAGTACTTAATTAGATGAAAAGTATCTATTAAAATTGTGTTTTATTTGACTGTTGAGGGAATTATGTCCATTTAATAAGATTTGGTAATAATTTAACAAAAATTAGCATTGATATGGGAATTGCGGAACGCAGGTTTTCCCCCATTGAAATGAATACTATTGACCTGAGATACTTAACCTATTACAGGGCTTTCATGAATTTAATATGTTTGAAAGGCAGAGAAGAAAATATGTGTACCTACAGTAGACATCCATATTTTCCCAAACATTCATAGAGCATTTACAAAATGCTTGCACTTAATTTTAAAAAATCATTATATTCCCCAAAATAAGTAATATTATCTTCTCTGGACAGAATAAATTCAAACTAGAAAGAAACATTGAAAAACAAGCCACAGCAAACTTAGACCTTAGAAAATACTGTCCTTGTATCTTTGGATCATAATGAAAAACAATTCTAGAAATACATACCAGTGAGGAAACAATATTTTAAGTGCCTATCAAAACATCTAGAATTCAGACATAGAAATGTTAAGATAAATCTTCATATTTCTAGATACTTTTATTCTTACTTAAAAAAAGGTGAAAATAATGAAACTAACCATTTGGATAAAGACATAGAAAAGAACCTCAAATGAGTTGGGAAATAACAGAAGGAAATTTCCTCACTTTGGCAAGAAATAATAAAGAATGGCATAAAGGGTAAACATTTGGGAAAATATAGAAAACATTTAATCTTTATTTTAATATAATGTTACATTCCTAAAGAAGATTATTGACAGGTTAAATATAAAAACACCATGATATTTTGTGAGGTATATAAATATGTAGAAGCAAAATACATGACAACAAGATTACAGTGTGTGGGAGATAATTGTAACTAAGATTTTTACATTGTGACATAGTATAATAGTTGAAGGTAGATGTTGCTGTGGTAAAGGTGCATAATGTATTCTATTGAGCAATCACTAAAAATAATAATATACTTTTAGCATATAGCTAAAAATGCTAAAGGAGGTAAACACTAAATCCTCACTGATTCAAAAAGGGGCACAAAAGGAAAAGGATCAAGAAACTGATGGGACAAATAAAAATGAATACCAAGATGGTAAGATGAAACTCAATCACATCAATAATTAAAAGAAAATAGACTAAATACGCCAATTAAAGGACAAAATTCATCTGACTGGATACCAAAGCAAGATCCAGCTAAATGCTGTTTACAAGATACACACTTTAAATATAAGTGCAGACAGTTTGAAAACACAAGGGTGAGAAAAATGTATAATATATTTTATATAAATATTAATCATAAGAAAGTTCTTATAACTACGGTAGAGTCAGGAAGAGTAAATTTCAAAATGAAGGGCAATACCAAAGATAAAGAGAGACATATGGTCAAGAAGATACAACAATCATATGTACATACGAAGCAAAAATAACTCTTTAGATATAAAAACAAATGAAAAGAATTAAAGGGAAAATTAGAAAAAGACACAATTATATTAGATGATTCTAACACTATTTGGTTAAAAATAGTAGAAAAATAAGTAAAGATATAGAAGATTTGAAAAAAAATATTCAACAACCAAATTGTTCATTCAACCCAACTGGCATTACAGAAACAAAGAAAAAAATCAAAAAACTTCAAAATGCACACTTCTTGCAAGTGTGCATGCAGTGTTCACCAAGACAGACCATGCACCAGGTCATAACACACACACCAATAAATTTCAAAAGATTGAAATCATTGAATATGTTCTCTAACCACAACATTATTAAAGGTAAAACCAGAAAGATATATTTTAAAATCCTTAAATCCTTGAAAATTAAGCAGCCTATTGTTGAAACAATCAAAAGATCAAAAATAAATATTTTTGAACTGAATTATAATGAAAAGCCAGCATGTCAAAATTTGTGAGATGCAGCTAAAACAAGGAAATGTACAAGAAAATGTATAGTTTTAAGTGCCTATGTGATATTATTCATACCAACTAGTGTGGCAGCTGAATTCAATAAGACTGACAATGTCAAAGGTTACTGAGCAATTGGATAACTTGCATAATGCTGATGAGGGTGGTACATGTCTGGAAAGCTGTTTGACAGTTTCTTATAAAGTTAACTCTACTACTCAGCTTCCACTTCTGGATATTTATTCAAGAAAGTCCTCAAAAAGACTTTCCTAAGAATATGCATGCCAGTCTATTCATAATGACTAAAAACTGATAGCAATCTAAATGTCCATCAAAAAGATAATAGGTAAAAAATTTGTGGAATCATCACATAATGTAATACTACTTGACAATAACTAAGAAATGCTATAGCCTGGTTGAATCTAAAAAAATTGTGTAAAGTGATATAAACCAGACAGAAAAGAGTATATACAATATGATTCCACCATATGTAAAACTAAACTATAGTGATAGAAATAAGAAAGTCATTGCCTCTGGATATGTGGGTTGAGGGTGAAAGGTAAGAAAATTGCCTAGATGGGCAAAATGAAACTTACTGGGTTGATGGAAATGTTCTATATCTTGTTTTGGGTGGTGGTTACACAGGTGTATATAGCTGTCAAATCTCATCAAACTAAATCCTTAAGAACTAGGTATTTTATTGTATATAAATTATAACCCAATAAGATTTAAAAAATATATTAATGGAGATTTTCTATATCAGTCATTGTTAAACTTTTTCTGAAAAAAAGCCCATTTACTAAATATTTTAGGCTTTGATGGCAATATAGTCTATGTTACTCAACTCTGCCATTATTGCAAGAAAGTGGCCAGCAACAAAGGTAAGCAATGGGCATCGTTCTGCACCATTAAACTGTAATTACATGTTAACTAAAATTACTCTGGTGACCTTTTTGCAATATATATAAGTATCAAATCATTGTGCTTCATACCTGAAAGTGATATATTGTTATATGTCAATTATACCTAAATAAAATTCTTTTAATTTAAAAATTAAAAAAAACACACACCTATATTTACAAAAGCAGGTGGCAGGTTGGTTTTATAGGCCAGAGTTTCCACCTTTGTTCTGTATTCTTACTTACTTTTTGTAATTGATCAGTTAATTATTAAAAGAGGTATTAAGGAGAGGTATTAGTGAACTTGTCAAATTCTTCTGGCTGTTCTGTCAAATTTTACTTTATGTATTTTGAGGTTTTTTTTATTACATGCATACATTCTATGTACTTGTAAACATACTGGTGAATTGACACTCCAAATTTTATTGTTGTTTTTAGTGTGTTCTTTATCTGTAGCACAGTAAATTATTGGCCTTAAGGTCTAAAACTAGTTAAGCCTTGTTTCTAAAAGTAAAACACTACATTTTTAAAGTAAAATATATCTGATATATATTTTTCAATTTTTTTAATTTTAACTTTTCTGTGCCTTTGTATTTTTAGAAGAATTCTTTATAAGCAGCATATAGCTGGATCTATCTTGAACAAGTTTGAAAAAAATCTTTTAATTGGAAAGTTTAATCTATCTATCATATTATTTTGGTTTCTCTATGTCCCTCATTTTATGTTTATTACTTTCATTTCTGACTTTGTGTGAATTTATTGAACGTTTATAATCCATTTTGTCACTGTACTGTTTTATAAACTACACACTAGTTCCATTCTTTGAGTAGTTTCTAAATACATGCGTATTTTACAAAAAATCAAATTTTAGTCATTGCCTATGCAAATAGGTTAATATAACATATTAACTTCAATTCCATTATTCCATCTTAGCATTTTATTCTTTTTCAATATTTTAATGCTATTATGTTTTATCTCCCAAATTAGACATGATTGTTATTATTTTGTAAGTCAATTTATTATTTTTCTTATATCTCAAAATCTCCTTTAAAATTATTTCCTTCTACCTGAAGCATTTCTTTCAGAAATTATTTATATGAAAGTCATTTGAGTCAACTCTATCAGTTTTTGTTTTAATAAAAATGTCTTTATTTTACTCTCTTTCTTCAGTAATAGTTTAGTTGAGTCTCCCTCAGAACCTTGGAATCATTATTTTACTGCCTTTTTCCTTCCACCTTTGCTGTTGAAAAGTCTTCTCCAAGTCTGTCATTTCTTCATAGGCAATTTGTTGTTTGTTTGTTTTTTATTCTGGGAGTCTATGATATCATCTCTTTAACTTTCATTTTTTTAAATCCTTCTTAGGATTCATTGGTCTTCCCAAAGCTGAGGGTTTTTTTTTTCTTCCATCTTTTCTAGACAGTCTTTCTCTTAGCAGATATTGCTTTTCTTCCATTCTTTCTTGATCTTTAACCAACTATTTGATAATGTTTTTCATTCCTTCATCCATCTCCTTACCTTATAGTCAGACTTCATATTTTGCTCTCTGTACAAAATTCTGATAATTTCCCTAGATTTATTTTTCAGTTCACCAACTCTGAAATATTGTCTAATCTGCTATTTGAAATATCCACTGATTTTACAAAATTTCAATGAAATAAAATTTTTCATTACTATAATTTCCTCTAAGTTTATTTTAAAATCTTTCTATAATTTATTTGTGTTTTAAATTCCCTGTTAAACTATTTAAACTATTTTGATTTTGATTACAACTATTCCAATATATGAGGCTCTTGGAGGTAAAAGTGTGCTCTTTATTATTTTGGCTGTCACTCATGGTGGCTAGTTTCTCTCTGTTTTGAGATCTGACATTGGAGGGGGGTTCTTCCTCTGACCTTTTGTCCTATGTGAGTTATAATTCAACTTCCGCCTTACTACCAGTGAGAGCTCAGCCTGCCTGGTTCCCCTTATTACTCACTTGAGAAATAAGTACCTAAAGAAAATCAAGCTTTATTTATTTATTTTTTCCCCAGAGACAACAAGTTATAATCCTGTAATGCTGAAAGAATATTTCTCCCTTGACCATGATTTTAAAATTTTAAATTTATTTTGCCTCTGGAACGAATACCACATCACATTATTCATGTGTGTTGTGTTTGGCCTTTTCCTACCCCTCCAGAAGGCAACTGCATGACAATGTTGGCATCACTGCTCTTTGCTACTGAGTAGGAATGACACTAGCTCTAATTAGATTACCTTTATTATAGAAACGGACAACCCTAAATGGCTACTTGTGAGTGTTTTTTAAGCAACGGTTTCTCCTACAGAGTGACCTGCCTCATTATATTATCTAATCGTATCTGGGCTTCTCAGTTCCCACCTCCTCAAGTCACCATGACCTCTTCCTTGGGTTAGAGCTGACCTCTTGACTCCCCTCAGACACTCCTCAAATCTGTTCTTCTTACAACCACTTCAAAAACCAGTTCTTAAAAAAATATATTTTTATTTGAGATGACCAATAAAACCAATAAGAAACTGAAGGCTTTATCAGGCACTTGTTTAGTCCTACAGTAGTCTTAGTCTAAAGAAAAGGTCCTGGGCGGAAAGAATGAAAATTAAAATGGGGGTGAAAAAACATAATAAGGAAGAAGAAAAAGGATAAAGGGTTGCAAGATGCAGGAGAGAGAAAAGATAAAAGGAGAACTGAGAGCTGTTTGGAGAAAACACTATCCATTTTCATCAACTATTCTTTTTTTTTTTTTTTTGCTTTTCCATTATGGTTTATTACAAGATATTGAATATACTTCCCTGTGCTATACAGTAGGACCTTGCTTATCTATTTTATCTAGTTTGCATCTGCTAACGATATTTGGCATCAACTCTTCTTTTAGTTAGAACCCACGAACTGAGCATAGGAATGGTGTGGAAATCACAGGGTGGGAGAAAAGGAAAACCGAATGCCTCTCTTGCTCTAAGCGAGCGCAGGTGTCATAAATCACATGCAGCCTGGCAGTATATCGCATTAGACCTTGCCTGGGCACAGGCTTTTGGGGCTTGGACAGGGTCCAGTGGCAACCCACGAGCACCACAAACCTCCCAGGCTGTGCTGTTTGCTTGAGCGTAAAGCTGTTTGCGAGAGAACAGGAGGGTGTTTGAAACAGCTGAGTTGTTTGGGGGCTGAACTGGCTTCTACTCAGGAAATCTGGGGAGAAAGAAGGGGAGAAAGAGTAGGAGGAAGAAATATACATGTATTGCCTGAAGAGAGAAACAGGTCTGAGGCCCTGACACGATCTGACCCCCCTGAGGAAAACCCTATCTGCAAAACATGCATGGTTTTCAGAATTTACTAAGCTAAGCATTCTCTGCTGTCTAGACTAGGAGAGGGCGGATGAAGAACTCAGGAATAAGAACAGAAATATGGGGGCAAGGGAGGAGAAATAAGAAAGACTTGATTCTTCTTTATCTCCAAGTTGCTTCTTCTAACTCTGAGTGGCACAACAATGAATTTTGTTGCACCTCCTCCAATGCAGTACATGTTTATCAAACTGAGCATTAATTCCAAATATTACCTGAGGGCAAATCAAGAGCATCATCAGCATATTCCCTGAAAAAAGGTTTGTGGTGGAGGGGAGGGGGTCTCATCCAACATTCATACATTCTTTCTTTTTCTTAAGCATCTAATGGATGTAAATCCTACCTCATGGAAACGAGAGGCACAGATTCTGACGCTTCACTGCTTGGCTTCTGTATCCTGGCCCTGCCTTTTACTAGTTCTGCTATCTTGGATGGGTTATTAACCTTTCCTTACCACAGTTTCTGCATAGGTAAAATGTAAGAATTCATTTTGTTAGTAAATATAAGTTCTTGGAACAATTCCTGGCACATAGTAAGCACCGTGAAGTGTTTGCTATAATAATCATGTCTCATAACCCCCAATGTCAAGTCAAACCTGGTTCCAAGGACACATCCACCAAAGTCCTTAAGATATCTAATACAAATCACTTTGGTGGCTCCTTCTTTCCATGGTGGTACAAAGACTCGGAGATTATGCAGTCCAGGTGAGGATAAGCAAGAAGTCATATGGCTGTTGATCCATGCTCATCCCAGTCATCACTCTTCTGCCACACGATGTCCTGGTCAAGCAGGTCAGGGCTCTTCAAGGTCATTGAGTACACAGAGATGCTGGTCATAATCAAGTTCATTATGTGGATCCTTACCACACTTCTCAAGGACATGATGCTCAGTGCCCAGCCTCCACAAGCTCCAGAGAACCGTCCACAAACGGAGGTCCTGGTGCCTCCAGGTGGTGTGCAAGGGAGGACAGGTGTTTGCCATTTTATGTCCCATGGCCTGTCCTTCCCAATGAGCAGTATATCACCTCTGACAAGTCCTTTCTTCCTCTAATAGGGCAAGTTTACATCCCTTTCCTCTTTGGGAACATCCATCCCAATCCCCTTCGTAAGTCTAGGATCAAAGCAATAAGGCTCTGTTAACAACCCCATGGGTCTTTGGGAAGCACAGACCTCAGCAACACAAAGGTACCCTCTTCAGATATTTTTGCCTATACCATTAGTCCATGGCAGAAAGAAATACACTACTTATCAATCTTAAATCACTAAAAGTGGGGAAATTACATATTATATTACTCCTGCTAATGTAGTAAAAGGTAAACAGAAACACCTTTGAAGTATTAATGCCAAAAATATAGTTTGTGTGTTTTGGGGGATGAATGGGATACAGAGATGACAGGAACACAACTCTTTTCCTTACAGAATGTAGCTTCTAGTTTGGATGTCACAATCTTTAAACTCAGCAGGCATGCCTTAGAATAATGGCATGCAAATACAGAACAATTCTGGCAAGCCACCGTGAGCCATGTTGCTTTTATAACTCATACATCTATTCATCCCCTGTTCTGCTTTATTCCCTAGACTGACCCTTGTGATCAGTTCTGTGGGCAACAAGATAGCCTGATACTTGAGTGGTTTCTTCTCCTTTTGGTATTTGTCTACAAAGTCCCTATTAATAGAAACTGAAGCTCTGAGAATAAAGCTCTGGGAAAGAATAGACAGGTGTCTACATTTTCACAGGAAATTCACTAAGCTGCAGCCAAGGGAGTTATTCAAAAACCCAGGTTAGGGCACCGCAGTCAGAGCTAGGA
This sequence comes from Mesoplodon mirus, assembly GCF_964341445.2. Lineage (NCBI taxonomy): Eukaryota > Metazoa > Chordata > Mammalia > Artiodactyla > Ziphiidae > Mesoplodon > Mesoplodon mirus. The sequence continues at coordinate 134,995,489 of NC_138983.1, read as the reverse complement.
ACACCCGTGTATCCCAAGAAGACTTTTATTTACATCTGAATACAATCTCCATCTCTAAAAGAGCTGCCTGACTTGCTTGCAGGCTGCTATGAATATTTTGGTGGGAAAGTCTGCTTCGAATTCAGGGTAGCTACACACAGCTTCTTGCACCTCCCCTCCTGACACCTACCCCGGAGCCACTGAGAGAGGATTCCTGAAAAAGAGGGCTGGCCAAAACCTTTTAGGCTTTGTTGTTATGGTAAAATGGCCTTTCCTCTCTGCTGCAGATATGGGAAAGGAAATACAAGGAAGTTTAAGAAGATGTAGTTTAAATAGCATTGGATTGATTCCAAATGGCTTCATTTTTGCATAAGAGAGTCCCAAATCAGATCTAAAACATAATCACTGCTATAGCTGTAGGCTATCCTTCTAGCTATCAGATTCTGCTAATTATACTCCAAAATGTGAGAGAGATTTGCTTTGTTTCTTGAATCAAAGCACCAGTCTTTCCTAAAATCAGTGCTAACCATTTTCAAATTTCTCATGTGAATCAAGGAATTTTCTCTACAGAGGCAATATAATAGAGTCATTATGAAAAATGGCCTTTGGGTCAGAACAAAAGCTGAGTGAATAAAAATTCTCTGCTGACCTTGAGTAAATTACTTGCTTCTCAGTGCTTCACAGGTTTGGATCAGAAGTGTGTTCTAAAGGCTAAATGCTATAATGAATAAAAAGTGTTTGGTACAGAGCCTGGTACATAATGAAGGGTTAATAAGATAATGATAATTATCTCTATGTTGTTGGCTCACATCTAGTAAGTGTATTTTCCATTCTGAATTGCTAGACTCATCCCCACTCAGGAAAATAAAGTCATGAAAATTTTATTTATTTATGTGTTATTTCATCAGCCACATGGCTAACATTTGGATCACAGACTTTGCAAATATAATTAAAGCCATGTATCCCCTTCTCCCAAAAGCAGAAATACAGTACCAAGATACACCAATGTTCATAGCAGCATTATTCACAATAACAAAAAGGTGGAAACAAGCCAACTGTCCATTGATGGATAAATGGATAAACAAAAAGTAGTATATACATACAATGGAAAGAAAATACATTCCTTGAAACGGAATGAAGTTCTGACACATAATGCAGCATAGATGAACCCTGAAGACATTATGCTAAGTGAAATAAGCCAGGCACCAAAAGACAGATATATGATTCCACTTACTTGAAGTACCAAGAGTAGCCAAAGGGGAAGGATGGTTGCCAGGGTCTGGGAGAAGGGGAGAATTTGGAGTTATTGTTTAATGGGTAGAGAGTTTCAACACAGGATGATGAAAACCTTCTGGAGAGAGATGGTGGTCATGCTTGCACAACAATGTGCATGTACTAATTGCCACTGAATTGTACACTTAAAAATGGTTAAAACAGTAAATTTCATATTATGTGTATTTTTCCACAATTCAAAAATAATGGTACCAGGGGTCGCTGGTTTAGTAAGTCTAGAGGAAAACAAATATTTTTAAAGCAGCTTTATTGAGTTATTAGTTACATACATACCATAAAATTCCCCCACTTTAAGAGAGTAATTAGTTATTTTAGTAAATTTATACAGGTTTGCAACCATTACCATAATCCAATTTTAGAATATTTTCATCACCTGAAAATCTTACTTTGTGTACCCTAGTTGTGCCTTTTCTACAAATTTCATAAAAATTAAATCGCACAATATATAGTATTTGTGTCTGGTTTCCTTCATTTAGTATGTTTCTGAGATTCATCCACATTGTTGCAGGTATCAGGATTTCATTTTTTCGTTGCCTAGTAGTATTCCATTGTGTGGATAATTGTTTATCCACTCACCAGTTGATGGACACTGGAGTTGTTTCCAGGTTTTGGCTATCATGAATAATGCTGCTGTGAACATTCATGAACAATTCTTCACATGGACATAAGATTTTAAGTCTCTTGTGTAGATACCTATAGTACAGTTCCTAGGTTATAAGGTAAGTGTACATTTAACTGTTTAAGAAACTGTCAAATTATTTTCCAAATTATGTGTACTATAGTTTACATTCCCACCAACAATATATGCAAGTTCTTGCTTTTGATGTTGTTTTGTTTTATTGTTTTCATTCCATTTCAGATTCCATTGGCATCTGATGAGCATCTGTGTATGTGGGCAGAAGGAGTATATTGAAACCAGTTGATTATGTATTTAGTTGTTACCTAAAATTTTGTGGTCTATGTGTAACCACCGATAAAGAAATTCTTATTGCTCTCACTGTCCTTTTTTTCAAAAGATAATAGAAATTTTGTATTCAATCCTACAAGTTTTTTTTACCTTGCTCTTTTAACCTTTCTCTTATCCCACATCCCGGGGGTCTGTAAGTTTGGGTTACACCAACTCATAAGGAAGTGTTTAATAGCTAATGTGCTACTTTTTCAGGATTATCTCGATATTTAGGAATAATTGCAGATTGGGGAAGAACATGTCTAGTTTCAAATTCTGGCTCCACCACTAACCATCTCTGTGTCTTAGGGGACATTATTTAACCTCTCTATGTGACATATTTTTTTAACTTAAAGTGGAGATAATAATAGTTTTACCTCATAGAGATGTCATGAGAATTGAAAAAGAAAACACATGTAAAATACTTAGAACAGTGTCTCATATATTATACATACTTCATTAGAGGTAGAATTCAGAGATATTGTGGGTTAGGTTCCAGAACATTGCAATAAAGCGAGTCACATGGATTTTTTTTTGTTTCCCAGTGCATATAAAAGTTATTATACAGCATATCGTAGTCTATTAAGTGTGCAATAATATTATGTCTCAAAAATGTATACACATTAATTAAAAATACTTTATTGCTGAAAAATGCTAACCATCATCTGAGCCTTCAGTGAGTCATAATCTTTTTCCTGGTGGACAGTCCTGTCTCCATGCTGATGGCTGCTGACTGATCAGGGTGGTGGGCATTGAAGGCTGGGGTTGCTGTGGCAATTTCTTAAAATAAGACAACAATAAAATTTGCTGCATCAGTTGACTCTTCCTTTTACAAATGATTTCCCTGTAGTCTTTCAAAATTGGAGTCAATCTCCTCAAAGCCTGCCCCTGCTTCATCAACTAAGTTTATGTAATGTTCTAAATCCTTTATTGTCATTTCAACAGTCTTCACAATATCTTCACTGGGAGTAGATTCCATCTCAAGAAACCCCTTTCTTTGCTCATCCATAAGAAGCAACTCCTCATCCACGAAAATGTCATCATGAGATTGCAGCAATTAAGTCACACCTTCAGGCTCCACTTCTAATTCTAGTTCTCTTGCTGTTTCCACCACATCTGCAGTTACTTCCTCCACTGAAGTCTTGAACCTCTCAAAGTTATCCATAAGGGTTGGAATCAACTTCGTCCAAACTCTTGTTAAAGTTGACATTTTTGACCTCTTCCCATGAATCACGAATGTTCTTAATGGCATCTAGAACAATGAAGATCAGAATGCAAGATTTCTCTGGTTCTCTAATTTCTTTGTTCCTTCACCCTAGAGGCACTCATAACATGATCCTTTATCCTGCTCTGCTACTCCTACTGCTCTGTCTGCAATACAGACACACACATGCACACACACGCACATGCACACAGTATGGGATGGTAAGATCTAGTACCTATTCATTGGAAGGATGCAGGTGGGATAAAAATTCAATGGAAAAAGAGAAATGTTTTAATGATGCAGATTAGTAAATGAGGATATTAGGTAAGGATAATTTTGAGCTTAATTTCACAAGATAAGTAAAGATTTATAGTATATACAGGTTTATATAAAATGATGGGACAAAGCTGTGGATGACTATTCTTCTTCCCACCCCCTCCTCAGGTGGTCACTATAGTCAATCTAGGCTCCAAAGACAGCAGAGAAAATCACCACCTGTTATGGAACAATTCTTTGTAGCCTTACTCTCACTAGAACTCACAGGAATTCAGGGATTTAAAAAATTCAGAAGTCCAACCATCTCCCTTTACTAATGAAAAAAACTGAGGTCTAGCGAAGCTAAATGATAATTTTGAAAAGACTGATTTTAGCAGAACTAGGGCTAGAATGCTGAAAGACACTCTTTCTACTAAACCATGCTAGGTCAGCCAAACTTAACCTCTTTAAACAAGAAGCAGTAGTCATGAGAAAGGAAATAAGCAGCTTGCAATTTTCTTTCCTATATCAATCTGACGCTTGTATTGCATCAGCTCATGAGCTCTCTAAGAGTAAGGGCCATACTTTCATTGAGGGGACAAGCTCTCTTGTCTCCACTGGAACCCAGTTCTGATATTGCACACCGATAGGACTATGGCACCCTCTCATGCACACACTGCAAACATTAGGCAGCCTTAACTTCTGACCTCCCTTCATTCCACCCTCCTTTTAGGAGCACCTGCAAAAAGCCTCATCCCCCTCACTATCCCATCCTATTGTCCCCAGCCTCTAGCTCCTGAAGATCCTGGTGGGAGGTTCATAACTAGGTCAACAGCAATAAGAGCAGCCGTTTCTCTGAGGCCCAGCCCAATTCTAGTTCTTCTGGGCTTTGTACCAGAGTATTTCTTGGTTAATGGCTTCTATGAGAACCCAGTGTGACTGAGTAACAGGGAGGGATGAAAGACTTAAGTCTTGACGTGAAACTTTCCTCCAAGATAGACATTACATGGAGATATTAAAAATACAAGGATATATAGCCTGAAAATACAAATATATTATCCAAACACTAAAGCAGAGTAATTGACAGGATGAATGCCAAGGGGTGTTTAGACTTCTCGTGGCTGTACAACTATATTCCAGATCTATCGTTCTCTTACATTATAATCAATTTAGGAGTGCAAATCCTTCTAGTCCAAATCTGGGTTCATAACACTACACAAAAGAAATAAATACAGAAGAAGGGACTATATATAGTTAGCATTTATGAAGCACTTAAAATTTGCCAGACACTCTTCTAAATCTTTTACCTAGAGTACCTCATGTGTCCTTCTTAACAGTCCAAGATAAGGCAGTTTTGTTATCTCTATTTTACAGATGACGAATCTGAAGTTAGGTAGTAAGTGGTACAGTGAAGCATGAGCCCAGGATGCCTGGTTCTAGAGCCGGTGTTCTTATAACCACAATATCATTGGTGCACATAATATACCTTAAATGCTATTCATGGTACTTGAATTTCTATAATCAGTGCAAGTCTTGCCTCTGCTTTCTGTCTTCTTCATTCTTTTTGCTATTCTATCTCTGACATATTTCCGCTTTCATTTTTTTCCCCTTCTGTGTCTTACCACCACTGTGATATCAGTAGACATACTTTAATCTTAGGCTTATAGGCGACTGACCCTTGCCTGAGTGCAATGTTGGCTGTCTTTTTTGAGATCTGTATGTTAGATGTTTCTCTATCCAACCTTTCATATATGTTTCTTCATCTGTTTCCTCCTTTCCTCCCTTCCTTCCTTCTTTCCTTCATCAAACTATAAAGTTAAACTATATGCAAAACTGATCTAGATCAGTGGTTCATATGGGGTCCATTTTTGCCACTGCTTACCCCATCCCCAGAAAGAACACTTGGAAATATCTGAAAACCTTTTTAGTTGTAACAAATAGATAGGTCAGAGAGAGTGTTTTACTGGCATGTAGTGGGTAGAGACCAGGGGGCTGCTAAACATTCTACAGTTAACTCAAGAGCCAACCAAAACCAAAGAATTACCAGTCCAAAATGTCAGTAGTACTGTTGTTGAGAAACCCACAACAAGATGGAGAATAAGCAAAGATGTCACGAACAGTTCATTGTCTAGAGGAAGGAAAGATAGACAACAAAAATATGACAATAGTACATATGGTTAATTGCTGCAATTAAAATATGTTCAAGTTAGGAGGTACAGAGGAAATAAGTGTGAGAATAAAGGAGATTGCCTAAGAAGGCTTCACAGGGCATATAATAATACACCTGGGTCCTAAAAGTTCAATAGAATTTTCCCGTGGTGACAGAAGGAAGAACTCTGACAATAGAAAGAATGAGGGATAAGCACAGTCATTTGGGGGAAACTCTCAATAATTTGGGTTGCTGGAGAATATATTACAAAGACTTTAGATTCCACATTACAAGTTTAACCTTTATTTTATAGACAGCAGAGAATCATCCCAGGGCTTAAACAGATATGCAGAATCAGATGTGCTCTGTGGATATTACAGTTCACAATGTACAGTGTACATTGTGAGACAGAGTGCAATACTAGAGAGGAAGATATAACTAGAGCCTGGGAACACAATATTGAGGACATCAACCATGACAGTGGGATCTGGGGTAGAGAAAGTGATAAGAGAAGCTTAATAGACAGACCCAACAATGTTTAATAACTAACATGTAGATATTGAGAAAAAGTAATTGAGAAAGCTCCCTAGGTCTGGCTTAGGCAGTTATGCAGAAACCATGCAATGCAATATAAAGGGAGGAGCTGGGGTTTATGGGGTAGTGGGTGGAAAGCATCTTTGAATTTTTAAATTGAGTGTATTAAGCTTGTGGAAAGTGTGAGTCGTAGAAACTGAGGCATTCAGGAAGCTGTTGGTTAAGCCTGGAGCACAAAGGAGAGGTGGACATTGCATAGGCAGGTGGAGAATAGGGGGAGATGGAACTGGGACATAGGGAGGTCCCTGAAGGGGACAGTCAGCACTTCACTACTCAGTGTTGAAGGAAGGAAAGCAAAGCAAGCTCAGACCTAAGTGACCTTGGTAGCTATGGCTTTCCATTCTGATGGTGACGCCGCAATAGCAGGAGTTTTCAGAAAGTAAAAGATGCTGAGTCAGGCTGGGAGATAGCCTTAAGGTTCTGATTATGGGTGAAGAGTCAAGTGGCAAGAACTAGACCCATGACTCAGGCCTAGACAAGAAGGTTGTTTTGAGTAAGAACTCTGGGCTTAGCAGGAACTGAACAGAAGGACAACAGACCAAGATAGAAGAGCAGGCTGGGCTAAACAGTTAAGGTTGATTGTGTACACAGATAGTGGGGTCCAGCAATAAAACCAGCCCTAGAACCACCAGTTGGTAGGTTGGCGAGTATTTCTTGCCCTGTGGATAATGGACTCAGATAATGGGCAGAGCTGAATCTCTAAGAAGACAGCTTTTGGGCAAACAGCTAACGGGTCTGGGAGGGCAGGGCTAGCACATGTCACCCAGCCAAACCACGTGGAATCTGAGGTTCAACCTGCATCAGAAGAGCGCTTTTCAGAGAGGGTCCCCTTCCATTATGTCTCACGCTTGTTATTTAGACTTTGTAACTTAGTGTCACTAGTACCTCCATGTCTTTTGATCTGCCTTGTGGAACTGCATAGCTCCTAAAGGGTACCAGCTCAAGATTCATCTTAAATGAATCTATCTCTGACAACCCTGGGAAAATTCAATCACTCTGTTCAGAGGGGACCCCAAATATGATTTTCCCATTATGTTATTATAAATAAGTTCTCCTGAATTGCAATTATTAATTTACATGGCATGCTGTATTTTTCTTGATATTCCTGGTGCCTTGGGTGTAGTGAGAAATCAATACATATTAATTGGTTAAAAATAACAACAATGATGTTCTCTTAATCTGTGTGTTGATTTGTGTGTCCTTACCACTGAGTTTATTTCTTAATCACTGGTCTGTCCCTTTTTCTTAAATTTGTTAGTCATAGCCATACACACACACACACACACACACACACACAAATTTGTGTTTATTTAACAATGAAAAACATTCCATCTCTATGAGGTTGGTACTTTCCTGTTTTAATAAGCTGTCTCATAACCATCATCCTAATATTATTTGACTGGTGCATTTGGGGGACAAAAAATGTTTAAGCTGAAATTCTCAAATTATATTTGGCAGAATATGACATGTTTTCCCTCTCTCAGCACCAAACTATACAGAAAAATACCTGATCAAATTTCTAAAATAATGTAAGTGTTTTAAAAATGATGTAGAAGTGGTCTTGGCTTGAGCCTGAGCTGTACCCACCACTGGGACTCAGGTATGTTTGGATTTGACTGGCAAATTAGTGGGACAGGCAGTGCTCTGGCATCTCACTGAATGTGAGAAAGGAGTCTACGGGAGGAAGGATAGGTGTGAAATGTCCAGAGGACTGAGTTCCCTGGACCAGAATTAGTGGCTCCTAGTTGAGCCCTATAGGAGACAAGGTGAAGGTATAAGATAAGTTGTTTGCACAATGTCATGGTCTCCTGCAGTCTCTAGAGCACAATGAGTTCTGCATCAACGCTCTGGTGATACAGTCTAGGAGAGGAGCTTCTACTGAAATTTGTGCAAAATCCAACATAGGCTTGATGAAGTAAGAGCTCTACTCTGGCATCAGGAGGGCGTACAGATTTTCTGGCACGGATAGAAATGCTCCGTGGTGGGCACTGTTGGAGGGACAAGAGTGTGGCTTTCTGCACTGGCTTACCAGGAAGCAGACACTGAAGAGGGTGCTGAGGCAGGAGAGGAAGAATCTCACTGATACCATGTGGCCATTGTAGCCCAAGAGATAGTTTGCAAGCACAGGTGACAACCCTCCAAGTCACTCCTGGAAATGACTGGATTAGATTTTGAAGGCTTTTGGAGATTTTGTGGGAGCAAGTGAGAGATGGCATTTATGAAGCTATTACTATTGAGTCTTTACTAATTATAATCACAGCTGGAAAAGCCTGTAGACATATACATTAAACTATTTGATATAGCTGCATTTAGATTCTAATCTATCAATAGATATATAAGTGATAGGTTAGTCTTCTCCCTCACTAAAACAATTTGTTCACTTATAGTTTTATTTTTCCCACTTACAGTTTTATTTTTTTCATTTATGCTCTTTTTTCTTCTTCCCTAGATGTTTTTAAATGGGTATTTGGAAATATTTATCCATTTATTCAGTAAATACCTTTTCAGTATCTATGAGACATAATGGGTAATTCATAGGAATCCAGATCAGGCAGATACGGGCTTGAATTCTGTCCTTGCTACTTACTAATTGGGTGACCATAGTCAAATTTCTTAAACAATCTGTACCTCAGTTTCCTCATGGGAATAACACACACATGCAAGAACCTACACACAGCTACCTTATTGAGTTGTTGGGAAAATATACGTAAGATACTTCAACATCTGACATAGAGTCGGTGCTCATCAGTGTCATAATTATGTCATAATTATAATTATTACCACCCTCAACATTATCAACTATTCTGTGCATGGCATCATGTTATGCCCTGTGAGGAAAACAGAGGAAAAAAAACCTCCCAGTCATTGTCAAGGAACTCTAGTCCTCTTTTTACCTGGTTAAGTCTTTTTTTTTTTTTTTCTGGAACAATCATGTTGTCATTGAAAGATGGACTTTCTATCTATGATTCTTCTCTTCACGTCAATCCTTCCTCCTTGGCGTTCGTCCTTGCTAGTCTCTTAGGTCAGTAAAGTAGGGACTATATGGTTGTGCTTCTGCTTCACTTGGTTGTATTTCCTCTCGTTAATGTTTTCCTTGATTCCACTGGGGAAATGCTGATAGAGATGGAGAAAAGAAAAGCCTAGAAAGAGTGACTGGTCTGTGCTTTCTCACCAGCTGTATGCAGCAGTGGACCTTTTCCCCTCTGGTGTTCTCAAGTTCTCACCTGGGACATGTTCAGGACATCATTTTGGTTTTAGGGAAAAGATACACAGGAATTAATTTTTAATTACACTCATGAAGGAATTGGTCAAATAATCAAAAAGGAAGAGTAAAGAAATAGAGGGCTGTACATGCAATAGGATCTCCAACTTCTGGAATTTGCTAATTCATCTTCGTGGCTTCCCTGTGATAGGAAACTGAGGCAAGAGGTGGAGGGTGAGTTAACCAGGGTCAGTTAGTGAAATTCTTGCAGATTCAGGAGCAGAAGTCAGGCCTCCTGAGCAGCGAGTCCTGGGCCCCATCACTTGGACCGTCACTGTCGGCAGCTCTGGTCCAGGAGCATTCGGGAGGCAGCTGACTGATGCAGGAGAAACAGGGTAACATGTTGTCTGACGAGTCACTGTGGCAGACTTATAACCACTTTTTAATTAGATAAATCTGTTCTTTTCCACTCAAATAGCATAGGAAGTCAGGGAATCAAATGAGAGGAGCCGTAGCTCTGTTCAGAGAAAGAAGAAAGGTTGAGACATGGAGGGAGTGAACATTGACTCTGCATTCTTTTCATATTTACCCCTTGAAATGCTCCCTAGAGCAAAACCAAATCCAGGCACTTTAACATATGTTATTTTGCCCAATGCTCACAAAATCCATGAGCTGAATCTTAACATTAATTTTACAGCTGTGGAAACTCAAACGAAGAGAGGTGAAATGATTTCCCAGTATCACACATGAGAAGGTGAGAAAGAATTGAGTCCATATCTTCTGATTTACCTTTTCTTTTACTCTGTAACTGTAGTTTCTAATAATTTCATGAAATATCACAAAATATCTTCTAATTTTCTCTAAATATTTTAAGTATTTCATGAGATGCTTTACTCCAGTTTATAATAGTTATCCCCTTTCCTGAATTCCTAAGCTCTCATTATTTAAATAGCTTGAGATTTCAATAATATTTTGTCTGGCCAATGAGAATAGAAGTACCCAGGGCAGGAGCTGTGCTCAGGGTGCCATTCTGTCTTTCAAAATACCATGGGCATGTATCGATTCATAATAGGTGTTCGATAAACATTTGTTGAATCAAAGAATTCTTTCAGATACTTGTCTATTTCGTTCCTTATTGTCCCTGTGTCTCTCATTTTGAGGAGTTTTCCTGTGTTAAACACTATGCTTAGCACAATTCACCCATTTTCTCATTTAGATACAATTATTATCTTCCTTATTTGGTTAAGGAAGCTGAGGACATGGGGTTCCTTTTCATAAAGTCGCAAAGTTTGAGCCTTCATCAGCCTGATCTCAGGGGCCAACCTCTTAATCACGGCAGTATTTTGCCTCAAGACCACTTATCTGTGTGGTAATGGGACCTGACCTTAAGAGCGCTGGCTTCTTGGTTGTCAGAGTCATTATTAGACCCTCCATCAGGGGAAATTAACCAGTCAAAAAGCTCTTCATTCCCTCCCAACGAGCTCCCTCCACCTGGACTAACATGGTAGCTCCCCAGGGTCACTTTCTACCCTGGCATACACACTGCAAGTAAAAAAGCTGGGGAATCAAACTCCAACATTAGCGCCATAAACACTGCACCTAATCACCCTCCTAAACTCAGCAGACCGAGTCCCCACAATGCTAAATTCTTCTCTTCATTCCCCTCTGCCTCTTCTGAGGCTTTCATTTGAGCCTTTCCCTCCCAACTCAAACCAGATATGTAAGGATGGCATTATGTTTCTTCATAGCTAATAGCTAGACTATGAAATCATTCAGCAAGCAACTCCCAAGCCATGGGAATCCGTCGTAACAAATTTCCTTCATTTTTATAACCCTGAAGATAGAAGAGGGGCCAGGAGGTGGATGAAGGAGAGGGATATTGCCAGGTATTTTTAACTTTGTCCCTGGGTAGCTGAAGTGAGAGCAGCCCAGGTCAGATTAGAAGCAAGATCTCCTTGGAAAGGCTGGGGCATAACAGGGGCCTGGTCGACCCATATTGGATTGATTATGAAGCAGGAAGTGAAATCTGACATGGCTGACACTTAACACCTTCACACGCATCCTGTCTCCTAGACGATGAGAAGAAAGATATTGTATTTTCAGTGGCACTGACATTTTTATACCTCTTAACGAAAGGGGAAACAACTCTTTGGGCCGGGTTGAAAGGATAAGGAAGCAGAAAACGCCTTCAACAGCCTTTGGGAAGATAGGTGATGTGAGTAGGAAGTTGTATACGGAAGGAAACATCAAATCCTATATTTTGGGTGAATAAAGCAAACGAGTTTGCCTCAGCCTGGCCAAAGAATGGTTTGGATGAGAGCAAAAAAAAAAAAAGAAATAGCAAGTCAAGATAGAGAAATCCAATACTGATTTCTTTATCACCTGAAATAGTTGAAACTTTTTTCAATGTTTTCACTCCCAGTGTATTCAACAATTTCCAGAACTGAAAACATTTTCAAAATTGCATTAACTGTTTAAGGCTACTTGAGGATACATGGAATTGAAGCACAACTGTAAGTGTCTAGATCAACAGCACATCCTGACTTGATAAACTGACAACCACTTATAATAACACAGTCTGGAAATTTGAACAGATCCCCGGAATCACCCCTTTCGGCAACACCTGCCCCACCTCTAAGAGCTTTCCTTCTGAACATCTGAAGGCAGGCAGGGAACTATTTCTGCCAGCTCTAGCAAAGAGATACCTCTACTTCCCTCAGTAAATTTTTTCCATGTACAGCAGCAGGAATTTTTTTTTTATTCCAAAGTTAAATCTCTCTTGTTGTAATTTATGACCGTTTCTTCATATTTCATATCGGGTGAAAGTGGGGATGAGCCAGCCTACCACTATTTCTTTCATGGTAAGATGTGTGTTTGATTCAGTAGCATCATCCATTCTACTGTCTCCAGAGGGCTGTATGGGCAGGCCTTCATCTATAAAGAGGAGCCACAGCCCCCAGATATGATGGGGCTCCGTACATCACTGGGGTGGTGAGACAGGGGTGGTACCATAGGAAACAACATCAAGTATGATATCAACAGCAGTAATAGCTACAATGACGTCTGGCACCACAGCAACATTTCATAATGTTTAGGGCATTTTCACATAAATCATCTCATTTGACGGCCATTTTAATTCTTACTTAAAAAAATACATTTAATTTATGTGCAACTCTTGCCTCATCATCACAGTAGCCCATTAAAATTTCCAGAGAGAAAATAGAAATTTCTTGAGACTCTCTAATATCTTTTTAAGTAGATTTCATTCTTCTCTTCTCCAAAGTAGGTTATCCTCATAACCTCATATTCTACTTTCAGTTCTTTTCTGTGCTCTTTTCTACATTTGTATGATTCCCATGAAGTGATTCCCTTTTTCTTCTTTCTACTTTCATTTTGTAAGACTGCATAATTCTTTTTGTAACCATTGTTTTCCTGCTTTATATCCAGTAAACCTGCCCCACATCTCCCTCACAAACCTTCGTACCATGCACACACACACACACACCAAAAAACAAACAAACAAAAAAACCAACAAGAGCAAAAGGAAGAACAATCTTTTGGTTACCTGGATCAAAAATTTCTTATTTTTCACCAGAGAGTACAGGCGATGGGTTCTGCTTCTCCTCCTTATTATTAAGAAGGTGCTCTTTTTCTTTTTTTGCTGTGGTTATTCCTACCACTCCTGTGTGCCTGCACTTGTTTGTGTGTGCATGAGTGTGTGGGAACTCCCTCCTAAGCTCACCTTACTATGCTACAGAGATACAGCACGGGTCCCCACTTGGTGGAAAGTATTTGAATGCATTGTTTAAGACAGCTGGCATTAGGAATTTGATCAGTTTTAACTTAGTTTTTGGTTGAGTTAACAGCTACATTGTGGGAAGGTCATAGGATTTGGAGTCAAAAAGACAAAAAAGATTTAGGTCAAAAAGACCTACCCCTAACTGTGGGACCTTGGATAAGGCTCTATGGCTCCCTGGGCATCTGTCTCTTTTAGCAGCAACATAAAAACTGTTCTCTGTGCAATTTTACTCATTATTGGTTCATCTGATATATGTATTTTTTCTATTTAACCTTTGTACATGGAATTCTAGTGGTTGTATAACACCTATGACACACAGTATTTCTGCGTTGTCTTGGAAAGGAATTGTTTGATCAATCAGATCTTTATAAATAAGTAACCTTGATTTCTTGCTTTGGGGTTATTCTATATTACCTCTGTAATTAAAAAAAAAAAAAAAAAACTTCTCCTTGCTCCTCTGTGCCCTGGCTGCATTGTCTGTCACTTCAATTATTCTGTCTCGGCTTCATGGCAAGTTTCCTGGGTCAGCTTTCTAATAGGAATTTACAAAGCTTATTGATCCTCACTTTACAGTATCATTCTCTTGCTTCCCTCAAAAAAAATGTCCCTAATGGCTTCTTTCCTCCTTTATACTAATTGTTTTTGTCTTTCTCCCACATGTCATTAGCAGCCAAAGGTAAATTTTGTCCCCCTGTAACAGAGCAGTCTCTGCATTGAGAATTGTCAGCTCTTCTCCAGGAATTTCTCCCCACCACTTACTTTCTAAGCTGCCATGGCTACGGCTCCATTATTTTACTCTTGCTTCTTTGATTAATAACCATATTGTGTTCAGCCGTTGTTTACCTTGATTTTTTTCTCCTTCTCTTGAAGGAGTTCAACACAAAAGCTCCGCATCACCTCTCCTTCAGGAAGTCTCCCCTGGCTATCTTGTCTCCAAAGCCCTTCGCCACCACCCCTTCTCCCTCACTCCTAGAGGGCTAGAGTTGGAGCTTTGATTCTTCCTTAAACTCTTCATCATTCATTGCTTTCATCCTGTCTTCACGAACCTCTTCCATTTTTGGTCTTTGTTTTCTGCTATTTCTGCTCAAATTTCCTCACCTTTTTTTTTTCCTGTTCAAGAATTCTATTAAATGATTCCACAGCTGGAAATATCTATTCACCTCTTTAAAGCTGGTGGCTTTATATTTTTTTCCTTCAAAGCTTTCTCTCCCCTTCCCTCCCTCCCTCCCTCATTCCCTCCCTCCTTCCTTTCTGTCTAAATGTTCATTGCTTTCTGAAATTTTTGGAAGGAGTACAGGGCATTCCTTATTTCTCTTATAGTTTAAATTTGTTCTTGTTTTAACAAGAACTTGCTCACCTTTCATGTACTTCTGTCAATTTGTTCATGTCTGGGAAATTCAATTTAGCCTTTACCAAAGCTTGACTAAAGCAGGTACTATTATGCATTTAACACTCCTCAAACTCCACCTCTGTGTCCATAAATCCAATCTAGTCTGCTTCTCCACTTTTCTTGGTCAGTGTATGTCATTGCTGGGTCATTTTCACAAGCAGCCAGCCCATTCTTACCACGTGCGCTAGAAATCCACTGACAGTATCATTTTTCTTGCTGTGTGTAAGATTTATAATATACATAACAATAACTATTATCGACACTATTTTCAGATAAAAGTAATATTTAATGAGAATTTGTGGTGTTAGGCATTATACTAGATATTTTCTCACATTAACTCTTTTTCTAGCTGTAAAATATTTTTTGAGGCAGGTAAGTAGCCAAACAATTTTATAGGTTTTTTTTTTCTTTTTTGTAGATATAGATTTTTATAGATAGAAACAAAGGATTGACCAGGGTCATTACTACTGAGCCGCAGAATCAGAGTTCAAATGTACGTTTCCCAATTCCTCCTATGTCACACAAGTCATTTTTTACCTTAACGTTTCTTTGTCATTGAAAAAGATCCTGAAGTCATGAACACACTGAGCAATGGAGACAATAATCCACATACTTGATTCAATGTGAATGTTTTGTCCTATTTCAGACTTGTCATACATTGTAGTGCTGGTATGTGTCGTAGCAGTATCAGTAGTAGTATTTTGCATAAATGAAATATCACAATTGCCGTTGAAGATCTCTATGCACTCCAGTTCGACCCTCTTATACTGAAGTTGGTGAAGTATTATTATTCTCAATCAATAAAGCCAAGATACAGTGTTGTGCTGAAGGAAGCATTTAGTGTTTATTGAATGGTTTTATTTGTGTTTTTGTTTGTCTTGCTTTATGTTCCTAAGGATCATGTGTTTTAATTGGTGTCTTATGACATTTCTCTCTGCAGCATTCCGAGATGGCTGAGGCTGGGGGCATGTGTGGAAGTTAAGGATTGCTCTACTCAATACACTGGTAGAGATGGGAGGTCCTGCAGGTCCCAGAAGCTGGAGAGTCATTTGCATTTCATAGTGCTATTCATGTCATTCTTTATTTAACTTTCGTGATTTTCTCATTTTTGAAGAATGGGATAAACTGGGTAGCTTCTTTGAGTTGAGTTTGAGGAGCTCTTAATTACTTATTGAACCCACTTTCGATGAACTAAGTAATTGTAAATGTGGCTTTTGTTTCCCCAACTTATGACTAAAGTGAAATTAATGGAAGAGTTGGTACCCTATTCCCAACTATGGAATTGGGTCTGGGGAGAAATAGAATATGTTGTATATTATTAGAATGCCTGTGGACAGGGCTAACTGGGACCATCCCCAGATGTGCTAGTAACTGAGGACTAGATGATTATGCTTCTAAAAGCCATGGACCTGAGCTCTTGTATTTCAGAAGATTGATGGAGAACTTACCCAGTTAGGGTTTCCATAATTTATGAAGGATATTGGGAATTTCAATAAAAGGAGAACATTTTCACAAAACTAATATTACAGCAAAGCAACAACAAATAGTATCTTTGTTACAGTAAAGCTAATTATTATTGTATGCCTACTTGGATCAGACACAGTGGAAACTACTTTGAATATATTTCCTCATATAATCCTCATAATTGCCCTATTAAGTATTCTGAGTCTCTTTCTATAAATAAGGCAACTGAGGCTTAGAGAGTTTAAGCAATTTATACAAAGCACCCAGTTATTAGCAAATAGAAAAAAATCTGTCTAATTCTGGTAATAGGAGCTGAACTTTCTCCCTGCAGAGGCTGTCAAATCATAGTACTTAATGTATAAAAGTTATCAAGCAAAGTAGGAAAAAAATTAAATGAAAAAGTGAAAGATTTGTTGGCTCCTTTATGTGTTTCTACAGCAAACACTGCATATTAGCCATCCTGTCCAACTTATATTGAATTTTCAGTCATTTGACCTTTTATCTGTTTCGTTATCACATCATTTTAGTCTTGTACAGCGCTAAGTACTAATAAAGGGAAGTTCAGAATAAAACACTTTTTTTCCTCTAGCTTAGTAGTTCCCAAGCTTCATGGAACTACGTACCATGTTCTTTATTTTTGCACAACACACCTCTTCCCAAAGGAGTTATGTGAATGTTTGTTTTTGTCTTCCAAATAAAAGATAATAGTGATTACAAAATGAATACTGTTTCAAGAATGTCCTTATGCTCTTAGGATATTGAAGACAACAGCTAGAGTTAGTCTCTGCTAGCACAATGCCTGGTACATAGTAAATCATCAATCAATGCTATTTTATTTCATTATTTAGTAAAAGAAATCATGACAAACATAGCTGCAACCGTGCGAGCATGCGATATATGGAGACAAAACCCCATAATGACAAAACTTTGACTTTTGATCTAGTTATCTTGGCACAAAAAAACATGACTAGTTTTGAGTATATAGCAAATTTTTTCTTAGGCAAAAAGACTAGTTTAATATTTGCAACATGGAATTTCTAGTAGAAATTACACTAACCAGGTTCTTATTTATTTCTGTTCTAAAAGATAACCGTTCATGAAATGAAGGAAGAACCTCTGCTTTCATAGGAACTTATATTACATGAAAATATTGCCTGAGGCTCAGATCCTATGAACAGTCATTTTCATAGGACTTACCTAGAATTTTCTCACACGTTATTCTAGCCTTTAAAATGCTCTAATAGGGTAGCTGCAGCAATTTACAGACAGGGAAACTGAGAAGAGGTTAAGTGAGTTACTCAAGGACATGGAACAAACAGCTCACATTTTCCATCTCCAAATCAGGGTGTTTTGAAAATTCAACCTCCCATCTGTGGGTGTGGAGCACATTACCATCACTAATTACCATAATAGACTGTGGGAAATCCAATTCAGAACAATGAATTATTAGGCTTGGATAACAAACAATTAATCACTACCAAATTAATAAATATGTAACATTTGTGTTTTAATTGTTTGACTAGAGTTTCGCGTGTGTGCTTGGCCAAGGCAATGTACCAGGCATTGTGCTAGTAGAGACAAACTCCACTTGCTGTCTTCAATATCCTGACAGTGAAGTTCAGATCTCCTGCTGTGGGGAGTGTAATAGACTAATCACTCTATCTGCTGATCTTTTGGATCTCCCACTGTGGTCTCTATGCTCTTGATGAACTATTTTTTTAATATGCAAAACAAAACTATAATTTAAGGGTTACTACTTATATAGTATTATTGTAATACATGCTATTTTTTCCAGAAATTGAGCTATCATAATTGTTTTGGTGTTTGTGTGTATAGGATGTGCCTAACATTACATGTTGCATTTTACTGCAAATTTCCATCAAGACCATAGCTGAAAATTGTGTTCATCCATCACAACATTAAATCCCACAAAGGTTTATTTTATCCAAAACAGTTTCTCCCTCATCTAAATTAAAATCATCTAAAGATAAATATACCCAAGACATTGATTTGGGCTGAATAGATTTTTATCACACCCAATTGTACAGAGCAGAAAAAGGAAACACAAGGAGTTTAAGTACCTTTGTAAATATCACTTGGCCAAATTGGTGGGGTGTAAGAAGGGATTTGAACCAAGGTGGTTCAGTTCTTAACCACTCTGCATTATTAACTCCCAAAGTCTTGCCAATCAGTTAAGCAGCAAGATTCTAAGGAATAAGATTGGAAGTTATAAGACAAGAAAACTTTGGTTTCAAATTCTGACAGAGAATATTTTCAATATAAAATTCTTTACCCAGACAAAAGATCAGACATGGTGATAAATATTTCAGGTATGCTGAGATTGAAAAATCAACTTATTACCACCTTTTCTCAGGATGATATTAAAACAAAAAAAATGATTTTCAACAAAATTTAAAGTAAAAAGGAAACAGGAAGAAGGTGTTACATCCAGCAAACTGGCCATCCAACACAGGTGGTCATTAAAAGGAATGTTCAGGATGGTAGCTGTGTAGATCTAGAAACAAAACAGTATGGGCTAGAACAGAAGGACAGGAACCGATGTCTTTGGGAGTTTGCCAGAAAAAAAGAGATGTATTTGAGTATATGGAAAATAATATTGATAGGTCTGTAGGAGAAAGATTGGAACTCTTGAAAAGATATCAGTTAGTTTGTTCATAGAAAACTAAACAAATAAAAAATTATGGTAATGATGAACTCCAAAAACAGCAACAATAAGAACAGTAAAAGGTTTATAGGAAAGGAGGGACACAACAGCGAACAATATTTGGAAGGTTCTAAGAATATAAGCTATTAATTTACCTAAAAGTTGTGATATAATTATGTTGGAAAGCTGGGAGTAGGTGAATTTAGGATGACTGGTGTGGAAAAGCTAAATCTTTGTCTCCAATGGCAGGTGGTCAGTACACAAGGCTTAAAATTAAAAACAATACTCAAGGCTAGTAGAATCAATGCTGTTCAGAAATATGGAAGCATCGGTCATATGAAATAGCTAAAAGAGTTGAGAGTAGTTGATTTTGGGATAAAAAGATCTGAGGAATGGGATGGGGTAGGATACTCTTTCACTTTAAGACTTTAAGAATTATTTGACATTAAAAACTATTTACAGTTTTTACTGATATAAGATTAAAGTTATTTAATTTAAAAATAAAAATACTTTTGCTACATGTTTCCCAATATATCAGGAAGATTCTGGAGCAGGAAAAGAACTGGGGAGAAGAAAGAGCTGTCTTTCCCTTGGACCTCAGAAGTGCGTCTTCTATATCTTTGCTTCAGAACTGTTAAGATCAAGGTGGACAGACTCTGGAGGAAGGAATGTGACACACGAGTTTGAAACGTTGGTTATTGGTCCTCAGATCATGAGCTGTGAAGAGAAGGTCACCAAAGGTTTTTTTTTGTTTTTGTTTTGTTTAGTTTTGTTTTTTGCTGCTCCCATCAATACAGTCACAGACCTGAGTTCCTTGAGCTTCAGCTCTGCTATGGACACGGGGAGAGCTGCCTGCCCCTCAGTCCTGGCTCCCTCACCAAGAGCGGGGAGCTGCCAGTTGAGTTGGACTGTGGACCCATTAATCGTGCACGTGACAGGCATTCTCTCTCTTCAGTCTCTCTGGGTGACTGAAGGAGCCAACGGAGCCCTGACTATTTACAGCAGGTTTAGTGCTCTGCATCAGTCTGTGTGACCATCCTTGGATTTCCTGCTTTTGTGACACTGATTATTAGGAGTAAGGTCCAAGAGTTTGATTTTGGCTTTGGGGCGGGCACATGCCAGACTTATGACTTAGCTCAGTTTGGACATTGGCTCAAGCCAGGTATGCCAGCTTTTCGAAGAGCCCTCTGTCAAGGTGGGGACCTTCACCCAGCTTGCAGTAAAGTAATTTCCTTTTTCTTATTTGCCTACTGAGCCTTTCACATCTATCCCTTGGCAACCCTACTGGTGGGGAGGTGAGTAGATGGGTTGCAAGGCAAGATTCAGGCAATCCTGGGTCCCTGATTCTAATAATCATAAAAAACAAAACAAAACAAAAAGCACTTAAACCTACTTACCTTCACTTCTAACAGCAACCATGAAGAACAAGCAATCCCACTTATTTTATACAAAAAACAGTTTTTATGTGTAAATGTAAGATGCCAAGAACACATTGTTTACAGTCTGTTCTATCAAAAATCCTACACAAAAGACCAGCCCTTGCTATTGATTGAAGACCTAGGGATGCTCATACAAGTCTCTTCAAGCAGCTGTGGAAGTCTATTGAAATTATATTTTCATGTGCTTTTCCAATAATAGTAATAATAATTCATTTTCTAGTGATGAAACAGGACCAAAGAATGAACAAACAAAACCAAAAGGATAAAAACGGAAGGCTTATGTGAGGTAAGGAATTAATAAATACTGGAAAAAGACCCAGTGTTCCAGTTTGCCAGTATTAGGCTAAGAGTTGTAGCTTTTGTAACACAGATAATTTCATTTTAAAAAATGAGGAACATATTCTCTAACTCAGATTGTGGAGCTCTAATCTTTTGCAGCTGAGCCATCATTTAAATTCCGTAGATGGGACAGTAGCACAGGGTTTTTTTCCGTAGGTACTTTTGCTAAATCCCTGTGAAATAGTATGATATGGATTTGTGAAGGGGTTGAATAGAAGTATTTACCTTAATTTCCCTAATTCTCAGAAAATCAAATTCTGTCACTCAAACATCAGTTTTCTGAGTAATTTCCTCATGACAAACTGGGAATCCCAAACTTATCTCTCTCACCTACAATTTTATTTATATTTATTTATTTATTTATGTTATTGAAGTACAGTTGATTTACAATGTTGTGTTAATTTCTGCTGTACAGCAAAGTGATTCGGTGATACAAATGTATACATTCTTTCTTATATTCTTTTTAAAACTTCTTTATATATATATATATATGTTTTAAGATTTTATTTTATTTTATTTTTTTATGGCCGTGCCTTGTGACTTGTGGGATCTTAGTTCACCGACCAGGGATCAAACCTGGGCCCAACGGCAGTGAAAGCATGGAGTCTTAACCACTGGACCACCAGGGAATTCCCTATATTCTTTTCCATTTTGGTTTATCACAAGATATTGAGTATAGTTCTCTGTGCTATACAGTAGGTCCTTGTTGTTTATCCATCGTATGTATAATAGTTTACATCTGCTAACCCCAAACTCCTAACCTATCCCTCCCCCAGTCCCCTCCCCTTTGGTAACCACAGGTCTGTTCTCTATGTCTGTGAGTCTGTTTCTGTGTCATAGATAAGCTTATTTGTGTCGTATTTTATATTCCACATTCAAGTGATATCATATAGTATTTGTCTTTCTCTTTCTTATTTCACTTAGTATGATAATCTCTAGGTCCATCCATGTTGCTGCAAATGGCTTATTTCATTCTTTTTTATGGCTTTCATTCACCTAAAATTTTGCTTGCAGAAGCAGACCCAACTCAAGGTGAAATAGGCAATGTGGGATGGGCTTGTTGGTAACATCTCTAATTACAGGGTCTCTAATTTTTTTGCTGTGAGATTATTTAAGTTGAGTGGTTTTTCTCTTGGAAGCTCCTGTTACTTATCCAGCTTCATTTTTTAAGCCTAAACATTTTTACTGCAAGGAAGTCATTCAAATGTGTTGAAATATTAGTCTCCCAGTGAAGACTCTTAAAACAACATATTATTTCAACGCTCCCTGCTTCAAGGACCAGTTGTTTCAACATTCCCTGAGTCTCAACCCATATCACAGCCAAGTCTTTCTTCTGCATGTGTCTGAAGATTTACATTTCCATCCACTTAGAAGGGGAAGTCTTTGATTTCGGTCCAGCCATGATGGGTGCAACGTTGGTGCTGGTATCTGAATGTTCTCTTGTTGGGTGAGGCGCCGTTTGGTCTTCCTACCAGTGGTTTCATTACTCTCATTACATTCATTGTTTCATTCTTTCCTCATACTGTTAATATTTTAGAAAAGTTAACACTGATTACCATAAAAATCCACGTGGAAGTTCTGCTTATATTGACTCACATAAAAATCTCAACTCTCATCCAAAGCATGTCTATCAAATGACACAAATGATCATTAATTCTTTTCCTCAAATAATAAGGTTACTCTTTTATCATAAATAACACCTTATTCAGAGTATGGCACCTTATTCAAGATTCCAAATGTATTCTTTCAACTCCCAAATGTTATTCATTTCACTCATTGACTCCTCATAATAAGTGTCACCAATGAATTTTGCTTTACCTTTATCATGACAATACAGTTAGGTAAGCTAAACAAATATCATTAAGCAAGGAAAATATAAGTTGCTACTGTAGACACCATGGAGGAAATGCAGACCAGTAAATGACAATGCCTGCCCTGCCAGGTTGAATAACTAATACATGACTGACTGTCAGAAGTACTGTACAAATGTATGAATAAAATACTCGGGGACTATGGAGGGAGAAGAGCTGGATTCAACAATTTCTAACATACACGTGAAAGAGATATACCAAGGCAGCCTTACAGAAAAATCACCCTCATCAAATCCTCTCACCTTTCCCCCACTTGTTCTTACAAAGACAATCTATTTTGGGAGCATGTGAAACTCTTCAGCACCCTCTGTCACCACTCACACTCAACTCTCTAAAAATTACGGTCTGCACTTTGAAACGGGTTTCACATGCCTTCTCTCCCCAGCTACCCACTCACCCTCTCGACGGCCTCATTGCAACAGTCATGAGAGGCGTTGCCCGTGTGGTTAGCTGAGTACAGGCCAGGCCAGGAAGCCTCGTGTGAAAGAGGAGTTGCTGGTGGTTTGGCTGAGAGAACAGAAGTCTTGCCAAAGACGGCTTTGCTGCTCGCTTTAGAAGTGATGTGTCGTGGCCACAGGGCTGTTTTCCCCACAGGGCTGAAAAACAGTTCATGAAAAATGACATGATGGCACATGGAGATTATCTTGGTGCCCCCTCCAAGCTCACACACAGAGTGTACACCCTCCCTTGGCCAGAGGACTTAAACATCATTTCCACTGACCGCAGACTTTGAAGCTCTATGTGCACTTGTAATTGGCCTTTAAAAGTCTTCCTTAAGCAGACTCTGTGACACTGAAAGCTTTGCACACACAAGTCATGTAGACCACACCTCCACTGTAAACCACAGATTTGGCCACATCATTCACTGACTCATTGTTTTGTGTTTACAGAGTCCTTGCTCACCCTGGGATCCAACATCGAGAAAGACAAGAGTTCATTTCTAGTTGAATTCCCAGAATATCTTCGAAACTTCTCTTGCTTATTCTTCAAGCTTTTCCCTCTAGAAAAGAAAGAAGAATATCTTATCCTATTAGATATTCAAAGAAGATTTGTGTAATAGATGTAAAATAAACCAAGAGAAACAAAAAGATACGATGTAGAACAAAATCCCCACTGCCTTCTACACTACTCACATAACCAAGAAAGAGACATATATCTGACTTTGAATTTAGAATTAGAAAAAGCAAGGTATGTAGGATTAGAAAGTAAATTGATGATCTTTTGGACCCACGTTGTTCCAATTCACCAAACATTTGTGGGGCACCCTCTGGGCACCAGGCACTCGACTAAATACATCCTTGGGATTCAAAGATGTGTAAGATGTGGTCCCCAACCTCAAGGAGCTCACTGAATATGCAGACAGGAGAAAGTCAACAGTCACTGGAAATGTGGCGTGGTGAGTGTTGAAACAGCTGGGATGCCCATCACATTGGGAGCACAGAGGCTGGACCCAGCTCTGCTGCGCAGGGGAGATTGAATAGCCTGAGGGGAAGAGAAAATATTTGTGGTGGGCATTTAAAGATGAGTCCAACCATCTCCTCAGTCTACACCCAGAAAGATGGAATCACACACCTTGGGGCCTTCAGGTAACAGGCCAGTGTCTCCATAGTCAGAGAAGAGCAAAGATGAGGGAAGGATGGGAGGGCAGACAGCTCAGAGGCTCCGACAGAGTAGAAATGCTGGATGCAGCTGGAGCAGGTGAGGGAGGAGGTCAAGGCTTTTTAACAACAGCTGCGACATCTAGGACCCCACCCCTAGGATCCTTCGAAAGGAAAGCCAAGCCCGTGAAGACAACAGAGATGACCCCAAGAAGAGCATGTCAGGACTCTTCAACTAAGCTCTGCAGGAGAATATATACCTTTAATTTACTTTTTTTTTAACATCTTTATTGGAGTATAATTGCTTTACAATGGTATGTTAGTTTTTGCTTTATGACAAAGTGAATCAGCTATATATATACATATATCCCCATATCTCCTCCCTCTTGCATCTCCCTAATTTACTTTTAATTATTTTTATTTGTAAGAAAATGTATTGAGTTCTTATGCATATTTCGTCCTGGCTTCAGATTGAAGAAATCCTAGTCGGTGAAATAACATTTGAGAGATCTGGGATCCACAGCATTAACATGGTGTTATGGACCATCTTTGATGCAATCAGTCTGTGGATTAACCACTTCAGGAACTGTGCTCCTCTAAGGCTGGCAATTCATAAAAAAGCACATGGTTTGAGCTCTTAAGTTTCAGGCTAGGATGGGAAATAAGTCATCTGCACAAATAAGTGAAATGAAATGGACATGGTAAAATGGGTCATTTGAAGTATAGAAGGAATTTGCATTTTTCCCCTGGAAAAGCTTTCCACTCATGGTACTTATTGGCTTCCTTCACTCCTGTCCGCTCTTTTCAATGTTGTGTGCTGGCACCCCTTCTTTTGCCACCAGCCCAGCCCTCCGTTCCTCAGACCATCCCTCCTGAAACTGCCTCTCCCTGCAAGTTCA
Organism: Mesoplodon mirus; assembly: GCF_964341445.2. Classification (NCBI taxonomy): domain Eukaryota; kingdom Metazoa; phylum Chordata; class Mammalia; order Artiodactyla; family Ziphiidae; genus Mesoplodon; species Mesoplodon mirus. Next base: position 134,970,403 of record NC_138983.1, on the reverse strand, counting down.
TCTTCATCGACAATGCTTCCCAGAGCTCTCCTTCCCCTAGGGCTGCCCTCAGCTCCAGGTGCACCACCTACATCCTGGAGGCAACTCACATCATCCTATCTGAAAGCACAGTCATTTCTTCCCGAATTATGGTTCTCTTCCTGAACAATCCTCTTGTTAACTGATGTTGCTCTCATACCTAGACCACACCTCTGGACATCATCCCCCTCTTCCCTCTTTCCTTATCCCTGCACACCTAGGTAATCCACATCCGGTCTGTGGATTCCACAGTCTTATCTTCTGTCTCTAAGACTAAAGTTACTGATGGAAACAAACAGAAACTCACTCAAGGTAAACCATATCAGAGGAGTTTGTTGTAAAGCCACAGCAGATAATTCAAAGGCCCCCCGAGGGGATGACTGAAGCCAGCAGGCCAGCATGAGGACTGTGACTGAAACTAGAAATGTAGGAAATGAGGATTCTCTCTCCCTCTCTCTCTAGGACCCAATGATCTCATCACCCTCTTTGAAAATCACCTTCTCTCTGACTCTTCCCCTGCATCTGCAGTCTGCAGATATGGATACCAGGTCCTCGTCTGTGTGATCACAGCACTTGGTTCAGAGCACTCTTGAACAATCACAGTGATCACCACGGTGACCATCACCATCTGCAGACATGTCTAGCTCACCTGTCATAGTCTCCAAAGATTGTGAATTCCTTGAGGGCTGTAATGTGTTCTGTTCATCTCTGTATTCCCCAGGACTTATAACAATATTAGGCACCTAGTATTCGTCCAAAAATGCTTGCTGCACGGATGCCTACCTCCACCTTCAAGTGTACACATTTGTTGTGACCTTGGTACAGACCTCAGCATCTCTGGATTATTGCAGTCCTCTCCAGCTGGTCTCTGGCTTCTACCGTCTCCTCCCGGATTGGACTGGATTATTGCAACCTCTCCAGCTGCTCTCTGGTTTCTACCATCTCCTCCCTGATTGGACTGGATTATTGCAACCTCTCCAGCTGGTCTCTGGTTCTATCATCTCCTCTCTGATTGGACTGGATTATTGCAACCTCTCCAGCTGGTCTCTGGCTTCTACCATCTCCTCCCTGATTGGACTGGATTATTGCAACCTCTCCAGCTGGTCTCTGGTTCTATCATCTCCTCTCTGATTGGACTGGATTATTGCAACCTCTCCAGCTGGTCTCTGGCTTCTACCATCTCCTCCCTGATTGGACTGGATTATTGCAACCTCTCCAGTTGGTCTCTGGCTTCTACCGTCTCCTCCCGGATTGGAGTCCCCTGGTTCCCTGCTTGCATGTACAAGACATTCCTCACAGAGCGGTTGCATTGATTATTTTGAAACAGAAGTTAGACCACGCCAGTGGTCTGCTCCAGACCTCCCAGTGTCTTCCCGTCTCAGCCAACGTGAAAGCCAAGTCCTCACACAGGCCGGCGAGGCTCTGCGGAATCTGACTCTGTGTGGCCTCCTCCAGCTTAGCTCCCGCTTCACTCCTCTCACTCACTGCGCTCCGGCCACAGCGGCCGCCTGGCTACGCCTCCATCACATCCTCCCAGGACCCGTGTTTCCTGTGCTTTGCCTGAAACTCTTGGTGCAGATATCTTCGTGGCTGCTTCTTCAATTCCATGAAGTCTTGGCTCACACATGAGCCTATCAGAAAGACCTGTGCCCCAAGCCCCCTGTGAAATGGGAACTGTCATTCCCAAACACCCTACACCCCTTTCACTGCTTTGGTCTTTTGGATTTCTTATATATTTTGTATTAATTTTATGTTGCGTGTCTTAAACTGCTTGACTATCTGTTTCTTTAAGTCAGAGACTTAATTTTTTGTTTACTGCTGTATCCCTAATACCTAAAATAGTGCTTGTCACTTAATAAAGGCTGAAAGATGTTTTTGAATGAGTACATAAACAAATAGAAAGACATTTGTAGTGCTTTTCCCATTTACTTCCTCCTGTTTTAACCAGTTCTTGTGGCTTTCTTCTTCTGATATTGTAACTCTATTGTTTGTTGCCAAATTGACCACAAATCCTCTATTTCTTGGAGTCAACTTTTGCTTTAACATTAATATCAAAAATGGAGTGCACTTCCATTCCAGGGGGGCAAGAAAATATTCCTGTTCAGATAGATGAGTATTAGAGGTATCAATAATTCAAGACTTCTAAACCCTGCATATGTATATATACTTCTCCAGTATATGTATGTATGTGAGTGTGTACATTTTTGTGCATGTGTCTGTGCATGTAGACGTTTCTTAGCTGTGCCAACTGGAAGAACTTGGAAGTAAAGATATTCCTAGAGTAATGAGTTTACTGTGTGCTCAAACCTTGATGTCTAATACTGAAAGGAAACAAGAATCCTGAGAAGAATGGCTGATAGGGTGGGAGAAAAATCAGCCTAGAGTATTTTGTTGCGTCAGAAAGCAAGACAGCATGAGAACATGTCACAAGGACACAGGAGCCAGACTGAAAGGGCTCCCACGGGCTACATCTGGGACACTTTGAGCATCACAGTGATTATGCATGGTATGCATAGTAGTGAACTGTAAATCACTGAAAACAAATTAAGTCTAAGCAGATAATAAGTAAAAAATAAACAGATGGGGAGAAGGAGAGCTTCCGATTACCATAGAATGCTGGGTGCTGACTGGTAAATGGAGGGTAGAGACAGGAAGTTATCATTTGCAATCATCACTGTAAAGATTGGATAAGGGAAGACTAATTAATGGATGCTGGATCTTGTGGGAAATTTTGAGGAAGAGCAAGACATTTGTATAATTTTAACTGTCTCCCTACAGATTGCTTACTGTTGCAAGGGGAAAGCGTAGTAATTACACAATGAGGAAATTATGCAACTTGAGCAGGTGATCAAAATTAACATCCTCTGCGAGGGACAGTTGGATATCACATGTCTCACGGAGGATACCCTGAGAAGAATTCAATATTACCTGTTCTGTATTATGGGAGAAAATACATAATCTGAATATATGCACGAAAATGTATCAGGCAAACCACGAATGAGGAGAATTCTATTTTTTAAAGAGGGTGGTAGGTGGCGTTCTTCAAAAATATCAGTGTGATTGAAAAACAAGAAAAGCTGTTTAGACTAAATAAGGCTTAAAGAACATAAACAACAAACTTAATAACTCACCTAAACTACATCTTGGATTGGAAGAGAAAAAGTGCTATTCAGGACCTCACTCGACAGACTGTAAATATGGATGGCCAGCTAAACTATTGCATCAATATTGAATTTACTGAAATTGGTAACTATACTGCAATCATGTGAAAGAATATTCCTGCTCTTAGGGAATGCACACTTAAGTATTTAAGGGTGGAGAGCCTTGATGAACACAATTTATCCTGGAAAGTTTCTGGGGGAAAAAAAAGTGAGGGTATATAGATAGACATATAAAGCAAATGACAAAGCAAATAAAGTTAAAAGTTAACAAGAGGTGAATCTGGGTAAAAGGTATATGGCTTCTTTTGTATTACCAGTCAGACTCTGTATCTGCAGGTTCCGCATCTCTGGGTTCAACCAAACTCATATACAGATGGGCCAGCTGTAATCCACCATTTTATACAAGGGGTTTGAGCGTTCGAAGATTTTGGTGTCATCTGGGTGTCGTGGAAGCAATCCCCTCTGGATATTGAAGGATGACTGTATTCTTATTCTTCAGTTTTCTTGAAGTTTGAAATTATTTCCAAATAAAATGTTTAATTTATTCTAAAGGCACTACCACATATTAGCGAAAGGTCTCTTGCCTGAATTTCTGCAGACCCCTACAAGAGTCTGTCGGCTGCACTGCTGGGATGCCTACCATTAACTCTCTCCCTCTGGGACCTGCGGCTGCCCCTCCCCTCTGGCCCCTGAGGGATGGTAGCCCCAGCACTAGTAACCCAGTAGGTGTGCAGGAGACCTTTGTGGAAGGCTTGGAGATAGAGAGATCAATCACATCACGGTATAAGGAACAATTCAAAATTATTTATGGCACCCTGTTCTTAACTTTTCCTGGCTGTCTGAGTCCATGGAAATAGTCTCACTCTGGCTCTGCTCCCAGGCCATTGGCCTCCCACCATGGGGTTCTAAGACAGAAATGGCTACAACCAGATTTGGGGTGTGAAATATCTTTTTTTTTTGCGGTACGCCGGCCTCTCCCCACTGTGGCCTCTCCCGTTGCGGAGCACAGACTCCGGACGTGCAGGCTCAGCGGCCATGGCTCACGGGCCCAGCCGCTCCGCGGCATGTGGGATCTTCCCGGACCGGGGCACGAACCCGTGTCCCCTGCATCGGCAGGAGGACTCTCAACCACTGCGCCACCAGGGAAGCCCTGAAATATCTTTTTTTTTTTTTTTTTTTCCTCCTGCTGCTACCTGCCCCTTACTCTGCTACTGCGGCTGCTGGTGTTTAAAGAGGAGAAGACATTGCAAACATATTGAGCGTTTATTTTCTCTCCCAAACTGTACAAAGCACTTTACAGAAATAATTTCATTTAAAACTCACAACACCCAAGACATAGGTACTATTATGATTCCCATTTTCCAGGTGATGGAATCATCATTTATCAGTATCTTGGTTAAGGTCTCAAACCCCTCTAAGCTCCTACTACATGTTTCGACCGAGATGGCTGACTTCCAATTCCAGAGAAGACAAAACAAGCCTGTCGGAAGTCTGCAATGAGAAATAAGTGTAGTGTAGGTGTGGTGTTCATATTTTTTAAAGTACTTAGGTTGCTAGGCTTCTTTAGCATCCCTGGGAAATCTGAAGTAACGTGGGAAGAACTCTGCTGCCCTCTAGTGGAAATTCTGCACTATGACTCCCATCAAGATGTTAGCAATTTGGTTCTGCCAGTGTGAAATCAATACCCGAAAACATCAAGAGGTACGTATAGAATCCATTTCGTTTTCATGTCATATCTGGGGGTAGAGCCTTTTTGATCCCAAACCATGCTACAGCTTCTCCTGGAAATTAATCTGCGGTGCCAATTGGCTGTCACCAAGCACACCCTCATGTTGGAGTAATCGTTTTTTTAAATGATTTGAACCACAGGACATTTTACATAGTGGGTATTTTTTTTTCCGTACTCTAAAATTTTAATCTTTATAATGTTCTTGTGGAGTAGATATAAGGAGCCCCACTTTATAAATGAGAAACCTGAAGTTCAAAGATGTAGAGAGACTTTCTCAAGTCTCTACATTTAGTTAACAATAAGGCTGAAATATGAATATATTTCTTCTTAATTCAAATCCAGACTTCCTTCCCTCCTTCCCTCCATCTTTCCTTCCACTCCTCCTGTCTTCTCCTTCCTCTCTCTCCCTTTCTTCTTCTTTCTCTTCCTTTGTTTCCACATCTATACGTTGTCCTCTGGGGCAGAAATAGTTGCCAGGCTGATGCCCCACCAGCGCCCGGCCCTCTGGAGTACTTTCCAGCCTGTGGGACACCAGCGGACACATGAGCTGGGGTCTGGGGTGCCCTTTGTTCTCCTGGGACAGGGCTCTCCTTGCCTCCCTCTCCCCCTTGTGTGTCAACAACACGTGACTCAAGCTGTTAAATGAAACTTGCTGGACTCAAGCTGTAAAATGAGACTTGCTGGACTCAAGCTGTAAAATGAGACTTGCTGGACTGGGGCTGACACAGCTGAGCTGGTGTACACCAGCCACCATCCCCTGGGAGGGCTCGCTCGCTGTATAAGACAAGGATCCTTCTGTTTGTTTGTCACTGTAGGCAGAGCTTTTGAAACGTTTCTGATGGATGCGGTGCCCATCAAGTGACAGCGCGGGGCCAGGACCGAGTCCCAGCCTCCTGAGCTCAGAGTCTACACTGCCTGGGCTGCAGGGCCCATGGTTTTCAGAGATGATCCCAATTCCAGCCATCCTTTCCCCAGGCTTTCCTCAGCCCTCCCCTTAGACAGTCCCACTTTATTTTCTATAGTTTTCCATCAAAAACACTGACTAGTTTTGAAAGAGGAAAAAAAAATCAAGACGTAGAAACCATTAGGGGAATAAAAAGCCCATTTTGCCTTAAATAATAATCTGCAAAGTGGGTTCGTTGGTAAATCATTTTCTGAAAGCCCGAGACCACAGATATTTGAGCCAGGCCGGAAGATAATAGCCTTGGCCCGAGCCCCCCACTTCTTCCCTGATGCTCCTTCGTCTCAATTCTTCTTCATGAACACCTGACTGATGCTGAGGAAGGGCCCAAGCGGCTCTGTGCAGACACCCAGTACAATCTCCAACCTGGCTTCCCTGGGAGAGTCACACAAGGCACCTCTTCCATCAGACCCACCTACTTTTTGATAGGTCCTCAGTGTCTCCACTGGCTCAGTGACCATCCCCAGCCTCTCTGTAAAAGGCCCCTGAAGCCCCCTCCAGCACTCCAGGGCCTCTGTCCAGGGCTCACCTCCTACCCCTGTTCCCAGCCCCATCTGGAGCTCAGTTTCCATCCCGTGCTTTGTACTTTTTCACTCCTCTTTCCAGGCCCCGTAGACAGATTCTTTGAAGGGATCAAATTGCTTCATCTCTTCCCTGGAGGCCTTCTCAGCTCTCCTTGGGACTCATGCTGCATGGCGCTAGGTGCCCTGTCTGTGTCTGGAGTGGACAAATGTAACTCCAGACCCAGATCCAGGTCATGGGGAGTTCATACACTTAGCACAGCGCATGGGAGCTTTTTTTTGCAGGCTGATTCACATGCATTAAAATAGTACGTCAATCCTGCTGAATCAACTGCCTCTAATTCTTTCAAACACTAGGATGTTACTGCTGGGAAAAGCCAAGGGCAGGCATCTGTGTCCAGCCCTTGAGAATTATCCCTTTCCCTCTTTCAACGTGACGGTGTCACCTGGAAGTACAGCGGGGCTGCATTTGACCCAGTGGTAACAGCTACAAGACACCGTGTCAGTGGTTCCAGCTGGCACACTTTTGGGTTCAGCAGCTGCCAGATGGGCAAAGCTTAGCAGTAATTCCTACAGTGGCTCTTGGGAAAGGTTAAGTCTTTCTTGGAGAACTGAGGTCAAGAAACTTGTGGTTGATAGTAAGAAAAGAGTTCAAATGCACAATGTAAGGGAACAGATGGCAAGAGATTCTTCCCTACCTACTGGGAGACTCTATCCTCTTCCAAAAGCCAGGTCTTATAAGCATCAATAAACTTGATTATTTTCTTCTTTGCTCCCAATATCTATGCAGCTGGGCCTCTGTTAACCACGCCCCACCTCCCCAGTGTTTGCTGGGAAAGACGCAGTAGACATCAGTTGATGGAATACGTGTGGGGGTTCTCTGGCTAAAGAGCTTGTCCTGGTCTAGACGGAATGTGAGGTTGGGATGTCAGCTGTCACCTCTATTTGTTCTAGGGATGTGGATTGAAACTATCTAGCTTAGCAAAACGAATTTTGCTATAAGATGGAAGACTGTATATGTAGATCGCAGAGGTCACATTGCAAATGGCCCTCTGCTTAGGAAATGTGACTGGATTTACCCAAATCTTAGTAGCCACCAGAGGACTTTGGAACTAGAAGTGGGTATTTCAACAGAATACCATGGGACCAGAGTCCACTCGGTAACTACAGAGTGATGTAGTTATTGAGCAGAGTGTCCTACCACTCACCCCTCCAGCCAGACAGCTCTCCACTCATTTATTTCTGAGTTTCAAGTGTAGCAAAGTGACTAAGAGCCCAGAGTGTGAAGTCAGGCGACTGAGAACGGATCTTAAGTGCTATTCAGCATCTGTCTGCTTCAACCTGTAAAATAAGGATAATAGTAATGGTCATAAGGGTTATAATAACTAAACTTTACATAGCATTTACTAGATGCTTGGCATCATTCCAAGCACTTTGCATTTATTTAATATTAATAATTCAATTATTTACCTTTATAAAGCACTGTTTTATAGCAGAAATGCTGCTTGCAAGAGTGTTAAATTCTAGAGTTGGCTCATGAGCAAAGGAAGTATGCATATTCAGAATGACCCCCTGGAAATTCCTTAAGTTTCCCGTCAAATTTAATACATGATAGAGCCGACCCAAGCTAGCGGGTGTTGATTCTTCTAATACTCTCCCTGCACACTGCCTTTCTATGCAAGATGCTGCTGGGGTTACAGGAGATGATGCATGTACAAAGCCTATCACAGGTCCTGGAGCATAATACGGCTATAATGTGAGCTCATATTACAACTGGGTTCCCAGGATGCCCTCTGAGTCAGAGCAGGACATTATTACACAGTCCTCCTGGATGGACACATGACAAGGGAGTGGAGGACACAGGACTGGACAGAAGGACCAGTTGAGCTGCAGTGAAGCCCTAAGTCTTCAGCCAGTTCCACGGGACTCTCTGCAGTAGGAGCAGCTGAGAGCTGTCTCCATGGAGGTCTGACAGCTGAAGACCACATTCCTGGAGGGAGAAACTGTCACATTCCTGCATACACCAGTTTCGGTGATGCTTACAGTATGTATTATTATTATTGCTGTTGCTGTTGTTTGTTGACCTCATCACAATATTTTTTTTGAAAAAAATTCCATCTTTCTCCCTCTTGTGAGAGCACCAGAATCACATCTAACTGCTGAACAATCAGCAACAGGAAGACACTGGAACTCACCAAAAAATATACACCACATCCAAAGACAAAGGATAAACATCAATGAGACGGTAGGAGGGGCACAATCACAATAAAATCAAATCCCATAACTGCTGGGTGGGTGACTCACAAACTGGAGAACACTTATACCACAGAAGTCCACCCACTGGAGTGAAGGTTCTGAGCCCCATGTCAGGCTTCCCAACCTGGGGGTCTGACAATGTGAGGAGGAATTCCCATAGAATCAGACTTTGAAGCCTAGTGGGATTTGATTGCAAGTCTTTGACAGGTCTGGGGGAAACAGAGAGTCCACTCTTGGAGGGCACACACAAAGTGGTGTGAATGACAGGAATTCACAGGTGAATTCTATCAAACATTTAGAGAAGAGCTAAAACCTATCCTTCTCAAACTCTTCCAAAAAATTGCAGACAAAGGAAACACTTCCAAACTCATTCTACGAGGCCACCATCACCGTGATACCAAAACCAGACAAAAATACTACAAAAAAGAAAATTAAAGACCAATATCACTGATGAATAGAGGTGCAAAAATCCTCAACAAATTACTAGCAAACAGAATCCAACAACACATTAAAAGGATCATACACCATAATCAAGTGGGACTTATCCCAGGGATGCAAGGATTCTTCAATATATGCCAATCAATCAATGTGATACACAATATTAACAAACTGAAGAATAAAAACCATATGATAATCTCAAAGGATGCAGAAAAGCCTTTGACAAAATTCAACACCCATTTATGATAAAAACTCTCCAGAAAGTGGGCATAGAGGAAACCTACTCCAACATAATAAAAGCCATATATGACAAACCCATAGCAAACATCATTCTCAATGGTGAAAAATTGAAAACATTTCCTCCAAGATCAGGAATAAGACAAGGGTGCCCACTATCACCACTATTATTCAACATAGTTTTGGAAGTCCTAGCCATGGCAATCAGAGAAGAAAAAGAAATAAAATGAATCCAAATTGTAAAAGAAGAAGTAAAACTGTCACTGTTCGCAGATGACATGATACTATACACAGAGAATCCTAAAGATGCCACCAGAAAACTACTAGAGCTAATCAGTGAATTTGATAAAGTTGCAGGATACAAAATTAATGAACAGAAATCTCTTGCATTCCTATACACTAACAATGAAAGATCAGAAAGAGAAATTAAGGAAACAATCCCATTCATCATTGCAACAAAAAGAATAAAATACCTAGGAATAATACCTAGGAATAAACCTACCTAAAGAGGTAAAACACCTGTACTCAGAAAACTATAAGACATTGATGAAAGAAATCAAAGATGACATAAACAGATGGAGAGATATACCACGTTCTTGGATTGGAAGAATCAATATTGTGCAAATGACTCTACTACTCAAAGCAATCTACAGATTCAGTACAATCCCTATCAAATTACCAATGTCATTTTTAACAGAACTAGAACAAAAAATTTTAAAATTTGTATGAAGACAAAAAAGACCCCGAATAGCCAAAGCAATCTTGAGGGAAGAAAACAGAGCTGGAGTAATCAGACTCCCTGACTTCAGACTATACTACAAAGCTACAGTAGTCAAGAAAATATGGTATTGGCACAAAAACAGATATATGATCAACAGAACAAGAGAGAAACCCAGATATAAACCCACGCTCTCATGGTCAACTAATCTATGACAAAGGAGGAAAGGATATACAATGGAGAAAAGACATTCTCTTCAGTAAGTGGTGCTGGGAAAACTGGACAGCTACATGTAAAAGAATGAAATTAGAACACTTCCTAACACCATACACAAAAATAAACTCAAAATGGATTAAAGACCCAAATGTAAGGCCAGACACTATAAAACTCTTAGAGGAAAACATAGGAAGAACACTCTTTGACATAAATCACAGAAAGATCTTTTTTGACCCACCTCCTAGAGTAATGGAAATAAAAACAAAAATAAACAAATGGGACCTAATGAAACTTAAAAGCTTTTGCACAGCAAAGGAAACTATAAACAAGATGAAAAGACAACACTCAGAATGGGAGAAAATATTTGCAAACGAATCAATGGACAAAGGATTAATCTCCAAAATATATAAACAGCTCATGCAGCTCAATATTAAAAAAACAAACAACCCAATCAAAAAATGGGCAGGAGACCTAAATAAACATTTCTCTAAAGAAGACATACCTATGGCCAAGAGGTACATGAAAATCTGCTCAACATCACTAATTATTAGAGAAATGTGAATCAAAACTACAATGATGTATCACCTCACACCAGTTATAATGGGCATCATCAGAAAATCTACAAAGAACAAATGTTGGAAAGGCCGTGGAGAAAAGGGAACCCTCTTGCACTGTAGGTGGGAATGTAAATTGATACAGCCACTATGGAGAACAGTATGGAGGTTCCTTAAAAAACTAAATATAGAACTACCATATACTCAGGAATCTCACTACTGGACATATACCCAGAGAAAACCATAATTCAAAAAGACACATGCACCCCAATGTTCATTGCAGCACTATTTACAATAGCCAGGTCATGGAAGCAACCTAAATGTCCATTGACAGACGAATGGATAAAGAAGATGTGGTACATATATACAATGTAATACTACTTAGCCATAAAAAGGAACAAAACTGGGTCATTTGTAGAGACGTGGATTGACCTAGGGACTGTCATACAGAGCGAAGTTAAGTCAGAAAGATAAAAACAAATATCGTATATTAACGCCTAAATGTGGAATCTAGAAAACTGGTACAGATGAACCGGTTTGCAAGGCAGAAACAGAGACACAGATGTAGAGAACAAATGTATGGGAACCGGGGGGGAAGAGGGGGGTGGAGGGGGTGGTGGTGGGATGAACTGGGAGATTGGGATTGACATATACACACTAATATGTATAAAGTAGGTAACTAATAAGAAGCTGCTGTATAAAAAATGAAATAAAATTCAAAAGAAAAAACACGCTTTATTCATTCAATAAAATGTATGAACAACTAAAAAAAAAAGAATTCCATCTTTGCAAGTTTCTGCTTTAAATCAGCTAATTCAGTCCCATACGAGATGGAACATTGAGTCCTAGAGAACCGGCTGCCTCCTGGAGCCCCAGGGTAGCCAGGTCAAGGTCAAGGTCATGGCCCAGGCCGCTTACATTCTGTCCTGTACTCACTCTTTGATCCCCGGCTCCTCTCTCACTGGACCACAAGGTGAACCAAGCCTGTGTCATGGTCTCCACCATGTATCAATGAGAGAAGTCACCCCAGACCCATATTTCTTTCACTGGAGTCTCAGTATCTTTCTAAATCCAACCTTTGCCTCGCTAGACATTTAGGGACTAGAGATGCCATTAGAAGAAATAAAATCTAGTCTGTGACTCTGGGGTTTATAGAAATAGGATTCATGAGATTTATACCCATGAAGGCTTTTGGAGAGAACGTTCATGGTTATAAATTAGATTTGGTATAAATGATGGTATAATTATGTATTTCCCAGAGAAACAGCATGAAAGAGGAGATGTTATGGGTGTTATAAGCATTGTTACTCTCCTGTAAGATTTGAGGCCAACTATCTATAGTACTATTGCGATTGTGTAAGATTTGAGGCGAGTAAGTGTGTGTATATACTTGCCTCAAATAGAAGGCGTTTTAATATATAAATTGTAGATGTGAAATATTGGAGAATCATCAGCACAAAAATAAAAGATAAGATCTGAGCAATCTAGGAGTGTGTGGGAGAGTCAACGGTGCCTGAATCCTAGTCTTAAAATAGCCACTGCCCTTGCACACAAAACTTAGCTCTGAAGCTTTTGGTAGCCAAATAGGTCTCAGAGATTAGCAGTCCGCTTAGCACTTCCTCTTTAAGAAGGAGACCAGGGGATCACAGAGAGTTGTAGCCCAGGCTTAGGAGAGTCTCCACCTGAGTCAGTTTCATCTGGAGACTTCTCTGGCAGATGGCAGGCAGGGAAGCCCTACATTTCGTTGGGCACTTGGGAATGTGTGTATGTGTGTTTGTGTCAGTGTACTTGTGCATAAGTGTGCGTGTGCATGTTTGAATCATCATATTTATTGCTGTGCAAATTTGCGGTGGCTTAAAATGTTTCAGCAGATCATACGTTCTGTGCAGGACTTATCTGTAGGTACCCCAGGAATATTCAACCAGCATTAACTCTGTAGGAGAAAATACTTTTCTGATACCAACTTCTAGGAAGATGACAAGTGCAATTGTCCAGTTGTTCTTGCCCCGGGGCCCTGAGCAGGATGTATTAATGAGGGCCAGGCTGCTGCAGGCACAGGCGCTGTGTGAGAGGCTACTTCTCAATCATTTAGCCATCTGATCGCACAGCCCCCAACCATAGCCCCCGCTTCAGAGAGGCAGAGTGCCTGGGGAAAGTGCAGGGAGCTTGAGATGGTGTTGACAGTATGGGGAGCATTTTCCTTTGTAACATGACATTAGAACCACACCCCCTGACCACCTCACATGATCCCACTGTGACCCACTGGGAGCCCTGAGGCTCTGACAACAAGACAAACACCAGGGTAGGTAAGTAACATGTTCTCTGAACGTCTCTGTATCCACCATTACCGACTGACACGATTGAATTGGTGTTTTTCTTTTTACCCTTTGGTAAGACAAGAACATGATTGTAGCTCTAATGGATCATCTTCAAAGACAGAAGACATGCTTATGCTCCCAGTTAATACACCAGTATGACTATTTGAAAAAAGGGCTGGGATGGTATTAGAAACTAGCCCTTTTTAAAATTGCCAACCTTATATCAAGCAGTTCTAGGGTCTTGCTTTAACAGCTTTATCCCAATAATAAATAAAGGGTAGAGCGCTTTTGAAAGGTGTCCTGTGAAGCAGGAACTAATATCAGCCTGTTTATAAGTAAGGAAATTGAGGCTTAGCAAGTAGTTTTCTCAAGATTACTTAACCCGTGGAGGGGCGATCCTGACCCAGTGCAGTCCGATGGCAGCGCCAAACCTCTTATCCATCACACTCTACATTCTTTCATTAAGATATTGGACAAAACAGAGAAGACTGATTTCACTTCTGCTTCTCCAGGGTTCTGTTTGGGTGACTGCTCAGTCTTCACACCTACAGATTATTCTTATCAGAATTTGAGCTAAAAAAATTGTAGTCGGCCTCCTAGGGTTGTCTATCCTTAGCAGAATTGAAAGCAGCCCAAACACCCCATTTCATTCCTTTACTTTATGCTACATATTCACACCCATGATGTCAAATATCTTAGTGTCTCTGGTGAAGGTTGAACCCTTAGGAATCAAGGATTCCACAACCTGGTCCCAGGTAACCTGCTCCATCCTCTTGCACTCCCAGGCTCTTACCAGCCTGGGTACCACAGATCAGAGTGATTGAGGACCACTCCATCATGTACTGCAAGGATCTCTGCTCAGGTCATGTCTGGTTATTCCCTTGACTAGGGGAATTTATTTCCCTTTCCTCATGTGGAGAACTTCAATTTGTCCGTCCTTGAAAAAGTAACCCAAGTGTTACCTCGACCCCCAGGCAGAAGAAGCCCCTTGCCTGTGATGCCTGAATGCTGTTGATTGCAACTCCGTATAAGACAGGGTTCTCCAGAGAAACAGCATCAGTAGGAGAAATCTATATGTCCCTATCTACCTGTCATCTGTCTGGAGACATTTATTTTAAGGAATTGGCTCATGCAAATGTAGAGGCTTTGAGGTCTGAATCTGCAGGGCAGGTCGGCAGGCTGGAGATCCAGGGAAACTTGAATACTGCAGCTCAAGCCTGAAGGCAGAATTCCTTTTTCCTCGGGGGAACTTACTCTTGTTTGGACCTCAGTCTTTTCTTGTAAGGCCTTCAATAGATAGGGTGAAGCATGCCCACATTACAAGAGGATAATCTGCTCTTCTCAAAGTCGTCTGGTTGTAAATATTAATCTCATCCAAAAGATACCTTCACAGCAATCTCTAGACTGGTGTTGGACCCAAAACTGGATACCAGGACCTAGCCCAGTCGACACATAAAATAAACCATCACAGGCTCTTATCACATTTCTCCGCAATTGTTTGTGCCTGGCAGCTCCTCTAGAATCTGAGCTGCTTAGGGGAAGCAAACCTAAATTTTAGTCTCATTGGGACAATACATACATGAAGATCACTTCTTTTAATGTATAAAACTGCTAGCGAAATGTGTTCCCAGAGTGGCACTCAGTGCAAAAGGCAGGTGGTGGCCAGGGAAACAGAAATGACTAAACTACAGTCTGACTACAGTGAACTGATTAGTCATAAATCACTAAGCTTCCTGGCTTCAAATATGAAAATAGGTTTTTTTCTGAGAGGTCTGATGCTTTTGTCTGGGCAGTTGACTACCGGCAGCAGGCTGGATACATCCCAGGTTTCGGGGTCCCAGGGGCTGTAGTCTCCAAAGCGGAAGGTCCCCATCCTCTGGAATGGTCAGAGATGCACGCCCTCAGAAGTGGGACTGATTGTCCTATGAGATGCACTAGCATTAAGGAGAACTTAACTTCTTTCTTGGCTCTTTCCTTCCCAGTCACCGTGAAGGCCTCTGGAACGAGGGGGACAAGGAGGCAGTCCCGTCACTTCCCACTAGGTGGCAGTAGACTCCCACCTCTGACGGCCTCTGTGCCTCCTGTTCACTCAGCCTCCAAAATCTGGAGAGAAAACTTCCAACCCACGGGCAGAGCCATGCTGGGTATTTCAGGTTAACTGACTAAGTTGCTTTAAATTTCTTGGGAAAATAGTTGCAGTCACCCATTAAATAAGAGGCTCCTTAGGCACTGAGACCTGCGGTGTGAGGCACGAATTTTTTCCAGCCCCCAGATGTAGAGATGCTTCTCTTCCTGCAGTCGTCATATGCCCCCAACCCGGTCCAAACAGCAGGAGCAAAGCTCGCTTCTGGCATGACCCCACCAAGGCCTGTTTACTTCCTCCCCTTGAGTCTAGGATGGATTTCATGCTTAGGACCTGCCAGTGATTTCTCTCAATGTCCTCTCTCTGCTTCCTACCTGCCGTGCCACCACGCACAGGCTGCCAGTCCATAGCTGGCCACAGAGTTTGCAGGGTTAGGATTAGACTTCTTGCGGTGTAAGCACAGTAAATATAAGTGGTAAAAATAAACACAATTCTCAAGTCAGCCCAACATGGAGATGCGGGTATTAAACAAAAAGTCTTTCTCTTCCTCCTTCAAAACCTTTATCTCCTCTATGAATATATTTATATCAGCTCTACAGCAAACCATTTTTGAAGGGCAAACGTCCAATAGACAGGGACAATTTATAGTTTTGGTTAATTCAGTGTACACGATATGAAATGGTGCACAGTGCAGAGAGAAGACTCATAAATGTTAGTTGCATCTGACACCACTCTCTGGAAATTTTATGTAAGAGCTCCTTTGTCTTTGGGACTTTAAAGTCCTTCACCTACAGGTTCTCATTTTCCACTTAGAGTGATAACAAAGGGCCATGGATTATTATCCTCAATTTACAGGTAGGAACAATAAATCAAGGAAAGATTATTTGTCTGAGAATAGAGAGCCGGTCAGTGATGCAGATGACTATTTCTCTGCTCTTGCCAGCAACCAGAGGTGCCAGCCGAAGCCCTGAACCCCAAGGAAGTAGAATCAGAGTCTCTTGAAATTGACTGAAGGCTTGGACCTTGCATCTCCTACTCTCTCTGGGGCTACCTCTTGTCTCTTTACACTGCTCCGTAGTCACCAACAGGACAGATCATCAGTGCAGTCTTCTGGTAGATCAATAGTCAACAAATATCTCATTACCCCAGGAATCAGATCGCTCCAGCAGCCTAGTTCTGATTTCCCTCAAGTCAGAACATTTAGAGGATGGAGCGTGCTTCATCCCCAAGCACTCCATACCACTGACCTAAAACTCCAAGCTAACTCCAGACTTTGGGGCTGGAAGGTGTGAAGTCAGTATACGCATCATATAGCGTAATAGGGGCAAAAGCTCCAATTTTGTGCAGCTTCCATCACTTCCACCAACTGATATTCTATCCTCCTCCAAGACCTCAGTCACGTCACCTCTGCAGACCTTCTCTTAACCCTCTATTTCAGTTGGTATTAGTTGATTGCTCCTTAAAACTTACATAAAATTTAGGGAATATTTTTGGTTTGAAACATCTCCTGTAATGCCTTATATTAGAGATATTATCCAAAGTTCTTCTCCACTGCTCCTTTTATTGAAATTATGATGTCCTAAGGAACATATGTCATATTATATTTACTTTGTCTTATATCTGGAGCCAGTGCATTGCTTGTTCATAGTGCAATGGATAGCATATGTCCATAGGAAGCCCAACAAATGCTTGTTGAATGGAATTGAATCCCCCTAACTAGATCTATAGCTTTTAGCCATATCTAATTCATTCTGATGTTGCACACATTAATCTTCCTGAAACACCTGTGTTTCTATGCCATTTCCCTGTAAAAAATTCTTAATATCCCCCTATTGCCTGTAGAATTAAGTCTAAACATGAAGATTTAGTATGCAAAAGTTGACTGGTTTCATCCCTGTCCTACTTTTCCAATTTTATCTCCTCCTATTCCCAACATACATCCTTCATTGCCCATGGGCTTTTCATTGTGCCTTGAATCATCCTTTCCTACTTCTGTTTACTTACCTTTATTTTATTTTTTAATTTTTAAAATTTTTATTTAATTTTAATTTTTATTGTGTTGTTGATTAACAATGTTGTGTTAGTTTCATGTATACAGCAAAGTGATCCTCTTATACATATATCGATTCTTTTTTAAATTCTTTTCCCATTTAGGTTATTACAGAATACTGAGAAGAGTTCCCTGTGCTATACAGTAGGTCCTTATTAGTTATGTATTATATATATAATAGTGTGTATATGTCAATCCCAAACTCCCAATTTATCTCCCCCCCACCTTTCCCCTTTGGTAACCATAAGTTAGTTTTCTAAGTCTGTGACTCTATTTCTGTTTTGTAAATAAGTTCATTTGGATAATTTTTTTAAGATTATGCATGTAAGAGATACCATAGGATATTTGTCTTTCTCTGTATGGTTTACTTCACTTAGTATGATAATCTCCAGGTCCATCCATGTTGCTGAAAATGCATTATTTCATTCTTTTTTATGGATTAAAGACCTAAATAAATGACCTGATACTATAAAACTCTTAGAGAAAAACTTAGACAAAATACTTACCTTTATTGTAAAGCTGTTTCCACCTGAAATATCCTCTTTACTTCTTTGCTTCTCAAAGCACTTACTTTTCTTCAAGGAAGATGATTAATGGGAATATCTCCTCGGATTTGGTAGAGGAGGGGACGTTAGTAACATTTAAGAGTGGAGAATGGGATTTCTGGGGACAGAAATAAGATTCCTGAAGCAAAGAAAGGGAAGTGAGGTGAGCACAGCATCTATGATTCATTAGTTTAGTGGTTTGACAGTAAGAAAATAAAAGTGACCAGTCATATGACATCTAGATGAGCTCAGTGGTTATAAAAAGCATTCTGTTTGGTTTGGTCTTTGGTACACAGATGTCCTCAGCATGACTGAGAGCAGTGGGGCAGGGTCCTCGAAGAGAAGATTCAGTTTATTGGAGAGGGACAACTTGAATTTGGTGGTTTCTCGCCAAAAGCTTGAATCCAGGCATCTTCTTCCACATCAGCCTGCTCCCCATCTAGCTCTCTGTTCAGGGACATTATCTCATTAAGTCATTGCTGGACTTCATCAGGACACTTCTCTTTGTTCTCACCCATTTATTTTTCCACTTCCCCCTCTTCCGACTTGCATTCCGTCATCCATTATATCAACAGTACTAGAAATTCCCCCTTTCCCTTCTGTTAAGTATTACTCCTATTTGTTAAAACACCAACCCCAATAAATGCAAACATCCACTATGTTTGTGCTTGAAACCAAGATGTGATAGAAAAAGCCATAAGAGAAAACACATCGGTTCTACATTAAATTTATTCTCACCCACATCAAATGGTCCTGCAGAACTGTCAAGATGCACACCATACTTCAACAAGTCAGCTCATTCTCCCACCTGCTGCAGGACTCTTCAAACTATCTCCACGTTCCTAAAAGGCTTGGCCAGCTTGGCCACTCACCCCACCCCCCCACCCTGTGCATACAAACACACACACACACACACGATCTTATTTTGCAGGAGATGATCTCACTCTCATGTTTGAAAAGAACATAAGAGCCTAGAAGCTATCAGAAGGGAAATCCCTCAACTCCCCCTGTGTCCTTTCTCTCCCCCTTCCCTCCTGTTACAAGAGAGGAGCTGTCTTGCCTCCTACCTGAGGTCAATGCCTTGACCTAAGCTCTGGAGCCCAGTCATTCCTTTCTTCTTAGAAGATTTCATTCCTCCTCTCTTTTCTCTTTTCAACTCTGCTTCTCAATTTGATAATTTCCATCTACTTGTCTCCTTTGCAGACTTACTTATTATTGATAATAATGATGATAATAATATAAAAATAATAATGCTGTTGAAGAAGAAGCAGTAAAAGAAGCAACTAACATTTGGTCGGTGTTTATTAGGGACCAGACACTGTTCTTAGAACTTTACATGTGTTATTTCATTTAATCCT
The DNA here is from genome assembly GCF_964341445.2 of Mesoplodon mirus. Lineage (NCBI taxonomy): Eukaryota > Metazoa > Chordata > Mammalia > Artiodactyla > Ziphiidae > Mesoplodon > Mesoplodon mirus. The sequence continues at coordinate 134,951,240 of NC_138983.1, read as the reverse complement.
CACAAAGATCTAGGGGATAAGTATTATTAGCTCCATTTTTACCAGTGAGGGAACAGAGGTACTAAGAGATTCAGTAAACTGCTTGAGACCACACAGCTACTGTATGAAGGAACCAAAATGTAGACAAAGACAATCTGACTTCAGAACCTCAACTCTTTATTACAGAATTATCTTGTTTCCTGTGCTTGGAACTCCCTAATATTGGACTTCTCAGCATACTTTTCTCTGTGCCCACAACTTCACTTACACCTCTATGCTGATAACTCATGAATTTATATTTCTAGCCTTGACTCTTCTTGAGTTCTAGAATTGACCATCTAATTATCTATTTGATGTATACACTTGGGAGACATAAGAGCTTTCCAATGTTGATCTAATATCAAACTGGGAGCTCCCCCCAGATGGTTTCTTCTTTCACTGTTCCCTATGTCAGCCAGTAGCATCACCATCCATTCAAGCGCTACTGACAAAAACTTAAGAGCAATCATCTTTAACATGCCTGTCATCTTCGCCCCTCTTATCTCCATATCCCATATCAAACATAAATCTGATTCTGCTATCCGCTTGCTGAAAATCATTCAATTGTTTCTTATTGTTTAGTTAATAAAGAGTAGTAAAGAACAAGAAATAAATGAAGAAGCAACTAAAATTCGGTGAGCCTCATCTCACCTCACTCTCTTATCCCCTGTGCTTTAAAAACTTGACCTTATTTCAGAAGCAAAATGTGCTGTGTGTGCTCTTTCTGTCCCAGGATACATCTTTTCCTCTTTCTGGAACACTCCCTATTTCTTTTCAATAACTCCAATCCAACTTTCAGTTGTCTGTCCAAGCACTTTTCCAGAGAAGCCTTTCCCATTTTCCCAAAGTAAATCTGGTCTCTTTGTTATACACTCACATCAAGTACTCTTCAGGGCACAGCCCACTTCTTTGTTGCAATGTTTCCTTTATTTTAGTTAATTATCTGATTGATGTCTATTTCCTAACTACCCTTTAAGCTCCATAAAGGCAGTGACCTTGTCAGGTTTTGGTCATCATAAAAATAAGCATAATACTCAGGCCCAGGGTTCAAAGAACTCAGAATAGGGCCAGAGAGATTAGACAGTGTGCCTAATCAAAAATATTTTTCTTCTCTTTTATAATAGATATACCATTTATAAAGAAATCTCCTAGTAGGATGATATGTAGTATGTTGGACATGAAAAGAGAGCTTGGTTTTCTTAGAATCACACAGTAGGGAACTATAGAAGGCAAAAGTATATATATGTAGAGGCAGAGGGGAAAAAATAGAAAAAAATTCTGCTATCAATAACTTGAAGATTTACTTGTAAAACTGGACTCTGAGTCAGTCCATGTAGAGTGCCAACAAATTGGAAAGCAAATGTTCCATAACTTTTGCTGTGGAAAATTAGCTGCCTTGGATGGAGAGGCTTAAGAAGGGCCTGGGCCTAAAACCAGCCTTGTCTGCTGGGCTAAGGCAGATGGCAATGAGAGGGGAACATACAGACCGGTTTACGGTGGAGGAGGAGGCTAAACTCCAGCTGTGCAATTCATAGATAGTATGCAAACTTCCTAATGAGAAGTGTGGAATGTCCTCACGTATCATCAGAACAAGTCAGATCTGTCTTAATAAATAGGGGGACTCTAGGGAGAAAGCTGAGACTATTGCAAAGTTTTCTGGGCTGTAAGATTCCATAAGGGAGTATTTGGGACTTAGGGGATAGGAAGAGGCTCTTGGAATTAATCAGAAATAACTAGATAGGAGATACTTCAGCAAGACAAATTTCCTAAGATGTTTGATCCGGGAGAGTGTTATGAACTAAGATCTGTCCCCCCCAAATTCATATGTTGAAGCCCTAACCCTCGATATGAATGCATTTGTAGTTAGGGATTTTAGGAGGTAATGAGATTAAATGAGGTCCTAAGAGTGGGGCCCTAATTCAGTAGGATTCATGACCTTATAAGAAAAGGAAAAGAGATCTCTCTCTCCATACATATGTACTGAGGAAAGACCACCTGAGAAGGTGGCCGTCTGCCAGCCAGGAAGATGGCTGTCACCAGAAACTGATCATAGTGGCAACCTGATCTTGAATTCTCAGCCTCCAGAACAGTGAGAAAATAAATTTCTTTTGTGTAAGCCATCCAGTCTATGTATTTTGTTATGGAAGCCCAAGCAGACTAAGACAGAGGGGAAGTGAGAACAAGGTCCCGTGTTAGATGGGCGAATGGGAGAATTTTTCCAGGTAGAGACTGACCATATCAAACAGTGACTTCTTTTTGGAGTTTAAATAAAAGGGTTCGCCAAATGCTTCCTCTTGCCTCTCCTCTCTAAGCCTCAGACACTAGCATCCTCTGTGTCATTTCCATTTTGGTCATCCTGTGCCCACTTATATTTCTCCTTAGCTTTCTCTTGCTCTGTTCATGTAGCTCAGGGATCATTATTGCCAATTTCAGGATGCTCAGCACCCATGCACTTGGGGACGATTAGAAGGATGCGATATGAGCAAAAAAAGGAAGCTTCACAAAGTAGAATGTCCAGGGACCTGCCTCTGTGCTGTTCATAGGGCACTGACTTGCCAGAAGACATTATTCCTGGTTTTCAACAGTGCATTCTGTTGTTTTATAGGACTCCCAACAGAGGATTCTATCCATATTTTTTACCTACTCCACACAGGAAGCAACTCAGCTGGTCAAATGTCAGGCTACCAATAACTATGTTGACTCTTTCTCCTGCCTGTGTGATAGCTCCTGAGCTGAAAATAGAGTCACACTTCTGAAGCAAGTACAAGAACTTGGATTCTGAAACCTGAAATAACGGTCCCTGTTCTTAGGCACCCCTTTGTTGTTGGATCTCCTTTATGCATTTTACACCCACCCGATATCCAATTTTGTTTATCCCACTGGATGCATTATTATTGGGAACCAGAACCATCTCTTTTCCAGTGCTTACACCAATCCTAAAGCACACAACTAGTTCCGGTCCCATCTTCTCCCTATTTGCTTTATCTTATTAGGTTTTACCAATCCCTCTTCAGCTATATAGATGAAATCTCACAGAAGGTCAATTTCAAGGCCAGAACAGATCTCTCAGAGAAGTTCCCTCACTCACGGAAATTCTAGTTCCAGAGCCTGAAACAAGACTGGGTGTGCTGGTGGGAACATGTAACTGTGATGCTGAAAGGACGTATGAATAAATTCGGGGATAAAACTGATGAATTTCCATTGAAAGCTCTTCTTAATTTTTGATTTTATTTTTATACCAAACAAAAAATATTTTACATTTTTCAGTATCAAGAGCCTGTTTACTCGGACATGGAGCAAAATTTGTCAAGATCTTTTGGCACTTAAGTTTAGAATGTGAACTATACCTCTTCTGTTTGGATAATTTCTACCAAGATAGAGCAAATACTCACAAAGCCAGGATGCTCGCAGGTATCTTGAGGGCTGTGAGAACATTGCCACCTAATAACCTCCCACCTCAATGAAGTGCAAAAGCTTGGGTAATGAAATGTTCTTCTTAAGGCCTTTGGGATGGTTGTTTTAGTGATTCTAAGGAAAGAAACTTAGAGTCAGCACTTCTTTCTCTTCTTTCTCTCAGGTATTACTGTTTCTTAAATTATGTTGGCGTGATTCTATCCAAGAAAGGTTTATCCAAAGAATTTATAGTATGGCTGGAGTCCCACTATTGGCTTTTTCTATAGAATGGAGATTTTAAAAGCAGCTGGTGCTGGAGGCCAACGCCCAGGCTTAAGAGTCTGAGCTCTCTTTTGAGTAGTTCCTGCCAACACCAGCATGTGAATCTAGCATCTGTAATTAAATCCTTACCTCTACCAGTGTGCTTTTAATCTGTGTGCTTCTGTCCAGTTAAAAGTGATTTTAAAGGCAGTATATAATTTCTAAATGAAAGACACACAATGATGGACCCTTAGCCAGAACAAAACTGACTTTCAAAATCTTTGTATCACACTTTCCTGTAGGAGAATGTTTCCTAGAAACACACCATCCTTTCTAAGGACTTATTTTAGTACAAGGAGGCTTATTTTAAAGAAAAAAAAAGTATTCTGGAAGCATTCATAATGCTCAGGTGGGATAGCTCAGGCCTGACCTAGGCAGTGCAGTGTGGGGTTTGAGGGAGCAAGTTCTGGCATAAGACTAAATGGGCACAAATCCCAGTTCAGCCAGTTAATACATATGCTATGGTGACGTGCTAGTTAATTTCTTTGTAGATCAATTTTCTCATCTGTACAGAGGGAATCATCATACTACCATACAGGAACCTTGTGAAAACGGACTGATGTAATTCAAATACAATATTTATCTCAGTGAAAACCCCGGAACTGTTAGTTGTTGCTGCCGTTATTTTAAAACCCCAACTCTAATGAACGATCTTACATTTATTCAGTCCAAATGGTCATTGTGCATCCTGACTGATGGAGAGGCTTTTTCAAGGTAATTAGTTAATGGGACACTATCATCTACACATGAATGTGAATTATCATATCAAATAATAAATGCTCTTTTGGTTTCTGTGCATGTGTGTGTGTGTTTAATAAGGACAATAGTATTTTCAAAAAAGTTCTAGTCTGATAATCAGATGAGCTAGATTATAATCTTTATAACAGTCCTGATTCTTAGTTTGGTTTCAGTTTCTCTATATACAAAGTGGAGAGAAACCCTTCCATTTCTACTGATCTCACAGAGTTAGTGTGAGCACAGGGGAGATGGATGGATTCAGAGCTTTTAATATACCTTTTTAATAGCCCAAACTACTATGTTGTTTAGACTCAGTCATTTTTAAGGGGATTATTTTAGACTCATCATCTTTGAAGTATTATTTTTATCTCTAAAAGATGTTATACCTTCTTTCCTATGAAATGACCCATTTAAAAAATTTTACCAAATATTACTTCATGTTATTATCATCAATTAGTCATTTTATTAATTACTTTATTAATTGATATCAGCTTTGCCACAAATGGTCTACTATTTCTGACATAAGCAAATGTCATTCGTTCTTTCCCTAAATTAGCACTTGTTGTATTACAAAATAAGGAGAATTTAACCCACAGCAAGGGGGACCCTGTTCCAACAATGACAAAAAGAAGTTTGGAACCAGAAGTTTTCAGTCTGTTTTTCTATAGTTTCATTAGATGACATGAATAAAAATCAAGGGAAGGGTATTTCTGACCTTTACTTCATGCTTTGTAAAATTAACCCTTATCTGTGTCACCTGTTTATTTGTTTACCCCAAGATTTCATTATTTTATACAAATTCTATATAGTTTTTTGTCCAATGACTTTATTTTAGAGTTCTTATTTTTTTATTCTCTAAGATAACAATTAAGTGGTGAATTACTTTTTCTGCTTCCAAGAAGGGTTAGTTTTTTTCTATAATTTTTTCTCTCTTCAATTTTCTTCCTTTTCACCCCCTGAATCCAGTGCTTTTAATTTTTGAATGACATTTAAAGACTTGCCATAGTGGGGCTCCAGTGCAAAGGGGAAAGCTGTAATGAAAAGAGAGCAGAATTTGTTAATAGCCTCCAGGAGGTCAGACAAATGTTTTTTCTTAAAGTGTAGATATCCTGTGCAGTGTACCATCCAACTTCTGCCAAGGAAACTATCTGTGCATAAAGACTGAGGTTCTGGGAGAAAGAGTTGGTATAGTATAATAAACCAATGCACCTTTCAGCTATTCATTTGCTGTGCTTAGAATTTAATTTATATCTCAGTCATTTGATGAGTATAATACAGAGAGAGTCCCTGGGTTTTATCTACTCTGGACAGCATAACATTTTGCTCCAGTAAGCATAAAGGGTGGAAATTAGGCACAGAATGCTGGCTGGAGAGTTCTCTCCATGTGAAGAAAGTAGATACAGATAAATCAGTCTCTCTGTGTAATGTCTTTGCAGTAACCAGGGAATAATGCCATGGGGAGCAGATGGTGGCTACAGCTCAGTAGCCCCCATGAATAGCTCTGAGAAGTAAGGACAGTATGGTCTAAGACCTGTATGGATTTGTCACTTCCTCTAAGCCCTGCCCTTGACTCACTCAGTCACTTTCTTTGGCTCACCTTTCCCAACAGCACCACAAACTGATGGTAAATTTTGCATATCTAAAATGTTAGACAGGTACTTCCCTGGTGGTGCAGTGATTAAGAATATGCCTGCCAATGCAGGGGACACAGGTTCAAGCCCTGCTCCGGGAAGATCCCACATGCCACAGAGCAACAAAGCCCATGTGCCACAACTATTGAACCTGCTCTCTAGAGCCCATGAACTACAACTACTGAGCCCATGCATCACAACTACTGAAGCCCACGTGCCTAGATCCTGTGCTCCACAACAAGAGAAGTCACTGCAATGAGAAGCCCACACACTGCAACAGAGTAACTCCTGCTTGCCACAACTAGGGAAAACCTGCACGCAGCAACAAACACCCAACACTGCCATAAATAATAAATAATAATATGTTAGGCAACTAGTAAGAAATTATCTAGTTACAAATTTACTTTTGTAAAGTTAAGGCAAAAGTTCTAAGAAGATGGATCGCAAAACTGAGCCAGGAAAACTGAGCATTTTTTCCCCATGAGGAAAGATAATGTAAGGAGGCTTGGAAATAAAAATAAACACAAAACAAACTACTGTGTTTACACACAGTAGTTTATAATGTGTGTAAGCTATATTTAGTTTAAATAAAGTACAAAATAAAACTATATGCTGTTATATGCTTTTCAAATGACATCCACAAGTACTAACTCATTTGAACCTCAAATAAGGGCTGTGGGCAAATATAATTCTCTTTGTTTTGCTGTTATAAAAACTGAAACTCAAAAAAGGTAAAATGATTTGCATAATTTCACAGGACGAGTTAGTAACACCATTTCACATTGACTGGCAAATATAAATCACTTGGTAAGTATTTGTTGAGTGAATGGACATGAATGAAGTCTGATCCCTAGTTCATTGTTTCTGTCTAATACAATGTATCATAAATTACTGCTGGTATATTGTTGGTGAGAGAATTAATTTGGAACACCCTACCTAAAGAAATTTAGAAACTTTCAGAAAATTTTCTTTGTATTGCTCATTGTCAGGTGGATTTTAAAATAATTCTGTTATTGTATATCCCTGTATTCTCCTTTCTTCACCCTGATTAAATTGTGGGATTTTTTTGCTTGCTTGTTTGTTTTTAAAAGTAATAGTTTTTGTAAAGCTTTTATAAATGAGAACATGAGCAACAGAGTTAAACCTTCTTCTTATAATTTAATAGTGAGAAAAAAGACAAGATTTTAATTTTCATAACCAAGTAATCTGTTCAATTGAGTTGTTTCTAGTTGGTGTATGATGGCCACTAGATCACCTTTTTAAATCAAGGTTCCTAAAATGTCATGGAAATAGATTGAAAATTAAAGTATAATTTCATGTTAAAATGAATCTTATAGCAAATCCCTTATACAGACTCTCTCTGAGGAAGATTTCTTAGGGAATCCAGATGTCCGGAGGGGAGATAAAAACTAGGACACCAGAAGAATTTGAAGCATCTGGCATGTATCAACACAAGCATTACACACAGCACAGAGAGATGGGTAATGTAAGCAGAGAGATGGAAATAATCAAAAGGAAATGTTAGAAATGAAAAAAAAATAACAGAAAGAATAATGTTTTTAATGGGCTCATCAGTAGACTGAACAGAGCTGAGGATAAAATCTATGAGCTTGAACATAGGTCAGTAGAACTTCTCAAACTGAAATGCAAAGAAAAAGAATATTAAGGAACAATGGGACAATTTCAGAAGGTGTAACACATACTTAATTAGTATGCCAGAAGGAAATGAAAGAATAAAGCGGAAAAAAATATTTAAAGTAATAATGTTTGAGAATGTTTCAAACTCAATTACAGACACTACACCACAGATCCAGGGTGCTTAAAGAACACAAAGTGGGATAAATACTCAAAACACACCTAAGAATACCATATTTCTAAAATGGAAAATCAAGGGCAAAAATCAAAGGCAGAGAGAAATCTTAAAGAAAGTCAGATAGGAGAATAAAGCCACCTTACTTACAGAGCAAAAGGATGAGAAATATAGTGAGTTTCCTGACAGAAAACATAGTAGTATAAAGAGTAACATGAAACCTTTAAAGTATAGAAAGGAAAAAAGCAAAAAAACAAACAAAAATCCCCCCTGCCAACCTAGAATTCCTTATCCAGTGAAATGATCTTTCAAAAGTAAAGAAGAAATAAAGATTTTCAAAGGTAACAATTGAGGAAATGTATTGCTAGCAGAGCTTCCCTGTATTCAATGATTAAACAAACAAAATTTCTTTAGGAAGAATGAAAATAAACCTCAGAGTGAAAACTCAGATTTACATACAAAAAGAAAGGTCATCAGAGAAAGAATAAGTGAAAGTAAAATAAATTCCTTTATTTTTCTTATTCTTCATTTATTTAATGTCATTTGTTTGATTAAATTAATAATGGTAACAATGTATTGGGTGATTATAGCATGTGAACAAGTAAATAAATGATAGCAAAATCACAAAGAGCAAAAAGGAGGAATTAGAAGTAGTCTAAATTACCTGCAATTTATATGAAATGGTGTAGCATTATTTGAAGATGGACTTAGATCAGTTAAAATATATATTGGATGGTTTGATGAGGGCAATATTCATTTTTTTAGCAGTAATCTTTTGATGTTTGACTACATGTTTTTTTTCCCCAGCAAAACTCTTATATACCCTGGCTTCTCCCTTACCTCTTTGGAACAGAACAGTTCTTCAAAACTTTCTGAGAGGCTGCATCCCAGGTTATATAGTCCTCAGTAATGTCCATTAATAAAACTTAATTATCAAAAAAAAGTATTTATCCCATATATATATATATTTATCCCATATAGATATTTATCTCATATATATATATATATATATATATATATATATATATGAAACACTAGGCCAACCAGTAAAAAAAAACACTAAAAAAAAGAATATTTGATAGGCTAAGAGAGGAGAGAAATGGAATCTTATAAAATGCTTAGTTAGAACCAGAGAACTAAGAAAAAGAGGACAAAAAAGAAATATAGAGCAAATGCCATGAATAGAAAACAGTTACAAACATGGCAGACACTAAGACAACAATATCAATAATCACCTTATATGTGAATGATCTAAATATACCAATGAAAAGACAAAAACAGTCAGAGTGGATACAAAAATAATCCCAACTCTATAGTGCTTAAAAGAAACCTACCTATAATATAAAGACTCTGATAAGTTAAAAGTAAAGGGATGAAGAAATACATACCATGGTAACAATAATCAAAATAAATCTGAAATAATAATATTAATTTCAGACAAAGTTTACTTTAGAATGAGGAAGTTATCAGGAATTAAGAGAGATGTTACATAATAACAAAGGTTAACTCTCCAGGAAGACAAAACAATCCTTAAGATGCATGCTCCTAACAACAGAGCATAAAAATATGTGAAGCAAAAAACTAATAGAATTGACAACTTCACTACTATACTTGGACATTTTAGCATTCCTCATTCAGTAATTGATATGTAGCATGCAGAAAATCAACAAGAATATAGTTGACCTAAACAGCACTATCAACAAATTTGATCTATTTGATACTTATAGAATTCTCCATAAACAGTAGCTAACTACATATTCTTCTCAAGCTTTCATGGAACATTTACTGATGGCATAGACCATATTCTGGACCAGACCATAAAACATATCTTAAACTTTTTAAAAGAATAGAAATTATAAAAGATTGTTCTTAGACTACAATGGAATTAAACTGGAAATCAATAACAGAAAGGTAACTAGAAAATCTGCAAATATTTAGAAATAAACAGCGCACTTCTAAATTTCAAATGGGTCAAAGAAGATGTCTCAAGAGGAATTTAAAAACAGTTTAAACCAATGAAAATGAAAGTACAACTTATCAAAAACTTTAGGATGCTGCAAAGTTAGTATTTAGAGAAAACGATATAGTATTGAATACATACATTAAAAAAATAATAAATCCAAAATAAATAACCCAAACTTCCATCTTAGGAAACTAGAGAAGAAGGAGCAATTTAAAACTAAGCAAACAAAAGAAAATATATGATACCAATGAGGATAAAAAAATCAATGACATTGAAAACAGGAAATCAATAGAGGAAATCAACAAAACCAAAAGATTAGTTCTTTCAAAATATTAATAAAATTGAAGAACCTCTAGCAAGGAACAAATTATTAATGTCTGAAATGAAAAATGAGACATTACTACTGATCCCATGGACACTATAAGGATAATAAAGTAATATTATGACAACTTTATGTACACAAATTTGATAACTTTAATGAAATGGACCAATTTCTTGACACAATCCAAACTCATACAAGGAGAAGTAAATAATCTTAATAGGTCTACAGCCACTAAAGAAAATGAATCAAGAACTCATAACTTTTTAAAATAAAAAGCAACACAATTCTTCCAAAAAAAAAGAGAAAGCACTAATGAATTCTACCAAACATTTAAGCAAGAAATTATATCAACTCTCAACAATATCTGCCAGAAAATAAATACAGAGGGAACACTTCCTAACTTATTTTATGAGACCAGCATTATGTTAATACCAAAATGGATAAAGACATTATAAGAAAGGAAGACTACACACCAATAACACTCATGCATAGAGACGCACAAATCCTCAACACAACAACAGCAAATTAATTTTGACAATATACAAAATGAATAATAGATGATGACAAGTTGGATTAATTTCAGGTATGCAAGAATCATTCACCATTTGAAAATTAATCAATGTTATCCACCATATCAACTATCTTAAGAAGAAAAATTATATTATCACATCAATTAGGCACTTTTCCCCTAAGATCAAGATCAAGGCAAAAATATCCACTCTAATCACTTATATTTATCATTATACTGGAATTTCTAGCTAGTGCAATAAGACAAGAAAAGGAAATATGAAGATTGGAAAGGAAGAAATAAAACTGACATGATTTTCTATGTAGAAAAAGCAAAGTAGAAACAGGAAACAACTCCTGGAACTTATAAACATACATGCATAATAAGGTTGCAGAATACAAGTTCAATATATGAAAGTCAATTTATTTCCTATATACCCACAATTAACTATTGAAATTTGAATACAAACAAACAAACAAACAAACAAATACCATTACAATAAAACTAAAACCATGAAATATTTAGGCATATATCTAAAATATACTAGGTCTATATGCAGGAAATTACAAAATTCTAATGAAAGAAGTCAAAGAAGATCTCTCAAAGTGGAGAGCTATTCCATGTTCATGGATTGAAAGTCTCAATATTGCTAAGCTGTCAATTCTTTCCAACTTGATCTCTACATTCAAAAAAATTCCAATGAAAATCCCAATAATCTATTTTGTAGATACTGATAGACTGATTCTAAAATTTATGTATAAAGTCACAAGATTTAGAATAGCCAACATCATACTGGAGAAGAAGTACAAAGATGAAGGGTTCATATTATCTATTTTTAAGACTTACTATAAAAATACATTACTCAAGATAGTATGGAATTAGAGAAAAAATAGACATGTAGAGTAATGGGATAGAAGAGAGGGCCCAGAAAAAGATTCAAAATATAGTCAACTCATCTTTAACAAAAACACAAAGGCAATTTAATGAAGAAAGGATGATCTTTCAGCCAGTGGTACTGGGATAAGTGGGCATCCATTTACAAAAGAAAAAAAAAAACCTAGACACAAAACTTACAACTTTCCTAGAAATGAACTGAAAATAGATCTTAGACCTAAATGCAAAATGAAAACTATAAAACTTCTAGAAAAAACTAACAGGAGAAAATTTGAGTTACCTTCTGTTTGGTAGTGAGTTGTTAGATATAACACCAAAACTATCATCCGTGTAAGAATAAAATTGATAACTTGGACTTTTTATCAAAATTAAAAACCTCTACTCTGAGAAAGACACTATTAAGAGAATGGAAAGAAAGCCACAAAATGGGAGAAAATATTTGCAAAACACATATTTGATAAAAGACATTCAAAATATACAAAATTATTTTAAAACTCAGAAAAAAAATACCCAACAACAACTAAGAACCCAATTAAAAACTGGGGAAAGGTCTGACAGATACTTCACCAAAGAAAATATACAAATGGAAAATAAACATATGAAAAGCTTCTCAGCATCATTTATCATTAGGGAATTATAAATTAAAACAATGAGATACTAGTAAACACCTATTAAAATAGCTAAAGTTTTGAAAAAAACTGACAATACTAATTGCTGGCAAAAGTGTAGAGCAACAAGAACTCTCATTCATTGCTGATGAGAATGCAAATTGTAGAGCCACTGTGGAATACAGTGTGGCAGTTTCTTACAGAGATAAACAGTCTTGCTACTGGATGCAGACAATGCACTTCTAGCTATTTACACAACTGATTTTAAAATCTATATGGATGGACCTTGAAAGAAGTGTTATGCTAAGTGAAACAAGTCAGACAGAGAGAGACAAATACTGTAGGATATCACATATATATGGAATCTAAAGAAGCCCAGTTATAGAAACAGAGATTTGAATGGTAGTTACCAGGGGCTGGGCTGGTGTGGGAGGGTCATGGAGGCAGAAAAAAGGAGATTGAATCCAGCATCTGTACCCCAACACCAAATTAAATCTCAGAGATAGAGTTTGGGGTGAAATAGAAAAGAATAGCATTATTGCTTTGCCAGGCAAAGGGGGACACAGTAGGCTAACGTCCTTAAAACTGTGTGTCTCGACCTGGAGGGGGTAGTGAGGAGTTTTACAGTAATGGCTCAAAGAGGGCGTGGTCAGCTCATGGACATTCTTTGACTGGTTGGTGAGGAGGTAAGTGGAAGTCAGCATCATCAACCTTCTTGTTCCAACCCTTCTGGGGTCTATGTGTTCATGGGAAGCATGCCTTCATTAACTGTTAATTTCTCCCATCTGGTAGGGGTTTCAGTATCTGCAAAACAGCCCAAAGATATTGTTGTGTGTATCCCTTGATGGGGAACCAGGACCCTGCCCCAGGGCTGCACTATTGTTTCTCATATTCCTCCCTTGTCTCCCATCCCCTCTCTTTCCTAATTAACAACTGCTTGAGGGAAGGTCATGGAGACCGAATGAAGCCTTTTTCCTGTAATCAAAGAAATGGGGGACACAGGAAGGCTGTTGTGCCCAGGAGCCCCACAGGGTCCTGCTCAATATCAAGATGTTGGTCAAAAAGTACAAACTTCCATTTATAGGATAACGCAGTTCTGGGAATCTAATGTAGTGCATAGTGACTATGGTTAACAATACTGTATTATATACTTGAAAGTTAGTAAGAAAGTAGATCTTAAATTTTTTACCACAAAAAGGAATGGTGATTATGTGATATGATGCAGGCGATAGGTAACATTATGGTGGTGATCATGTTGCAATATATAAGTGTATCAATCAACACTTTTATACCTTAAACTTATGCAATGTGACATTTCAATTATGTCTCAGCAAAGCTGCATTAAAAATCTTATATGCACACAGAAAACCTGCATATGAATGTTTATAGCAGCTTTATTTATAATCTTCAAGAAATGAAGCAACAATTATGTCTTTCCACAGATGAATGAATCAACAAACTATGGTATATCCACAAATGGGTTACTATTCAGTGATAAAGAGAAATAAACCATCAATCTGTGAAAAGACATGTGTGAGCATTAAATGCATATTTTTAAGTGAGAGAATTCAGTCTGTAAAGTCTACGTACTCTGTAATTTCAATTATATGAAATTCTGGAGAAGGCAAAACTAAAAAGACAGTAAAAAAAATCAGTGGGTGCTAGGGAGATTGTTGTGAGAGGGAGGTGCAGTGTTGAATAGGTGAGGCATAGAGAATTTTCTAGGGAGGTGAGACTTCTGTGTGTTACGGAAATGCTAGATGTATGACGCTATGCATTTGTCAAAATCCATAAAGATTTACAACATAGAATTTTACATGATTAAAGAGTGAATCTTATTGCCTGCCATATCAGTAAACAAAAGATGTCACAGTCATCAGCGATTGCAGCCACTGCTGGTGAGCTGGTGAGCCTGAGGGAACTCAGGGAGAAAAAGAATACCTGCCATCTGGCATTCATCAGACTGCAGCCACTCCTGACAGTGAGCCCTGAGGAAACTCAGGATATGAAAACATGGGATGCTGGACCCGGATAGCTGAGGTGCACATCAAAGGAATGATTCCAGTGAGTCCAGACTCTTGCATCTTCCCATACATAGACAAGTGATAATAAGTTCCTTAACTTGAGATATCTGGTTTTCTTTAAGTAACAATAATCTTTTGGGGAATTCCCTGGTGGTCCAGTGGTTAGGACTTCAAGCTTCCACTGCATTGGGTGTAGGTTCAATCCCTGTTCGGGGAACTAAGATCCCAGAAGCTACGCACGTGGCCTAAAAATAAATAAATAAATAATTAAAACAACAACAACAATAATCTTTTGACATTCAGACTACCTGCCCTTTGTTACCAAACTCCTATATATCCTGCTCCCCCCTTGACTCCTCAGAGCAGTTTTCTCAGGGTTACTTGAGATGCTGCCTCCTGGGCTTGAAGTTCTAAAATTTTCCACCGAATAAAACATAGCTTTGAATTAAAAAAAAAAAAAAAGTGACCCTTAATCTATGTAAATTTTTAAGAAATTCGTGCAGAAGGTCATGGAGTCTCAGGATGGAATACAGAATCTGACAAAGCAACCTAACTGTATTACAAATATATGGCACATCTCACTAAAGGAGGTGAGGGGAAAAGGTGCTGACCTAGGTAACTGGAGATGGTGTCTATAAGATTAAAGGCAAAGGAGACTGTACATAAGCACTCATGTCCAGTTGATAAAGATGTTCCCTCGGGAGTACAGATTAACAGTTCTGATACTGCCATGCATCTGTGTTTGAATTCAACAGTTAAAATGATGGCAGATGGTAAGAGCCAGGTTACTCACTGATGAAGTGAAGGTTACATATAAATAAGCAAAGGTAAGAGGCTAGAATGATCCATGTGGGAATGGACTAGAGTTAAAGGCATCACTATGAACACATCTAGTGAAATATATGCAGATGGTTACAGATATGTGTATTTGTAACACGGGTTAGCCTGTACACATAGACTCCCTTGCTCTGTAAGCTGAGAGGGGCTAGGAGCAATAGTGCCCAGTAGCAACATCCTGTTATCAAAGTGGAGAAAGCATAAAGCCAGGTTCAGACTCCCTTAGCCTGTCTGTAGTTAGTACATAACCATATAATAAGTAAGTGAAACCTCTGTTATATCATGAATTGAACCTACAGTTATCTGCTGGCATCACAGAGATTCATTGCTTCCTTCATAGTTGGTAATAATATTCTAAGTTTGTAGGGGAGGTATTCTATAGTTTTCTTAAAAACGACAATGGAGTTCTTACCCTCTTTTGATGTAAACTGTCAGCCTCTAGCAGCCTTCTATACTATAAACAGGGCACACATAAAGAGACACAGGTAAAGGTAATATTATAACTGATAATAAATTAGTAGTAAAACTATGTCCTAAATATAGCTAAAAGCTTTATAGGCATATTTTCATTATCTCATTGAACACACACCACAATACATTGAGGTAACTACTGCTACTATCTCTGTTTCCCTGTTGGAGTAGCCAAGGATAAGTGAAATTTAATAACTTACCCAAGGTTAAACAACAAGTAAATGAAGGAGCTGGGCTATAACTTGCATAATTTGACTTCTGAGCACATACTCTTAACTAGCAGGGAAGTTGTTTTGTAAAGGTAAGGGCCTATTAAACCATCCTTGCTCATTGTAGGAGGGGCGCTATACCACTGACAGCACCATCTGCTGTAGAGGACCCACATTTAGAAAGAAGAGAGACTTTTAAATGATCAACATAGTCTTTGAAGCGTGAGGTTTGATTGCCCATCATTTAGAACATAAAAGCTTTAACGGCACGAAATAATTTGGATCATGTGGGTTCCCCCCCACACACACAATTTAGAATATAAAGCACATGTCTAAGAAGGCAGTGTTGCTAGAAGGCCAGAAGAAATATTAGCGCTGGATAACGGAAATGAATCAATTGACTCCTATATGTCTCCATAAGCAGACACAATGTGAATAATAATAAAAGCTTCAGTGTAGTAAGTGCCTACTGTGTGCTAGACATTGTTTTAAGCTCTTAATGTATTATCTCATTTAATCCTCACACCAGCACTCTAAAGCAGATATCATTATTTACAAAGGAAGAAACTAGTACACAGAGGGAGTAATTTATACTCCTAAGATCACACAGCTAGAAAGCAGTAAAGCCAGGATATCCGATTACAAACTATACGCTATTAATAATAATGCCGTACAGTCTCTCTATATGCAGCTCACATCAAATGAAGATTAGAGAATGACAGCTTTCAAGGGGACAGATTTGGGTTTTTCAGAGATATCAGTGTTCTGTGTTTGCTTGTAGATAACTGTTTTTTTCCCCATCACCCTAAATAAGATCTTTGCACTAGGCATTCTGCTAATATAGTTAAGAAAAGCTAATTAGATACTCAGACAGAGTGAGATCCTTGTAAACCTCAGAAATAGAACATATGTTCCAGAATGTCTGTCTAATTCAGTTAGTTTTAAAATTGTGGTAGTGATTCTAGGGTTCAAGATTTGATCCCTTCATGAGGTATCAGTTGTGTGTGCATGTGTGTATGTTTCATTGCCACAGGAAGCATCCTTGTCCCAGTCACCAGCTGAAATGGTGGTGGTTCACCATTTACTGAAATGGTCTATTATCATAGGGATCAGTGGGTCAGCATCATGACAAAAATGGGCAGAGTTCCTCTAGACAGATACTGGGTTAGTGGTGATCTTTTTATTTACAGAAAGCTGCTTATAGGGCTTCCCTGGTGGCACAGTGGTTAAGAATCTGCCTGCCAATGCAGGGGACATGGGTTTGAGCCCTGGTCCGGGAAGATCCCACATGCCGCAGATCAACAAAGCCCATACACCCCAACTACTGAGCCTGTGCTCTAGAGCCTGCGAGCCACAACTACTGAGCCCACGGACCACAACTACTGAGCCTGCGTGCCATAACTACTGAAGTCCGTGTGCCTAGAGCCTGTGCTCCACAACAAGAGAAGACACTGCAATGAGAAGCCCGCGCACCACAACGAAGAGTAGCCCCCCCTCTCGCCACAACTAGAGAAAGCCCGCATGCAGCAACAAAGACCTAATGCAGCCAAAAACAAAAATAAATAAGTAAATAAATTAAAAAAAAAGCTGCTTATAATTCTAGCAAGAAACTGCATCTCCTTGTGTAGTAACCTAACAGATTTCTTAACAGAGGCAAAATAATGACTCAGTTATGTACCCCTTTCTTGGCCCCAGGGCAACCCAAGGAGAGCCATGGTAATCTATTTTGGAGCAGTACTTGGCTGTGACAATGGACTCTCTGATCTCTATCTGCCACAGACACATTTTAACTGGGGTAAAACTGAGACTCTTAGATGCTAGGTGACTCGTCAAGCTCATTTATCTAGTACGTGGCTGAATCAGTTCTTGAATTAATCTTGAATTTTGCCTACTAAAAATTTGAAATCTAGTACTTCATCAAGGCTAACTTTCTGCTCTAGTTCACTAAAGTACAAAATAAGTTATTCATTCGTGCTTCTCGTGTGAGATCAGGGTAGGCACAATTTCAGGCTGCACCTTCCCTGGCACCTATGATTTTCCTAGTGGAGCCAAAAGGGAATTTGGGGAAACTACTGATCAGAAACACTAAACATTTTATAACCACAGCACTTTACATTGATTCCACCTCTGATTAAGAAATGTTTCAAAATATATTGTTTACACATGTGGACTGTTGTGAGTGAAAACTGTAAAGTAAACATTACTTATATTAATCAAAACATATACAACAGAGAGTATAGATCACCTTAGCAAGCTGCCTGAGACATTGGCAGAGAAGGAGGTTATCTAAAAATACTAAACATTTAAAAGTCTGTGGCTGAAATAATACCCAGGGAGAAAAGTATCTGAAACATTAGGGAAATGCCATGTATTAAGACAGAGGAGTCCAGGGAATACAGAAGATGGCTGGAATGGCCCTAAAGAAAGATGGAAACAAGACACACCAATTAAGGATTTATCAGCTGAGACTGACCTCATATATTCATAGCTATTATTTCAACAGTTTATCTAATCCCAGTTGGGAAGAAGAAAAAGAGCAAGTAACTTCCAAAGTGAAGACCTCCGTAGGCTGATTCCATCCTGGAATTCCATGAAGAACACCTCTGCTTGTTAACTCATCAGGGCAGGAGCCCCAGAGGGCTGCTCATGGTTGTACCATCCATGGTGGTGCCGGTCCTCAGAGCCGAGTTTCAGAAGAGACTGTGGAATGTCTTTTCCCTGTGCTTCTTCATATGCTGTTTCTGTGGTTTGTCTCCAGGTAAATAAAGTTATGCAGGCACAATCAATGTTTTAAAAGCCTGATTCTCAGCACAGCCTGGAGAGGGAAGGAGAAAATTTGGAACGGAGAGTGAGAGACTTCCAGAGCACAAGTGATGTTTTGTTTCTTGATCCGAGTGCTGAATGCACACGTGTTCAGGTTGTAAAAAAAAAATCATGGAGCTGTACATTTGTGGTAACAACACTTTTCTGAATATATATATATATTTCAGAAAATGCAAAAAAAAAAAAAAAGAAAGAAAGCCTGGTTGTGTTTTGTCAGCCATGTACATGATGTAGCCTTAGGGCGAAAGTATCCAATACAAAACCTTTAAATTAGGACTTTTAGATTCAGACCCAACACAGGCATTTCAAATGCCTGCAGCAATATGCTGAGGTTCATTTCCCTCAATAGTCTGAGGTTTGTGAACCATGTAGTCTAGCCTGGCTCTTCTTCCCCTAAAGTTGTTTTATTTCAGAGAAGAAGGAGAAAGTTACCTAAGAACTTAAGCCATGTTGGGCAGCTTACAACCATCAATACATCTAACCAACCCTCCTCTTCCTTCTCTGTGCAACCAAGTGACTTATGATTAGAGAATATAGTTACGTTAGCTAACATTAATACTAACTTCATAAGTTAGAGGTGTCACAGAAAAACATATTTTTCTTAATAATACCATATTTTTTCTATAAAATGAGCTTTGTGTGTCTAGGTGTGGGAGGGAAGTGTGCTGATGGGGCAGGACCAGCTTTAAGGTTAATCTGTCATAATAGGCTTTCCAGATGATTTATTCCAGAAAATAATAAAATATCATTTATCTCTACTAAATAAACTATACATTTTGAGTACACAGATTCATACACACACACACAGACACACACACGCACACAACACACTTTTCTATCCATGTGCATTTCCCTACAGCTTTTTGAAAACTGTTGAAAGTTTAATCACTGCACCAGTTAGGTATAGTGGAAGTTAACTAACAAATCTTATTCCCTAAACTGAACTTATGTAATCAATGATTCTTCTATATTAAAGCAGTCAAATGAAGTATGGCTCCTTACTTTGTAGGAGTAAAAAAAAAATGAACATGAGAGATTTAGAAGTTGAGGGAAGAGAGGAAATTAAGTCAAACAAAAGCCCTCTTCTCCAAAGTTACACATTGGGGATATACTGCAGCAGGAATAGGATCTAGGTACTAGAATGTTTTGGGGTTGTGGTGATGTCTTAGTCCATATGAGCTGCTATAACAGAATACCACAGACTAGGTGACATAAACAACAAACATACATTTCTCATAGTTCTGGAGGCTGGGAAGTCTCAGATCAAGGCTCTGGCAGATCTGGTGTCGAGTGAGGGCCTGATTCCTGTCTTGTAGAGGGAAGACTGTCTTCTCTGTCCTCCCATAGTGGAAGGAGCAAGAAAACTGTCTTTTAGAATGGTACCAATCCCATTCATGAGTGCCTACCCTCATGGTTTAATCATCTCCCAAAGGCCCCACCTCCAAATACCATCACATTGGGGACTAGGGTTCAATACATAAATTTGTGGAGGGGAAATGCAAGCAAGTCCATGACAGGTGATAATATGGGAAGAGGACCAAAAGTGTCTTTGCTGCCAAATAAGGGCTCTCATGTACTCCACGTGTGTGTGTTTGTGTGTGTGTGTGTGTGAGAGAGAGAGAGAGAGAGAGAGAGAGAGAGAGAGAGAGAGAGAGAGAGACACCCAGCTCTGAATCTCACAAAAGAAACAATGGAACTGGCTTAGCAGCAGGCCTCAGGTCTCAGGCCCCTGAGATGCTCCTAGTGCACCATGCTTGTCCACTGGGCAGTGCACGATGACTGCAGTCTAGTGGCATTTCCTACCACACAGCATGACTAGTGTGAACTAGGTTGAGGAAAGGAATTTGTTCCAAGGACAACAACAGAGCCAAAGACTGAAACTTTGAGCTTGAATAACCAGGATTCAAACTCTGGTCCCATCACAATCTAGTGCTAAAAATGATAGCGAACCACTCTGAGCCTCATTCTCTCATCTATACAAGCTTCCTCATATGTCTGTTAAGGAGCACAGGATGTAGTAATGTAAGGTAGCACCTAGCATCCTACCTGGGGTATAAGGGCCCAGGACATGGCAGCTATTATTGTCAAGAGACAAAGGCTCAGAGACTTCCTGGGGTTATAGCCAACAGCCCCTCCAGATGGTGACCCAGTTAAGTGGGCACTAGACACTCAAACTGTACCAGGTTCCATTTAGCTTTTCAGAATTGAGCATTAAAGACTGTGCCCACTCCTTCACCCTCTTCAACTCCTCTTTACCTGAATAAGCTGTGCTCACTAGCTGTCCTCCCTCCAAGGGCACAGAGCTTCCTTTCATCAGCTGAATGTTTCCATTCCTTTCGGATGATCTTTCCCTTCCTGAGCCTCTCTCTTCAAGCAACAGCATTCCACTTACCTGAGCTAAAAATGTAGAGAAAATTCTTTTTATGGTGAGATGGGAAGAAATAAAACCATATATGCATATTTTTAATATTAAAGTAAGCATGTACACGATACACACTAGGCTGAGATGGTCATGGATTGAATTACACCACCTTCACAAAAAAAACATGTCAGGGGTCCTAACCCCCAATACCTTAGAAGTGACCTTATTTGGAGACAGGGCCTTTACAGAATGTAATCCAGTTCAAATGAGGTCATTAAGTTTGGTACTAATCAAATATGATTGGTATCCTTATAAAAAAGGGACTATCTGGACACAGAGTCAGGCATGCACACAAGGAGATTGCCAAGTGAAGATGAAGGCAGAAATCAGTTGTGATACATCTCCCAGCAAAGGAATGACAAAGATGGTTAGCAAACCACCAGAAGCTAAGAGAGAGGCATGGAATAGATTCTCCCTCACAGCCCTCAGTGGGAACAACACTGCCTACACCTTGATTTCAGACTTCTAGCCTATGGAAATGTGAGACAATAAATTTCTGTTGTTTAGGCCACCTGGTTTATGGTGTCTTGTTATAGCAACCTTAAGAAATGAATACAAGGATCCATCTATCATCATAGCAGTTTTCTTTCCGTGAGTTTATACCTAGGGGAGAATTAATGTATTTCTGGCTGAGGTTTTAATTTATCCCTTGCTGAATCACAATGCAAAGTAGACACTTATGAATCCCAAGTAAAATGAAGACATTGATTAAAAATAATATGTAAGGATTTTCTTGAAATTCATCCCTAGATCCAACATTTGTGGATAGAGCAAGGCAATCACTTCTTAATCTGAGGGTGAGATCTTCACATCCCACACTCAGATCTAAGTAATGTTTCCCTGGCTGGGTGGGTGGGCACCTGAAGGCATAGTGGTTGATGGTTGGGAAGAAGATGGTTGTGTATATATATCTTGTCCAAACTCTCCGGTGAGGCTTCTATGGCATCACTATCATCTGAATCTTCAACTTCAAATACAGTTGTTTGAGCAGGCACCTACTGTGTTCAGGGTAGTTTGCTGAGTATAGGTGCTTAGGACCTGCACTTTGTAAAATAGGGTCTCTATCCTGTCAAGACTTAAACTTAGTTGGTGAGCTTGACAAAACACAATGCAGAGTAGGTGTGACTAGAGAGGGTAGTATAAGATTTCAGCTCTAATACATAGTGTTTTTAAACTTGAGTTTGTGAAACTACTGTCAAAAGGATAGAGGGTCTTTAGAAAAACATAAAGAAGGAAACTTTGATTACGCACACAGAAAAGTGGTTTATGTGTTGTTCACTCAAGGATTGTGTGAGTAAGATGGTAGTTAGTAGCGTGCAAGCAGTTCTTTTTTTTTTATTTATGGCTGTGTTGGGTCTTCATTTCTGTGTGAGGGCTTTCTCTAGTTGCGGCAAGCGGGGGCCACTCCTCATCGCGGTGCGCGGGCCTCTCACTATTGCGGCCTCTCTTGTTGCAGAGCACAGGCTCCAGACGCGCAGGCTCAGTAATTGTGGCTCACGGGGCTAGCTGCTCCGCGGCATGTGGGATCTTCCCAGACCAGGGCTCGAACCCATGTCCCCTGCATTGGCAGGCAGATTCTCAACCACTGCACCACCAGGGAAGCCCCAAGCAGTTCTTAATAATATTCTTATGTCAACGCTTTGGTCCTTTAATTCCTATGGCCATTTTGGCCCTTATCCTAAGGAAAAATCAAATAAAACATATTTGAAAATGGGCCTTTAAAAGCAGATATCTATGTGGTATCTAGTAGAAGTAATGATGATGGTAATGCTATTCTGGACATTAAGCAATAATGAAATAGAAAATTAATCTTTCAGGAAGCAGACATGAACTGATAGAAATGCATACATGACATGCATACACAGCACATCTTCTCTCTATAGGGCCCAATGTGCTTTCAACTCCATTGCATGACTTTGTCCAAAACTTTCTAGGTGCCTGAAAAATTTAGCTATCTGCTGCGTATATTTAAAATATGTTTGTTGTATCAGAGGATAGCATCTCAAAAGCCATGTGATGGCTTTACCCCCCATCAATGAAGGCATTGTTGGATGGCATACAGTTTGTGTGTCTTTATGTGCCTTATAGAGGGTATAACTGAGTTCCTGAGTGAAGAGCACAGAGAGGAGGGAGGCACAAATATTAATCCATTTTGAGTTAGCTTTAATCCATTTCGAGCTAATTTTGAGTGGTGTAACATAAGGGTCCAGTTTCATTATTTTGCATGTGGACATTAAGTGTCCCTAACATCATTTATTGAAGAGCTCCTTCTTTCCTCTTTGAGTATTCTTGACTTCCTTGTTAAATTTTAGTTGCCTGTATACATAGAGGCTTATTTCTGGGCTCTTGATTCTGTTCTATTGGTCCATGTTTGTTGCTTTTTATGTCAGTTCCATTCTGTTTTGAATACTATAGCTTTGTAATATAATTTGAAATCAGGAAGTGTGATGTCTCCAGTGTTTTTTTCTTTCTCAAGATTTCTTTGGCTATTCAGCATCTTTTTTTGTTTTATACAAATTTAAGATTTTTTTTTCTATTTCTGTGAGAAATGCCAATGGAATTTAATAGAAATTGCACTGAATCTGTAAATCACTTTGGGTAATCTGGACATCTTAACAATTTTAATTCTTCTGATCCATGAAGACAGGATATCTGCTTATTTATTTGTGTCTTCCTCAGTTTCTTTCATCAATGTTTTATAGTTATCAGTGTATAAAATTTTCAGCTTCTTGGTTAAATTTATTTCTACATATTGTATTGTTTTGATACTATGGTAAATAAGAAAGTCTTCTTAATTTCTCTTTCCAACAGTTTGTTGTTAGTGTATAAAAATACGACTGATTAGTGTACATTGATTTTCTATCCTGCAACTTTGAGTTTATTATTTCTAACAGTATCTTGGTGGAGTCTTTAGGTCTTTCTCTCTATATATAAGATTATGTGATCTGCAAACAGAGACAATTTTACTTCTTCCTTTCTGATTTGAATACCGATAATTTCTTTTTCTTGCCTAATTGTTCTGGCTAGGGTTTCCAGTAGCATTTAGAAGAAAAGTAGCAAGACTGAACACCCTTGTCTTGTTAATTACCTTAGAGGATAAGTTTTTAGGTTTTCAGCATTGACTACGATGTTAGATGTGGATTTGTAGTATATGGGCTTTATTATATTTAGATATATTCCTCTATTCCTAATTTTTTATTTTTGCTCATAAAAAGATGGTGAATTTTTCCTTATGCTTTTTCTTTTTTTTTGCGATACGTGGGCCTCTCACTGTTGTAGCCTCTCCCGTTGCAGAGCACCACGTCCTCCGGATGCGCAGGCTCAGCGGCCATGGCTCATGGGCCCAGCAGCTCCGCAGCATGTGGGATCTTCCCGGACCGGGGCACGAACCCGCGTCCTCTGCATCAGCAGGCGGACTCTCAACCACTGCGCCACCAGGGAAGCCCCTTATGCTTTTTCTGTATCTATTAAGATGATTGTGATCTTGTCTTTCATTCTGTTAATGTGGTGTAACACATTGATTTGTGTATGTTGAACTATGCTTGCATCCCAGGAATAAATCCAATTTGATTATGGAGTATAATACTTTTAATTGCTTTGAATTCAGTTCACTAGTGTTTTGTTGAGAATTTTCTTAATCTATGTTCATCAGGGATATTCTTTCCTTGTGATGTTTTTGTCTGGCTTTGGTAACAGGACAATGCTGGCTTCATAAAATGAGTTTGGGAGTATTCCTTTCTCTTCAGTTTTTTGAAAAGAGAAGGATTGGTATTGATTCTTTTTTAAAAGTTTGATAGAATTCATCAATAAAGCCATTAGGTCCTGGGATTTTCTTTGTTGAGGGTTTTTGATTATTGATTTAGTTCCCTTACTCATTATTGGTCTGTTCAGAGTTTATATTTCTTCATGATTTATTCCTGATTTGTTGTATGTTTCTAGGAATTTATCCATTTCTTCTATGTTATCCAATTTCTGAGCATATGGTTATTCATAGTAGTCTCTTATAATCCTTTGTATTGTTGTGTTATTAGCAATAATTTCCCCTCTTTTATTTCTGATTTTACTTATTTGATTATTCTCTCACTTTTTTTGTTAGTCTAGCTAAAGTTTTGCCAATTTTGTTTATCTTTAAAAAAAAACAGGTCTTAGTCTTATTGATCTTTTCTATGGGCTTTCTGACCTCTAATTTATTTATTTCTGCTCTGATCTTTCTTATTTTCTTTTCTATGCACTTTTGGGCTTAGGTTATTCTTAAATTTTTAGTTCCTTGAGGTGTAAAGCTGTTTATTTGAAATATATTTTCTTAATGTAGGCATTTATTGCTCCAAACTTCCCTCTTTGAACTACCCTTTCTACATCTCATAAGTTTTGATATGCTATGCTTTCATTTTCTTTCTTTCTTTTCTCTTTTTTTTATGGTATTTTTAATTTCCCTTTTGATTTCTTCTTTGACCCATTGGTTTTTCAGGAATGCTTTGTTTAATTCCATATATTTTGTAATTTTTCAGTATTCCTCCATTATTAATTTCTAGTTTCATACCACTGTGGTAAATAAGATACTTGGCATTATTTTAATCTTCTTTATAAAGGGAATTTTCTCTCCCTTGCTGCTTTTAAATATCTTTCTTTGCCTTTGATTTTATACAAATTTTAATAATGTGTCTTGAAGAAGTTTTGGGGAGGGTACACAATCTTTTTGGGGGTGTCTGAGCTTTAAAAACTTAAATTTATTTATTTATATTTATTTTTGACTGCATTGGGTCTTTGCTGCTGCGCGTGAGCTTTCTTTAGTTGCAGCGAGCAGGGGCTACTCTTTTTTGCTGTGTGTGGGCTTCTCATTGTAGTGGCTTCTTGTTGTGGAGCACAGGCTCTAGGCATGTGGGCTTCAGTAGTTGTGACGTGTTGGCTTCGGTAGTTGTGGCTCAGGGGCTCTAGAGCACAGGTTCAGTAGTTGTAGCCCACAGGCTCCGCAGCATGTGGGATCTTCCTGGACCAGGGCTAAAACCTGTGTCCCCTGCATTGGCAGGTGGATTCTTAACCTCTGCACCACCAGGGAAGTCCCTATTATTTCTTTAAATAAGCTTTCTTCCCCTTTCTCCTTTTCTTTTTTTGGGACTCTAATAATGCATAGATTTTGTACTTGATGGCATCCCATAATTCACGTAGGCTTTCACTCTGTTTTATTTATCTTTCTTTGTTTTTCCTCTGACTTGATAATTTCATATGCCTTGTCTTCAGCTTCATAGATTCTTTCTTCTGATTGATCAAATCTGCTATTGTTACCCTCTATCATATATTTTTAATTTATTCATTGAATTTTTCAGCTTCAGCTTCTGTTTATTTTTTTATGATTTCTATGTCTCTTTTAAACTTCTTGTTCCTGTATTGTTTTCCTGATATTGTTTAATTGTTTTTCTGTCATTTCTCATATCTCAATGAACTTCCTTAGAAAAACTCTTGAATTTTTATCAGGCAAATCATCAATCTCCATTTCTCTGGGGTCGATTGCTGAAAAAGTTTTGTGTTCTCTTGCTGGTGTTATGCTTCTTTGATTGTTCATGTACTTTGAAGTCTTGTGTTGCTGTCTTCATATCTGAAGAATCAGTTGCCTCCTTCAGTCTTTATTGACTGTCTTTGATAAAGAAATGACTTCTTTTTTTAAACACTTAAAAAAAATAGATTTATTTATTTATTTTTGGCTGCGTTGGCTCTTCACTGCTGTGTGTGGGCCCTCTCCAGTTGTGGTGAGCAGGGGCTACTCCCCATTGTACTGCACTGGCTTCTAATTGTGGTGGCCTCTCTTTGCTGCCAAGCACAGGATCTACGCACGTGGAGTTCAGTAGCTGTGGTTCACGGGCTCCAGAGCGCAGGCTCAGCAGCTGTGGTGCACAGTCCCAGCTGCCCTGTGGCATGTGGGATATTCCCGGACCAGGGCTCAAACCCATGTCCCCTGCAGCAGCAGGTGGACTCTCAACCACTGTGCCACCAGGGAAGCCCCAAGAAATGACTTCTTTAAATGATGGTAGGAAATCTGAGACTTTCTTGATCTTTTTCAAAGGATACACCAGCTCCATGTGTCTTTTTTACTGTTGGTAGGATACTTGAAGTATTTTGAGATTTGAATACAAAGACTACTGTTTTTCAACAAATTTTGGAATTTTTAGGCACTATTTTTTCAAGTACTTTTTCTGTGTCTTTCTCCTCTCTTCCTGGGACTTCCACTGTGTCTGTGTTGGTATACCTGATGATGTTCAACAGGGCTCTGAGTTTCTGTTTTTTTTTCTTCATTATTTTTCTTTTTGCTATTCATACTAGATAGCTTTTATTAATCTATCTTTATATTTGTTGATTCTTTATTTTGCTAGCTAAAATCTGCTGTTGTGCCCCTCTAATTATTACCACTTTATTTTTTGTCATTTTCAACTCTTCTTTGTTTATTATAACTTCTACCTCTGTATTGATATTTTTTCTTTGTGAGATGTCACTGACAAACTTTAATTCTTCTTTTAATTATTTGAACATATAATAGTTGATCCAAAGTTTTGTCCTCTAAGTACAAAATCTGTCCCCCCCTTTGGGTACATTTTATGTTGGCTGCATTTTTTATCCATGTTTATGTAGCATATTTTCCTGTTTCTCTGAATGTCTTGTAATTTTTTAATTGAAAACTTGAAATCTTAGACAATGTATTGAAACAACTCTCAATTCAGAACTCTCCACCTTCGAAGTTTGTTGTTACTAGTTTTTTTGGATGTCATATTTCTTATTGGTGCTTATTTGCTTAGCACTTTCTTGGACTAATTCTGTAGATTTTGTATACCCTTTAGTGTTTGTCCACTGAGTTATGTGCTAATGTTTTTCTTCTTTTATTTTTTGTTTTTATTTTTCAGGCTGTCTTCCTATGAGTCATACTTTGCTCAGTAAAATTTGGTGACTAAATAATCAGTGTTCATAAGATGTTCCTAAAGGGAAATCTGTTCTGCCTTTTGTCCAAGAAAACCTATGTAAAAAGGCTTCAGCCAGAAGTTGGCTTTCACTTAGTGTTAGCTCTTGCTTTTTACTTGCACTCCCCTCAAGGTAAGCTAGATGTGAGTGACTATCATTTTCTCTTTTCCCAGGACTTTCCTGAGCTTGCACACAACGTTGAGCAGACTGCTAGATCCCCAAGAATTTGTTGTAGCTTTTATTTATTTATTTTTTTACTCATCATAACAATTCACATTTATTTATTTATTTATTTATTTACATCTTTATTGCAGTGTAATTGCTCTACAATGTTGTGTTAGTTTCTGCTGTACAACAAAGTGAAGCAGCTATATATATATATTATATATATATAATATATATATATATATATATGTTTATCCCCATATCCCCTCCCTCTTAAGCCTCCCTCCCACCCTCCCTATCCCACCCCTCTAGGTCATCACAAAGCATCAAGCTGATCTCCCTGTGCTATGCAGCAGCTTCCCACTAGCCATTCATTTAACATTTGGTAGTGTATATATGTCACTGCTACTCTCTCACTTCATCCCAGCTTCCCCATCCCCCCTCCCTGTGTCCTTAAGTTGTTGTAGCTTTTAAAATGCTCCATTGTTTGTGTAGTTCTCCAGGACCTCCTTTGAATTCCAAGACAGACTCTATTTTGCCCTAACTGAATGGCAACTATCTTATGTCATTTAAATATTGCCCTTGTTTCAGAGGGAAAACAACTCATCACTGGAAAACCAAATTCCTCACTGCTCCAGAAATTGATCTTGTTATCTCTTTTACATCTATGTAGTAAAGTAAATAATTCAGTACTTCAATGAGTGGAAATTCAGTCCACCCTGAAAAAAACATTTTAAAAGTCAGAAAATGAAAAATAAAGAAAACAAAAGTCTTCATGAATTGTGGTTATACAAGCAAAGTTGTCTGACTGAGTGGCTACTCATCTTTAGTATTGTGGTTGCCATTTTCTTAGAATTGAAGATGCCTCTATGGAGCTCTTATAATTTAACTGTCCTAATTAGGTTTTCAAAATGTGAAATGTTCTATGAGGCCAGCAAGAACCATTATTTCAATCAAGTGTACTCCCATCAATTTGTATGCCTGAATATAAAACATCCTCAGATAGAGAATCTGTTCTAAAACAACACTTTAAGGTGGTATGTAAAATTTTTATTTAATATTTTTCCTAAAGAGTTATGCTTTTTGTAAGAAGATATAATCCTTCTTAGAAAATAGTATCTTAAAGACTCTATATAACAGAGAATTTGTAAATATAGAAAATTAAAGGATTTTTTTCAGTATGTTGATTAGAAAAATATTGCATTTAAGTTATAATTTTCCTCTCAGAGCATCAATTTTCTCATCTGTAAGATGAGTTTTACAGTACCGATAAGCTTTATAGGACTGATTATTTGATTAAACATTACCATGTACATCAAATACTTCCCAAGGGTTTACTTTAACTCCTGCTATTATGCACCCTTCTCATTACCCACTGGGTAACTGCATATGTAGCTCTAAGTACCTCTTTATGAGTCACTGTGACAAAGGACCAGAATTTTGCAGCCAAACACAGTTAAGTTTGATCAAAGAAAAAATCCCCTCATGTTTCAAGCAGGATAGGGGAAAAGTAACCATTTTGGAATATGCCTAGAGCATTCTTAAAGGACTAAGACAAATGACTTTACCAAAGATTCATTTGACCTGGTGAAAGTACAGTTAGAAAACTCCTGTCTCCTTTATCCTTCCATTCTCACAAAAGGAGAGGAAAAAAAAAAAAAGTCCACAAAAGCTTCTGAAGGTCACAGACCGGGGAACCAGACCTAATTTAAAAATTGTGATTTAATCATAGCAGCATAGAACACTTCCCCTCTCCAACACCTTAGCAACACATAACAGGGTCCCAGCATACAAGAGAAGATTATAACTCAGAGAGATGAAACACATAACTCTATTTAAGGAGTTATTAAGGCATCTCAAAGTCAACAGGGTAGGATTAAAAGGAAAGTGGAGAAAATTGAAGCCTCTAGTACCTAAAGCTCCAGGAAATGTTAAACCCAGTCCGATTCCTAGCCAAATTAATATGACATCTCACACTTAAATTCTAAATACATTACTTCCTATTACTTGATAGATTATGTCCATCTTGCTACAAAAAATTATGAGGAATGGAAAAGGCAAGAAAAAAGTAGTCCCAAGAGAATAAGCAAACATCAGAACCAGACACATAAAATACAAGAGGTTGGAATTATCAGATAGAAAACTTAAAATAAGTATGATTAATAATCTAATGACTCTAATGGCAAATGGAGCAATATGCAGGAACAGATGAATAATGTAGGAATGGTGGAAACTCTAAAAAAGTATCAAAATGAAATGCTAGAAATCAAAAACACTCTAACAGAAATGACAAATGCCTTTGATAGACTCATGAAGAGACTGGCCAAGGAAATAATTAGGGAGCTTGAAGGTATGTTAACAGAAATTTCCCAAACTAAAAAACAAAGATGGAAAACAAACAAACAAGCAAAAAGTAATATTCATGGATTACGGGGCAATTAAAAAGATGTCATATATGTGTAATGGGAACACCAAACGAAGAAGAAATTGATCAGAATAAATATTTGATGTTATAATGGGTGAAAATTGTCTAAAATTAATGACAGATACCAAACCATGGGTGCAGGAAACTCAGAGAGCACCAAGCAGGATAAATATCAAAAAGTGTACACATAGACATATCATATTAAGATTATAAGAGCCAAAGACAGAGAAAATTTTTCAAAGACATCAAGGTGGAAGGATATCCTACCTTTACAGGAAAGAAGGTCAAATTTTCATTGGCCTTCTTTTCAGAAACCATGCTAAAAAAAGTATGTAGAGTGAAAATTTTAAAGTATTAAAAAAATCCCTACCAACCTAAGACTCTGTCTAGAGTGAAAATTTCCTTCAAAAGTGAATGGGTGAATATAGGAAAAGAATTTGGATTTGCAGAATGAAAGAAAGAGTGAGCGAGTGCATTAGAGAAAAATAAAGTTAAAAGAAAATCTTCCATTTTACTTATTATTATTGATATAATAATGTATCAAATTAATAATAATAAGAATGTATCAGGTGATTATAGTATGTAGCTAAGTTAAGTGAATGATGACAATGTAATAAGAGATGAGAAGGAAGAATAGGAATACTCTCTTACAAGGTACTGGCACTACACATGAAGTGGTACAGTGTTATTAGAAAATGGACTTCGATTAGTAGTTAATATATATTGCAAACTCTAAGGAAACCTAGATTTAAATTTAAAAAAAATAGTGCAATTAATATGCTAAGAGAGGAGAGGAAATGGAGTCATATAAAATGTTCAAATAAAACAAGACAAGTCAGAGAAAGAGAAGTTAAAAAAGAAACGAAGAACAAGTGCAACAAATAGAAAATAGTAGGAAATATGGCAGATATTTACTCAACTATATCAATAATCACTTTAAATGTAAATGGTCTAAATATACCAATGAAAAAACAAAGACAGAGTGAATAAAAGTAGCAAGACTAATTATATGTTGTTTTCTAGAAACTCACTTTAAATACAAGGAAAAAAATGTCAGTTGTTGCCAAGTGTTCAGGTGGAGGAGGGGTAAGCAGATAAAGCACAGGGGATTTTTCAGATGGTGAACTATTCTGTATGATATTGTAATAGTGAATGCACTTGTCAAAACCTATAGAACCTTACTTCCCAAAGAGCAAGTGGTAATATAAAATATGGTTTTCTGTTAATAATAATACATTAATATTGATTCATTAATTGTAATTGATGTACTTACATAATGCAAGATGTTAGTAATAGGAAAGTGTGAGCATGTGTGTGTGACAGGACCTCTGTAGTATGTACTCAATTTTTATGTAAATATAAAATTTTCTAAATATGAAGTCTATTAATTTAAAAATTCTGTTTCTCATTAAAACTAATCAGCCAACAAAGAAAACAAACACACAAAAACTCTTAGCAAATTTCCATAATCTGATAAATTGTATCTGGAAAACAAAATAAGCAAACATTATATATAGTAGTAAATAATTTAAAGTCCCCTCTGCCCTTAATCTGAAAAACATTCAAGAATGTTTGAGGCATGCAGGATCTTAGTTCCCCAGCCAGGGATCAAACCCAAGCCCCTGTAGTGGAAACACGGAGTTTTAACCACTGGCTCACCAGGGAAGTCCCTAGAAGTAACAAAAAGCAAGGCATGGTAACTTCCAAACACATATAGAGATTTGTCCAAAGAAACCTCCCAATGCTGGCCTCCTGACATTAGCAATAAGTAAAGAAAAACAAACAAACAAAAAAATTGGCTTTTTTTTCTCAGCTAACATTGTGTTGATTCTACATTTTTTAAAGTTTATCAACCATGAGAAAAACAATTAAAAATTCCTTAAAATACTGCAAAAAGTAAAATCCATATTTAATCTGCTGGCTTCAAAATTTCTTGGAAAGCTTAATTAAATAGCAATTCATCTGTGCATTCTGTTCAGTCTTCTAAAGCCTGATAATGCTGTAATCTTAATTAAAGAAAAAAAAAAGAATGCAGCTTTTAGTTTTTATTCTGTTAGGTCAAGAAGAAAAAGCACTCAGCACCTCTGTCAACATTACTCAGAGTTGTTCAATTACAGGTTGATTTTATTCAGCTAAATATCCATCAGGCCAGAAAATCATATTAGAGTATGTGTGTTATTTACTCATGTTTTTGCTTCAAGGTTAAATATTAATGTTGAACATCTTGATGGTAGGTCTAAGATAAGACCTTAAGCAGTTTAATTCTCAACCCCTTGAAATTGAACTGTCTAGTTAACCATCAGACTCAAGAGTAGACAAGCTATTCTACTTCACCTTTCTCTAAATCTGAGGCACTCTTTATGGCAGTCCATTTCTCCATAAAAAGACTGGATCTAAGCCAATTATTGCATATCCACTCTAAAACTGAGCTGTCATAAGAGTCATGTAGCATAATGTTCATTGCAGTTCTATTTACAACAGCCAGGACATGGAAGCAACCTAAGTGTTCATCAACAGATGAATGGATAAAGAAGATGTGGCACATATATACAATGGAATATTACTCAGCCATAAAAAGAAATGAAATTGAATTATTTGTAGTGAGGTGGATGAACCTAGAGTCTGTCATACAGAGTGAAATAAGTCAGAAAGGGAAAAACAAATACCGTATGCTAACACATATATATGGAATCTAAAAAAAAAAAAAAAAAGGTCATGAAGAACCTAGGGGCAAGACAGGAATAAAGACACAGACCTACTAGAGAACGGACTTGAGGATATGGGGAGGGGGAAGGGTAAGCTGGGACAAAATGAAAGAGTGGCATGGACATATATACACTACCAAATGTAAAATAGATAGCTAGTGGGAAGCAGCTGCATAGCACAGGGAGATCAGCTCCGTGCTTTGTGACCACCTAGAGGGGTGGGATAAGGAGGGTGGGAGAGAGGGAGACGCAAGAGGGAAGAGATAGGGGGACATATGTATATGTATAACTGATTCACTTTGTTATAAAACAGAAACTAACACACCATTGTAAAGCAATTATAGTCCAATAAAGATGTTAAAAAAAAAGTGATTCAAACTGCCACGAGGTAGCAACTCTCTCTCTGATCCTGCCTGTGTGTCTACCCACACGTATTGTACTACTTTTTCTCCTAATAAATACTTTCCTTGTCTCACTAAAAGAAAAAAGAAAAAGAAAAAGAGTCTATGAGGTTACCTCTGTTGAAGTCTTAGTAGGACTGAATTGTGGATTCGTCAATAAGAAGTGTATCCTTCTGACCCTGTTCTCATTAAGACAACTCATGTGCTTTCTTGAAGCTAGGGAATACCATTGACTTATAGATCCACAGAGCTCCAGAGCTGTAAGGAATCTCAAGAGATAGTCCCATATAGTCTT
Source organism: Mesoplodon mirus (assembly GCF_964341445.2). Taxonomy (NCBI): domain Eukaryota; kingdom Metazoa; phylum Chordata; class Mammalia; order Artiodactyla; family Ziphiidae; genus Mesoplodon; species Mesoplodon mirus. The sequence goes on along the minus strand of NC_138983.1, from coordinate 134,917,312 downwards.
CAAGCCCATAAAATTCTTTTTAGACCCTTGAGGCTACAGTTCAAAACTAGTCTCACCTTCTAAAAGCTTAAATTGTGACATAGTTCTATCCAAGATATGCATTGTTCTGAGAAAGAGCAGATTGAAATTTGCAATAAAACTAAATGCACAATGCATATTATAATATAAGCTTTTTTTTTTTTTGCTTCGTTGATCTCTGAGTGAAAAGGAAGATGAAGAGATAACCGTATCACTTTTTGCTTTAATCAGGGAGAGTTTTTTAGGTAGTAGAGGGAGTTCAGGTAGTGAGGGAAAAGAGCAGAAGTGGTAGATGAATTTGGAGTTAGAAGCACAGAGTGAACTGAAAGAGCACAGAATTTATAGAAGTCAAGGAAAGATTTTTCTAAGAAGTTAGATGGAATAAGTAAGTAAATAAAGAATTGATGATGTAATCATCTACTTTGTGGGGTTTTGTTTTGTGTTTTTTGTTTGCAGGGAGTAAGATTCTGAATTAATTTTTTCTTGGGAATCCATGACTCGATATTTATTTGAAGTAACATTTAAATCTCAGTTTAAGAGAAGGGGAGGAAGCCTAATAAGTTCTTGGCAATTATATTACATAGCAAATTATTTCACAATAACTTTATGACATGGGATCTGTTACCTCATTTTACCAGGGAGAAAAATTGTTAAAAAGTAGCATGCCCCAAACTACAGTGGGATCCAGACCTGTGATAATTTAAAATGCATTCCACTGGCAGTTTCTTCTTGCTCCGCTGTCTTTAGGGAAGCACAACCAGTCGTCATTCTTTATAAAATGTACTCTGGTACCAAACCTTGTCTCAGGGAAGCCTAAAGTATCTTTATCCAGGAGGCAGCCTCTCTGCCCTCTGTCTCTTTAGGGGCAGGAAAGTGGTAGAGAACTTTGTTTGGTTTTGCTTGCTTGAACAAGCAATGATTTAAAGTCCTGTTTAATTCTAATTAATTTAATGACAAAATAAATTAATGTCTATAAGGGGAAAGTTGTTAATTATATCCCAATAATAGGAATGACTCTCTCAACCCCAGATGCTGCCAGCAGCCAGCCCTGCTCTTTTCTCCTAAACCCCATTAGCTCACATTACTATTTAGCTGAGGACTTTCTATTTGGATTGGGAGGATAGACACTAGGAGTTAGGACTCTGGAAATCCAATTTCTGTTTTCTCAATCACAGGCCCTTCATGGTAAAAAGTATCTGAACTCTCCTGTCTAGATTAAGGTTTATTCAATCATTTCTTAATTTAATATGTGTTTCTTGAACTTATTCCAGTTGCTTGACTGTGCTAGGCACCGAGGATACAAATAAGAATAAAACAGTCTCTGCCCTCATTTATTCAGTTCTAAGTTTAGAAAGACAAATCAACATTCAAGCCAAATCTACACAGTGGAAAATGTAGAGGCATAAAGATCAAGTCCTGTGGGAGCACAGGGAAGAGGCGTCCCACCTGAAGGAGGTAGAGAGTATAGGTTGGGGAGGGAGATTAGAGTACTTTTACCTTAATGATGGAGAATCATTAAGCAGGTAGGAGCTAGGGGGTAATGGATGGTGGCAATAATTCCAGGCAAGGGGAAAGTAAGAACAAAGGCAAGCAACAGCATGTTGTGTTTTGGAACTGCTGGCTGTTTGCATGTAAATGTGAATCAAAGATCAGCAAGAGATGAGGCTGAAGAGAGATGCATGGATAGTCAACCACTAATAGCTGCAACAGACACTGTTATTTGTCTTCCAGCAACCATTCCAGTCTTTGTACAGATATTCACCCTCCAAGTGTCTGGGGGGAGGAAAACCCCAACCCCACTCCCACACAGATGGCAAAACCATTAGTCTAAGACCGTCATAGTTCCATTTTCACTCACAAAACAGTCTCTGTTTGGAAGATAAATTGTTTAGTCACACTAGCTCCGATTCTTCTGTAAAATGCTTTCCTTTTTCTTACAAAAATGTTCAAGAAGAAAGAGTCCCTCTTTTTCTCTGAGCAACAATACACAATATGTATTGTCTGGAGTTGCTGTAACCATCTTATCCACTTGCCAAGGATGACAGTGTGGAAAGACAGAAGGAATCTGGACCCATGAAAATATCATAGAGCCACTGAATAAATCAACTCTAAGATCACCCTTTATTCAGTCTTCTTGTTATGTGAGGTAATAAATTCCTTATTGCTTACCCCAATTAAGTTGGGGTTTACTGTCCCTGAAAATAAAAGTCTATTAACTAGTGTAGAGATTTGAAATTCTTGGTTTGAAGAATTATGTACATAGACAGTATGTTAAATACATAGAAAATATTACATACATGGAAGCTCAAGAAATAATTTTTGTACAAGCACATATTTGTTCTAAATGAGTAAACTTAAAATCCAAAGGACTGAAGAGAATGACCTAAGGTCTTAAACCTTGCTGGCTGCAGAGTTAACACCACTACCTTGTCTACTGACAGCATTTAGAAGTTATTTCTGCTGTACTTGTGCTGTAAGAGGAAATCTGGGCTCAGATGTGCAACAGAGCAGCCCTTTGCCCCATGAATGCCCATCATAACACCTGTGAGTCCAGTTTCTAAAAGAATAAAATAACTGCATGCCAGACTCTAAGCAAGGAGATTTACAAATATCATTTCACTTAATAATTTAATTTTCACAACTCTTTTATATTGAGACAATTATTATCTTCATACTGATGGAAAAACTTAGATTCACAGTTGTTCAGGCAATTTGCTCAAAGCCACAAAGCAAGTGATGGAGTGGACAGCGGTCATGGGCCTCTGGAAGCAAAAGCATGGCTAGAGCAAATAGCAAGAAAACAGAAAGAGTTGGAGGATTTTTAAGAATTCTGAATAACTTCCAAATGCAATTTGAGCTCTTGTTAAACTTGTTAGTGACTCTTCTAAGTGCTGCTGTGGAAAAACTTTCCAAAGAAACCGATACAGTTTTTCACCTTTAGAAATATATGCAACACTCCTATGCGTTGGGATTGTGATCAATGGGAAAACTTTTCACTGAGGAAGTAACTTTATCCCCAGGGACACCAAAAGACTTCTCACAGTTTTATCAATCTGATTAAAGCTAAGGGCAAAAACGTTTCATGAAAATTTGCTGTTGAATGTTTGTCATCATTCGTAGGAAACTGTCTGAAAATGAAGTCAATAAATGAGAAGACAAAGCCAAGAGATGGAAGGGAGCAGATTCCAATGACATTTTTTCCCCTTTTTTTTAACATCTGGATCCAACTATTCCTGAGTTTCATTTACCCATATACCTTTAGTTGCATGAACAAATTGTTTCCTTTCTTTCCTAAATCAATTTGCATTGGTTTCTTTCCCTTTTAACTAAAAGTGACCTAACATATTTACCATTATGATAACTCAGTGATTGTTTATTTATTTTGCTTCTAGTGCCTGAATCTTGCTAACTCATTGTGGAACTCATGTTCAAGTTATTCAGGGGTTATTATAGAATGGGCTGGGAATTTATCTTTCAGAATTGAGCTACACTTCTATCAGGTCCCTCAAAGACACCTATTCCATGTATGAGTCAACTGTTGATCCCTATCCAATAGCTGTGTGCATTACAGCATGGTTATGATACTATCATTGACGGTTTGTACATTTAAAAAGTATCTATTCTTGTTTTGCTTTAAAGACCTGTTGGGACTTCCCTGATGGTCCAGTGGTTAAGACCACATGCTCCCAATGCAGGGGGCACAGGTTTGATCCCTGGTCGGAGACGAAGATCCTGCATGTCACACAGCATGGCCTAGAAACAAACAGAAACAAAAAACAAAAAATAACAGCAACAAAAAAAGGTGACCTGAGGACTGTGGGCATTGTAGGTACTCAGATCCATAGATCCAACTTTAGACTTCTATAGAACATTGTGCTCCATCTTTTCTTGGCATAACAATTAAAGAGTGGACAAAACTGTCTCACTTGTTTGGTACAACAGGAGAGATTCCACAAAGTTTCATGTAATTTGAATCCTATTTTAAATATGCTAGAGACTTTATACTGACTTATGTCCTACTGTGAATCCTTTAAAAATGGAATAATTAGTTTCTAAATTTAGCCTTTATACAAACCCAGATTTTTAAACATTGGGATTGCCTCAAGTAAGGTCCTCTGCAGAAAGGAACATGTCTTCTTTCATTTGGGTTCTTCTTAGCTTTGAAAGTTGCTAAATGTCGTTTTTCAGATCTATGCCAGCTTACTCCATTTTCCTATGTAGTGAGTAATCAGACCTTTTTGCCCACACCGTAAAAGTGATCTCACTTTCTACAGCCAGAAACGGTTTGGACTGCACCTCACAGTAGGTGTTTATTGATTGAGAATATGTATGAAGAACTCTCCCCTCACAACTTTTTCCAAATACACAAATTAGCGTGAATGTTGGAACACTTCCAAATTATTTTTGTACCACAACTGCATCTTCATTGATTTTGAAAAATAGCAGTTCATTTATGCGGAAAACAGTTGGGTTTTTTTTTTTTTGTATTGATATCTATTCCCATATATCTTAGAAACATTTTTTAGCTCCCAGGTATTTGTTCACCCCAGGTTGGGAGCTCCTAACTTTAAATCACGGGAGAGAACCTGACCAGTTTACCTCCATTTTAAAAATAATACCCAACATGAGTTCAGCCTCAAAGTCCCTTTACAACCTGTCCCTAGCCTTATATTTTTCATTAATTTTGCATTTATATGTGATGCATTTTATGTGTTGGTTTCTTTGTCATCTTTAGGAATTAAGTTCACTCCCTCTGGCAGCTTTACTTCCCCCCAAGCAGTTAATTGCTCATTTCTCTATGCTGCATAGCACATAGTGGGAATTCCATGGCTTTGCACATGTGCACTATAATTAGCTGTGTGAGATACACCAGTGTTATCTGGGGAGGATTCAACTCACTCTCCAGCACAGTGGTTCTCAAACTAGAGCTTCCTTAGAGTTGGGATCAGCAAAAACTTTCTAAAGGGTACAAGGGAATGAATACTGTTTAGCGAATCAAGTTTCACGTTCTCAACTTTCATACATTACCTTTCCTAAAATTGATTGTTCTCTGAACTCAGTTATAGTTATGCTATTTCTTTATCACAGTCCCTTTTGTCATTGCTCTTCCCACTCACACTTAACAAAATATAGACAAACCTTTAACCCTGTCTTACTACTGAACATTACCCTGAGCTAAGCAAGGTATAATTTGAAATGCTATTGTTGGTCAAATATTCCTTTACTCAGTGCTTCATATCTTATATTCCCATCTCTCTTATTGCTAGATAAATTGACCCTACTAAAAAGAACTTTGTGTGTCTAATAATTACTTATCAAAGCTTGAAATAGATTAATTCTACTTGAGTAATTGCAATGCAACTTGATCCAGAAGAAAATTTTGAGAACTATTTTGCACACAAGTATGCTTAAAGCAAAGAATTTTGATACAATGATAAATAGGAGATTTTCAAGTATAAACTATTAATTTAGGGTAAAATTCTTTGGGGAAGATGATTGAAAATGTGATTTCAGGAATGAAAAGAAAGGATGGAAATTTTGACTATTAAAGAAGGGCTTGTTTATATAGTTTCATAAATGGAAGATCATGGATATCAAATCACTACTATATTAAGTTTCATCGGATAGATATGGAAATGTTTTCATTTAAAGTAACAATAGTTAAAATACAAAAATCATATCTTTGCAACTATTTACAACTTATGATGTGGGATATTATATCTCAATTTAAAAATGTGTGAGGATTTATATCTCTTCTCAAAATACTTCTAGGAGATAAAAAGTCCTCTGCACTTAAAATGAGTCCTAGAGTATTGTTGAATGTGCCTGAATTATTTTAGGGATTAATTAGGGATCTTGTTAAAAGGCAGACTCTAATTCCTTATATCTGGAGATGGGGCAGGTTGGAATTTTGCAATTCGAATGAGCTGCTAAAAAATGGTCATGCTGGTTGTTGTCCTTAGACTATACCTGAAGTAGGATGGCTCTAGAGCAGTACAAACTGCAGGTCACTTCCCATTATTGCGTAGTAAATCTATTTCATAGCTGTTGAGCATTTTTTAATGAAAGAAGACTGAAGGTATAAAGGAGAACAACAACAAAAAAAAAAAACAAGAAAAAAAGATAAAATGCCAAGGGGGCACAAAGGTATTATTTCATGGATTTTTGTTTCTGTTCTATGGGTATTTGTATTTAAGTCTCAATGTAAAATGTATTTCTTACTGTGGATCATGGTCAAAAAGTTTAAAAGCCCCAGTGAAAGAGGAAAGAGTTTCACTTAGTTATTTTTCCTGATGTCTACCATAGTACTTAGTAGATAGTAGAATGATAACTAACTGTGTTGAGTGAATAAATGTACAAACAAATACATGATGTCACCCATACAACTAAAACCACATGTGACTTTAAAATTGGTAACCCTAGATTTTTGAGCATTTGTTTGATCAAATCTAAGTCATAGAGAGGGAGCAGGTTGTGATTCTTCCATGCTGGTGAGGGTACCTTATAGAAAATGTTATAATGTCAGAGAAGAGAAGGTACATTTCTTCTTCCTAAAGAGTGTTTAATCTCACTAGTATAAAAAGTAAATACCTATGAACACTGATCAAAATAAATTACACAGCCCTGATCTTTTAGTGAGCATTGGTGATCATCCAGCTTTTTGTCTCCCCTATTCTATGAGATAGTATTCTAAACCCTGGATGGTTTGTGGGTAGCAAGATCATAGAGATATTTATATATTTATTTTTAAGGTGAGATTTCTTCTCTTCATGTTTTGTTTTCTGCTAAAGTAATCTGATTGTCCTATTTACTGGATTCTTTCTCATTGGTTACTATGTACCAGACAGATAATAAACAACTTATCTTGCAGGGGCTTGGGGATAATTCTGCCTGCAGGTAGGAGGCAAAATCATATGAACTCTAGAGCTCCTTTCCCGAAATATGTTTCCAGTTAATACATTTTTTTTCAGAATTTAAAAATTACTTTCTCTGCCAAAGCGCCTCAAGGTGTGAACACAATAAATAGAGACACAGTAAATTTAAATATTTTTAGATGGTTTGTAGCAGCATTAAATACAGAGAAATAAAAGCAACTGAAAAAACAGAGGATTTCAGCATTCTCTAAGCCCACCTGGAACATGCTGATCTCACAAAAGCAAAATGGTTCCATTTTTGCATTGGGATTTCCAGGAGGTAAGCTCTCTGGAAAATCTAAATGATCAGGCCTCTTTGGAAGTGAATTCCAAAATGAGATTTGTGGCAGATAATTTAGGCAGTTGTTGAGGTTGCAAAGCTGCAAGTTTGCATTGTTAGATAAAGATGTAGTATTTCTTCCCTTTAACCCACCAAATGACTGTGTGTATATCATGTAACTTCTGAGATTCCATCTTTCTAACTCTAATGAGAATGATGTTGTTTATCCAATACTCATTTCATGGAAATGTGTAAACTAGTATCTGGAAAATATTTTAGATGCATTATATATGAGTTCTGTAAAAATAAAGTTAGATGGGGTGGGAGGTGGAACAATGTCCCCTGCAAGATGTCCATATACTCATCCCTGGGACCTGTGACTAGGTCAACTTTTGTGGCAAAAGTGACTATGCACCTGAGATTTAGTTAAGGAACTGGAGATGGTAAGATTATCCTTAATTATCTGGATGTGTGTGATATAATTACAAAGTTCCTTATAAGTGATAGAGGGAGTCAGGATCCTCTGAGTGATTCCCCATAATCAACCCTCCATTGTTGCCTTTGAAGATGGGGAAGAAACCACAAGCCAAGGAATGTGGACATCTTCTAGAAACTGGAAAATGCAAGGACTGGATTCTCCCCTAGAGCCTCCAGAAGACATGATGCCTATATACCCCTTGATTTTAGCTGAATGAGACTCTGACTTCCAGAGCCGTAAGATAATACATTTGTACTATTTAAGCCACTGTTTGTTTTATTTTTCTACAGGAGCAATAGGAAACTAATATAGGTGGTAAAACAAACATAAAACAAATATATGTGGTAAAACAAATGTAGGTATAAAAGAAAACAACCTGTTTGGGATGTAAATATAAATATGGAGTACACATTATCTAACGTATTGGTTAGAGTATGGTTCTAATGAGGATAAGGTCTGGTTTTATTCTCTTTATAAGCAAGGTTTGCTAATGGAGGAAAAATAAAGTATACACACACACAAAAGGTAAGTCATGGTTACAGGTATAATCCTGGCCACATATGTCAAAAATGCATCCTAAAGCTTATATGTAATAGAGAAAAGAAGACTGAATATTTTAACTTAACTAAATTACTAAGATTATGTTTATAAATAAAGACAACTTTATGTCTTTAAGAACCTCTCAATGTAAATATGCATAGAAATAGGACTAAAAGTTTTGAAATATATTTTCACATAATTAATAACATTTGATTAATTCATATTTTTGACAGGTATAACTATGTGCATTTATAGAAGAGGAAATTGAGGCTTAGAGAAGTGAAGGAACTTGGTAAAAATCATAAAGCTATTTAAGGGGAAAGCCAGGATTCTATGACCCAGTTATTTCAACTCTCAATTCCATCTTTCAGCTCTATGCTTCTTTCAGAGCCAAGGTCTATATCAGAAATGATCCAAAATACAGGCCAGTATGCTAATTTACAAATGGGTCTCTTAGCCCTGTCAAAGGTGGGAAGGTATATTTAAGTACTTTTGAAACAATTTTAATTACTGATATAACTCCGAAGTGAGTAAAATTGTTATTAGTTTTGTTGGCTGTCTTTTCTTTGCAAACCATGAAGATTAAATTCTCAGACCAGGGCAGCTATCTGTGATGGCTACTATTGTTGTCTTAACTATGCTTTTCACAAAAGCAGATTGACCGATTCTAGGTTTATATTATCAAGTGTCATCCTGCAGTATATATTGAATTTAAATTAGTTTTGAAGAAAAAAAATTGTGTGTGGGTTTGCATGTTCTGTGTGTGTGAATATTTTTGTGTGTCAGCATGTATATTTGCCAGTATATGAGAGTGTATGTATATGTATTTATGGAATTTGGACCAGGTGGACCAGTTAAACCAGATATCTGAGAATTCACTGGTTTTATTTATGATCTTGTAAATAACTAAAATATTTCTTGGGAATTTGGATCAGATGATTTTTAGTGGTTCAGTAAGTATGTTACAGCACTATTCCTTACATATCACTTCACACTTTCTTTCCTTTTTGGTTTTATTTTGAAATGATTTCTCATTTATATGTATGTTGCAAAAATAATTCAAAGAATCCCTGTATACCTTTCACTCAGATTCTCTAGGCATTAATATTCTACTCTTCTTGCTTTATGATTTATTTTCTCAACACGCATACACATGTATGTAGATACCTATAAATACATGTACATACATATTTATATACCTATATATATAACATATATTTAGGTATATACACACATATATTATGCACAAATAAAATATACATGTATTTACACACATATTTACACATACATATACAAATATATATTTTTGAAGTATTCCAGAGTAAGTTCCAGATATGGTTGCCTTTTACCTCAAAATACTTCTATTTCCTAAAAATAGCAACATCTCCTTACAAAACTATGGTACAGTTATCAAAATCAGCAAATTCATATTGATATAACCCTATTATCTGATTTATAGATCTTGTTCAAATTTCACCAAATGCCCCACTAATGCAAGGTACTTTTTTAGTCCAAAATTCAGTCCAGGACCACACATTGCATTTAGTTTTCATGCCTTTTGTTGGATGACAGAGATATTCAATAAGATCCTCTGAACTGAGAAGGAACTTTGAGACAGAGAAATGAAACAGGCAAATCCATATAGTGTAATTATGAAGTTTATTGTGGGTACTTACATACAGGCAGGATCATGTGGAAGATGATCTGTAGGAGCTTACAGCTGCACTCTACACCACTGAAAAAGGTACAGGGATTTAAAGGGACCAAAGCTAAAAATGGAATCTGATTGGCAAGTGAGAAGTATGTCTGTAATGACAGGAACCTGGGTGGGGTGGGGAGTCACATGACCATTAACCATCTGTGTCAGCAAAAGACATTCTTCCACTTTTCATATCAGATGAAGGAAGGATAAAATTTGATAGGGAACTTACCTGGCTTGGATGCTTTCATTATGAGTAGGCTCAGTCACACAGAAAGGGGAGGGAGCAGGACCTAAAATGGAGCTGACAAAATGGGGTTCAGCCACACATCTTTTCATCTTCTCCAATCAAAGATATATATTAGACTTAAATTTTCCTTCATGATTTTGAGATTTTGATGAGTCCTGGACAGTTGCTTTGTAGAATATGCCTTAGCTTTGGTTGTCTGATGTTTCCTCATGATTAGACTCATGTTACACATTTTGGGCAGGGATAAAACAGAAGTGATGTCTGTTCCTCTCAATGCTTAATATCTGAAGGTACATGATACTGATTTTTCCAATTAATAGTGATGTTAACTATAATAATTTGGTCAGAGAAGATATCTGCAAGAGTCTTTCATAAACATTTTTATTCTTTTGTAATTAATAGACATCCTGCAGATAATTACCTTGAGACTGTTTATGCAGCCTATTTCTTATATTTTACCCATAATTTAGTATCTACTGATGCTTATTGCCTGAAACAATTATTTCTGTGGTGGTTGCCTTGCTTTTTACCTTGTAAGTTACTTGTTATTTTGACCTAAAAGCCTTGATTTTTTTCCCCCTTAACCTTTGAGTTCTACTTGTTTCACTAGGAAATATCTTGCATTAGATTTTTTTCCATCAGATTTCTCCAAGGATTCTATTGACACTTCCAATCTGTAGATTCAGAATTTTATTGCCTCAGTGTTTTCTCAGATTATAGTTTTAGATATTAATTTTGTTCCAGTGTTTTGCTTAGCATCTTCAGGACCTCCAATTATACTTATGTTATTCCTTCTTTGCCTGTCTTCCATTTCTATCACTTTCTCTCTGACACTTCTAACTTATTTATCTTATTTTTATTTTCTTGGTTATTTTCCTGCCACTCTTCAAAGTCTCATGAAATTTTCACCTTGTTATTTATTCTTTATATCTGAGATAATTTTGTTTTTTTTCTTCTATTTTGAATTCAATACACTCTACTCTCTTTCTGGGTTTTCTTTTTGTCCATTTCTGTCTTTAATATTTGAATTTCTGATGCAAGTGTTTTGGTTTGTTTGTTTTAATCTCCAAATGCTTGTTTGAGTGCATTTAACTTAGTTTGCAGTGTTGTGTTAAATTTTTTTCTGCTTCATGTTTTGTGTGTGTATGGAAGGGGTGAAGGGCTGAGAGAAGCTGTTTCAAGAGCTGAGGTGTGTTGATTTTTATTTTCAAATTAAATTTTTTTCTTTTAGAAGGAATTATCAGTAGACATAAATAATTTTCTCCTAATAATTTTATGAAGGTGGGGGTGGCTGAAAAAGTTCCTAGTTCATGGTGCTCTCTGCAAGCAGTGGGGAGAAGCACAACCCCTTAATTAAGGTTTTATTTTTGTGGTGGCAGAGAGGTTTTTTAGGTCTTACAATGTGTTCTTTGTTCTCCTAAGACCATCAAGATTTTTCTGCCATTAAATTTACAAAAGAGATCTTCTTTATTAATTTTTATTAGAGTATAGTTGCTTTACAATGTTGTGTTAGTTTCTGCTATACAGTGAAGTGAATCAGTTATACGTATACATATATCCTCTCTTTTTTTAGATTTCCTTCCTATTTAGGTCACCACAGAGCATTGAGTTCCCTGTGCTGTACAGTAGGTTCTCATTAGTTATCTATTTTATACATAGTAATGTATATATATCAATCCAAATCTCCCAGTTAATCCCACCAGCCTTCCCCCTTTGTATCCATAAGTTGGTTCTCTACATCTGCTTTGCAAATAAGTTCATATTCCTTCCTTTTCTTTTTTTGCCTTTAAAAGATATATCATTTGAAAGCTGTTACTTAAATCACACATATCTAAAACTTTAGCTGTGGATTCAGTGTTCTGAACTATTAGAAACATCTTTTAGTATTCTCACATTTACTGTGAACTTTCTTCTTCTGGCACAAGTTTTAGAGTCACTTTAGGCCTGCCACTAGCTCCCAACTTCTCCTTTCTATGAACAGTGGGGATTTTTGTTTGTTTGTTTGTTTTTGTTTTTATCAGACTATTTTTGCTTGTAGCAAAGTTTTGTGGTAGCACCACAAGTAATTGCTCACTGGAATTTGTTTTCTTTGTTTTTCCTTTTTCATTTACAGTTGATTTTAGATATGAACATTGTGCTTTATAATTTATGTGGCTTTTCCTCTTGTTGTTTTGTATTAATTTTTGGAGGATGTACAGAGAATTATACAGTTAGGAAGCTGCCATTGTTTTTGGCTTCTCAGTTTTCTCCATCTCACTTTTAATCCTCACCTATAACTAACCACTGTACATTAATTTATCATATTCTTTTTTCTTTTAAAAATTATTAGTGCCTATGTGCATATGTCAATATTGGTAACATTGTTTATATATTTAAAAGATGTTTAATTTTAATTTATATTGACAGGCTAGAGCTGTTTAAGCTCTTTAGTAAAATGTTATATTCATGCAGTTTGGGGGAATTGATCTAATTCTTCTTCTGAATTTCCCCATAATCTGGCCTTAGTTGCTAAGGGAACTCTCTTTGCAAAGGAAGACTAATCTTTTCTTCTTGTTCTCTACTGAAAGTTCAGGAAACCTCAGAAGATATTTATTGACAATATCACAAATATCAAGGGGCAACACCTTCTCCATGTGCAAACGTTTTTTAAGCTATCCATGGCCTTATTGTGCCACCTTGGTCTTGAGGGGTCAATTATTAGTTTTACATTTTTTTGTAAGTTACTTACTTTTTTAGTAAGTTGTATTATGGAAACAAACAAACAACAAACAACAATCAGAGTGTGGGCAAAAGCAGCTTTGATGTTTAAGTCTTAAAAGAACACTGGGGTCCCCAAAATGTTCATGATTAAGAGGCAGGAATTGAAGGTTGTAGAATTTTCAAAGAGGGCATGCTTTACAAAACCCAGTGTAGACAGGCTAGAAGGGCAAAAAAAAAAAAGGGGCTTTCCTGGTGGCGCAGTGGTTGAGAGTCCGCCTGCCAATGCAGGGGACGCGGGTTCGTGCCCCAGTCCAGGAGGATCCCACGTGTCGTGGAGCGGCTGGGCCCATGAGCCATGGCCGCTGGGCCTGTGCATCCGGAGCCTGTGCTCTGCGGCGGGAGAGGCCACAGCGGTGAGAGGCCCATGTACCGCAAAAAAAAAAAAAAAAAAAAAAAAAAAAGGCAGGCTTTCCAAGAGATCAGCAGGGCCAGGGGCTCTAGTGAACAATGAACATTGGACAAGGAAATTACAGAATCCAAAGAGAAATGCAGAATCCAATCAACGAACTTCCTCTGCCCCCTGGGCATGAAAATTCTTTGTTTCTAGAATCTAAGGATTTCAGAATGTACCTAATAAACAGTGTGTACTACACTTCTTATTCTTCCCTTTCCTAAATAGGAGGATCTAATATGATTATTCTGTCCAGGTCCCTTGTATATTGACTGTGTATGTGAAAAAATGGATAATTTGGCCTTTTAGTTTACAGGTTGATAGTCTAGGAGGAGACACATCCAGATCCAATGGAGAAGCCCATATATTACCTGGATTTTGTAATAGATGTAAAAAATGGATGATATTTTGGATTATATCTCTTGAGTGTGTGTCATATATGTGATAGAAGAAAGGAAAGGAATTTTCAAAGACCAGATAAAAAACCATGAGTGTTCACAAATATCCATGTACTCTTTTATCTTTCCCCAACCCCCTTGTATTTGGATTTGCCATTTGGTTTGCTCTGGCAAACCAATAAGGGGTCAATAAGGGGTGGATCCTTATTGACCAAGCCAATAATCACATTCCATTCCCATGGCCTTAGTCTTTTGTTCAAGGTTGGCATGTGGTCTTGTTTAGAATGCTGGATAGAGGGTCTGTCTCTCTTCAGGATGATAAATTATGAGCCCATGAGCCCTGAAATTGCTGCAACCATCTTGTCACCATGAAGGAAGCCAAAATTGGAATGAAGTGCCACAGTGGGAGCCAGTAAGAGAATAAATGAAATTAGATTGGCATCACTGAGTCACTGAATGAGACAAACCCTGACAACTGTTCTACCTGTGTTCTTCAAGATACACAAGCCAATACAGCATTTTTATTGTTTAAGCCAGCTGAGTGGAATTTCCTTTTGCTTGCAACTGAATAACTAATAAGTAAATGGGGACTACCACCAGCCTTAATGATGAGAAAATCAAGGAACAGAAGGCTGAACTGAATTGTCTAACATCGCAAAGGTGATAATTAATTATACCAGGAGTGGAACCCCAAATTGTCAACTCAAAAGCCTGTTCTTTTAATTGTTTTCCATTCTGCCATTCTCACAATCTGCCATTGTGAGTGTTAGAAGGAAAACAAAACCAGAAAACAGGATTTCTGTCTCCCAAGATACTATTCTTTCTGGAACTCTTACAACTATTTTCAGTGAGACAAATTAGAAAATTGATTCTTCTTTTCAAGCCCTCATCATCATGGAGTGGCCTCTATTATCCGTGAAGGAGTGCAGCCATAATAACAAGGCCCAGTGATTATTGGATTTGAGTTCACCACCCTTGCTCAAGAGGAACTATAGAAAAGAGAGCATGCTGTGGAATCAGTAAATGCCATAGCTAAAAACAGCCCTCAGCTGTGTCTGCTGAACATCTGGGCCATGTTTTTGCTGGGTGGGGGGAGGGTATGTGGCTACATTAGTAACTGCATTTCATAAAAATTAACAGCTCAAATCTTCAGGTCAGCATGTTTAACAAAAACAAATTGTTTATTTCTAGAACGTGGAACAGATGTGAATGAGTGAAAAATATGTGTGTCTGTGGGTGTCTGTGGGTGTTTGGTATGAAAATGATAAAAGAGGTGTGTTTTCCTATAGGCATGTGGTCATAAGATTAGCAGAGGCTTTTGCTGGTGGCTGGGAAACACAGAAACTGAAATGGGGTGCTGCTGGGGGAGGGGAGTTGGGGACAGGTAGCCTGGAGGTGAAAAAAAGGTAAAATGAACAAAGCACACACCTAGTCTAAACATGGAGGTTTTAGAGGCCCAGGATTTACAAGTTTCATATGCCAAAGGAGTCCAAAATTTAACAGATATTTTTGCTGTTGAAAGACATAGATTCTCTATTTTTAAATGTAATTATAAGTGAAAGTCCATCCTTCAGAATTGAAAACATATTCCCAACCGTTGCCCTTACAATGTTAATAATATCCCCTCTTTAACCTTCCGTATTCCCCATCCTTTAAAAATGCTTAATAGTGCCATAGAAAGAAAAGAGCAAGTGAAAACACTTCAGAGGCTGCATATTTCTAAAATAATACATCAGCAAAATACCCGAATCATAACATGTCAGACCTGGAGAGACCTCCAAGGTTCCTATAGTGCAATGAAGTTGCTTCGAGTCATTTACTGTTTCTACTTCAGATGGGACACAACTGAGTCACTCAAAAAAAGCACTCTGCCCACAGCATAAGCCACTGGAGAGCTTGCTCCACTTTTAATAATCATACCCACAAACACACATACGCACACACAAACACACACACTTCACTAAAAACATTCTTATCCTTGTTTCATTCAGTCAGGAATTTTTTTTTTTTTTTAGTATTAATGAGATTAGCTGCCAGATTTCTTTACTCTTTTCTAGTTACTTTATTATCACATGACTCTAAGGCCTCCTCAAGAATCAGGATTGTGTTCTCAGCTCTGAGGCTGGAGGGGGCCTGGGCTGTGTCTTATTAACCTATGATAGCCGAGAGTGCATTAGTATCTTCTCTCTGTCCCTGACAATTCTCAGGAGAATTAAAGAGAGTCTATCAACTGCCTGAATAAGTCTTCATGAACTCAGGTTTGACAGGAAAGAAAACCAGAGAAGAGAGAGGAGGGGCAGACGGATGGAACCCCAGGGCACAAGAGCACACTTATTTACCGAGTTGCCACCATTACAAGGGGAAGAGGTTAATCTGTCTGGGCAAGGTGGGTCAGGCCCTTTCCACAGAGAATAGCATCATATAGAAGTTTTCCTAAGGTTGCTCTAGGATAGGTGCTTTAAGTGACTCCTAAGAGTGTCAGAGAGCCTGGACGTTAATCTGAATGGAGAGCTCTTCCTGTCATACTGTTGTCAGGATAGACCATCTGTCCACAAACCTTGCCCTGGGCCAAATCCAACTGGTGACTTATTTTTGTGCTAAGATTGGCTATTTCATTTTTAAATATTTGAAAAGAATCAGAAAAGTAATATTTCATGACATATGAGAATTAGGTGAAATTCAGATTTCAGTGTCCATTTATTAGTATCCAGTCATGCCCGTTCATTTATGGGCAGCTGCTTCCATGCTGGTGATAGAGAACCACAAAGGCTAAAATATTTACTTTTTGTCCCTTTACAGACAGCACCTGATGACCCATTGGCAGAGACCATACAAGATCATCTAGGAGGAAGTTACATAGTAAGTGAGATGTTCATAAAGCTTTGAAAGTCTGATGAAGTTCTCTCCAGAATTTATTTAAAGAGAATGAGAGGATGATTTAACATTTCTCTTTGAAGAGGATGAAAATCTTTTAGTATCAAACAACACCAAGTTGGGAGACTCCCCTCAACTATTTATTCAGTCATTCACTCCATTCCACACCTTTATTAAGCCCCTCCTGAAATGGAGCAGGACCCTATGGTCCTTCCTCCCCACTCCATGTCCTCCACCTGCCTTTTGTCTGCGGAAAAATGTTAGCCAAAGAATAAGTTTAATCAGAGAAATGAGAAAATACAGAAGCAAAGGAAAACAGTCAAACAGGACAAAACAATAATAGTTTAGTCATTAAGCAAAGTCAAGGATCTTTAGTTCCTCCTCAAGGGCTATAGATAAGATTTTGAGCCGTATCCTGTGAGCTGTGTTATAGATACTGAAACCCCTACCAGGTGGAAGAAGTTAACTACATGATGACCAGGCTGTAGCCATGACATAAGCTGCCACAATTCCAAGAATTTGCCTCAAAGAAATGGAAACAAACCAACCCTGGAACTGAAGAGTAATTGTACTTAAAACAATCAAGATGACGCTGATCAGACCACCGATGACCAATTTCAAGATGACTGTCGGAGCTGTTTCTGCATGTAGCCCCCTCCCTCCATCTATAAAAGCTCTTGTTCCCATGCATCAGTGGGGAAGAGTCAGCCTGTGGACAGGCGTCGCCCCCTGCACCCCCATTGCTGGCAGCCAAAATAAAGCCAACTTGCCTTTCCACCAACCTTGCCTCTTTATTGGCTTTTGAGCAGCGAAGAGCCAGACCCCACTATTGGTTACACTCCTGCATAAAAAAGGTAATATCTTAGGTGATGGGGTTGTAGTGGGGCTTAAGGCAGAAATGGCTCTGCTCTTGTTAAAGGTATGATTTCTTGGATCTCAAACAGACTTCTTTCCAAATAGTTATTTTCCCCTCAAGTTATATATAAATATCTCTTTGATTCAAGCATACACACTCTTTCTCTCTCAGTTTTAAAATAAAGTATGATATCTGCCACACAAATACTTCTCTCTTGTATATTCAAACACACAGACAGACACACACACACACACAAAACAAAAATCAAACAAAAAAATCTTCCCTTACCAGTTTCCCATAAAATGGGTCTTTAGTTTTCTCTGCCTTGCCCAATGTAAAGATCTTAACTAACCTCTATATAAACCTCTTTTGTGTAGAAGGACTTTTACATGGACAAATTCATTTTTATCCTTTGTGTTGTACTAAGCACATTACATTACTATGTACTGCCTTACTATGTATTATACTGTGTACTTATTTACTATTAATACTTGTAATTTACAGATGAATAATCAAGGCTTTGGGACCTCTGCTAGTAAGTGACCAAAATGGGGCGCCAAACCAGGTCCTCTAATTCCAAGCCTAATACTTCTTTTTCTTGGCATTTGGGAAATTAGTTATTTTCTATTTGAGCTCACTTATCCTGGTTAAGAATGGAAGAAACAAGAGGGACAAAGTGCTAAGAAATGGATTCTTGAGGACTGTTACCTGGCTGATGACAAGAAAAATTATAAATTTTCTGAGTTACTGGTTCCACCCGGGATAAACTAATAATCACTTTCACCAAAGGGAGAGACATGATGTGTTATAATAAGAAGTGAACTCAATTCAGCCGCAGAACACCTGGGTTCTAGCTCTGCTCTGCCAGAATGAGCTATGTGTCCTTCAGGCTTTGGGTCAGTCACTTCAAATTTCTGAGCCCTAGTTTTGTTTGTTTGTTTGTTTTGTTCTGTAAAAGCAAAGTGTAGAATTACTTACACTTATAAGTTCTTTCCAGATTTAATACTTGTAGGTTCCATAAATTTTTATTGGTATTTTTGAATCAGTGTTAAGTGTTATAAAGATATCAATTTTGTCCACAAATTGTATTTAGGTAATGGTAATTATTTTTAGACTAATATTACATATAAAGTGCATTTAAAAAAAGAAATACTACTTTGTAGTAAGAGGAATACGTTTTTCTTCGACCTGATCTAGTTCTTTCTCTAATTTCAGGAAAGTGAGTGAAAATGCAGTAAAACCCAGTCACTTCAGTTCCTACTTACCCCTGTTAATGGTCCCAAAGAGACCTCAGCCTACAGTGATCTAGAGACAGGCTGGGACCTGGGACCTGGGACTCTTTGCTGCAGTGCTTGCACCTGGACAAATGTCTGCTCTAGCAACAAAACACAAAGAAACTATAAGGGACTAAAAATAACTGCCTGCATGAGCAGTTGGGACAAATTCTGCATAACAAGACACAAAAAAACCCCAAAAAGCCCAACTGTCACTTCTGAAGAGCTGGGAGAAAAACAGGGTACTGAACATGCCTCCTGCACTCAACACCACCAAAGGGGTGGCCAAATCATCTAAGCCGCCCCTCCAGCCTGACCCCCTGGGCACCCCTCTACCTTCACTGTATATAAGGAAGCAGCTCACGCCCCTGCCCCCAAAGGAGTGAGCAAGGGAAACTGTTACTTGTTTTTCTCCCCCCTGCTGCAGCAAGGGCCCCAATCAAGCCTTGCCTGAACTTCTTGTCTGGCCTCTTACAACCTCTATTGATTAAGGAAGGCCAAGAACCCTGATCAATATCCATCTCACCCTCCTCTGACCCCATAGAGCCAACCAAGGTTCTGATTTGGGCTTGAGCACAGTCTACCTCATGGCATTTTATTTTTATTGTAAACTGTTATTCTGTTATTTAACTGTTAGTCAGCTGCATGTATGTTTGCTTCTTGCCTCCCCAGTGAGACCCTGAATCCCTCGTGTAGGGAGGTGAACCGTGTCTTGCACCTGGAATCTCCAGAGAACTGATCATAATGTTCTGCATGTGCAGAGCTAGTGCTCTGTAGGCAGAGACTCCACTAAACCTCCTACCATTTATTAATATCCAGCCAGCAAGTTGAGTGGACAGGAATTAGCTAATCCCAGTGTGAAAATCATAGGAATACACATGTTTAATATGCTTACCCTCAACACTAAAACATTGTTGATATTGATATAATACACATATTACTTTATCTCTGGAAATGTGTATATCTTTGTTGGGACCCTCAATAGGAGGTGAATAAATGTTGACCAGATTATTCTTTTTTTCTAACACTTTTACTTTTGACCAAAACTTATCTTTCTGAGAATTACAACTTTTTACTTTTCCTTGAACAATATAACCAAAAAAGAACAGTGTTAGAGGATCCACTGCATGGTTCTCTAAGCTTGTTACTTTATTTTTGACTCCCATTAACATGTGTATATCAATTCATTCATGTCATGTTTTAGCCCCTGGATTTTGGACAGCGTCTTGACACAGAGATACCTGGCAGCAGTTCTTGTAAGCAAAGAATTATTTGGTTTAGAAATTGCTGACTTTTAAATTATTAACACAAGAGCACACCAAGAAAAAGAAGGGTCTCCTTAACAAAATGATAGAATCACAGACTCTTCTCTTGAAGTTTCACCATTCAATGTGAAGGATTGTTTGATATTGCTAAAGTTGAAAAACACCCTTTATTTTTTTCTTAAAGAAAAGCCTCTGTTTCTCAGTTTGATATTTTTCATGAATAATTGGAGACTGGGGAAATTGAAAAGGATTTTTGTCTCTGGCTGAACTGAAGTGGTAAACATTCTTGGAAATCAAAACCTGCAAAACAGCAAGTACTTTTTTTTTTTCTCAACTGTTTAAACATAACCTGGATATTGGGACACAGCACACAAAACAGAAACAAAACCCCACAATAACAATGAGATATCTGTATCATACTTTATAAAGCCACTAGGAAAATATTTATCCAGGTCTCTATGGTCTATTTACAATGCAATATCTATTATCCCAGAGTGTGTTTCCTGCCTAGTCCAAGGACAATCTCTGCAGCTCACCTAAATAGGTATTCAGTCTTATCAAAGCTTACAAATACAGGCATTGTGTCTTGTCATTAACAACAGTTCAGTGTTTGCCATGTGAACTGATTCATGCTATCTGCCCAGTCTCTGTGGGTCAGCTTAATAAGTGATAACAATAACAACAATAAAAATAATAACAGCAGCTACCATTTAAAGAATACCAATTTGCCAGGCATACTAAGTACTACATGACTTATGGCTGAGTTTATGTTTACAACACACTTCCAAAATAGGCATCATTAGTCCCATCACACAAATGAAGAATTTGAAATGAAGTAATTTCTCCCAAGACAGACATTAATTGTGAATACAGCTAGAATGAAAACTCAGGTCAGTTTGGCTCCAAAGGAGTTGCTAAATCCTATTCTTAGGAAGCTTTAACATCTACATGAGACAGTTGGATACACTTAGAAGGAGGAAAATTTTTTAAAAAACAAACACTGTTTCTAAATACTGAATGAATGACCTCAACAACGTTCAGGGAAGGGATTAAGAGTAAGGGCAATCCAGGGGGGCTCAGTGGAAGAGGTTGTGGGAATGGGAGGTGGGACTAATAAATGCCCTTATTCATTAGGTCAGCAGAAAATTTAATATTTGGAAGTGAGAGAGGTGGTAGGGATGAGTGCAGTTGAAGAAATTCCCATGATTTTATCCATTCCTCTGACTGACAGAGACAAATCTTTCCCAGTTATACCTGCCCTTGCAGCTAACTTCCAACCAGAAAAGAACATCAAGGTGAAACTATCTCTTTAACGAAATGCTCATTCTCTAGCTCATCCTAAATGCTTTAACCTGAAGCAAGCAGAGAATAAAATGCAATTACTTGGTGTAACTACGATCATTCTTCCATTGGAGGCGTGATGGCCAACGAAGAGGGAAATAGGATGGAAAAACTATGAAAGGAGACAAAGGGACTCAATGTAGTGTTAGGTACGCTACACATGGTGCTGACCTGGGGTCTTGGCTGGAGAGGATGTGACTGACTGAAATGAGAGGAAATCTAGACAAGCTGATGCTGATGGGAGCAGAAGTAGAAGCCTTCAGGCAGCAGGTAAATGGCCGGGTTGGCAGATGTAGTCCAAGACCAAGATGCTGTATTGAGTTTATAACTTCAGAAGTTCATAGCAGTTGTAACAAGTATGTCTGACACCGAACAGGCTCATTTCAGGAATTTTGCACCAAGAAACAAGATGAAGGAAGGCAGAAAAATCTTCAGTCTCAAAGGAAACAGCTGCCAGAAGAAAGGTAGGCAGCAGACCTCTCCCAGTCACTTGGGGTGCAGTTTTTTGGCTTAACCTAGTCACAGAAGACAAGTACATGGAAGAAGGGGGGGCGATAAAAATATCCTGAATACTCAAGAGACCCAGCTAACAAAGGGGTGAGATCAGCAGAAGGAAATAGACTTTGGAAGCCTGGGAAAATGGCAGATTTCAAACAAGTGTGCTTTGGGGCTAGTTTGAGTCTGGCTCTAGTGTGGGGTAGCCTAACATCTCAAAAAAATTTATAAATTCCTGAAAGGCAGGGTTCATACCTTATTGTGTTATTTATTTGTTTGTTATTTAGTATCTCTGAGAACATGGAGACTTGTACAGACTAATACTTAATCAACGATTTTTAATTGGCTGGCTTAATGAACATATGAATAAAAGAGAATATATAGGCAGACACAAAAATGGTAAATAGAAATAATGTATCCTTTAAAGGAGAGAAGAAGAAAAGGCTTCTCATTGGTTTCACTCAGTGCTGCCTGACCCCAGCTAGTTGAAATGCAAATGAAGGGATGAGAGTGTTAGAGAAACTTTTCATCTTTCTGCATGACGCTGAAGGGGAGATAGACTGGCTGCACTGACAGCTCCGATCCATCAGGCAAATGGGTACAGCTGTCACCACACCACGACTGCTCAGCCGTCACTGGTGGAGATGCTGGCAGACCTGGAAATCTGTGCATGATTGCTGAGGGCAGAGGACCTAGTCCTGAGAGAACACAAAGCTACACTTGCACTTGCCCATTGTTCAAGGGAAGGAAGAAGGGAAAAAGAGGAGAGGAATAACCCCAGAATACAAAGCAAAGTAATATGCCCAGTGTCTAACCCAGACAGAGAACAATCCTGGGAGAAAAAACAATTCGTTTTAAAGATACTGGGACTTCCCTGGTGGTCCAGTGGTTAAGACTCTGTGCTTCCACTGCAGGGGGCTCAGGTAAGATCCCTGGTTGGGGAATTAAGATCCCGCAGATAATAACTTACCAAGCTTACTGTCTCTTTCTTACTACGTAGTGTGTTAGGGCAGAGTCCTTCTGAAAAGGAGGCTTGAGTTCAAGCTGTTTGTTCCTCCCCTCTGCCAAAGCAGTCTTCCAGTGTAACAACATCATTAACACTTGAGAACTTGTAAAACATGCAAATTCTGGGGCTGCATCCTGGACCAATTAAGTCAAACTCTGGGATTGGGGCCCAAAGATCTGTATTTTAACAAGCCCTGCAGGTGATGGTTTGAGAACCACTGGTCAAATCTGTGACTGAAGCAATTGTTCCCTTAAATGCCTCTCAGTCTGAACCATTTGAGGAACGCACAGAGTGGATCTAGGGTCAGGACCACTCCCCTGTTTCTTGGAATAAATGATTTGGTAACTCCACTGGACACTGGGGTTAATCCTGACTCTTGCTTCAGAAAGAATTAGTCAGTTCAAGTTACTGTCAAAATATAATGTTCAAAAGTTAGAAACATGGCTCCCATAAATATAAAATTAGTCCATGGCAAAGATTTTATTCAATGCATTAATTGATGTGGAAACTAGTAAGGTGGTAAAGCTGAGCAACTGGATATTAATAGGCAATTAACTATAAAAGAGGAATGTTAGAATAAGATTAGAAACACAACTGTTGAATGCCTTTTGGGGCAATAAAACCAGAACTTTGGAGGTTATTTTTTTTCTATGGAACACAAATCATTTACATCTCTACAGGATACAAATCTGCCACTTAACACAACTTTGCATAGTCTGGGCATTTAATTAACAGTAAATGAACAGTAATAGTAAAGTCAGAACAATGTTACAATAGCCTAAAAAATTAAATACTTCTTGGGTGGGCCTGATGAATAATGTTCCAGAATGACATGGATAAGACAGGCAGACATCCCCATGGCCTTCTTTATAAGTCTCGGAAATTTTTTGTTAACACGACAGCTCTAGTCTTTAGGTTCTAATTCTTAGTGGAGTTAGGTGGACTCCTGGCTCATCAACCTATGAAATCTGCATTTTGTTTGCCTCCTGCTGCACATTCATTCAGTGCTAAGAGTCTGTGGCAGCAGCTGTTCCACTGCAGCACTATGGTCCAGGCCTGATGCAGTCTCCCTGTTTCTCTGTAACCCTCCTGCACCACCATTGTGTGTGGTCATTTTGTTCTCCCAGAAGCCACCTGCAGAGAATATCAGCAAGTGCTGGTTCAAGTTTAGAAAAAAGCAGTTCAGGGGAAACTTCCATGTGCTTAAAGGCCCCTGCATGGGAACTTGATCACTGCTAGAGAATTTTTTCAAGATGCTGATCATGTCTCTGGTAAGCCAGGGGACACTTTTTCTTGGAAGGAGTGAGTTTTAAACATCAGAACTAAAGAGACATAGGGGATGATGATGTGACTCGAATCGTGATGGGGAAGCTGCTGGGTAGCAGCAGCCAAATAAAAGCAACATCTCAAAGAGAGAGGCGGGACACCTGCTGAAGACTTACCTGCATTTCGTTTCTCCTAGCAGAAAAGCTGAGAAACACCCAGACCTGGCTGTCACCTTCAATCTACAACTTTCCTATTGTCGCTGCATTGCAAGGCTTCTTACCTGAGAGCTATGAACTCCCAAAACAATCTGAAGATAAAATCCACGGGGTCCAAGAACTTGGATGGGGACACATTGAATTTTTATTTTCACTAAATTCTAACTGGAATTGAACATTTCTTTCCATTATTAATGAAGGCAACAAACTAGAATAGTATTAGCAGTACTTGTGACTTGTTATGGATATTTTTGCATCACTACTTTGTCTCTCTGTTTGATTTTCTTATTTAAAGGGTTAATAAACACATGTATAACTATATGACTCCTTTAAAAATAGTTTGATAACTATATTTTGATATGAATTGTTTACTTTGGAAGCTTATGTGTTTTATTGTGTGCCTTGAAAAACATTATTCTAAGACAAGATTCATATGCTATGTCAGATTTCTGAAGCGGTTCATGGCACAAAGAAGCTTAATAATCCTTGCCTATTGTAACTTCAAACAAAGGAAAACAAAACAAAAATCGGTTTTGTTTAGTTTGCTGCCTACTTGAGCTTTGCCGGTCTTAGGATGGTATTTTCTTTTTCATCAACTAAAGTTGGAAAACAACACGCCCCTGGTCATTATGTGCTATATTCTTTTTCTTCTGAGTTGATATATACATATCTTCTTTATTTTTGAAACCATTCTTCTTGTTTAAAGGTATAAGGCAATAGTTATGGTTAGGATTCAAGGCAAGAGCCATTCTGAATATTTCAGCAAGTCCTAACACAAACTCAAGCAATGAATATCCATCCATTAATGAGAATCCAGGCAACAAGTCTTTTTGACCTCACTAAATCCTTTCCAGAGCAAGAAGCTTTTATTCTTCTTCAAGCCTCAGGTGGCAGATCAGTGGCAAAATAGTCTTTCTTCCCAATTATATGCTTCCACACTCATTGTCTATTAGGGGAGTAGAGGAGGATGAAAAGGATGTGATTTTAGTTTATGATCAAACTGTTTTTTTTCCCCTTTTTTGATTTGTATTCAGTGTTAGGCAGCCTGCAGAAATTCAGTTTTAGAAAAAAAAAAAAGGGACAAAGACAAGTATTTGTCCTCTTCCTCTTTTCAAATTTGGCTAAGAGATAAAAGCCAGGCAACAAAGGCTTTTGCTCGCAACCACTTTAAGACTTAGGGTCAGAAGCTGAGAAATAAAGTGTTCAGAAGAAAAAGAGCTGAACTCAAATGCCTGCTTTGCTACTCACTGATTGTGTGATCAAAGATGTGTTATTTAATCACTCAGGCTCTTACGTGGTATGAATGTGCTTACTAGGTAAGTAACTTTAAGTGTTATTGCAAATGGAGTGCATGTTCAGATAGACCCCAGGGTTCCATTTGCCCTCTTTAGTTGGCAAGGTAGGAAAGGGTATCTAAGCACCTAAGGGTAGGTGAAGCTGGAGGGAGTGGGACATGGAGAAGAAAGACTGGATCTTGTCTCTGCATCTGGTTTCCTACCATGAAAAGTGTCAACTCTACTGGAGAGAAGTACAACAGGCACAGAAGAGAAGTCTCTGTGAGACACAAGACCCAGGCATCTTAGTGTCCATGTGAAGCAGTAGGAAGGAGAATGGGGCAGGTGTGCCAGGCCTCTATTTCTGCAAGGAAAACATACTGTAGCTCCAGAGTCATCAGGATGGAAGGATGGGAGGAGATTCTGAGGTACCACTTAGGTTTCTTTGGGATGGAGAATAAGGACAGGGCATCCATATTACTTGTATCTCAGGAGGCAGGGTGCTAGGGTCAGTGGGAGAGTGGCTCATCACTCCTTGGTGACTTTATGAGCATTGGATACCACTGAAAATGAGGGCATTAAATGACTCCCATTTCTTTCACCATTACATAAGAACACCCTTGGGTCCTCCCAGAAATGATGGGTATAGGGAGCGACGGGGAATCTTGATGTACTTGACCGTATAGGTGGGGGCAGTGAGCTGGTAGAGCCTGAGTTATTTCTGTTGATGTTTCCACTCACAGGCTGGAGGGGGCCTGGGGAAATCTGGACTGTATAAAGATAAATTAGAGGTAGTGTACTGTGAAAGATCTGTTTAAGCTATAAAGCCTTACAAAATGTGAATTTGGGGGTATCATTCTTTTCCAGAAAATTTCCCAGCACCCTGTGGGTAGTAACTAAATGCCTATTGGTTGAATTAAAGAATAAACACAAAACAACTAATTTTAGGATGCAAAGAGTTTGATGAAACTAATTTACACCAATATTTCAGCTAATCACTCTAAAGAAGAGAATGTTTTATACATTTGAAGATCAACAAAACAATTATTCATTTGCCTCTTATAAACCCAGTGAAAGGTACAAGTGATGGAGAACAAGAGAGAGGGAGAAACTAGATGACTGGTTGGGTCAGCCAACTCATTTTCTCTTTCTTCATGGAAATAATACCCACAGGTCCTGTCTTTCACTGCTTTTCATGTTCTGCTTTCAGTCATTTAATATTCCTGTTGAAGGCTCTTCACTGAATTCGTACCCATATATTTAGAACCCAGAAAGATAAAAGTAAGATAAAATGTAGTTTTATAACATTTTAAATCTCTTTAAATGAGAAGGCTCTACTGAAGATTCTTTTTTAAAGGATGTGCATATATTCAATAATTATTTTATCGTTTACTAGTTAAGTGTGAAACATCTGTCAGCAAAATGTGAAGTGGGTTTAGGAACTTCCTCCAGTCAATTTGATGATGTGCAATGCTTTGATTTTTTTTTTTTGGAAATGATAGTAGTTTGAAGTAGGTGAGAATTAGCTACATATCTACAATCTCACTAACACATGGTAATAAAGTAAAACTTCAGACCAAATTCTATCACTCATATAGACATTTATTGAGCAAACATTCATTAGTAAGGAGGCACAAAACTGTTCATGCAACCACTTATGAAAGCTCAGTGAATTTCTGATTATCTGATAGTCTTGGATGATCAACTACACCACTATAAAAGATTTATCCAAGGCATTCACAATAACTTTCCAAAGTCAAGATTCTGTTATGCTTACAGTCATTATTAGCCAAACAGAAATCCCTCAATTCCATGTTTGGACATAGGACCACTTAAGAAACATACTTTGGATGTCTCCTCATGGTACAGGTGATAGGCCACTCTTTATCCCAGCATCCCATCTAGGCAAGGATGGAGCATGTCTAAAATATTTTAGCTAATTCACATAGCTTATATCACCACTAAATATGGAAATACATACACATATGAACATGTGTACATTTATGTGTATATATGTATAAACACATTATAATAGCATTGACTAGGTCAGGAGTCAGGAAACAGTAAATATTTTAAGCTTTTCAGTCTCTGCTGCAATGTGTATGCAGCATTGTCTATGTCACAATGACATAACCTCGCCATTGTAGTGTGAAAGCAATTATAGACTATATATAAGTAAAAAACGAGTGTGTTCTGATTATTTATGAATAATAAAATTTGAATTTCATACAATTTTCACATATCGTAAAATACTATTTTTCTTTTGATTTTTAAAAACATTTAAAAATGTAAAACTATTCTCAGCTCACAGTCATGGACCACCCCCAAATATGCAATGGGCAGTATTTGGTCTACAGGTTGTCTTTTGCAGATTCCTCATCAAAACTATAAAATCTTAAAATCAATTTCTGCCATTATAGCTATGTCCTGTGACTGGAAAAGATGAGATGTGAAAAAACAAAAATTATAGAACACGTATTTGTAGGTGTTACCTAATTTACTTATTACAAAATTTCTTGGAGTTACTTATATACTGTATTACTTTCACTATTTTATACAAATGGAAAGGAGAGTCGAGTGACATTTTAAATACAGAAAGAGTCAAGTACAGGTCGGTCTGATTTCAAATTTCATGTGCTTTCCTCTTCAAAGTCATGCTTGTGGGTTTTCCCTTGGACACTTGGACCCTTTAAAGGAGTGGGTCTGAGCATTTTTTTCGGGCTTGTTCCACTGCCCAATTCCAGAGGTGCCATTCCCATTGTGTTATGTGTGAATGTCTCTTTGAGCACATAGAATATAAAGTGGATGAAGTTGCTTGACTTTGTACAAAGAGTCTGCCTGGGTTTTTTGACCTAGTAGGTTTTTGGAGGCTGTGAGAAACCACTAAAGGGTTTAAAGCACTGAATTGACATGACCAAATTTGTGTTTTAGAAACTAGTGTTAGGATTTGGAGCTGCATTTCAGAACAAGAATTCAGCACCAAATAAACCATTGATATGACCATTTAATGCAACAACAAAAAAGATACAACTATAAAAGGCTATACTCATTTGAAATAGTAA
The DNA here is from genome assembly GCF_964341445.2 of Mesoplodon mirus. Lineage (NCBI taxonomy): Eukaryota > Metazoa > Chordata > Mammalia > Artiodactyla > Ziphiidae > Mesoplodon > Mesoplodon mirus. The sequence continues at coordinate 134,888,656 of NC_138983.1, read as the reverse complement.
AAGTATATTCTAGGTTTTAAAAATGGGCATATATATTTTATGTGCAAATGGAACTGACAAAATATGTATAAAGAACATAACAAAAGAGGACTATGCTTTATTTTGCATTTAACCTAAATTTACATATAATAAAATAGTAACTACATTCTTTTGTTTTACTTGGGATTTTTGAAATAGAGTAAGTCCACAAGTTCTTCAGAAGTATAATTTTACTATACTTATAAAAATCCACTTAATTTGACTCAGAAATACCACCTATAGGTACTATTTATTTTGTGTGAAATAATGTATGAACTAGCATATAAATTTCAGAATTGCATATAAAAGTAGATCATTGGAAAAAATTTAAACTCCATCAATACAGGACTACTTAAAAGTTATTATATATCCATATAATGAAACAGGATGTAGTTTTAAAAAGAATGAGATGGTTCTGTATATGTTGCTATTGAAAGAGCTACAATATATATTGATTAATTTTTAATTATTTAAATTTTTATCAATTATATTTTATCCCAGGAACACAAGGATTTTTCAAAATTAATTAGCAGATTAAAGGTTAAAAGACAAAATATGATATTACTGTATGCTGGATAAGAATCAATGTTCAATCTTGATTTCAAAACTCTTTAGGTGCTGATGATTGGAGAAACCTTTCTAAATTTTATAATTTTTATTTGTGCATTTATTTATTCTTAATTGAAGTATATTTGATTTACAATATTATGTTAATTTCAGGTGCACAGCATAATAATTCAGTATTTTACAGATTATAGTCCATTTAGAGTTATTACAAGATAATGGCTATAATCCCCTGGGTTACACAATATATCCTTGTTGCTTAGGTATCTCATACATAGTAGTTTGCATCTCTTAATCCCTTACCCCTAATGTGGACATCCCCTCTTTCCTCTCCTTACTGGTAACCACTAGTTTGCTTTCCATATCTGTGAGTCTGTTTCTGTTTTGCTATATACATTTGTTTGTACTATTTTTTAGATTCCACATATAAGTGATATCATTCAGTATTTGTCTTTATAATTTATTTCACTAACTATAATATTCTTTAGGTTCATCCACACTGCTGTAAATGGCAGAATTTCATTCTTTTTTATGACTGAGTAATGTTCCATATACATATATAATATTTCATATACATATATAATATTCCATGTATATATCATATATAAAATCTTCATCTGTTGATACACACTGGTTTATTTAAGTGATGATGTTCAGTTCTTACTATATATCTGTCTTTCTGAGTGGGATTTCCTCTTTCCTATAGATTCTTACTTCTTTTCCACTCAGAGAAGACCCTTCAACATTTTTTTTTTTTTTTTTTTGAGGTACGCAGGCCTCTCACTGCTGTGGCGTCTCCCGTTGCGGAGCACAGGCTCCGCGGCCATGGCTCACAGGCCCAGCTGCTCCAAGGCATGTGGGATCCTCCCAGACCAGGGTACGAACCCATGTCCCCTGCATTGACAGGTGGACTCTCAACCACTGCGCCACCAGGGAAGCCCGACCCTTCAACATTTTTATAGTATAGGTTTACTATGGATGAACTCTTAGTTTTTGCTTATCTGATAATTTCTTTCTCTCTCCTTCTATTCTAAATGATAATCTTGCTAGGTAGAGTATCCTAGGTTGCAAGTTTTTCCCCTTTCAACACGTTTAATATATCATGGCACTCCATGCTGGCTTGCAAAGTTTCCTCAGAGAAATCAGCTGATAGCCTTAGAGGGATTCCCTTGTATACGACTCTTTGTTTTTCTCCTGCTGCCTTTAGAATTCTGTTATCTTTAAATTTTGCCATGTCTTGGTTTGGGTCTGTTTCGGTTCATCTTGTTTGGTACCCTCTGTGCTTCCTGTACCTGAATATCTCTTTCCTTCTTCAGGGAAGTTTTCAACCATAATTTCCTCAAATATATTTCTGTCCCCTTTTCTCTCTCTTCTCCTTCTGGGACTCCTATAATGTGAGTGTTTATACTCTTCTCCCACAGATCTCTTAAAATGCATTCATTTAAAAAAATTGTTTTTCTTTCTGCTGTTCTGATTGGTAAATTCTATTATTCTATCTTCCAGATCACTTATGCATTTTTCTGTATCACTTAGTCTGCTATTCATTCCTTCTAGTGTGTTTCTTTTTTTATTTCAGCTATTGAATTCATTTCTATTTTTTTAATATATATTTTCTAGTTTCTTGTTGAAGTGTTCATTGTTTATATCAGTTCTTTCCCTTAATTCAGTTAACATTTTTATTGCCAATGTTTTGAATTTTTTTCTGGTAAATTGTTTATTTCTGTTTCATTATTTTTTCAGGAGTTTTCTCTTGCTCTTTCAGTTGAGAGTAGCTCCTCTGTGCTTTCATTTTGCTTAACTTTCTCTACCTCTATGAATTTAGGTGAAACAGTTACCAGTCTCTGTCTTGAGGGGGTGTTGTTATGTGAGGGTGTCCCTGTGCAGATTGTGTGTGCCCAGTACCTTTGCCAGTCGGGCAGGATTTGATGTGGATACCAGTCATGTCTTTCCTCAGGATGTGCTGGCAGCTGTCACCTTGGTATGGGGTGGGGCTGGGGAAGGGAGACTTATGCTGGACCTTGGTGTGAAGCGGAACTTCCTCTCTGCTCAGTGGCTGTCACCTCTCTATGGGGAAGGTAGAGTCCGTTCCCCAGTGGCTGGAGCAGAATCCCTGAGGGTCTGGCCTGAGCAGGTTCTGTTCTCCTTAAGCATCTGTTTTTCCCTCTCCCATCACCGGGACCCATGCTGCAGAAAGGCAAGTGCTGAAAAAGTGGGGTCCATGCGCAGACAAAGGTCTGCCTGTTCAAGCACCTGTGGCTCTGTTCATATGAGTCTTGGGGGCAAGTCCCCTTTATTGCCCACAGTTGATCACTATTTCCAGCCTCCACCACTCTCATCTGTTTTGGAATTGTTCCTCAGGGCAAGCAGAGCCTTTATGGACTCTCAGCATGTATTGGGGGGTGCACTGTGGTGGGGTAGCTGCCCTCAGAAATCTGGAGGCTTTTGATGCACTGCTTGAGTAAGCGCTAACAATGGCCACCACACCCCACCCAAGTTCCACCCTGGCAACGGTCACTTTTGCGTCCCACACTTGAGACGTTTCCTCACTTGTTGATGCCCCAGATCCAGGGCTGTGCTATGGTATGGAGTGAGCGGGGATGGAGCACTCTCTCAGCTTCGGCTGGGATGTGCAGTGGGGCAGCCACTAGAGAAGACCTCTCTCCACTCTGCCTCACAGGCTAGCCAGCATGTGCATACTCCACCTGAGTGGAGTTCAGCCTTCCCACAGCCCTTCTATCTATCCTGGCAACCCTCCAACCAGCCAAGGGGGGTGTCTCCTCCACATAGGACCCCAGGGCTGAGGTACAAAGTGTGGCTTGACCTGCTCACTCCTCAGGATGGATGTCTTCCCATGGTATCTCCCCTATCCTCTGAGAAACAGGTCCTGACCCAATTACTTTTCTTCCCTTTCTACCCAATTACGTGTGTATCTGACTTAACAGCCTTGGTTGCACAGGAGTCCTTTTGTCAGTTTCCAGTTAATTTTCAGTGAAAATTGTTCCACATGTAGATGTATTTTTGATGTATTCTTGGGAGGAGGTGAGCTCCATGTGCTCTAACTCTGCCATCTTGATCCTGCCTCAGTCCCCTCTTGTTTCAGTTTTAAACAGTTACATTTCAGTGTATCTTATTTATATAAAATATCATTCTATCAATATCAGTTTGTGTTCATATGTGTTTTGTCTCTGTGTGTAAAATGATACATCATTCCTAGACAGGGGAGCACCAAGATGGAAAAACAAAGCAAAACAAAAGAAAACAAAATAAAAACTAGTTACCACAAAGGAAGAAAGGATGCCTCCAGGAGGCCAGGCAGGGAAAAGAGGAAGGCTTTTTCTTTTTAATTTTATTACCTTTCATCTTTTTAAAATTTTGTATTAGAAACATATTACATTTACTTTTTTTTTTTTTTAAATTTATTTATTTATTTATTTATTTTTGTCTGTGTTTGGTCTTCATTTCTGTGCGAGGGATTTCTCTAGTTGCGGCGAGCAGGGGCCACTCTTCATCGCGGTGCGCGGGCCTCTCACTGTCTCGGCCTCTCTTGTTGCGGAGCACAGGCTCCAGACGCGCAGGCTCAGTCGTTGTGGCTCACGGGCCTAGTTGCTCCGCGGCATGTGGGATCTTCCCAGACCAGGGCTCGAACCCGTGTCCCCTGCATCGGCAGGCAGATTCTCAACCACTGCGCCATCAGGGAAGCCCTACATTTACTTTTTAAAAGCTTTAAATACAGATATCTAAGGAAATTTAAAATAGCTGATTTCTTTATTTTGTTTCAGTAACTAGCCGTGTAGCAAGCCAACTTCCTCCATCAAACTAAGTTCTTTGCTTGGAGTAACAAATGTTCAATGGATGTTTATTTGTTGTAGATGATGTTGCTTTTGCTACTGATGTTCCTTCTGCTACTGATGTTCCTTCCTCATTTTTGTAGGACAGAGTTGATCTTTCCCCCACAGCTTTTGCTAAAGTTCCCAGCTTACACCAGAGGAGCTCCATAGTCCCCAGTCAGAGTGATGTTGTATTAATAGTAAGAGCTTACATTTATCAAATATTTACTACATGCCTTGCTCTGTTCTAATAGCTGTACATGTGCAGACTTATTGCATCCTCTAAACAGCCCTCGGCAAAAGTGCTATTTACAGGTGAGAAAACTGAGTCACAAAACACTTAGACAATGTGACCAAGGTCATAGAGCTACTAAGTATGGGCCCAGCTTTAACCCAGGCAGTCTGGCTTCACTATGCTCTGCTGCACACTCCACATCACTGAGGTCAATAAGCTGTTCTCTGTCAAGCACCCAAAACTTCTGCTTTGACCACAAACATTTCCAGTATTTGTGACTTCTTTGCATTATGTTCCAATGAGTGAGGTCCAAACCACTTGGACTGCACACAAGGTTCCTCATGATCTTATGTCTTCCTTACACCTACCTTTGCAGTCTCATCTCTCCCCACCTCCTTCTCACCCAGTGTCCAGTTACTGAGCTGCATAGACTCTCCCAAAGCATACATGCTCATTCTTGCCTCCCTGATTTCATTGGGCTTTCCTTGTGTGGAATATTCTTTGTTCACTGCTTATGCCTGGCTGACTGCCACTCATCCATAAGAACCCAGATCAGGCCTTATGTCCCTTTTGCTCCTTCTTTCCCTTGAAAAAATCCCCCAGACCTGGGCCCCCACTTACACACACACCAGGCATGATTGCTATTTCCTGTGTTTTTCCATCAGAGCATTTGTCCAGCTGTGCTCTAGTTTTCTGGTGACATCTCTTTTTTCCTCAATGCTGGGTACTCACTGTTGGCTGTAACCTTATGTCCTCAGCTCCTTGTTTAGTGTGTCCATAAATAGTAGGAGTTCAATAAAAATCTTGTAAATGAATAAATAAATGAAAGTTTCTAAGGGAGAACTGAATCTGCTTGACAATGCCCTGCTGCATGACTAATTTTGCAAGGCACTCTGTGATGAAAAGCAGTGATTGCCACTCCTTCTAAGTTGACTTAAATAATAGGAATGATGGATATGAAGGTTTGCAGTTAATAAAAAAAATAAACACTTCCTAAAATTCTGCTTGGAGACTCAACAATTCAATAATTTTAACTTTCTACCACTTCAATAAAATATTTTTGTAAATATATTTGACAATGATAGCAACACTTGCTGGCTTCCTAGAGGTCTATTCCATTCTATTGGCACATTATGACTTAAAATCATCAATGGATCACATACAGTTCTGGTTTAATTTGAACTCTTTCTTAGGTGTCATTCTTGACTCTTAACTGGCAGTCACCTTTAAGTGTATGTGTATGGTGGGTGTTTATAGCTATTTTATTCCAAGTTACTTAAATTCTATGTCCCTGTTTTTTATCCATTGAGTTAGAAATGTTAGAGCTCTATAACTGCTTCTAGAATTATGTTGAGACCAAAAACAGTTCAATCCTTTGTATAAGAGATTTACTCATATAAACTTTTGTCTAACAGATTTACTCATAAGAATTTATTTTATTCTAAAACTTTATGATGTGGTTCTATTACTATACCCAGGGAAAGTGAAGCACAGAGAGGGTAAAGGACTTGTGCAAAGTCACACAGCTAGTAACAGGTGAAGCCAGGATTCAAACCCCGGCAGTCAGCCTTCAGACCATGCTTATAAACACTGAGCTACCTTGCCACTCATAGGTAGTTGTACTTTAAGGCATTGAAAAAAAAATCCTGCACAAATGCAACAAGAAGATTAACTCACTAAGAGACACAATTGCTGTGTTTTTACTCATAGCATTACCTCTATAAGCTATGTGACCTTCAATAGTCCACTGCATTTCTCTTGAATTTTCTCAGGCAATTTTGAACCCTAACATTTCACTATTCCATGGCTAATACTCTTTCTTTAGGACATATCTACTTGGGAATAAAACATGAGGGAGTATATCATGTATTTATGACTTGAGCCCCACCTGCTATTAAAGCAACACCTTTAGCCATGTCTGGGAATTTCCTGTCTATTTTGCAAGTTCTGCATGACTCCTGCCACATCACTTTCTACTGTCCTCCATCATGGGGACATTGCTGCTGTTATGACTACCTGGGGGTGTCTCAGTATCCTCACTGCTGTGTCAGTATGAAGATTCACATCAAGGAGGCTCCTGCCTCATGGTCCCAGAGCTGCTACTTCCAAGACTGTCACAGACACACAGACACACACACACACATGCTCTTTCGGCCCGCAGAGCCGTGATCACTAATGCACTTATGTGGGTGGAGAATGGTCAGGAGAGGCAGTTTTGATACCTGGAAGCTGTGGCTCTTCAACATGAAATTGGTCCCTCCCATCTCTGCTTCATTTTATTAAATAAGTGACAGAGTTACACTATCCTGCCTATTTAATTCTCACATAAGTTGAGTTAATTAGTTTTTACAGTTTCTTACTTGTGGCTGTTTTTTGTTTTTAGTTTTCCTAAGTTTATGGAAGTTAAATCAGTGAGCAAATCTGAGTAGCAGATATTACATTTTGCTAGGAAGCTCTAGCTCTTCCCGATGTCTGAAACATTGTCATTGGACCAAAGTTATGCACCTCACGTTTATTCCTTCCTGTTGGATCCTTCCTCAGTCAGAATCTTGGTCATAAACACAACTTGTGTTTAACCTGGGTCCTCCCTCACTCCAAACTATACTGTGGAAAAAACCCCAACTGTGGCTAACACAGTGCTATCCTCCTTGATGGCAAGTAGATTTGTGTGTGTGTGTGTGTGTGTGAGTGTACAAACATAGTAAGAGGGAAGGGCGTTGTCACTAATGTGGGGTATGATCATGAAGGTGAGCACAAACCATAAAGCATTAAGACATTAGTAACATTATAAGAATTTCTGTATTTTGGCACTGCTAAATTCACTGAAATTTACTGAAAGTGTCCACCCTTGAAGAAGACAACTAAAAATGACAGCTTCAAACTTGAACCAGTTGGCTAGTGTGTAGGATTCCCTACCATTTAGCAGAAATACATTTCAGACCTCATGAAGACCAGTACAGATAATTGACCACTGAAGAAAAATTCTGAGCACAGAGATCTGCTGGAGAGCAAGCATTTGGCCCTCTTCCAGGCTGTTGCCAGGTGGCATGTACTGATGCAACCATGGAGCTTGCTGCACACCTGGATGGAACAGGTGAGCACCACTCTGCTCGGTCGTTGGGCCAGGTGCATTTCCCACGGTCCCAGGAGGAGTCTGGCTCAAACAGGACCACACAGCATCTTCTTTCACTTCAGAGTAAAAGCGGCAATATAATTTATTCAGGATGAGCCCAAATTCTTAATTGGACAGGTGTGTGAGAAAACTCTGGCTGTGAGCACAGCGTGCTCTTTTATGGAACTTTTCTGTTGACATCCTTTCAGCACTTCCTGTCAGGCTAACCTTAACTCTGTCAAGTCAGGCACAGGCAGGTGGTGGGACTGGCCAAGGAGAGAAACATGAAGTTGTGAAAATCAAACACTAACCCACAGGAGTGATTTTCCCGTTTTCTCAAGTTTCCAAAGGCCAAAGGAGAAAGGGATGCTCTCATATCTTCGAGGATCTGTTGTTCTGCATCACTATCTGTTGACTTTGATTAGTTAGCTTTTTCCCAGATACCATCTCTGTCACCTTGAATACCTGTGGGGGATGGAATTAGGAGAGAGAAGGGAGTGGGAGGGAGGGAAAAAAGAAGGAGAGAGAAATATTTTGTTTAATTCTAGGAGAGAATCATTGGAGGATTTAGCTGAGATTAAAGTATTTTTTTCCAGAGATGAAAATTCAAAGGAGAAAGGTAAGGAAGAGGAGGGAAAGGTAGGGGAAGGAAATGAGCATTGATTCACTTAGGATTCACAAGGGACTGTGCTAGGTGTTTGTAAGTACCCAATACCCAACATCCTTACTCACTCCCATTTCAGGAAAAAGCAAGCAAACAAACAAAAAAACCTCTTCAAATTCAATATCCTAAGCCATTTATACTCATGTAATCTAGCTTACTAAGGGGCTGGTTACCTGGGTTTCATTTTTGCCTCTAGCATTGATATTCATTGTATGACTTTGAACATTTGCCTTTGCTTTCATATATCTAATTTTCCCTAGTGCGAAAAATAGATTAGGAATACTATATTAGCCCTCCCCTGAGAATATATGAGAAATACTGCCTCTAGGAAATATCAGTGGAATGGGGTCTAGCTGTCTACAGAGTGTTATTATTGATGCTGTTTTGGAAGGCACTCGTGGTTATCCAGACTGGGAACCAGGCCAAATTGAAACTACACCACCTTTTCTCCAAACAATTAAGTAGTTGCCATTTATCACTCCCTAGAAATAATGTCTTCAACACTGTATGTTAGGTGTGCAGATTAGTCAGATGGTTCCCGGGTAATTACTAGAATCAAATGCTCTTGAGCTTAACATGCCCCTGAGAACCCCATGAACTCCTACCGACTCAGCCAGGACACCAGGAGGTGAAGAGCCCAGATGCTATTCCAAGTCTTCCATGCTGGCTCACCCCATTTACCTTGTGTGTGACAGCTGTTCCAGGAATGATGAGATACTCCTTACCCACCAAAAATGTTTCAGCCATGCAGCTTCCTGTTGGATCTTCCAGTGACAGAATGGTACAGCTCATCTTCCCCCTAAGACCACTATTGATAAAGGAAGTTATCTTCAACTAGGTGGCCTCCATATGGAGTCTATGGAAAACAGTCTTCCCAGGTGACCTGCGACTTTGGAGTTGGCCTATGTGACAAGGCTCTCCAGGCCTCATCTGGACTCTATGCACAAAATAGGCTGCAAGAGCTCATCATGCATCTAATGAAAAAGTTTCCTCTAAAGATGATCTGTTTTATAAACATTAATTTCAGTTTGTCGCCAGATATAGAAGTGTTTTATTTTTCCCTTACCCTGCATTTTCCTAAATGAGACAATACAAGTTAAAAAAAAATTAAATCTGTACAAATAATTCCCCCCCACAAAAAAGCTATTTGAAAGTATGTAAAGATTTAAATTTACTTGGAAATAAGAGGAAGGAAACTGATTAGGGGAAATAAGGAATCCACATTTTACATACAACTTTCTAAGGTCAAGATGGGGATAATGGTTGCATAACAATAATGATACTAGTAATAGTTATAATCACAGCTGACATTTGGTTCCTTGTTCTGTTAAAAAATTTACATGCACTATTGCATGTAACCCTCAAAAAACCCTGTACAATTGCTTATTATCTCAATTTTAGAACCAGTGCTAATGGCTAAGAGAGGGTTAGAATTACAGAAAAGATAATTCTCTCCATACTTGGAATTTTTTCTACTTCCTGTTTTATCATTTCCTGATAATAGAGTCTTTAGAAATGTAGCTTTTAAACCAGGAATCTGGATTGGGATATGAGCTAAAGATAGTGGAAAAAATTTAGTCTGGTAGAGAGAAGGCATTGTTTGTAAGGTGGGGATCAGGGAAAGCAGGTGTCTATGTTTTTGGATGCTGGAAGAGACTCTACAGTTCTTGAGGTCAGTGCACCTGCCTCTAGGAGACTCTTGTCTCCTTCATCCCAGAAACAATGAGAATGGCTTCTCTAAAAGACAAAAACAAAACAAACAAAAAACCAACTATGGTGCCAACATGGCTCCCCATCCAAATGTTTACTTTCCCTAATGCTTGTTCCATTCTTCTATGATTTTTTCTTTTTCTTTTCTTTTTTTCCTGTGTGTGATAAGCACTAAAATGTCATGATCTACATGGACTAGGGGTGATACTGGCAACCTGTGATACAAAATGATTTTTAGTGTTCCTCACCTGACTGAAGGAAATGTGGGCAAAATGTGGGCATCTTTTATCTATCGAGAGGCAATTTACATCAAAAGCTCTATGTTAAAGCCTCCAAAATGAGAATCGTTAGCTTTTTGTCGTAACATTCTTTTCTTTTCCTACTTCTTCCATCACTCAGCAAAGCTCCTCTAACCCTCACTGTTGATATCATCACCTTAATCCGTAAAAGCACTTTTTCATAGCATATTTCATGTTAAGCCTTGTTTAAATAATTATGTGTTACTATATGCTTTCCCAAATTGACCGTGAGCTCCACGAGAGCAGGAACTGCATTTGCCTTATTCAGTGCTTTATCTCAAGGACCTAACTTTATGCATGGGTATATAATAGGTGCATAATAACCGTCTCTGCAATGAATCAGTGAATGTACATATTTTGTTTCAGTTAATAGATTCATTGTTAACATAGTCATACTTAATACTAACACTTCTTTCTCAATATACCTGAATATACAATCACCAAGATCAGTTGATTCTACCTCTTCAATATGTCTAAAAGTTATACTCTCCTTTCCATCTTCTTCTTACTTCAGCCTTTGTTATATGTAATGTGTTTGCACTTGAAGTATTAGGAAAACCTTTATCTAATTCCCCACTCTTTAGCTTTCTGAAATTCAACCCAATCCTGAACAAGATATAGCACATGACACTCACCTGCTTAAATTCCTTAACACTGCCCATAGAATTTAATCAAGGTCACAGTGAGCATAGCAACCAAATCAAGGGAGACCTGAGGGTGTCTGAAAAATTCCTTTAGTTGAGTCAAACTAATTGACTAAGGCCATGTCTTTCTAAATAACATGTTTTGGCTCTTTTTCATATCTTCCTGAACTGGTTTTAGAAACTCCCTTTATTTTATTTTATTTTTTGCTTAAACACTATTTCCTCTTATATCTCTTTGAGGATTTTAAGCAATTTATTTCAAAGTCTCATTCATTTTGCTTAATTATCTATAATTTTGAGGGACATGAAGTATATTATTTACTGGATCTATAAATTATCTTTCATGGTTTTTAAAGTAAAAATTTAATTTTAGAATAGTTTAGCTTTAGAGAAAAATTGATTAGAAAATACAGAGAGTTTTCATATCGCCTACACCCCATTTCTCCTCTTATTAACATCTTACATTAGTATGGTACAGTTGTCACAACTAATGAACAGACATTGATACAGTATTGTTAAGTAAAGTCTATACCTTATGTAGATTTTCTTGGTTTTGACATAATGTTCTTTTTCTCTCCCAGGATCCCAGTTATCATTCTTAATAACTATATTACACTACTCATTATAACATGGATCATTCTAGTTTCTTCCTTTGCTTTTTTGTAGCATCTCACTCCAATATTAGGAAAATTGGACCCCACTTTTCACCATCTTTTAACTTAATTGTTCAGTTTCAGTATAGATGTATAGTGGTTTCAGAATTGTTAACCTACACTGCAGAGGGAAGTAACTTTATCAACTAGAGTGCAATAATTATGTACAGTTCCTTTGGCCTTTAGTATTAAGACTCCACTCATTTCCAAAATTATTTAGTTCAGCATCTTTCCCCTGCCACCCACTTCAATGAAGTTGTAATACACTTAGATCATTTGTCACATCCAGTAGTCCATCCTGAGATTTCCCTAAACTCTTAAATGATATTTAAAAATGTGTACACATTAAGTTTCACTCTTTGTGCCACCAAGTTCTATGGATTTTGGCACATGAATGTTGCTATGCATTCTTCATTCTTCATGTTGTTATAATTCTTCATTACATCATACAGAATGAATTCACCACCCTAACAAATCCCCTGTAATTCACTTATTTACCCTCTCTCCCCTGAGCCCTTGGAAATCACCAATCTGTTTACCATTTCTACAGTATTGTCTTTTCTAGAACGTCATACAAATGGAATCATACAGTATGTAGCCTTTTCAGACTGGCTTCTCTCACTTAGTAAAATGCATTTAAGACTCGAACATGTCTTTGCATGACTTGCTAGCTCATTTCTTTTTATATATGAATAATATTCCACTGTATGGATATACTAATTTGTTTACCATTCAGCTATTGAAGAATATCTTAGTTGCTTCCAGTTTTTGGAGATTATGAATAAAGCCGTTATGAACATTCATGTGCAGGTTTTTGTGTACACATAAAATTTCAAATCAGTTGGGTAAATACCTAAGTGTGTTATTATGGTAAAACTATGTTTAGTTTTGTAAGAAAAAGTATTTTCCAAGCTATCTTTGGAACTATCTTACAAAGTGTCTGTACCATTTTGCATTTCCATCAGCAATGATGAGAGCATTTGCTGCTCTGAATTCTTGCCAGAAATTGGATGGATTTTAGTTATTCTATTAGGTGGATAATGGTATCTCATTGTGGTTTTAATTTGCACTCCCTAATGGCAAATAATGCTGTGCATCCTTTCACATGCTTACTGGGCTTCTGTGTATCTTCTTTGGTGAAGAATATATGTAGATCTTTTGCCCATATTTTAATTGGGTTTTTGCTTTCTTATTGTTGAATTACTGTTTTGTATATTTTGCATACAACCCTTTCATCACATGTATGAGTTTTTGTTTGCTTCAATAACAGATTTTCATAAACTTAGTGACTTGGAACAATAAAAATTTGTTATCTTGTAGTTCTGTAGGTCAGAAGTCTTATAGGAATTCTGCTGAGCTAAAATGAAGGGGTCAGCAAGACTCTATTCTTTCTTTGAGGCTCTATGGGAGCATCCACTTCCTTGATTTTCTAGCTTCTAGAGGCTGCCCAGATTCCTAGGTTCATGTCTCCCTTCCTCCATCTTCACAGCCCCAATATCAAATCTCTATGACCATTCTTACCTAGTCTCCCTCCCTGTGACTCTAGTGGGAAAGGTTTTCTGCTTTTAGGATCTCTGCGATTAGATTGAATTTACTAGATAACCCAGAATATTCTCCCATCTCAAGGTTTTTAACTAAGTCACATCTTCAAAGCCACATTTGTCTTGTAAGTAACATATTCACAGGTTTCAGAGATTAAGACATGGACATGGAGGGAGTGGGCAATATTCTGCCTATCACATCAGATATGTGATTTGCAAATATTTTCTCCAATTGGTGGTTTGTCTTTTTATTTTCTTAACATTTTAATGGTGTCTTTCACAGAAGTTTTTAATTTATAATAAGACAGTCCCAGCTAAACCCAGCCTTCTAGCCATTTCTATCAAGAGGCTAGAATTCGAAGACTCTTTCTTAAATCCTCCAGACAAGCCCATCTATTGGTAACATACCAATCAATGTGTGACCTCAGTTGATGCCATATGGAGCAGGAACATTTCTTAGCCAAGCTCTGCCCAACTTCTAGGCCCACAAAATTATGAGATATAGTAAAAATGGTTGTTCTTTAAGCCACTGCATTTTAGGGTAGTATGTTAGGAGGCAGTCGAAAAACACAAAATGAAATGTTATACAACAATGATAATAAATAAATTATTGCTATATGTAACAATGTGGAGGAAATTTCACAAACATAATGTTTACAAAAAGAAGCTAAGCACAAAAGAGCACAGATTATATAATCCCATTTATATGGCATTCAAATATAAGCAGCACTAATCTGTGATGTTAGAAGTCAGGATAGTGGTTACTTCTGGTAGAGTGTAGACTGGGAAGGGATGCTGAGTTGCTCTTAATGCTCACTCTTTCGTGAAAACTCACTTATGATATGATAGGTATATGAATAATGAGTATTAGATAAAATAATGCATGCACATGTTTAATGTAGTGCTAGGATATCGTAAACGCTAAATAGATGAAACTTGTTGCTTACGATGATGATGATGAGGAGGAGGAGGAGGATGTCATATGAAATTTCTGGAGGGAAATAACCTCCAGTTCTAAAAGTATTAAAATCTTTGACTATTTTGTAAATTCATTAAGCTACTCTTCTGTTTTTGCTCTGTACTCACAACACTTCCCTAAGATGAATTTCTTTATTCAATATATATTTACTGAGGATTTACTGCTAATATTGGATCCAGGCTTCTTTGACCAAAACGTATGTTCTTAGATAAATTCTTTGACCTCACTCTTTCTAAATTTTCTTATCAGTAAAATAAAGATACTACCTTTCCTGTCTACATCATAGTATTGTTCTAAGATAAACTGAATCAATTTAAACTATGAAAAATATATTTATATTGAAGTTATCCTCATAATGTTTTACTAAGCACTGCAAATGATACCAAAGAATATACCATGTAGCCTCTTCCCTCAGAAAGTTTACAACCTACCTTGGGAAATGAGACATACCATTTAGGAAAATATTACATAAATAATAGTAAAAGGACAGTCTGTGGTTAAATAAAAATATATGGGATGAAGTTTTAGCAGTATCTTCAAAATTCCTAATTACTGAAATCTATCATTTTTTTCTAAGTTCTTATTTTTCTAAGTTTTTTTTTTTTTTTTTTTTTTTTTTTTTTTTTGCAGTAGGCGGGCCTCCCACCGTTGTGGCCTCTCCTGTTGCAGAGCACAGACTCCAGACACGCAGGCTCAGCGGCCATGGCTCACGAGCCCAGCTGCTCCGCAGCATGTGGGATCTTCCTGGACCGGGGCACAAACCCCTGTTCCCTGCATCGGCAGGCGGACCCTCAACCACTGCTCCACCAGGGAAGCCCTATTTTTCTAAGTTTTGAGAACAAAATATGTTGATCTTGAGCATCAGAGGGCAAAATAAGCTTGGGACCACATAGACATAGGTTCAAATCAGCTTTTCTCCTTAACATAAGTGAGTCTCTGGACTAGTGTGAGCCTCAGTTTTCTCAGCTATAAATTAGGGTAATAACTTTGTGGTAACCTATGCAAAAAAAAAATAAACCTGTCACATCAGTAACAAAGCTTATCACCCTGAGCTTATGTAAAGTTCTGCTATAGGCCAGGAATTTTTCTAAGAACTTCATATGTTTTGCTTATTTAATAGATGAGGAATGTAAGGAAGAAAGGTTCATTGATTACCAGACAGCATACAGCCAGTAAGGGGTAAAGAAAAGACATAAAGGGCCTCCCTGGTGGCGCAGTGGTTGAGAGTCCGCCTGCCGATGCAGGGGATACCGGTTCATGCCCCGGTCCGGGAGGATCCCATATGCCACGGAGTGGCTGGGCCCGTGAGCCATGGCCGCTGAGCCTGCTCATCTGGAGCCTGTGCTCCGCAACGGGAGAGGCCACAACAGTGAGAGGCCTGCATACCGCAAAAAAAAAAAAAAAAAAAAAAAGAAAGAAAAGACATAAAGAAAAGTAAAGCATCATAGTGATTTAAGGCATGAATAACTTTCAAGGGATGAATAAAAGTAAATAGATTTACAGTCAAAGTGAATATGAAGAGATTTTGTGCTAGCTAAATAACATCAAGAAGAACATTATGCCTTTTTTTGAGACAATAAATGCTTATAAAATTTCAACGATAATCCAAAGCACAATAATCATTACTAGCTTATATTTTAAATCTGAATTTGATTGACGTGTCAGCACTCTAGTATTCATAACATTAAAAAATTAAGAATTTTATTTAACCCTTATTTATTTCATTCTTTTAAAACAATGCATCTTTGGAGATTGTTATATTGAAATTCTTTATTTCCTGTAAGAAGGTTGTAAAATCAGAATTTCAACTTTCCTATCTCAAAATTTCAAAAGAATGAAAAATCCCAAAATCATACATCACAGTAATGTCCATGAGAAATCATATTCAATTTAGGCAAGTAAAGGGTATAAAGAGTATGAGGAAAATTTGTGTTTTTTTGAATCAAACTGAAAACTAGCATAAGTTACACATATTATTTAATAAGACGTTTTTAATAAGTGTGAATCTACAAGGGATAACATTTTAAACACAAGCTTGTCAAAATAATTTCTATGTACTCCGAATCATTTTTGGTAGTTGAAAGACTTTTGAGATTTACCCATTTGCAACCACAGCTACTAAGTTCTTTCAGAAAATATGACTTAAAGCTTTTTATCCCCCTTAATCAAATTCTGTCATGTACAAAAATGTTAGCGATATCATTAAATGTGCCAGCTGAGTGTGTCTATTTAGTATTGTCAATGTACTATATAATGACTGTAGAATTAATCTAGCAGCTATAATGTCATTGTTCATGTACCATGTTGTCAATGCTTTAAAATGAGACTATTAAAATGTTTAATAATAAATATTAATGTTAATAACATATAAAAACAATTTCATAGTCATAGCCCTTAAACTTTTCTATAAAGATGATTTAATTATTCTATTTCTTGCATGCAAGATACTTTTCTCATTTGGAAAATATGTGGTTTTAACCCCTATGCCTAGGGACAGATAAAAAGAGAAAATGTGCATGAATAATTAACAGGAAGTGGTGAGTATTTGGATGGAGATGAGTGAAGGCAAAGGAAGGTTAAGAAAAAAATACAAATAATATTTATATTTATGTAATACAAAGACAATGCAAAAACTTAAGCCTGCATAACTGGGATAATGATAGTATCACTGATAGAATTAGGAGGTGAATCTGATTTGTCAGTAAAAGCAGAGGAACAGAGAAGAAAAGATGTTGGAGATGACCAGTTTTTTCTACTACATCAAACTAAAAACTACTATTACATCAAACTAAATACCTTATGAACAGCAAAAGAAACACTTAATAAATGAAAAGGCAACCTATGGAATGAGAGAAGACATTTGCAAACCATATATCAGATAAGGAGTTCATACCTAAAATGTATAAAGAACTCATAAAACTTCAAAAGCAACAACAACAAATACCCAAATTATCCAATTTAAAAATGGGCAGATGAAAAAATAGACATGTTATTCCCAAAGAATAGAAATGGCCAACAGATACATGAAAGATGCTCAACATCACTAATCATCAGGGAAATGCAAATCAAAACTACAATGAGATATAACCTAACACTTGTTAGGATGGCTATCAACAAGAAGACAAGAGATAAGTATCAGCAAGGATGTGGAGAAAGAGGGAACTCTTGTGCATTGTTGGTGGGAATATAAACTGGTTTCGCCAATATGGAAAACTATATGAGATTCCTCAAAAAAATTAGAAGTGTAACTGTCATTTAATCCAACAACTTCACCTCTGGGTACATATTCAAAGAAAATAAAAACAGGATATCAAAAAATATCTGCACTTCCATGTTTATTGTAGCATTGTTCATGATAGCCAAGATAGAGAAACAACCTAAATATCCATCAACAGATGAAAGGGTAAAGGTGATATGATATATCTGTACAATGAAAATTAGTTATCTTTGACAAAGAAATAAATCCCAGCATTTGTGATACTGTAAGTTGATCTTGAGGGTATTATGCTTGGTGAGATAAGCCAGACAAAGAAAGACAAATTCTATATTGTATCACTTACAGTAGAATAAAAAAAAAACCCCCAAAATCATAAAAACAGAGAGGACAATGGTAGTTACCAGGGGCTAGGAGTTGAGAGGATTGGGGAGATTTTGTTTAAGCATACAAATTTGCAACCAGTAGATAAATAAGTTCTGGAGACCAAATCCACAGCACAGTGATTATAGACAACAATACTTATTATAAACATCAAACTTGCTAAGAGACTAGATCTTAAATGCTCTAATCACAAACAAGAAATGATAATTATGTGACACAATAGAGGTGTTAGCTTAAGCTCTGATGGTAAACACATTACAATATATAAATATATCAAATCAGCACAGTGTACACCTTAAACTTGCACAATGTTATAGGTAAATTATGTCTCAATAAAAATGTATATTTTTGGTATAGACAAAACTGATCTGATTTTTTATTCTTCCTGGAGGGTTTTCACTTTTTTCTTCTGAAGGTTGAATCCAAAGGAGTCAGAGAATTAATTTGTTCTGGGTTAGTTATCAGAAGTGGATTTTCTTTCTAGAGCCCTTTTTAAAGAAGTTCTGTTATAATAAAAACCTCTCCCACCACTCCTTCTAAAGTAAATTGTATTTTTGTTCAAAATATTAGCTGCATCTCTCTGAAAAATAATTTATACATTTGTGCTATACTGATGTCAAACTTGGCTTTGTGATTAGCTTTGATCAATGGAATGTGAGTGGAAATGATGTGTACTGCTTTCAAGCAGTTTTACAGTCATCTCATGATTTCACCACATTCTCTTTTGACTCCCAACTGAAAATTTCCCAGAGAGGGTCTATCCTTTAGCCTGGATCCAAGATATAAGATTACATGGATGAGAATCCTAAGAGTCCCCAAAATGGACATGAGGCATAAGTGCGAAACAAACCTTATTGTTAAAAGCCATTGAGATTGTTGGCTTGTTTGTTATTGCATCCTAGCTTAACCTAAACTGGCTGATGCAGCCCCCAACACAGAAGTTCTGCTTTGCTGTTTTAAATAATGGGTCAAGGGGAAAGGCTAAGGCAAAGAGCTTCAAGTTGATGCGAAATCGTCTACACAGTGCCCTCTCACGTATGAGTGGGAGGGTTGCTTTTGACATTTTGAATTAGACAATTTTTTTTCTTTTGAAGAGCCTTACAAGATATTTAGCATCTTTGATCCGTAAGGTGATTTTGTACCACCACAACTTCCCATACCAGATTATAACACTCCAATCATTAGAAAACAGAGAACAAACAAAGAAAACCCCCCCAAATCTCTGGTGGGTGGTGGTACTGCCCCTGCTTGAAAACCACTAGATCAACTGATGTCTACAAACTACAAATTGAGAATGTGTAAATGCTAGGCATCTCATCTAAACATATAGCCCTAGAGGACAGGAAAGGAATCCTGTGTTTCTTTGCATCTCCTCCAGTTCTGAACAAATACTCTAGCATGAGCAATTCTTCTTAAAAAATTGAATGAACTAAGATGATTTTGAATTCTGATCTATTCCAAAATGAAGACCACAGTCTCCTCATCTTCAACCTACAGGCAGTTTATATACACGAAGAAGAATTTCCTGAGTTTCAGGATTAAAAAATGTGAGAAGTTATATTGGTACCTCTTAGTTCAGTGTATAAATACATTCGCTCCTGGGAATTTTATCCTCATGTAAAATTCTCTTTTTCTATTGCCCAGTCTAAAAAAAATGGTAAATGGCTGTTAGAAAGGTCTAGATTGTGGTAGGTAGTTAGTGACCCTGCACCAATAGAAACATACATGATTCCTTTTCCATCCATTCCAGACTTGAATGGTAACCTTGGGCAGCTAACACGGTTCCCTGAGTCTTTGTTCTAAGATCACAGAGAGAATAGATAGGCAGCTATGCATAAAGAGTGTCTAAAGTGTTGCTTTTTCTCTGTGGGGCTCATACCAGAGTCTGTGTGTTGTTGCAAGCTGAGTTGCTCCCTTCTCTGCTAATTGGATCATCGATGGTAAAAAGTGCCAGGCTTATCCTTAGGCGATGTAAAGCACAGAGGCTCAAAGAAGAAAAAGGAATAACCTGTAGTGAGAGAAAGCTGGCAGGAAGACAGGCACAGACATCGTTTATCTCAAATGCTGAGCAGTGGAAGGTGTCGTATCTAAGGGATTTAGGTCTAGAATATCAGCACTTCCTGTTACGATTGTTTAGGATCCTCTGACAATGGATTAGAAAGGACAAGAGAGTTCACAGACCATCAGATAAAGCAAGATCAAAAGAGAAGGGAGGAGTAATAGAATTGTACCCCACCTCTCACTTCCCTCTTCTAAGCATCCACCTACTCCAGAGAGGTTCTGTTAAAACACTTCAGGATGTCTGAATATGACTCAAAACACTCATTATGTTAGTCATGACAGGCTGCTACTCCTGTATGTCCACTTGGGTGCATTTCTGATTGTTTCACACAGTAGATTATTTGTCCAATTTAGGTTGTGATTTCCTGGGAAAGAGAATATTCACTCTATATCAGCAGCAGTATAAGTGATAACTTCATTGATGTCAGCCTTGTCGCTCCACCAAGTTTGTTCAATTTACTTAGGGCAAGGTCTCTATCATAGTTCCTCATCTCCCTCCCACTACTTAGCACACTGATGGACCACTTGCTGACTAAAATAATAGTGTATAATGAATCATATTCTAAGTATTTATTACCCTTACCTCTATAATTAGTAATGCCAATAAAAATATATTTTATTTCCTGAGGTAGCAAGTGCATTAAGACTGATTTGAAGTTGTCATGTCCCTTTCTTTCCAAAACCATAACTTAGCCTTCATCCAAAATGTGTTCATAGTAAGAAAACTTGATACATGTTAACTTTCTGAAAGCATTTGTCATATCATAAAAGGTATATATTTGGGGTGGCTCCTAAGACGTAATTTGAGAAAGAGGTCTCTGGTCCTTTCTAAATTGCAGAATGTCTAAATTTCTGGTTCCTCTAACAAATAGAAGCTCTTTACATATATATGTATGTCCTTGAAAGGAGAATAAAGCAGCTGGTTGGAATTTTTTTTAACTTTTTATTTTACATTGGAGTATAGTTGATTAACAATGTTGTGATAGTTTCAGGTATACAGAAAAGCTGGTAGGAATTTGCCCTTTATTCTTACTTTGACCTGCTTCTTTGCCTTTTATATTGTGTGTGTTTGTGTGTATGTGTGTGTGTGTGTGTGTGTGTTGATCAGAATCTGATTAAATTCGCTTCAGCATACTCTTTTACAGGTATTAGCTGGGGTTGATGGGGACTTTAAGAGCAGTTGTTTATGAGTCTTTGAAAATGATCTGCAAATATTCCTTGACTTAGTAGAGACTTATTCTGGTTAGATTCTTGGGAACAGTTAAGTTCAAGGTCTACAGACTCTTGGAGACTCTAAATATGTTGCATGCACGTCTTGGAAAAGCTGAAACATTTCCCAAATTTTAAAGCATTTATCAGGCCTTTCCACGTATCATACTTCCTTTTGAATCCACATTTCCTTGAAGGTGAGCCAAGGATATTTATAGATAAATTCAAAACTCTTTGCTGTTCAAGTTCTGGGCCATTCTTAATAGCTACTCTGAAAACTCATTTTGGAAGATAATGTGTGAGCACAGAAATAACAGGTTTTGAGGATATAAAAACCTGGATTCATATTTTTATGTTTTCTTAATATCTAAAATGGGGTTAATAATACCTATACTGCAGAAGTATTGTGAAGTTTAAATAGGCTAGTATATAGACTTTTTAGAAGATCCAAGAAGTGAAAATTTTATTATTTGTCTTGATATCGTCTTTAAAAATATTCAACATGGCTGTTGTATTAAATAAGATAAATCTTATGTCATTCTCTATAAATTAAATTCTATCTTAAAGAAAGAAGAAGAAATTTCAAATAATAATAAAATATGGGTCACCAGGAAAAAAAACTATGAAATAAATATGATAATAGCATCTCTAAGAAAAAGATGAGACTGCAGAGCATCAGCTATGCCATCTCTTTGGAGGGATGTCTCATTTCAATATCCTTTCTTGTTCTTTTCATCTGGATTTCTTTATTTTTCATATGAAGGTTTCAATACCTGAGTGAATACCTCATAAGATTATTATGAGGTCAAAATGAGATCTATAGATACAAATGTGTTTTGAACAGTTAAAAGCAACGTGCATATAGAAGTTCTTCTCCCATTGATGTCTCATTTACTGCCATCATTAGGAAATAAGTGTTTTGTGGTGAAAAGAAGTCTTCCTCATTGTGTGATTTTTTGTAACTATTTTGATAGAAGTGGTCCTACAACACTTTAGCAACTTCTTTTTCTTTTTTTTAATTTTTATTTTATATTGGAGCATAGCTGATTAACAATGTTGTGTTAGTTTCGGGTGTACAGCAAAGTGATTCAGCTATACATATACATGTATCTATTATTTTGCAACTTCTTTTTCTTTACATGGTCTACAGTAACATTTTCTTTATGGTTCATGGACAAGATTATCAACTTGAATCTTTATACCCTTCTGTAAGAGAGTGACACTGTCAGAACTTTTGTAGTGTGGAATGTTGTTTCCCCTACACTTACTCTGGAGGAGGTCATTGAGAGCATGTGATCACCAGTTGATGTTTAAGCTGGATTCCAGCAACTGGAAACTCCTCAGACTCTCCTTGCCCTTGGAATTTACACTCTGCCCACCTTTCCCACAGTGGGAATCAGTCTCCAAGTACAAAGACTTGAGAGAGCAAGGTGTCATTAGGGCCATATGGACAGTATATGTGGCTGAACCCAGATAAGTCCTCTATTTAAAATTTTCAGATTCTGGTAGGTGGGTGTGAAGAACTACTTGTTTTTTGGCCACCCAATCTGGAGTAGTTTGCCTCATTCTTCAGTGAAACTTTCTCCCTGTCCTTCGTGTATGGGGACCAGTTTGGAAACCAACAATTGGCAAGCCAGCCAGGAGACCAAAGAAATGGGTCTTGGGAAAGAGGCATCTGCAGGGGAAATCCCAAGTTGGCCATCAATCTCTATTTGTGGAGGAGTAGATCATGTGTTAGATGTTTGTGGACAAGCATGTGAATATGTGGATGCCCCAAAGACACTGACCGGCTTAACATGCTTGTTTGAGGAACTGTGCAGAATGCACTATGTCAAAAAAGGAAAATGAATAGCTGCCACAGAGGGCTGGCCTCTACTGTGGGCAGTATGGCTGGCCATCAATGCCCAACTAGAGGCTGAAGCTCAAGTTAGAAAGTTGGAAGAACTGAAGTTAGAAAAGGACATACAGTTTTCCACTATTTTACTATTTTCAGGGCTGACAGACAACGTGGAAGAATAGAATAACTTGGAGACTCTAGCGTGCCATTTTGCAAAGCTAGGAGGGCACAAACTGCCATGGATGAAGATCCAGGTGCGTGTGACAAAGCCCAATTAGGATGCTAAGAGGTAGAATCCCTTGGAAAAATGAGGCAAACAAAGGGAAAGTGTTGGGATGATTGGCAATGAAACAGATGAGTGCCCTATTCCATCTGATTCCAAATACAAAGGAAAAAATTTAATAGTAATTACACTAGACTTATGATGATAAATAAATATACTAAAAAACTCCTAGGAGATAACTTGCATCCTTTCTCAATGTTTTCTACCTCTTGGTTCATAAGGTGATGACACTCAGTATGACAACCAGGAAACTGTTGCCCTAGCCCTGGTACAAAGCTTAGCAACTGATGCTTCAGTAGACACAACAGGTTGGGTGCATAGAAAGAACAGACAGCATGGTGTCTGGTTAGGATGGCATATTGCCAAGGCTGCCACATTGCCCTTGAAATATATCAACTTGGTTAATGTGGTAATGTTACTGAGTCGAGGCTTGCTCTGCTTGCCATACGGCAGGCCAATAAATCGGGAGATGAGGTGTTGAGGCAAGGAATAGTGACTTTATACAGAAAGCCAGGCATCCGAGAAGATGGTGGACTAATGTCCTAGAGTACCATCTTACTGGAGTCTGGATGCTAGTTTCTTTTATAGAACAGAGAGGGAGAGGAGGTGAGAAGTAAAGTAGGAAAGCCATAAGTCTTATAAAACATCTCCTGGTTTGGCCAGCCTCAGGGAGGGGATGTGTTAAATTCTTCTTTCTTGCAGGCATTCAGAGGTGGGCAGTTTCAGAATGTTTCCCTATGAGCCGAACAAAGGCACATTAGTTTAACACTTAGGCAGAGGGGCAGGGTTCCCTGAGGGAGGTCAATATGTATGCCAATAGCTATAGACAACATCCTTTTAGTGACTATGGTGACAAAGAGCAACAGAGACCAAAGGTTAAAGTAAAAGAAACAGATCCAGCATGGAGTCAGATTTTGTTCTTCCCTGTTACAGTAACAGCATGTCCTGTGTGTTCTAAACCAGCCCCAAGAAAGTAAGCAAAGGAGTCTGAGGCCATCCAGGAGTTCCCAATTGGTGAGGGATTGGCAAATTGATTATATAGACCCCCCTTCCTTGAGTGAGGGTTCTAAATATGCCCTGGTTTGTGTTGACACTGCATCTGGCCTAACCCAAGCTTTTTCCTGTCACCTCCCAAACCAGGCTACCACCATTGGGGGAGGAGGGAAGCTGATAACCATGTATAGATATCCTCACTGAATAGACAGTGATTGGGGTCACATTTTGAAGGTCATGATATACAAGACTGGGCAAAAGAACATTACATTGACTGGAGGTCTCATTTCCCCTATAACCTACAGGCAGTAGATTTAATGGAAAGGAAACATAGAATATTAAAGCAGCAGATTAAATTACCAACAGGTAAAAACATCGCAGCTGGTTGAACTAAAATACTGTCCGGAGTTTTAATACAGTTAAATAATCAACCAGCAGGGCCTATATGCTCTATGCCAGACTGGGGACCCTTGTCAAGGCATTGTTGTAAAGGCATAAAATCCACAGGAAAGAGCTCTTGCCCTAACTTTCACTGTGGATCAACACACTTGATATGTACTGCTGAGAACACCAAGCCCATCACCCCTGGGAAGGGAGTTACCTACTGAAATTCACAATGGGACGTCCTACCTGGATGGGTAAGTTTCTTCTCATGCCAAGATGAAGGGGACAATCTCTACTAAGATCCTGTTGTCCTGCTATTAGCCAGACCTGTTAAAACACACTATTCTAAAATGGAACACCCACCACTGAAAGAGGGAAAAGGTAAGGATCCTGGTCTGGCATACTTTTCCCTTGTCCATCTCCTCATTCCTAACAGTGTCTGGAGTGCACAGCCAGGTCAGCTTCCTAAAGCTACCAACCCACCTGTCCCCAAGGTCAGGTGGGCACATTCTGTTTTCCACTTGTACAGTCATTTGGCCATCATTTATGTCCCCTCCATTGGCCTGGAATATGTTACAGCACACATAGAAATCCTTGCTAAATCCACCCGACAAGCCTTAAATGATAGAAAAGCCTGCCTTACTAAACACTGATATGTCTCTAATGAGAAAAGCTGTCCTCCAAAATATGATGGCCTTGGATATTATTACTGCCTGACAAGGAGGCACCTATGCCATTATCCAAAAAGAATGCTGTGTGTTCATACCTGATGAGTCTGCAAAAGTAGTATCTCTATTAAATCACATGAGGACACAAGTGAACACCCGGAGTGATCTGATGCCCAGCCTAGGGGACTTAATAAGTCAGTTGTTCAGATGCTGGGGCTCTGTGGAATGTTGGAGGAGGTCATGGAGAGAAGATGATTGCTGATTGGCCTGAGAGCTGGACCTGGACAATTGGAGGCTCTTCAACCCCTCCCCATCCTTGGGATGTACACTCTACCCACTGTTCCCAGAGTGGGAGCTGTTCCAAGGGCACAGACTTGAGAGAGCAAGGTGTTACTGAGAGCATCTGGACAGCATACATGACTGAACACAGTTAAGGCCTCTATATGAACTTTTAATATTCTGGCAGACAAGTGTGGAGATCTAGTGGTCTTGGAGCTGTCCAAGACAAGCCTTGTATGTAAACTCCTTTGCTTATTAAACCTGCCACCTACCAATCTGGAGTGGCTGCCTCTTTCCTTAATCTCTCCCTACCCTCCTTATATGGGAGCCAGTTTGTGAACCAACAACTTAATGACCTCAGATTACTGAATTTTTGTAATCTTTTGGCATGTTTTTGCATTTTTCCCTGTCATTTTCCCCCAATTTTTTTAGTAACAGGGCACACAAAGAAAATGATGATATTTTTATTTTTAATGCTATTATGATTTCTAATCATCTAATCATCTACAGTGCAACAAGATAACAAAGCGTTTCTTCTTATTGTTAATAAGATAGTAGATACCATAGGACTTCCCTAGGATTTCTAAGTCCCTAACTTCTTGCATGTCTCTGTTCTTAATAATAATAATAGCCGATGCTTATCAAAGACATGCTATATGTCAAATACTATATTAAGTGTTATGTGTATATACTTAATCTCATTTAATCTTCACAATGCAATGAGGTAGGCACAATTAATATCCCCATATGACAGATAAGGAAACTGAAGTTTTTGAAGATTTATATATTTTATCCAAGGTCAAATGAAGTGTTTGAGGATTTAAACCAAGTTTATCTGACTCCACAGCCCATGCTATTCACCATGTATTTTATTGAGAAGTACCAATTATTATTATTTTTAAAGGTATAGGCATGTGATGAAGCCAGCAATCACATAAGGAAAATTTCAGTTGTTGCAAAGAAGGAGAGAAGGTTAGAAGTCACTGAACACCAAGAGAGCACCCAAAAGGAATATTCACATGCTGAAGACTAGATTCATCAGGAGAAAAATGCAGGACCAGTCTCAGGGATGAAGGAAAAACTAGGCAGAGATTATTCCATAAGTACCAATGTTGACATCTCTGAGGCAGCTGGATAAAGAGCAGCCTTCTTTCCTGTTCTGGTCTGAGCCAGCTAAGACAAAAATAGGCACAAGAAAAATCAAAATAGCGTCTCTATTGCTGACAAAAATGTTTGTTTCTCAAACATTTTTTGGCCTCAGGGCACATATAGAAAATGATAATATTTTTATGGAAACTGGCATAAACAGATGAGGACTCTTATAGTTAGTAATGGATGGTATGGAGTATTGGCATCCATAAAATCTCACCCAGCCACTCTGAGTTCTGGAAAGACTGATATTTTGGCATTTCTGAGGCTGTTTGTAGAACATCAGTTTGGAAGCACCATCATAAAGTTTAAGTGGAAGGATATGCCTTAGTGTCAGAGCTAAAAGAGCCTAGTGACTAAATTTTAGAAATAAACAGTAACTATTCCCATTCCCAGAGCACTAGACTAGGCAAAGCATCCTCCTTCTCCAAAGCAGAGCATGGCCCACTAGGAGGAGAGTGTAATTTCTGCTTCCTTTAGGCAGCTGGTCCTCAAAGGGAATAAGAGAGGAGTTGAACCAAACATGCCTAGAGTATTTTTCCCAATTTCATCTATCAGTTTAAGCCCCTTCTTCCCTCTAGTTAAAGTGAGTAAGGGGTCTAGAGAAGCCAGGGGTGAGATCAAATGGGCTCTCTCTACAAGGATAGAACATCAGGAGTAATGATAAAACAACCTCTCACCATGGTTAACAGTCACAGGAACAACTGCACATGTACAATCAAAGAGAAACTCTCCACATAGGTTGAAATTTTATCATTAACTGAGGGGGGTGGGTACTAGGGGCTTATTTCTGGGCAGATTTAGGTATGGAATTATAGGTACTAAATAGTAAAATAGATGCTATGAGAAAGCCATGCGTGTGTGTGTCTGTGTGTGTGTATATGTGTGTGTGTAGAGAGAGAGATGGGAGAGAGAATGGGGGTAATTTGGACTATTTAACTTAGTTTTGCCTTGGCAGTATTTTAATTCTGTTAGTTGAATGCAGTCAATCCTTATGTTGCCACTGTTATATGAATACATGTAAATAATTACTTAATAAGAATAATGTAATTATAATAATTATAATTTGAACAGTGATCACTTTTAAGTGAAAGTCTTTATCACAAGCTTGTTTCTGTGTAATGAGGTAAGCAAAATGCCTGTGTATTCTAATATAGATGTCTTTTGGAATGAAGAAAAACAAAATTGCTTTCTGAAGGGCTTAAACTCTATAGTTCACACCCCAAAGTCAGAAAGTTACAGGAACAGTTGGCTGTTGATATAAAGAGCATGGCTACAAAAAGATGAGTCACCACTGAAGAGAGGGACCATTCATCCTTTGTGTAAGATTATGCTCAGATCCCAAATCTCCATATTTGTGTTCAGGATCTTATTCTGCCAATTGGAATACATAGGAAACTAACCTAATCTTTCTCACCAGAACTGCCAGGGACCAAGCTTTCACTTAAAGGTGTACTGACATTTCTAAGGCAAGCAAGCATTTTATTTTCTTTTGATTTCATAAGGTCCTTCCTGTCTATTTAGTGATAAACACACCTTGTCACTTCCCATTATGAATGGCAAACCAGAGACTCTCTTTCTATTATCACCTCACCCAGTCACAAGCACAGCAACATAGAAGACCCACAGTTTCCAGAAATCCATAAATCCTCTTATTCTAGGTATAGGTTTCCTCTTATCACTTTCTAAACACAGCATCCAAACACTAGGCTGAAGAATGTGGCCAGACTTCCTCTAAAATGTTATTTTCATAGATAAGCAGATGTAGTGGACTTGGGAAAACAAAGAATCATAATGAACCATGACTGGACCTTAGAAAATCCCGGTCAGAATAGAGCAGTTAATGAATGTAGTCAAATGATTTGTCAGGTCCCTGGGTGTGTTCATGTGGAAATTTCACATTCTTATGCTGATTCTCAATAAGGGGTAGGTAAGAATCAGAGAAGAGGCCAATCAAGAATCACAGTGACACAATCTTCAAGACATTCCCTCCAAAATCTTCATTTGGAAGATTACATTGAACACGTTTACTGTTCTATTGGCATATGAGAAGTACACACATACTTATGTAATAGCATGAACCTGAGTACAAATCCAGTCCAGTATGATCTTGTTTCCAGAAAAATTATTTCTGAGGCTCAGAAACTCAGGTCATTATCTGACCACTATAGAGCCAAGTCCACCAGGGATCACTAAAGATTTTCACAGTATTTTTTCAGCCATGTAGATAAAGAAGCTTTTATAGAAGAATGGAGGGATGCTGAACTTTACCTTTCAAGCTTGAATACTTCCTTGTTTTTACTCCCATGTAAGCCTCAAAGCTTAGTTCTCTTTTTAACCACAATGCCAAGAAGCTTCTGAGAAAAGAGGGAATGGTGGAAACAACTGAAATAGAAACCTAATGAGTGAAAAATTATTCAGAACTGAAACCTTCACTTTGAACAAATGAGCATCTTGGTGGTTCAAGCCAGACTTTCACCAGCAGTTTCTAGTTCCCTTCTTTACACCCAAAATCTTTCGGAGAAAGTAGTCTTAAATTTCTATTCCCTCGTGGCTAGAGTGCTCATCAGGGCCTCATCATTATCATCAGGAAAAAAATCTACTTAAAGGTCAACTGTTCAGTTTTCCTCAGATGTGCCCAAAGAAATGAGTTGAGAGATATATAGCAAAGAGCTTGTTACTATAAAGTGCTGGAGTTTATAGAAAATTGACTTTAAAATAAATGAAAATGGGCTCAGTGTTAAATCTCTATTAATATCACACTCACTCATTTGCATTTCTTTGCTGGAAAAAAAAAAGAGTGTTGAAGTTTGCCCTCTGCACAGTGCCTTGGGAATTGTATATGCTCCTATGCTCCAACCCGTTTTACCTATGTGACATTGCTTATCCACCCATCATGTTGCATTCTGTGTAGTTGTAGTGATTACAAACAATTGCAGAAGCATTTGACTTCATTTTGAAGTTTTAGGGAGGAGGGTCACCAAAATCTGAGTAAATCAGTTAAGTTCACGTGAATGCAACATCCAGGTAAATTCTTTATTTTTATTTTTTAATTTTTTTTTTCATTTATTTTTTGTGTGGTACGTGGACCTCTCACTGTTGTGGCCTCTCCCGTTGCTGAGCACAGGATCCGGACGCACAGGCTCAGCGGCCATGGCTCATGGACCCAGCCGCTCCGCGGCATGTGAGATCTTCCTGGAATGGGGCACGAACCCATGTTCCCTGCATCGGCAGGTGGACTCAACCACTGCGCCACCAGGGAAGCCCAGGTAATTTTTTTAAATGGATTTTGTGGGGGGAAAAATGTGGTTGTGAATCATTGGATTAGTTAATCCCTTGAGCTTTGAGGAGTTAAATGTATATCATGATGCTTCTAAGGAGGTTAGTGTGGAGTGGCAACATACCAAGGATCCAGGGTAAATAGAGAAATCCTTACATTTACCAGGCATGTCCCAAAATACACTAGTTCTACCTAATGATCATATAAATATAAGGGCTTCTGGGTACATCAGTTTGAGACCTGCTTAATTAAACTAAGTTAAATGGGACTTCCCTGGTGGCGCAGTGGTTGAGAGTCCACCTGCCAATGCAGGGGACACGGGTTCGTGCCCCGGTCCGGGAAGATCCCACATGCCGCGGAGCGGCTGGGTCCATGAGCCATGGCCGCTGAGCCTGCGTGTCCGGAGCCTGTGCTCTGCAACGGGAGAGGCCACAACAGTGAGAGGCCCGCGTACCACACACACAAAAAAAAACTAAGTTAAATGAGTTTCTTTAATACTACAATCATCAGAGTCTTTAACATACTAAGGTGTATTATAAATCTCCAAACATACAATATAATAGTCCGTATTTTTCAAACATACTTAGATTTAAGCCCCTTTTAAAAAATGTCTATCAAAATTAGTATTCTGCAGAATATACTTTAGCAAGTGCTGTAAAAGGAATGTGGGGAAGTGGGGAATAGAAGGGAATAACAATAACAACTACTATTTGTATAGTGCCTCACAGTTTATAAAGTTCTCCCTCACTATTATCCCTTCTGATCCTCAGGCCAAACAGTTTTATAGGAAAAAATAGCTCAAGGATCTTAAATGCCTTTCCAAAATAAAAATGTGTGATTAAAAAAAAAAGGATGAGTTTTCAGTTGGCTCTGGGTTTTCTGACTTTAGTCCAACTATCCTTTTCACTATATTATGCTTTAGTGAAGACCTATTTTTTGTTTCTATTTTTGCCAAGGGATAGTCCTAAATCATATGTCTCAGTGGCGGGATAACTAGGACTTTCTGTACCTGAGTAAGTTCCATGAGTTATGTGTCCCCAGCCTCCATCTACTTCTTCCCATGAACCGTCCCTTTATATTTTTCCACCTTTGCCAGATATTCAAGCAGAAATAAATGACTCAAAGTGGATAATGAAAGGGTTTTAATAAAGAAACTTTTTACAAAGATGGGGAGAGGAATATGGGAAGGCAAAGAGGATGGTTAGTCTCCTAGGGCTAGATATAGCCAGGAGCTGGTACCACAATGCCTGAAAAGGCAAGGAGGTGAACAGTTACTGACCCCTGGGTGGGAAGGAGGGTTGTAGTAGCTGTTATAGGGTGGGCTTCCCTGAAAAAGGAAGCGGCCAAGTTGCAGTGAAATAGAATGAAGGAAGCAGAGGGAAGAAATACCCTGATTTCATTCTCCTCCCACTTGGTCTCTGGATAGTCCCTGAAATTAGCCAAAATTAACAAGAAGCCAAAGAAAAGAAGTCCTATTGAGGAAGCCTATAAAAGCCCTCTTCCCATGTCGCAGAGCAGAGGGTAAAGGAGGATGTAGCCTGAGCCTGAGGGCACAAAGAGAAGACATCCAGCACACCAGGTGGTCAAGTCTGTGAATCTCCACCTACAAAACAAATAAGGTGGGCTTTGGAGATTAAATTGCAGTGCCTAATTTAAGTGGGGAAGAAAATCCTTACGAAAAATCTGGGAATCTATTGCTCAGTGTGTCTAGGGATGATAATTCTCAGTGGTGAATATCAGTTACACAACCTCCGTCTCGTAACGAAGGGCATCTCAGAATCAGCTTTCCATTTTTTTAAAATATAAATTTATTTATTTTTTTCAATTTTGGCTGCACTGGGTCTTCGCTGCTGCATGCTGGCTTTCTCTAGTTGCGGTGAGCAGGGGATACCCTTCGTTGTGGTGCATGCTTCTCATTGCGGTGGCTTTTCTTGTTGTGGAGCACGGGCTCCAGGTGCACAGGCTTCAGTAGTTGTGGCATGTGGGGCTCAGTAGTTGTGGCTTGCGAGCTCTAGAGTGCAGGCTCAGTAGTTGTGGTGCACAGGCTTAGTTGCTCCATGGCATGTGGGATCTTCCCGGACCAAGGCTCGAACCCGTGTCCCCTGAATTGGCAGACGGATTCTTAACCACTGTGCCACCAGAGAAGCCACAGCTTTCCATTTTAACTATCAGTAGAAGCAGCAGCCAGTGATGAGGAGTCTGTTACAGTCACCTGGTTTTCATCACCTACTGGTTGAATTTATTCCTATGAGAAAAGTGCCATTTGATACTCACCTGAGCTGCAGACCCCTCCTTGTTCTCAACATCCAGTTACGTCTTAGGTGGGGAAGATTTACATTATCCTGGCGCCAAACAGATGAGTCAATTTGCTGCCAGTTTCTCCAGATTTTGTGCTTTAAGTTCAGGAAGTACCTTATTAATTAGTTCTCTGTCTTTTTTCTGCTCCAGCATATAGGTCTTGATAACTGGGTTCCTGTCATTGTTCTCTGCCCAAGTATAGAAGGTAGAGGCAGAAAAAGGTAGAAAGAATGAGGATGAAAAAGAGAAAAAAATAACCCTGTGATCAAATAGTACTTCTTACATATTTGGGCTTGCTTTGCCTGTTTTCCAGAGTTCCTATTCTGTGAACCTGAGAATTAATTCAAGAAAAAATCCTGCACTGAGATCCAAGGTTATTAGCAGCATATAGATATGTGCAAAACTTAGTTTAATTAATCAGAGAAGGGTCTCTTTGAGATTATTTGCCATTCCCAAGATCTTTTGATCTACCCTCTACAACTTTTCAAATTTTTTTCTTTTCTTTCTTTCTTTCTTTTTTTTTTTTTACGGTACGCGGGCCTCTCACTGTTGTGGCCTCTCCCGTTGTGGAGCACAGGCTCCGGACGCGCAGGCTCAGCGGCCATGGCTCATGGGCCCAGCCGCTCCACGACATGTGGGATCTTCCCGGACCAGGGCAAGAACCCGTGTCCCCTGTATTGGCAGGTGGACTCTCAACAACTGCGCCACCAGGGAAACCCTCAAAAATTTAATATTTAGCTTTCCCTTAAGATTTTCAGATGTCTAACAACAGGAACAAATAACCATTGAAATGATCAGTTATTTTCTTCTAATTAGGTGATCTACAAATGCCTTTAAAAGAATTGCTTTGTCTCAAGAAATGTTTCTGGCCAGGGCCTAATGCTAACTAGATCCTTTTTTTAGAACCTTGATAGAGTACAGTCTTATTTTTCTAATTATAGTTAATTTGAGCTCCAGCCTAGGATAATCTCTACAAAAGGGATATGCTGAGCCTTCATCAATAATTCATACAGGAAATAATCCTTATTGTTTTCCCCAATACATGAGTCAAAGATTGTTAAACCTTTATGATAGAGTTCTCTTCCTTTTGCTATAGTTTCAAAAGCACAATGTCTTAAGTACCCTAACCAGGCCTCTGAACCACAAGGACAATAGTGGTCCAATTCTTGTACTCTTCCCTAGTATGGAAGCAAAGAATGAAACTGTCTTTGGGTCAGAGTCAGGGATATTCAGGTTACTGATTTTATAACCTCAGTTGCCTGGTTTCCCATAGCAACCACCAGTTCTTCCAAGGTTACAGTGGATAACAAATTAGAAGCAGCAAAGTAAGGGGCTGTTAGAAGCAGACACAGCGAAAAGTGACAGGTGTCAGGAAGAAAGGAGACAGAAGGTACACTAACTGGAAATGTCTGGCAGCCTACGGGCAGTAAGTGTCGATGATATAGTACTTAGTACCACAATCATCCCTCAGGGGAGCTTTATATTTGAGCCATACCAATGGCCTTGAGTCATCATGAAAACATTAACTTATGTCAAGAATATTCTGTTTAGTAAGGAAAATAAGTTTGCAATACATTTTAGAAATATCC
Organism: Mesoplodon mirus; assembly: GCF_964341445.2. Lineage (NCBI taxonomy): Eukaryota > Metazoa > Chordata > Mammalia > Artiodactyla > Ziphiidae > Mesoplodon > Mesoplodon mirus. The sequence goes on along the minus strand of NC_138983.1, from coordinate 134,854,782 downwards.
CCATCAAAATGACTATATATACATACATAGAATATTTAAATTATTATGATTTAGTTACCTGAAAAATTCATATATAGAGAACATTTAGCAATTGAAAATGCTGACTGTAAAGATCTTTGACTTATGTAAGGTTACTTCTTCTGAGGGACCAAAGGTGGGTGCTGGGATGTTCCTTGATTATTTACTGGCCTGGAAGATGTTAATTTCTTATTCTAAGATGAAATGTCCCTGGGTCTTTCCAGGTTATGTGAGTGGAGATGAATAGAAATAATTGGTATATACAAGAGGGAGTGGACAAAACAGGAAAAAAATATATATATAGTGGAATTTTTAAAATATAAGTGAATGAAAGAGAACAACTTATCTAGTAATGAATTGCTTACTCAGTTTTTCCATTCTTCTCTGCTTCCCTTCTGCCTCCTTTCCTCATTTCAGTGCCCGTTTTCCTTTCCAAAATCACGACGATTCCAGAGACAATTGCTCTGCTTAAAAAGACTCTCACCTTCACCTTATTATCAATCTGTGAATGGATACGGGAACTCATGTCTCTCTCTCTCTTTCTGATACCAGCTACTGAGCCTTACTTTCTTAATGTGGTCGGCAGAACACTAAAGGGGACAGGACTGAGGCTGATGTAATTGTTCTCGCAACTTGAACTTCATGGCCTTCAAACTCTGCTGTAGCTTCAGTAAACAAGAGGGAGGTAAGCAGAGGTATTGGGGTGCTAAGTCCAAGTGGCAAATCTATGCCTCTATCACAAGGCAGGGGCTGTGTCTCTTTGGGTCTGCTTTTAACTAAGTGCCTTAATCCCTTTAGAAAATTTAAGAAGTAAATCTAAACCTTGAAAATTGGTAAGAAAGCTGGTATTCTTTAAAACACAGCATAACAGTGACTACATCTTAACAACATTATATCTAGTCACTGCAAAGTAAAAAGAAGCATGAAGCACCTGGAATGGAAGAGATCGAACTATCATTTTTTTTTTCTTAAATGGTATGACAAACTAAATAGAAAACCCAAAATACTCCACAGCTACATTTATTAAAGTTAATAAAAAACGTTATCAGTGTTGGCTAATATAAGATCAGTGGTCAAAAGGTAGGTCAGAATATGAGATTTTTCAGGGCCAAAAAGGAACTCATTTATAAAGGAAACATAAAACAGAAGTTTCCTAGAGAAAATCATTGTCAAAAGAAGTATAAGACTTATGGAAATTATTATAAAATATAAAATTGAAGGACATTAAAGAAGACTTAACTAAATGGAGAGACATATATAGCTCACAGTAGGAGACAGTAATACCAGTTTTCCTCAAAGTGTAATTCCAATTAAAATATCCCAACAATATTATTTTTATGGAATTGGGTAAACTGAAATTATGCCAATAATTTATAAGGTATCTCTGAAACATAAGAACAAGGCAAGAGACTTCCCCCAAAGGCATCAAGTTTTATTTTAAAACTATTGAAATTAAGATAGAGTAGGGTTAATAGAAGCTTAGATGGACCAACGAGACAGAATTGAGAACCTAGAAGAATCATACATAAATGAAAATCTGATATATGAGAGGTGATATTGCCGATAGATGAGATAATGATTGTCCATTTGTACTTCTGACAATTGTATGTTCTTGAGAAAAACATGTTTCCATTACTCTTATCATATAGGAAAATTCTTCCAGATGAATTAAAGATTTAATGTGAAAATAAAGGACAGGTAATGAGGAAGAAGCACATACTTGCTTCAAAAGTAATGTTTTATTTATTACACTGTGGAGTGAGTACACGAATGTATACTTCATGTTTTTCCTTAAACTGTATGTCTGTGTATATCATACATACATAGTATGCCTATATACACACATTTGTATCATTTTATATAAGATCTATTTCATAATAAAATGCAAACATTTGTATAGATAGAAGTATTGAAATGTACATATTTAAAATCTTGATTATTTTCCATACTGAAGACTCTCTTGGAGGAGTGATACTTTCTCATTGTTTTTTATGCATTGTTTCAGCAACTGAGTTTTCCTGGAAAATGTTAAATCTGCATGTTATAGAGTTTCAACATTTCTACAGGTTCTGTAAGCAAAGCTGAAACCTGGAAGCATACATTCTGAGTTCATTTATCCATTCAAATTGAAACCATTTGGCAAACTTATATCAAGTGTCATGATGTGAATGAGCCCTGTCCACTTGCAGCTTAAAGGCTGGTCTCCTGTGCTGGATAGTCCCTATTAGTACTGCATTTCCAGATCCTTTTTTCCACTTTTACTTGTTGCACTTTGTGCCCTGAAACCCTAGCCTTAGGAACTGCCTGACCTAGGCTCTCTTACCCTCCAGATTCTAGTTGGATTTAACCATAACTCAGGAACCGCCAGAAGACAGGTGAGAATGAAGCACGGTGAGAAATAGGGAGAGGGGAGCATGATGTTGGTGAGTCTGGCAGAGGTATTGAGGCTGGAGGAAAGATTTGAAATGTAGTCAAAGGTGAAATAGGAAGTCATTGGACAAGTTTAAGCAGGAAAGAGTGGGAAATTGACTTGCATTTTAAAACCTCACTCTGGATACTATGTAGAAATGGCGTATAGAGGTGCAACAGCTGAGTTGAAGATATTGCTTGGGAGTATAAACTTGAAGATTGTGGTAAACTTGAACTAGAGTGGTGGCAGAGACCAAGGAGAGAAGTGGAGAGATACAAAACACATTCTAGAGGAAAACAATAAGAGATCCAGGTTATACGTTGCATATAGGGGCTGAAAGAAATAGAAGGGCAGAACCTGACACTTCGGCTTTTTGTTTTTAATTAATTAATTAATTAATTTTTATTTTTAAAAAATCTATATATTTATTATTATTATTTTTTGGCTGTGTTGCATCTTCGCTGCTGTGCGCGGGCTTTCTCTAGCTGTGGTGAGCAAGGGCTACTCTTCATTGCAGGGTGCTGGCTTCTCATTATTGTGGCTTCGCTTGTTGCAGAGCATGGGCTCTAGGTACACAAGCTTCAGTAGTTGTGGCAGGCGGGCTTCAGGAGTTGTGACTCGTGGGATCTAGAGCACAGGTTCAGTAGTTGTGGCGCACGGGCTTAGTTGCTCTGTGGCACGTGGGCTCTTCCCGGACCAGGGATCGAACCCATGTCCCCTGCATTGTCAGGTGGATTTTTAACCACTGCGCCACCAGGGAAGTCTGACACTTTGGCTTTTGAGTTAGTAAATCTACTGTTGATGATGGGCTATTTAGTGAAAGAGGGGCATTTGGGGGGAAGTCCACGTAGTGGAAATAAAGGGTTCCATATTTTGACATGTTGAGTTTGAGGAGCTTATGATACATCAAAATAGAGAGAGCAAACAGAAGTTAGAAGCACAGAGGTGCAAAGCCATGCCATTGGTAGGGATCGTCATAAAGTTGGCATTTTAGGTCATGGGAAAGAATATGTCACCTTGAAAAAAAAAAGCATAGAACAGAAATGATGTCTCAAGCCAGGTCTTGAGGAACAGGAGAAGATAGGAAGAAAAGAGAATAAAATGTATCAATAGCTGTCAGGGAGGTAGGAGAATATAAACTGTGGATGACTTAGAGTGTTTCAAACAGGGAATGATCAGCTGAGTTGGGTGCTGTTTCACTATCTATTCGATTGGACAACAAGGAGATCATTGATGACTGAAAGCAGCAGATTTAGTGGAGTGACAAGACTGAAAGCCAGAGTAGAGTGAGAAAAGAGAAAAAAGACAACACTGACAACAGATTGGGAAAATTAAACGAGCCCAGACCGGTAAGCACTGTTGATGATGCAAGAAAACAGAAATGCTCATACACTTTAGGTGACTCTGTAAATTAGAAAAAACATTTTTAGAAATCACTTTGGCAATATCTTAAAAAAACAAAAGCAGATGATGCCTATCTTTATGACTCAGCTACTTTATTTCTTAGAATCAGCCTTGGAGAAACTCGTTTACCTACAGGCGGTGACATCTGCAAGGGTGTTCCCAGGGTGAAGAGCTGTTGTAAGAAATTCATGGCAGTCTAACTGCCCATTAATGGAAAATAAATAAAATAAATTTATTCAAACAATGCTATAGTATGTATAGTAGTAAAATATAAAATTAATCTACACTGGCATGGATATATTTCAAAACAAAATTTTGAGTGAAAAGAGTTAGCAAATAATTGCAAAATATGATACCACTTATCTAAATTTTCAAACATGGTACAGTATTTAAAAATTGATTGGTGTATATGTATAGAGAAAAGTGAAATTGAAAAAATGTTCATGGCAAAAATACACATTAACTTCAGGAAAATAGTTACCTCTAAAGAGGGAAGGGAAGAATAGATATAGACCTTTAGCTATTTCTGTAATACTTTTATCCTTAAAAGAAAAAGAGAGACACCCGAAGAAATATGGCAAAATGTTAATATCTTAAATCTTGGTAGTGGTGCCTTGAAAGTTTATTATGTTATTTTTTGTATGTTTGAAATATTTCATCATTTATTTTAAAAATGGAGGAAATGGAGAAAATGAGCCAATTTCTCTGGCCCCAAATCTAGGTTTCATTCATAATTCCTCTCTCTCCCTCATAGCCCAGCATTCACATTGTCAGCAAGTCATTTTGATTTTAGATAGAAATATGTATCTCTAATCTTGCCATTTCCCATCACTTCAACTAAAACCAACATGGTCAAGCCACCATCTTCTCTTCTCTAGTCTGTTGCAACAGATACTAAAGGGTATCCCTCCTCTTACTTTACCTCTCTCTTTATAGTTTCACAATGGCCTTTTTATTTTTTAAAATGTGAATCACATCTTGCCAGTATCCTGTTTGGACTCACACTTGAAAGAAAATATGGATTCCTTTCTATAGATTTTGTCAAACCAAAGACATTTTTATATTTTGTAGTTTTACATTCTACATTTTATAATCTTATATTTTAATATTTTATATAATCTATGGTTTGTTGGATGAGTATATGAAGGGGGAAAAGGATCACTGATGGTATAAGAAACTTGAAGAAAAGTGACGGGTGCAAGTGGAGAAACTAACATTTAATTACTTACATTTAATTAGTTAAATGTAACTAATGAATGACATATAATAAATGAAACTAACATTTAATTAGTTAAATGTTAGTTAATTAGAAACTAACATTTAAATAGAAATCCCTCTATTGTAATGAGAGAGAATGGAGATGATTGAGGGTTCGGTGGAAGGAAAGTAGGATTTCCAGAACATGTCTAGTGCCCATTGTAGTTTTTTAGCCTAGTCATATTATTATCTCTTGTTATATTTGCCTGCTTGAGAGTAGGCACTGAAAAGGTGGGGAGTTGCGGTTACAATGACCACTGGAGTGTGATAGATGATGAGGGAGAAGGGGAGGGGGTGGTGTTTGTATATAATGATTATTTCTAACGATGGATCATGAAATCTAAGATGAGCAGAGAGGAAAGAGAAGATAGGAGGACAGTTAGAGATAGTGAGAAATTGGTCGTATTAACGAGTTGAAGATTTAGATGGGTGGTGAATTGTAGCAGAGTGAGTGTCAGAGAAATTGAGGTGAAAAGAGATGAAGATAAGAGAAAGGACTGCTTGATACAGAGTTTAAAGGTGGAACACCAGTGGGACTTCCCTGGTGGTCCAGTGGTTAATACTCTGCACTCCCAATGCAGGGGGTCTGGGTTTGATCCCTGGTCAGGAAACTAGATCCTACATGCCGCAACTAAATACCTGGCTCAGTCAAATAAATAAATATTAAAAAAAAAAAGTGGAGCACCAGAAACCAGGGGATGGGATGGCTGAAGGAAAATGTAGGGAGATTATTGCTAAAGAAAGAATCAGAGTGTTGAATTATATTAAAGAACAGTTATAGGTGATTGGTGCTGAGGAGGAAGAAAAAGAAAGTCTTCAGGAATACAGAAGACAATAAGAGAAAGTAACCAGTGAGGGGTTGATGCCATTAACACATAGGGTTTGTTTTGTTTTGTCTCAGGAGGAAATGGGAACAAGGGACATCTGGAAATGTCATTACAGACAAAGATTATACTCACCCCACTTCCTGTCATGAAGGAATGGAATCTAGTAGATGAACAATCGCTTTTTGAGAAGTGGCAAAAGAAATACTATCCTCAGGTTTCTGTTAAGAAATTCAGAACGCCTGAATCTTTGGTAATCTCTGCTGTGTGACTTTGGGAAGGTCACTTAATATGTCTTGCTATGAATTTTCAACCTATATTGTAAGCTGGACTAACTAAATGATCTTTAAGCATTTACCTAGGATTAGGTTTCCATTTCTTTATATTCATTGTATTTACCTCATTGACTTCTGTATTTTACCAGTTTTCAATTATTTTGGAATTATATCTGCTATTTGCTAAAAGTAAACTTTAAATGAACATGAGTTGCATATGGTTTTCTTTTACTTCCCAGAAGACAAAATCAGTGAAAATACAGTAGTCTATACAGATAACTCTTAGTTAGCCACACAAATGGAGTTTGGTATCATTGTTGATAATTTGTACATCAGTTTTTTTTTTTTAAGCCATTTATATTTGGATTCGGGTCACACTGTGACTTTATTTTGCAAGAATATTTTCTTAGTTATGTTGTAAACAAAGTGTGCATTCTCCAGGTAATTATCAGCTAGGAGGCATGTGTATAAGAGTTCTGGACTTGCACTCATGAAAAAAGAAAGTCGAGGCTAAGATTTCCAAAGATAATCAAATGTATCCATTGAACAATGGAGAGTTAACTAAATAAGTTTAACTCTGTTTGCCACCCGCAAATTCAAATGACCTAGAATATAAAAGCCCTAGCACAGTGCCTGGCACACAACAACTCAATAACTATTGATTTTCTCTTTCTTTCCTTGATCATTAATAGAGGTTCCTTTTTTTTCCTTTTTTAAACTAATTTATATGAAGATCGTTTCTTATTGATTCCAATCCTTGGATAATAAAGAGAACACACAAATACAAAAGAAAAAATGTTGAAGCCTTGTTCTATGGCACAGCTTAATGTGGCAATAAGAATGGTCTTGGGCTTCCCTGGTGGCGCAGTGGTTGAGAGTCTGCCTGCTAATGCAGGGGACACGGGTTCGAGCCCTGGTCTGGGAAGATCCCACATGCCGCAGAGCGACTAGGCCCGTGCACCACAACTGCTGAGCCTGTGCGTCTGGAGCCTGTGCTCCACAACAAGAGAGGCCGCGATAGTGAGAGGCCCGCGCACCGCAATGAAGAGTGGCCCCCGCTTGCCACAACTAGAGAAAGCCCTCGCACAGAAACGAAGACTCAACACAGCCCTAAATAAAAAAAAAAAAAAAAGAATGGTCTCCCCTTCCTGTAAGGGTATTGTTAGGAAATGTGTACACTCAAAATTAGCATCAAACCTATTTATTTAGCAGATACAGGGTAAATTACCCCTTTGGTTACTAAGATAGGACTATAAGGCACAGTGACAATGATTATTATAAGCAACCAGTCTTAAAACAGACAGTCTAAACATAATACAATATACTTTAACAAATGGGATGTTAACACTCTCCAGGCATTTTCCCTGCTGTGTGAGATCTGCTGTGTTAAATCTCTTTGTTCAGCTCAGACAGGTCGTTTGTCAAATTCCTTCTCATTATTAAAAATATATTCAGTGGCATTTAATGAGTACATATGGATTCAGAAATGATCACAAATCAAAATTTCAAAAGTCATGTTTTTATCTGAGCTCTCCAAGACTATGCATATGTAGTAGACCCTTCACGTGGACTATTCTTACTGCTCAAACAGGATCTGATCCTTGTAATATTCACTGAGTTTCTACAGTCTTCCATTTTCAGGTAAGGGAATTACAAAACCCAAAGAGATGGCGTCCGTGTTAGGGAAAGAAACCCCAATTCTAACCTCAAGCTGAAATCCCAATTCAACTACTCTTCCATATACTGACTTTGTAATTAATGTTTGCTAATTCAAGATTTTATTTAGGAACTGGTGCTTAAGGAGTGCTTTGCAAATAAAAAGTATTATGTAAGTCATGTTAGTGTTAATAATAAAGATTGTTTTAATAAGTGTAATTAAAAACAGACTGTTTGGAATCTTAGTTTGAAGCATTGCTTCTTGTCTTTGTATAGTCAGAACAGTACATCACAAAGTTAGTGTGTGGGGAAACTTCCTTTTCAATTTTATGCAGAGAAAGAGGCCTCCCAGCTGTTACCTAAACTGAAAAATTCATGGTAATAATGCTCGCTATTTACCATGGCAGAATATTTCACAGGATTAAGAGCCATAGCAATCTGTAGAGGCTTGCTCATTTAGGTCAGGTTCTAATCCAAGAAGGCCTTTCAAATATAGTTCACAAAAGGGTGAAAATTGTATAGGGGACTGGAAACAGCAGCCACTGAAAACTATATAGAAACATTAAGGGAAAGGAGGCCCCAATTTCAGGTTAAGAATCCTCACACTGACCCATGAAAACCTTCCCTCCAGACTCTCCAGACTCTTTCACCTTCTGCTGACCTGATGAAGATGAAGATGGAGACTTTGGAAGCTGTGGTGGAACGTGATGGGGCCACGACATGAGCCTGGATCCTTGAAGCACTGTTTGAATGGAAGTCACTTGCTTTGAAATTATGAGTGTCTCTGTGTGTGTGTATGTGTGTGTGTGTGTATCCTAGTCTAGTTCTCAGATTAGCTGTATTTATGATTACATATAATATATAATTTATAAATAGATTACACATAGATAGTATATATAATATGTTATATATATTAACATAAGCACAGCTAATCTGAGAACTACATTACATCAATATTATATAATACATGTATATATAACATGTATAATATTAAATGTTTTGTGTACTATCATAAATGCAGATAATCTCTGAAGTAGACTAGGCTCGACTTTCTAGAACTGCAGTACAAGGTCAGAGTGAATCAACAGTCAGACAGCCCTGAGGCTGAGTATCCAACCATGGCTCTCCCATCCCTCACTAAGGACAGGGTAGGTCCCAGGTGTCAGGATGACAGGGTAGCCAGCATATGGAGATCAAATGGCTTTAACAGTATTAAAAAGAGGAGCATCGTGGGGACAAGGAGTATGGCAGGTCCTGACAGCCATCTCTCAGGTAACTTCTTTGTAATCATTTGCAGGTGGCAACTAAAGGCTGATTCAGCCCAGAGCTCCCTGCTGTGCTCTGGCAGCACTGCAGCCTACCTCCAGCCCTACAGACTTTGTCACTAAGGACCCTGTTAATACCAGGTACACGCCGGGCTTGTCCAGGCCATGCTCACCTCTGTGACGCCTCTGTGTTTAACAGGAGATCAGCTAACTTCATAATTCATCGCTGGGTTTTTCTTCCCTGTTTCCATCTCCAAGAAGATTAGAGTCCTGTAATATCTTTCTTCCCCCCTCTGTTTACTACAGGGCTGTGTCTAAATGTGATTAGATTTACTCCGTGCCAGTGCTTCTTGTTTCTGGAGTCACAAACAGCTAAAAGGTAGATCCGAGAGATGCTCAACAATTTTGCCTTTCCATTTTGCCTTTTTATTTCTCTCCAAAGCCCAAGCCTCATAAGTTAAAACCAATTTATTTCTTTCTCAGACAGACGCTGCAGCCATCACATTGGGGGTTAAGTGGTTTTCACTCTCCTAAAATGGTTAAGATGCCTGTGTTATTGGGTTACTTCAGCTCCCTGTGCTCTACATCCCATGGCTGACGAAGGTCACGGAGATTTTCGAAGCAGGGTAATGGAGTCTTGGGGGCGCTGGTTTTATTGAAGGAGCCTCAGCACATCAGTGATGAAAAACCTGCAAGTCCCGATATCTCTCTGGATCCTCAGTGCCCAAGCTGCGATTAGAGAAGTGCAGGATGGGCTTTTCTTTCCTACTCGAAGTGTAGCTTCTGTTCTTAAGTTCACATCCAAAGGCACAGAAGACCAGGGCTGACAAGAGCCCTTCAGAATGTTCTAGTCACATCCAGCCTGGTGACCTGAAGCAGCTTAGATACAAGGCTCTTTCTCCTAGTTGTCTACATATTTGGGAAGAAGATTCTAGGGAAGTTTTTCTGTATAGTTTATCCGATTTTATGTCCATCCTGCAATTCAGAGCATTCCCGTAAAGTCTAACTCTAATCCCTCTTTTTTTTTTTCTTCAGTACGCGGGCCTCTCACTGTTGTGGCCTCTCCCGTTGCGGAGCACAGGCTCCGGACGCGCAGGCTCAGCGGCCATGGCTCACGGGCCCAGCCGCTCCACGGCATGTGGGATCTTCCCGGACCGGGGCACAAACCTGTGTCCCCTGCCTCGGCAGGCGGACTCCCAACCACTGCGCCACCAGGGAAGCCCCTAATCCCTCTTTTTAAGTCTCTGCTTGTTCTGCCCCCCACCTCTCCTCTTCATGATGGAACAGTATTGCGGTGGTCCCTCAACAGCTACACCCTATTCAAATCTGTTTTCTTCTTCCCTATAAAAAGAATGCTCTAATTTGACTAATAAAGGACAGTGCCATATTCTTATGATTTTTTTTTCTTGTGCTACAAATATTGAAGTAAAATTCAGGAGAATTAGAAGATTGAGGAATGGGTTGTATATCACTGGCTTTTGCTGCTCTCTTGAGACCGAGGGGATGGAGTAGGACTTTTGCTCAAGTGATACAGTGATGTTGAGCCATGTGCTCAGGTAGAGGAAGAAGAGGAGGAAGCAGATGCCCAGCAACAAAGAGCAGTCAATGGTCAGGGAGCATAACAGAGGAAGAGGCAAAGTCCAGGGAGCTGCTTTTATCTGTGCTACTGGGCATTTTCACTCACCCCCTGCTCAGCTCACCAGGGTGACCTCTGGTCCTGATATAACCAAGTGTATTATTTTGATTTTGCTTATTTCTTACCTAAATCCCCTGTCAGCTCTTCATTTCCTTACACATTCCCTAGTTGGTATTCCCAAATCACCTTTCTAATGCCACTTTCCTTCTTAATAAGTTTTAATGGTTCCTCATTGCCTATAAGATAATATTGCATGCATCATTGACTATAATACTGTAGGCTAATAATAGCTGGCATTTATTGAGCCCCTTTAATTTTACCATGCTGAGTGCATTATGTATATGGGACCTAAATCTCAACTATCCTGCAGGGTCAGTGTTATTATTCCATTATACAGATGAGGGATCTGGGGCTCCAAGAGGTAAGGGATCTACCAAGTGGTGAAGCCAGGATTTAAACCCAGGTTCTTTTGATTCCAAACTCATTACCCTCACAGTAGAGTGTGTAAGTTGTGCTCATTCATCAAAGTGTTCATTTACTTAATTGACATTAATGGCACTTTTATCAACAAATGATTATGGGAAGACAAAATGAGAACAATTTAATCTGTTAGCAACATTAAAGAGGGCTAGTATTTGAAAGTTAAATAGAATTGTTTCAAGTAGTGGGAGCGTGGGTGTGTGCAAGGAGTGGAATAGCTTTTGGAAGATGCTTTCCTGGAGCAACATGAGAAAACAAATACTCAGCCCCAAATGAAGCACTCTGCCATAGCAAATATGGAAAATAAACAAAACCCTGTGAGTATGTTCTTTCCGTTGATTCATTCCAAACCTACCAACTTTAAAAAAAATTGTATGATTCACTATAATTTCCTTTGCAGAAAGGAATGTTGGTTTCGGTTGGGTAGTCATATATATTCTGTCCAAGAAATCTACAGCTTCCTAAAGAGGTATTTCTTCATAAGACAGTGAGTATAGACTCTAGGGAAGAGCATACATCTGGGGAATTATCAAAGCTGTCACCTGAATATTGCTGTCACCTGAATATTCCTTTCACTGGACTCTTCTAGTAGACAAAGCATACTAAACATTTGGGGCAGGTACTGTTTAAAGGGAGAAAGGATCCAAATGAGAATACATGGGCAAGAGTCTCCTTTGTTACCTTCGAGCCCCTGGCATCCTATATAGTGGCCATCTTACACTCACATGGACCACTTGGCTTGAGGGGAGGAGGCTACTCCTGTAGTCATCTGATGTCTGTTGTCCCTGAGACAGGACCTGCCTTTGAGTGTGTCCATTTCATGTGATGACTGGGAAGTGGAGAAATGAATTGCACTTATGTGCTTGTTTGCAGAGGCAGTGATTGATGCCTCATTCTAAAACAAACATGAGTGAGTGAAACATAGTCAGCCAACTCAGACAAAACCCTCCTGAAAATTCCAGCATCCCTCCAGAAATCAAATAATTGACTCAAATACAAAGCACATACTCCTTTTCCTGTCAAATTCTGTTCTTCCCAACTCAGTTTCTCAAGGTGACTGCAATCTTTGCTTTCCCCTTCCCTGTATCTGTTGCCATTCTGCCTGGGACTCATAAGAAATAAAGTTGTCTTGTTTTTGTTTTTTTTCTTCAAAAATTAGACAGGTCTTATTATGGAATTACCATGATTTTCCCCTCTTTTTCTCTTTACATCTCTCTTCCAAACACAAAGCATCTTGGATAAACTGGGGACAATTTAGCTTAGTGTACTGAACTACCGGACACATTCTATGTCTCATTTCAGGTATCATTTCAAATTCTTTCTTTTGTATAGTATTGATGTTCTCTGATCATTTTCTTTGGCTTTTTCAATATATTATTTTTAAAAACTCAGAAGGTACAAGATGATTCCTTTAGTTTCCTAACATGATTTATTCTATTTCAGAGAAATGGTTACAGAAATACACCCACAGTTCTACTTTCTCTCTCTACTTGCTTGTCGACCTTTTTGGATCAGAGAATAATGGAAGCCTAAAGGGAGCACCAAGGGCTATATATTCCCCCTTCTCCCTTTTCGCTGTGACTTCACCAATCCAGAAAGCAGACCTTTGCTTTGGCTATTGAAGCTGTTACAACTAAATTACAGATAAGGGTTTCGGCTACCTCTCTGACTCATTTCCTTAAGGTCCACCATCATCGACCTTGTATTTTTAACGTGTTTAATAGTTTTTCCAAAGATTTTCTTTGTACATACTCAATGCAGCTGTTATAAGTGCAACCCTAAGAATTTCCTCTGAGAAGAGTGATCACTGGTTTCCAGTTCTCATGCATTCATTTTCCATTGAGCTGACCTTGAGCAAGTCATATTTCTTTTCTGATCTTCTGTAACCTCCGCTGGAAAAGATGATGATAGATGACATGGTCTTTGGGACCCTCCAAGCCCTAATCACATGACTACAGAATCTGGTGGGTGATGTTCACTATCAACAGCCAGTTGAACATGTCTTTTATCCTCCTAAGAAAAAACAAACTAAAGAGAGTTTGAAAAATGACAGACATAGCATAAGCTCCATAGGCTGGAATCACAGAGGCATACAGTGTCAGGTAGATAATAGAAGACATTTGTGATGTAGAAGGAAAAGCCAGAGATCAGTCCACACTTGTCGTTCATCCACCCACTCAAAGACATCATAATGATCGTGTTCCTGCACAGTTCTGCTTCCAACCTCCCTCAGTCTCTGTTTATATAGCAATTAAGTCTTTGAAGTCTTAATAGCATTTCATTTTATTTGTTTTATGTTGGCCAAGGAGCTTATTGCATCTTACATGAATAATTTTGCATGCTCAGAGCAAAACTGGAGGATCTCACTAACTCCCTTCTCTTTAATGACACTCTCTGTCCCAGATCCATTTTTCCTCTGCTCTCACTGGTTATCCTTTTTCTACTCCTGTGTCTCAGGTAAGACATATTGGTCATGTTGTGTTTTCCACCTACCCCCTCTGTAGCTCTTAACATTGACCCCATGCACTCTGCCCCAGATACATCATTAAGGGGACTTTGCAGTAGAAAGGCATGTGACTTAAGGTATTCCTTCGTGCTAAATTTAACTTTACACTTGCTACCTTGAACAAACCATTTTCCTTCTCTATTTGTGCCTGCATTTTGTCTCATATGAAATGGAGATAATAACACTTACCTTCTGGAGCCCACCAGGGTGTTATGAGGGTTAATTAAGTTCTTTGAAGATGACAAGTCTTGAGTATAGTTATTATTAGCTAAGCAAACTGCCTGTTTTAATACCAAGGGTCTCTGGGAAGGTCAGACAAGCTCCTTTAAGCACAGCCCTCACTCTCATTTTTCCCATATTACTTTCTGCCAGCTCTAACATGCAGAGGACCTGGGGGTGTTCTTTGGAGAATGTGCTTTTTCAGTGGTATTAAGCTGCATAAATAATTGAAAAGTGCCAGTGTGCCCGGAGAGTGCAAAGCCCCTTCTCATTACTTCCTGCCTTCCCAGCTACCTCTGTGCAGCAATGACTCAGAGCCTTCTACAATTTTCTGAGGTAAACACTGCAGTGCAGAGGCCAGTGCTCATTAATTCTTGGCATATGCATGCTATTTCACTCACTGCAAAATGTTTCACAAAGTGGAATATATGAAAACAAAGAAGATCGGCTCATCGCTTCTCACTTCAATGATGGAAAAATGAATAATAGCAAGATACAAACCCACTTCCCAAGGACATAGAGGGGGAAAAAAAAGTTGAAATCCTGATTCTTAAACTCACAGATTTTTGAGTTGAAGGGTTCTACCAGTTTAAAAGATAGCATTTTAAAATTTGGGATTGTCCATCCTTAGCCTTGGTTCTACTTTTCTGAGTACCAGTTTGGTGATGGTACAGCCCAGGAAATAGTGGAAACCTAAGAGGACTTCCAAGCTTCTGGCTGTTTCTCACCTCCCCTGATTTATGTCTTCTCATTATCAAGTAAAAACCCTATTTGGGGGGTGTCCTGGTTTCTTAAAGCATGATGCTCACAATATATTCCAAGCACTCTAGACACAGTCTGACCAGCATGGATCTAAATGAGATTTCTATTCCGTGTTCCAGACAATTCGATCTTCCATAAGACACATCATATTGATGACTCTTAGTACATTTAATATCAACTAGCATTGCCCCGTGAATTTCACCTCCTCCTAATGAAGGACTTTTTATCCTTTATCTTTTACTGGTGTAATTGATTTTTTGACCTGTATGCAGGACTTCACGTTTATGGATATTTATTTAGCTTTCTGGTCTTAACCTGGTTTTCTCTGCTTAATTAAATCTTTATCAACCCTAACCTTTCCATGTGGTCTGTAAGTTAACTTTTTCTACCAGCAGTGGGAATGTTGATGCCTTCATTTCCTTTATTGCCTTCGCAGATGTCCAGTCTTCAGAGGAAGACAACTCAGGAAAAATTAAAGCAAGGCAGAAGCAAGAATGAAAGTTAATAAAGTATGGAGAAGAGAATGACAGCGGAGACAAGGACAATTTAAAATTTCCTAATCTCTTACCATACCTTTCTAAAAGTGTCAGTGTTGCAAAATAGGATGAATTTATTTTTTTCCCAGATCTCACCATAGGAACATGACTGATACGAGATAAAAAGTGCAAATTTCTAATTTTTCAGGTATTTTCTCTAGCTTGTTATAACTTTGTTTTCCCTAGGTCATTTCACCTTTATGTTTCCCAGGCAGAATATTGAAATAGCCTCACTAATTTAGGGTAAAACATTTTTTAATGGCTCATAGTGAGGATTTCTACTTTCTTTTTTCAATCCTGGGAATCCTTATTGATGCAGAAGCTATTCCATTATTTTCTGGGGATCTGATTGTTGCATCGCCTACTATCAAGCCATCAGTTTCCTGACTATTGAGCTTTCTTTAGTTATTAAAAGTTCACCCCTCTACCCTCTTTTGGAAATGAAGCCATTGGTATTGTCTTTCATTTCTATTTTTATTAAAAAAATTTAATGCACTGCCATTTTACCCTCTTGCCTGCAATGATTGCACAGAGAACCAAACGACAGCCAAGAAAGAGTCTTAAGGAATCCTAAGAGAAATAAGAGAAGTCATAATTGAATAATCTGCCACCAACATTTATTATTGGGTTGCAGTCTTTCCAATGTACCTTCATGCCAGAGCATGGGGTTATAAATAGACATGGGCTCTGGCAAAAGGACGAATGAAGCTGAGAGAGAAGACAGTGTAGAAGGTAAAGCATGTCTTGTAAAAAGCCAAACTTTAAAAAATTAAAGTTGTAATAGCACAAAGATTGCCTTTTAAATCGTTCAAGGGAGATTCTCTTCTCGGAAATCCAGTTTAGGTTAATGGCCTGAGGAAGGCTTGCTTCAGCCTCTCCACAAATATATAAATTATGTTTGAGCAGCACTTGCTGGAGGCTCTCCACAAGTCTCAGAGGCATGATGCCATCTTTCTTCTTAAATCAACAATAATAATTTAGCAAGAGAATTTAAAACCTATTAGCAATAATAATTGTTAACAGTAAAAATAGTGCAGACTATATTAAAATAATCCAAACAAGCAAGAGAAGAACACCAATCATTCACTTGTTCCTTTTTTAATTGATGGTGGGCTCAGAGAAAATGGTGCCAGTGATGCAGGTTTCCATCCAAATAATATGACAATCAGAAGAAAGCTAAACTAACTGAGCAGACTTCTCTGCTACCCCCAATCCCTACTCCCCCCTCCTTCCTCTCCCATATCCCTAGAGTGCATAAATACTGACTTTGCCACTAAATATCTCACAGCTATTAATTCCTGTCATCTTTAACTTTTAGGCAACACTTTTCATTCGCTACTTAGAGACCCAAGGAGCATTCTTTTGGCAGTTAGAGTCTGATTAGAAATCTTCAGTAGGGTGTGGGAGGTGGGGGTGGGAGAGGCCTGTCTCCACTGGGTGTACCTCCTGGCTTTATAGTTTGTCTGTGAGCCTGGACTCCTGCCTGGGATGTGAGTCCTCATAAAAGTTTATGGACACAAGGTCCTCAATTTTGCCCCTGAGGATTTATTTTTTCCACCTTAAGGATTTTCAGAAGGCTACTTAACCCCTAGAAGGGAAAGAAATAAGCTAGAGATCTAGAGATTGGAGGAAGTAAAAAAAGGAAAAGAGTAGGATAGGATACAGAGGGTTGCATATTACAAGGACAACCTGTGAAGTAACGAGACAGAGTTTCTTCCCTGGATAATGGAAAACTGTCTCATGACCTATCAGCAAAGTGCTCTCCTGGGGTTCTCTTCATCAGTGTCTGTGCATGCAAATGAGTCTGTGTGAGAAGAGAGAAGGGTGAGAGAGACAGAGAGAATCAACTAGGAAGAACAGGCTGCCATTTAAGCTCTTTAAAATATAGAGATTATTATATTAAGTGAAGTAAGTCAGACAGAGAAAGCCAAATATCATATGATATGATTTATATGTAGAATCTTAAAAAAATGATACAAATGAACTTACTTACAAAACAGAAATAGACTCACAGATGTAGAAAACAAACTTATGGTCACCAAAAGGGAAAGGGGGGTAAAGGATAAATTAGGAGTTAGGGATTAACATATATACACTATTAAATATAAAATAGGTAAATAACAAGTCCTACTCTATAGCACAGGGAACTATATTCACTATCCTGTAATAACCTATAATGGAAAAGAATCTCATATAACTGAATCATTGTGCTGTATACCTGAAACTAACATAGTATTGTCAATTAACTATACTTCAATTAAAAAATGGTTAAATAAAAAAAATATCAGTGCTTGGCACAATTTCTATTCATGATCACCCTTCTCTGAATCTAGTAGAAGACTTCCCCATCTCCACATGACACATTAGATTACCTCTTCAGGACATGACAGCCAGTATAGTATTATAATGTTATCTTAGACTACCTAATAGCAAATCCTATAGGCCTTCAAGGTTAAAAAAGAAAAAGGAATTTAAAAGTTAAGTAAAAAAATAAAAAGTTCTCCTAGATGTTTATAGACACTTTTATAAGCTCTTCATTATTATTTTCTAATTTATTGGATTTTACTGTATGCAAAATGGGCAGGTTTCAATCTTCTTAAATAACATTATCCTAGTTATAGAGGTGTTACTTAAATCAATATGACATTGAAGAAGGCTGGAGTGGAAAAATGAAAAAGGACTATTTGTGATGAGATGTGAAATACCCAGAAGGCCTCCAAATATTACCAGGGAAAGACTTCCTTTTGCTGGACAAGCTGGGTTCAAGTGATTGTGGTCTTTTGCAGATGGTGACGGGAAATTTGAAATATTGTTGATGGACCTGCTTTGTACCCATGAGCCAGTAACACTTGGGAAAATCCTCATCATTATTATCACCATTAGTAACAATTCTATGACCATTAGTAACAATTCTACAGAAGGAAATCATTATCAACATCTCAAAGACAGATAAAAGAAAGCCATACAGGCCATCACCTCAGTAACATACATAGTTCCAACCTCTCTTCTCAAAAAATGCTCAAATTAGGTTATGCTTTGGTACATGATGTTGTTGTATACGTGGTTGCACTCAATATTTTAAAGCAGTGAATTCAGGATCTCCTCCTTCCCTTACTTCTAACTTTATCATGAATAACTTCCATCAATATCAAAATGAACCTTAGAAAAAATTAGTTATTATCCTCGTGATCCATTATTTGGCAACATGTCTTGGCTTCAGTTTTATCTTTCCACAGTTGGTTGTAATGAGGGTTTGCCTGTTCCCAATTTACCAAGTTGAAAATTGAGAGACAACAATGGTAAGTGTAAGGCCTATACTTACATACATAAAGCAGGTGGAAATGACTGATTAGAGAAGCCATAATAACAAACCAATTCCCAGATTTTAGCTTAGCCTTTCTCTTCAATCCAACTGGCTTTTTAGAAAAATCAAATCAAATTTTCCTAAAATAGTATAAATCTGGCAATGAAATTAGTTGAACTTGAATTTCTTTTTTTGTCAATAGTAACAGCTATATTCTAGGCTGGGATCTAGTCCATATTAACCTGTGTTTTTCAGAAAAAAAAGTCTGTGTGCCACACAAAAGGTGAAAAGGAATGCTCATGCTAATAATCTTGCAGAACACAAAATTGACCACATCAATCATGGTATCTTATAAGGGATAATGATAAATGTCCTCAAATCCTTTAAGGGAGAAAAGTCTTTGGGGAATGGCAATTGGGCATAATTTCACCTAGAATTTAGAGGAACAGACACATAACTTGATAACAAGAAGATTTGACTGAAATCCAAAGAATCAGGACTGGAAGGCTAGATTGCTTGGCATTCCTTCCAAATCTCAAAATCCAATTTTTAGTGGGTCAGTAAAAAGCATTTCCCCTCTCTGAACTTGAGTTCCTCCAGGAAACAGGAATAATTTAAATCAGTGCTCTGATCCAACAAATCAATGCCATCAGTGGATTCAGTGGGCTTTACCCATCCCAGTGAATTGCCACCAAATAAAGTTACCCAAGCACTTCTGTTGGCTGCTACTATTTCAGGGGTAATAAAAGTAATTACCACTAGTTCATTTCACAAGTATATATTGAGCACTTATTGTATGCTAGGTACTGTTCTAGTCACTGGCAAATAGAGCACTTCTGTTGGCTGCTACTATTTCAGGGGTAATAAAAGTAATTACCACTAGTTCATTTCACAAGTATATATTGAGCACTTATTGTATGCTAGGTACTGTTCTAGTCACTGGCAAATAGAGCATATAGGAGACATAAGTTCATAGAACTCAGGGAGTTTTCATTCTATGAGAAGGAAGATAGATAATAAACATTTCACATAACTTTATACAGGAATTTTCTTTATCTGAATCTATTTAAACAGTGACCATACATGAAGGTGCACAATAATGGTCAGGCTGAGTTTAATTATATGTGTAACCTTAGGTTACCTGAATCATCTGAATCCTTGCGTTTAAGGCTCTGTCCTAATCATATACCTAGTAGTTTCCAGAGACGACTCATCTGTACTCTCAAATAATTTCTGTCTATGCTGAGACATGGTGTCCTGCTCTGCTCTGGTTATTAATCATAAATTTCATCTTGAGTGGCTGTAGCTTTTGCAACTCTTCTCAGAGCTATTCTCTGGACACATTTTTGGCCACTGACCATGCTACTCCTATGCTAACAACAGTCTACCCTTTTCTGTTTGGCATGGACTGCTGCTGGCCATGCTGCCACTGACCTCTGGACTGTTGATCTCTCTATGTCTGCTGTTCATATGGTATCAACATTTCCTGGGCTGTGTTGCTGTGTTGGTAGCTCCTATAAGGCAACATAAACTACCATGGGATAGAGAGGGATTCTGACATAAAGAGGAATTCACCAGTGCTTCACTATGGATGTTTGGTGGTCACTACTCAGAGTGTCCTGGGACTGCCCATCATTGCTATCATTTCAGGTCACCATCGCTCACATTTCTTTTATTGAAGTTCGGAAACAACTTTTCTTTCCCTGGGCTTTGCCTTCCTAGAGCGGCCCTTCAGTAGGATTTCTTGGACCCTGAGACCTGCACTTTTCATATACACGTCTATTCATTCCCTAAAACACACATAGAATATGAAGGTACCTGGGTCTGGGTGGAATTTACTAAAAGCCACCATACTGTTATTTGAAACATTTCACTTTTTTATTCTATTGATGGATTCCAAGTCCATCTATTTTCCTGATTTGTTTATCTGTGTTGGATTTTCTAACAGAGCCCTTGAAATCTCAGTAGAGAAACACAAATTACCCAAGCATGAACTTGGATCCCAAGTGTATGAATGATTCAGGAATGTATCAGTACTAGCCAGGAATATCTTAGCTTTTGTGTGAATCAGTGGCTCTTAGAGATAACAGACAGGAATCACATAAAACATGTCCTTTAGTTCTACATGATAACTTCTGCTGGCCTGTGAACTTCACTACATACTTTACAGGAGAAGAATAAATTAGTTTTATAAAAAGTTTTAATGTGTCTCTAGAAATTATTCACAGGATAGATTCTGTACTTATTCTATTCAGATCTTTGCAATATCTGTTGCCTCATTTTTACCTTTGAGGTACTGAAGTTTAGATCATATAAATGAAAGCAGAGAGAACTCATAAATTCTGACTCAAAATCCAGTGCTTCTTCCACTGTTTCATAGTGCCAGTGTACACATTTAGCCTGTAACATACATATAAGGGATCATAACTCCTGTCTCTTAATTAGAGGGACTCAGAAAAGCTAAGTGAGATATTGTTTGACTTTGTGAGTCTCTTAGGTCCCTGGGCTAACAAAGCCATTCTTACTCTTGGGGCGAGGGGAAGAACCTTAAGAAATGATTCTCTTTCCTTCTTTCACTACCTCCAGTTCAGTAAGAGACCACAAGGGTAAAGCTGGTATATCTTGCTTACTTAGTGCAACTTATAACTATCCTTCACCAAGTTGCATTAGCTGATCTCTCAAGAGTGTTTCCTTATCAATGTGTGAATACTTGAAAAGGAGAGGATAATGATGCCTAAGTACTAACCCTGCATCAGCTTTGATAAACAAAGATAAATAGTCCATCCTGGGATTAAAAACAAAATCCCTGTCTCAATTTCTCTGCGCTTTGTCTAGGGTAAATAGATACTGAAGACCCATGAAAGGAAAATGGGAAACATAGAGATAAGGGAAGAAAATCTAAAAGTATACTAGTTCTAGGAGATTCTCTCAAGAACGTTCAGTTGGGCATACTGCCTTTTATGTTATGCCATAGAGATGTAGATTATACATTGTTGATCTTGTTTGTTGTCACCAAGTAAAGATGGGAAGCTGCTCAAGAAAGTATACTGCCTTCATGTGGCCACTACCTCAATTTGTAGACTTGGTGTTTTCCCTCCAGATAGGTAAAGTTGGCCAGCACTGCATTAAAGAATATTGCATAGCCTGAGGCTGCCTGACTACACATACACAAATAGAAATACTGTATAAATAACCAGAGCCCTAGAATATGACCCCTTTAACTTAATTAAATAGTCAGGTTTAAGGTGGATAAAAAGAAATAGAGTGAGAGACCATGGCTGTCTGTAATATACGTGATCAGCTATTAGCTCCATCAATAAGAAATGTTGGATTCTCATTGCTTTTGGATGGGTTCCTGGAAATCTAGTCCTTCCTATATATTTTGGTATGTAATAATCTGAAAAGTACATCCTCTTTCTTCATTCTTTCACTATCTGCATCCCTGCCTCTCTGGAGAATTCGTATATCTTGGTAAGATGAGTTATGTCTATGTCACAGAAAGAGGAATGAATATTTTCTAAGCTCTGAAGTCTCAGATCAAATTCACAGGGCTGGATGACATCAGGTGATTTGATCCCTAAAACCCTACAGGGAATAAAATGGGATTTTATTTCTTTAAAAATGTCAGTGTATTTTTCTCTCATTAAAATGTGTTTTCTTTTCATTTTATTGATGGTTCTGAGTTTGTTTTTGTCCCTATGGGAGGAACTCCAGGTTTGTCTGTTCTTCATTATCCAACTTTATGCTTTTTTGAACTTCATTTTAAAGTGCTAGCTTGTTTTCAGAATCAAACTAACTACCCAATGCATTAACATAATGTAAATCCATAACTGTTTGTCTGAGGCCCAAATGGATGTCTGTATAGCACATGGGTTACTCCTGAGGCCTCTGTTACTCCTTCGAGTTAAGTTCTAAAACCCATGATGACAACGTGGGCTAACTGCCCTCAAGTGATTCCATAAAAATATAGGAAGAAGACACAGTGTGGCTGAAAATTATTAGGACATTAGGTTTTGTATAATCTGAAAGTTCACAATTGACTTTAGGAATAAACTAGTGCTCACCTTGGGAATTGACAGTCTCTCCTGCTTTAGGAAGGGCTTTTGCCTTGCAGGCAGTGGGCAAAAGAGATCCTGTGTTGTTAGTGGGCCCTCACCTTACTTTATTTCCTGAGCCTTCTCTGTAGGTGCCTGTTTTTCATGATGAGCTTAGTTTCCTCTCAGAGGTCATGTCTCATTACCACATAGCTCAGAGAACCCAGGCATAGCATGAAGAGTACATTGCACATGAAACCTGGTCCCTGGAGAACTGTCCCCTCCAGGGATGGATCTGGGTGTGGGCTCTCAAATTTATAAAAATTGCAGTAACATATTAAAGAAAAACAATAAAAATATGCAAATATAAAAATTAAGTACACCATCTTGGAAGGGGCCCAATAAACTGAGAGATCTTGATAAATAAATCTCATGAGCTTCATGGTAAATCTCCCTCTAGTGTTTACCTTCATTCTTGCACCCACGCATAAAACTGCCCATGCCAAGTATTACTTCAGTGCTTCTTGATTTGCAATAGGAAGCATAACACTATACAGTATATTATATCTGTGGCATTTCCTCAGATGTGGCATATTATTTGTGTGTAAGGACATTTAACCTGGGTTAATGGACAATAAAATGGCTCTGAAGCCATTTAATTATACTTGACTCAGGAGTCACAAACCAAACCAAATCAAGCAAAACAAAACAATGACAACAAAATTACTACGGAACCCAAACACAATTACCAAACTTCCAAGTCTCCCCATTTCTTGCCCTACTAAATCAATATCCTTTGAATATTTTATGTGCCTTCATTCCGTCTCCATTTGATCCTTTTAAACATGCAATATTCTCTCCAGCAAAGTTGTTTTCCTTAAAGTCCAACAACCACGTGTTGCTTGTACCAGTACACACTTCCATGTCTTTGCTCATATCGGAGAATCTCCTCTCTTTCTTTTGATATCTCCCGATGGTATATTGCAGTGGTTCTCCATGTGTGGTCAGTGGACTCCAGGAGTCTCTGAGACCCTTTCAAGGGGCCCTATAGGTCAAAACTATTTTAATATTAATACTAAAATAATTGCATTTTTCACTGTACTAGCATTTGTGCTAATTATTCAAAAGCTGTGATAGATACAACTATGAATCAGAGAAGTGGATATAAACAGTACCACTAGTCATTGCAATCACTGCATGCACTTGCAAGAAAAAGAAGAAAAGGAAAAAATCAAATTTCACATAGGACTCTCCTTGATAAGTAGTAAAATTATTGCTGTTATTAAATATTGACCCTTGAGTACTCATAGTTTTAATATCCTGTATGAGAAAATGGGATGAATGCATAAAACACTTTAGGTTTGTCTAGGTGATATGCTTTGGTGAATGAAATGTGAGCAAGCATGATACGCGCCATCTCTAAGCAGAGGCTCTAAAACAAAATGATAATTAGAAAATACTAATGAATAAACTAAAAAAGCTATTAAACTGATCCAGGGGTTCAAGAATGTTGTAGACTACAGGATCAATATGCAAGAATCAATTGTGTTTGTCTAAAATAACAATGAAATGAGCATTCTAAAAATGAAATTTAGAAAACAATTACATTTGAAATACCACCAAAAAGAATAAGATACTTGAGTATAAACTTAAAAAATGTGTACAACTTATACACTGAAAGCTAAGAAACATTATTGAAAGAAATTAAAGAAGGTCTAAACAAATGGAAAGGTATCCCATTGTCCTTGATCGAAAGACTTGATATTGTTAGGATGTCAATATTACCCAAATTGATTTACAGATTTAATACAATTCCTACCAAAATCCCAGTTGGCTTTTTGCAGAAACGGATGACCTGATCCTAAAATTCATGTGAGAATGTAAGGGAACAAGAATGAACAAAACAATCTGAAAAATAAGAAAAAAAGTTGGAGGATTCACACTTTGTGATTTAAAAAAAAAACTTACTACAAATCTACTCTAATCATGACACTATAGTGCTGATGTAAAGATGAGCATATAGAATGTTGTAATAGAGCTGAGATTCAAGAAATATACCCTTATATGTACTATCAATTAAATTTCAACAAGGGTGCCAAAACAATTTAATTGGAAAAAGAATTGCTTTTTAAATAAATAGTGCTGGCAAAACTGGATCTCTACACATTAAAAGAATAAACTGTGCCCCACTACTTCACATCATACACAAAGATGAACTCAAAATGTAAGCACTAAAACCATAAACTATTAGGAGAAAACATAAAAACATATCTTCATCACTTCAAGTTAGGCATGAAACCAAGAAATCCTTTTTTCTCACATACTACACTAAAAGCACAGCAACACAAACAAAATAAATAAATAAATTCTGCTGTGTCAAAATCAAAGAATATTATACTATATACTTCTATACTATCATACAAGGAAGTGAGTAGACAACCCACAGATTGAGAGAAAATATTTGAAAATTATGTATCTGATAAGGGACTTGTATCCAGCATATATAAAAACTTTTTATAACACACTAATAAAAGACCAAATGTGCCAAGTAAAAAATGTGAAAAAGATTTGAATAGACCTTTTAAAAATAAATAAATAAATAAAATTGGCCAATAAACACATGAAAAGATGTTCAACATCATTAAGCATTAAGGAAATGCAAATCAAATTCATGAGTTATCATTTCATACACACTAGAATGGCTATAGTCAAAAAGACTGACCATAAGTGTTAACAAGAATGTACCCAAATTGGAATGTGGATATGCTGTAAATGGAAATATAAAATGGTGCATACGCTTTGGAAAAGAGTTTTGTAATTCTTCACAATGTTAAACATAAAAGTTACTATATTGCCCAGTAATCCTATCCCTAGGTAAATACCCCTGAGAAATGAAAACATATGTATACAGAAAAACTTTTATACAGATTTTTATAGCAGTATTAGTCATAATAGTAAAAGAGTGGAAATAATTTAAATGCCCATCAATTGATGAATGGTTAAATATAATATGATATATTTATATCATAGAGCATTATTTGGCTGTAAAAATAGAATGAAGTACAGATACATACTACAACATAGACAGACCTTGAAAACATGATAAGTCAGTCACAAAAGACCACATATTATATGGTGGCATTTATATGAGATGTCCAGAACAGTAAAATATATAGAGACAGAAAGTAGATCAGTAGGTAGATTAGTGGTTATCTAGAGCTGGGGTTAGGGAGAATGGGGATTAACTGTTAAGGGATACAGGGTTTCATTTGGGGAGGATGACAAGGTTCTAAAATTAGGTTATCATTTCATAATCCTGTGAAAATACTAGAAGTATTGTAGTGTACAATTTAGACAGGTGCATTGCATGGTATATGAATTATATCTCAATAAAGCTATTAAAATGAAAAAGAAAGAGCACTGTGCTGTTCCACCAGATCTCTAGCAGCTCCGCCTGGATGTACTAGTCCACCTGCTACCAATACTTCTCTTGAGCACTTACCTCCTTGAGTACTTACAGTCTGTCCCACACTGTTTACCATTCACTTATATATTCATTCAACAGTTATTGAATATCTATTACATGTTAAGTGTTACACTACATCCTGGATTGAGAGAGGTGGAGGAGCATTTAAAAAATAAATAAAATAGTCATAATCTCTACTCTCATTAAACTTGTAATTTATTGGGGGAAGGGGGGGTTGTACATTTTCATTGTCTTTTTTTTTTTGCCTTCATTCATTATTTTCCTTTTTGTTTCTCCCAAGTGATAAGTCACTGACTACCTAATTATACATATCCACACGATGCTTAGTTTAGTACACAGCTAAAAGCAATGTTTGCTGACTGATTGGAAAGTGTCTTCTTTATGGTTTCCTTTGCTGTGCAAAAGCTTTGAAGTTTCATTAGGTGTCCTAAACATATCCCAAATGGTGTCCATTGCTAAAGAAATATAAAGTTCTTCAAATACTTGTGTATTTACTTCAGCTTTTGAAGGTTGGGAGGCAGGAAGTTGGGAGGCTCTCCTTCACCTGGTTCTAGACAAATTTCCACATGGAATTATC
Source organism: Mesoplodon mirus (assembly GCF_964341445.2). Taxonomy (NCBI): domain Eukaryota; kingdom Metazoa; phylum Chordata; class Mammalia; order Artiodactyla; family Ziphiidae; genus Mesoplodon; species Mesoplodon mirus. The sequence goes on along the minus strand of NC_138983.1, from coordinate 134,828,132 downwards.
GGTATCCTTGAAGTGACTTACATGAATGATCCAATGACCATCACAGGGGTTCTGATCATCATCCCATCCACAGTAAATATTCTCTGGGGTTCCATTTCCTCAAAGCTATTTGCACCCCATACTAAGCAGTAATCAAAAAGTGACCGTGTAAATCTCAGGCTTCCCGCATCATTGTGCATATCCTGATTTCCTATGAGGGACTCCTGGGATTTGTCCCTCTCCATTCAGGCTGTTAAACCGTAGAGATTTGAGCTAATTAAGTTGCATCATTTGTTGGCACTAGGCTCTCCAGTAGGTTTTCCCGTCACTGAGCCTGATACCTCAGGGGCAGACTAAGGACAGCAGAATCTGATCTAATATGCCAAAGAGAGACTGGGATTAAAGTGCCTGAAGTATTTGCATTCATGAAATATAAGACACAATTAACTTGCAATTTTACAAGTCTTTTAAAATGATTATTCTATTTAAATGAGGTAAGCCATAAGGATGTCTGAACTAGTGGGATGGGGGTTAAGTAGAGAAGAGGGGAGTTGTTATGGAGATGGAATCATACCCCTGGCATGAAGTCTGAGTACATAACCAATGCCTGCGAAGCCACAGGGAGGTGGCTGTCTCATTATAACCACATCCCTGGAATTGCTTTATAGTCTGCATAAGACTTTGCTCAGGAAAAGAAGAGAGGGTGTCATTCTTAGTTGGGAAGGAAGATGAAGCTGACAGCTGTATTCTGACATCAACCTGTTCATCCTGTTAAATAACAGCTTGGAATTTTCCTTCTTAAGTAAAAACTCCATATTGGGAATATTCCCTTTTAACAAAATTAATAGCAAAATTGAGATTAAGGTCAGAGAATTTACTGGGCAATCCATCAACAAATAATTATTGAATGCTTATTAAGTTATAGTCCTGTTCCTGTGTGGTATACAAACAAATATACTTCCCGTGACATTGTGATTTATAAGAAATATATTTATAAGAAATATGTATTTGGTCTTTGTCCCCATTTCTGGCCCAGAACTCTTAAAACTCTTGGAATTTCCTAAGGGCTGAGAGCTACAAAGGTGTTTTTTGTTGTTTTAAGAAGTGACTTTTGGGAAGCACCTAAAGATGGAGACTGGTTGCCAGGGGAGCCAACCACTTGATCAGAGGGTTGGAACCTTCAGTCATATCCCCTGCCCCATCTCCAGGAGGGAAGAGGGGCTGTCAGGTGAATCGATTGGCAATAGCAAATGATTTAATCAATCATGCCCGAATAATGAAGCCTCCATAAAAGCCAAGAGGCATTGTGGGTTGGCAAACATGTAGAGATTGGGGGAGAATGTCTCATTGGAAGAGGGCAGGGAAGCCTCGCACACTTTCCCCATTCCTTGCCTATCCATCTCTTCTATCTGGCTGTTCCTGAGTTATAGCCCTTTATGATAATCTGGTGATCCACTAAGTAAAATGTTTCTTTTAGTTCTATGAGTTGCTCTAGCCAATTAATCAAACCCAAGAAGGGGGTCTTTGGAACCTCCAATCTATAGCCATTGGGTCAGAAGCTCAGGTGATAATCAGGGTTTACCTGAAATAAGAGAGGGACAATCTTGTAGAAAAGAGCCCTTACCCTGTGGGGTCTGACACTATCTCCAGTAGGTTGCCCAGTGTCTGAGAAGTGCTTGGATGTGTGGGAAAACCCCTGCCCCAAACACACACTGCTGGAACTGGGTGCAGAACTCTTTTTACCCTTAAGGAGATTTACCATCTAGAGAGACATGTCTAGAGAGACATGTTACAGTCAAATAAAAATCACAATTCTTAGTGTTTTAGAGTATTTTAAGTTTCCTAAATGTTTTTACACACAAGGTTTCATCTGAGCAACATATTATAATGGGACATTATTTTTTTTTTTTTGCCTTATAACAAATTTAATCAGTTATACATATACATATGTTTCCATATCCCCTCCCTTTTGCGTCTCCCTCCCACCCTCCCTATCCCACCCCTCCAGGCGGTCACAAAGCACCAAGATGGGACATTATTGACCTCATTTGGCAACCATACAACTTAGACTGGAAACTCCAACCGATTTGCTCAGAGTCACTTGTTTAGTAAATGATAAAATTTAAGGCTGTTAGAAGAGATTTATTTTTCCTGCAACCATGCTTTGACTTATTTCCAACTAGCCAGGACCTATAACATCCAGGACAGGATGTAGAACCCTCAAAATTCCACTCATTATCTGCTATTGTCTCAGTTCCTTCTGGTGAACTGATCACACAGAAATTTACTTCAGGCAAACAAATGTTCTTCAATTTCTACCTCTTAATTTTTATGTAGGGCTTTGGCCTCCATTCCATGTGATCTTTAGATGTGATCTAGGCTGGTCCACATGCTGTCATATATAAGCAGAAAGGGCATATTGTGTGTGTGGGGGGGAGGATTTTGTTTTAAGCACACAAATTTAATTGGATTGAAAGCTAAGATGTTTAAAGGGGAAAGAGACTTTTCCCATCTTCCCAAGTTTAACCCTTCTGGTTTTTCCTTTCAAATGCAAGTTTACTGGTCATTTAGATAAAAGAATTATGGCCAATCTATCTCTTACTCCCTTCCTTCCCTCCTCTAGGAGATGCCTCAAATAATGGGAAATCTTTTCATGTGAGTAATTGAAATGTACAGGTGTTCCATTTGGCAAAACTACATGGATGCTTTACCTTCCCAGAAAAAAAGAAAACCTCTCAATTTCTTTCTGTTACATACATGAGCAAGTGGTTCTCTACTTAGACAGGCTCACATATATACAACCATATATCTATTCAAGGATCAGGAATTACTATGGAGGGAAATGGCATCCATTCTTTCAAGACTTGACTTACAAATAACAAGATGGTTATGCAAAATTTGCTAGGCATCATTTTGTTTAATTCTTTTTTCATCTTGTGTAGAACTTATCCTGGAATTTCTCTTGACCATATTATTTAGTGTAAGGATTTGGCATAGGTATTGGGATGATGATAATTCCCTTTATTCTTTTTACTGTTCTCATATGGCTCTGGGTTACAATAAAAAAGCTATTATTGGTTGGATTTGATTAAAAAAAAAACAGCTCAGATGTAAAATCAAGGTAATCAAAACAACGTTCAGATCCTAATGACAGCAAAGCAGAAGAGAGAACTGAGTCTTCTAATTATCGTTGGATGGATATACCTCTGGATCCTTTTCCTGACTTGGCATTAAGTCCTATTGGGCTGTTCCTTTTATGTTCTGGACTTACCATACCCCGACTATTTTTTTTAACTTTATCTTTAAGGATTTGTTTTCAAATGAGTTGTTGAAAAGCAATTCTATGGATTAAGCACAAAGTATCCCATGGGTAAGAAAACCACTGTCTCTTTGAAAGCTTCAGGTGAACCAGGTCGAAATAATCAAGAGCACAGCAAGACGTGGACCATGGACTAGTAGGGGCCAGAGCAACTAATGAGGCACATAGAGGATGGAGGATGGGCCTCTTGGGTTAGTGGGAAGAAGAATAGGATCTTAGGTCATAGAAAAGGAGGAAATGATGTTAAGAAAGGAAAGCCCACTTAGGGATTTTCCTTGGGAAGAAAATTTCAGAAACAAGGACAAATATGTTTTACTACAGTATGTGGTTCTGAAATAGGGTAAAGAAAAAAGACTTCTCAAGTCTAGTTACAAAAATGTTAACATCAGTATAGAACTTGAACTGGGACCTAAATATACAGGGCAATTTTCCCAGTGTCCTATGTCTTGCCAGGGAGGAGATGAAAACAGTCCATCTCATCAACTGAAATTATTTTATGCAGAATCTGTCTTCTTTTAAACAAGCCAAACTCCTTTTTCCTAAATGCTTAAGTCTCTCCCTGGTGGTACATGTTCTTAAGAGTAATGCCTTTTAGCTGTATAGAACTTTACTCTTTACAGGACACTTTTGATAAGTGACATCATTCACTGGATAGAAATACTATCCAGTTCTCTGAGGAGCTATTTAGGGCATCACTCTTCAGCTCATGAGACAAGATCCAAGTTCAAGTCCAGAAACTAAGACAAGTCCAGTTGACAACATTAAGAGGCAGGGCTAAAATGCAAGGCTCTTGAGTTCCGGAAATTGCGTATTTGATCCTGCCAAAGGTCAGCATGATTTGCATGGTAGATCATTGCATTAGACCCTCTGACTGTTTTTCCTCTTCACAAATATACACTGACCAAGACACTCAAAATGGCAAAAAGGTCGTAGCTGGAAAACCCTCTGAAATTTGCTGACCAAGACTTATTTCTCACAAAGTGTTATATTGTTAAACTATATTTAATAACATTTGGATAGTCTGAAGGTCAGATAGCTACTGTCAAAATGGAGGGCAGAATAGAGACATATATTTAGAATCCTTATGACGTTATCATAAGGCTCAGAGCTTGAATTTTTAGAATTAGACTCCTTGAATCTGAATCCTAAATCCATCACTTAGCAGTTGTGTGTACTTGGGCAAATAACTAGCTCTATGTCTGTTTTCTCATTAAAAACAAGAAACAAACAAAAAACAAAAACAGGAATAATAATAGTATTTCCTCAGCGGATTGTTGAAATTATCAACAAAAAAATAGTGTAAAACAATTAGTACAGTGCCAGGTGTGAAGTAAGTGCTCTTTACTGCTTGTGGTAACACGTATACCTCGTTTTATTGCCCTTCACTTTAATGCACTTCACAGATATTGTGTTTTTTACAAGTTGAAGGTTTGTGGAAACCCTTTGTCTAGGAAGTCTATTGGTGCCATTTTTTTTCAACAGCATTTGCTCACTTCGTGTCTCTGTGTCACATTTGGTAATTCTTACAGTATTCAAACCTTCCACCAGCAAAAAGACAATGACTCACTGAAGGCTTCCATGGTGGCTAGGAATTTTTAGCAATTAAATCTTTTTAAATTAAGGTATGTACATTTTTTAGACATGATGTTATTGCACACTAATAGACTACAGTATAGTGTAAACATAAGTTTTATATGCACTGGGCAACCAACAAATTGGTGTGACTCCTTTTATTGTGGTATTTGCTTTACTGTGATGGTCTGGAATCCAACCTGTGATATCTCCAAGGTATGTTTATATTAATAATTTGTGATGTTGAACAAATACTTTACCCCTTTTCACATATCTAAATGATTCAGTGGCCTAGGGTCTTGGTTCTTATACTTTAGCAGGCACCTGGAGGGCTTGTTAAAGCACAAAAGGCTCAGTCTCAAGTCCAGAATTTCTGAATTACTGGGTCCAGGATGGAGCTTGAGATTTTATATTTCTAATACGTTCTCAGGTAATGCCTATGCTGCTAGTCCACGGACCTCCCTTCACATCCTCCTATATTTAAATCAGAATCTCTGATGGGCTGGTCTTTGGCTTTAGTATTTCTTTAAAGCTCCCTGTGTTTCTGCTGTGTAGCCAAAGTTGAAAACCACTAACAAAGGCTATTTTGGGTAATGATAGATAAATATTTTATTTGACTAATCCAAATGATGGTTTGATTGGTTGTAAAGGTAGTGTTTGGCATTAAAACACTGTCTTTGTTGGGTAGAAAGGAGTAGTATTGAAAAGACAACTCGAGGATTGAAAGAGGCAGATATGCAATATATACACATTAACAGAGCAACACAAGTTAGACTTGGAGTAGGAGATGCATGTGTTAATTCACCTGTGAGTTGTAGGTAGATCAAATGAAATTGTTTGCATTTCTCTGAGAGCTTAGGGCAACTCTCCTTTTGGAAATTGTACTTTGTGTTCCCATCTCTATAGTTTGTGTTGTAGAGCTTGATTAAACAATAAAAGCTAATTTCTATCTACAACTTTACCTTGTCTCATATTTACACAAACAACTATTTTGGGGGTTGTTATAGTTTCTATTTCACTTTGCCCTTTGGGAAGAATCTTTTTTTTTCTCTCCAAAGAATATTTTAATACGATGAGAAAATGCTTATGATATAACACTACATGTGGGAAAACTCCCCTCAAATATGTAAAATATTTAAGTGAATATAAACCTTATTTGTAACCTTGCATTCTATTTTAAATAAGCAGTTATTACTTTTATAATTAGGAAATAAAATTATTTAGCTGTTAAAAATGAGTCAAGGTTAAGGTTTATTACTCTATTTTAAATTAAAAACTGGAGAAACGGATAGATGAGAACATATCTAATGAAAGTTCGATTAGAGTTTAATTCCAAGTGTGATTCCATATTCCAAGTTGAAGCTTTAGAAAAGACACCTGCCTCTATTGGTTTTACTCAAAGTGGTGATAAAATAGTTCCCAACCTGTGGGGTTCTATGTTGGGAGAGGGAAAAGCAAATGCAGGCTACGTGGGCTTTGTAAATTTGCTGCAGAAGTTTGTGTCATATTTACAGATAGAAGATAATTTTCATTTTCTTTTATAAATGGCATTTTCAGACTCCACAGTCATTTGCACTTGCATGGGTCTTTTTCACAGAACAATGTGGGATAAAAGCGCCTTGAGGTCTACTTTGTTCAAGTTCACAGCTTCCTGGCAACACAAGCTTGGAGATTCTCAATGTGGGGTTCCTGGACCAACAGCAAGGATCATCTGGGAACTTGTTAGGAATGCAAGTTCTCTGACTCCACCCCAGACCTCCTGTCAAAAAATTGGGGGGATGTGGGCCAGAAATCTGATTTTAGCAAGTCCTTCACGTGATTCTGATCCCTGCTGTGTTGAGAACCTTTACTCCAATCAATGGTTCTGGTATTTGTTCTGCAGTTATATACAGAGAACTCCATGGGACATGCCCTCAAATGGTAGTGTCCTCTTGCAGCTGTAGGTGGCTGGATTGTTTTGATGTAGCTGTAGTCCCAGCCCTGGAAGCCACCACTATTAGGGGTCTAACTGCTACCCCCATAAAATAGTAGGCCCACATAACACCACAGCTAGTACACTCCTGGGGTACCCGTGGGAGCTCAGGAAAGTGCCCCAGGACAGCACCTGGCCTAGCTAGCCAGGCAGCAGGGACAATAGCAGCTGAGGGTTGCAGGTGTGCTGATGGTGTCAGGTGGCCCTAAGACTGTCCTTGAGATCTACTGCCAGTCAGTTCATGACCTTTTCCCATGCTGCTATTTGGAACAGTTCCATCCCCAGTGATTCTCCAAGTGAGGTGAAAGGATCGCTTACTGTAGACTCCCCTAGAATACTTGGTTAGAGCCTATAAAGATAGAACTCAAGCATCTTTATTTGTAATAAGCTCACTAGATGAATCTTAGGCTGCACTGAAGATCATCTTTAAGGGTGAAGGAGATAGATTGCTGAGTTATATGGAACATTTCTTGTTTTTAAAGAAAGTGATTTACTCCTGGTTAGTACATACTTAAAGGATTCTGAACCACTAAAGAATTTCCTTGATTCAGACTTTGAATGTACTTTTCTATATTTTTCAGCATCTTAAAACTAACACTTATAAAATTCTTATCTTGAGTCTAAAAATGACCTCATATAGTAGTGAGGAACATAATTTATGTAATCACATTTTGTATATTATTATTGCTTTTCACATATTCAGAACGTTACATGCCTTCAAAATAGGGTTGTGCAATACTATACCAGCAAGTGCCACTTCTGTGTCTTTCTAATGGAAATGAGTAGAATTGCTTAAATCCTGTGTGTGTTAAAACACATAGTGTTTTAATTCAAAAGTTAATTCAAAAATTCTGGCTGGGTAATGCAGATATTTCTGTTTTGTTTTATTGGAAGAGTTTTTGTGGTATGGCATTTAGTACTCCATTTTGAAAATGCCTTTCTCCTACCAAAATGTGCTTAAACCACTAAAGAAACGAAGTGACATTACTTGGTTAAAAAAAAAAAAAAAACATCTCAGGCTCACTACACTAGAGTAGCCTATAAGCTCCATAAAGACAATGATTATACACGAATTAGTTACTCCTTCTCTTTCTTGTACCTAACAAAGGTCCTAGGATACAGTAATGCTCCCAACTACTTGCTATATGAACAAATAAATGCAGAATGCACAGAGAAATAAAGGAAGAGTTGAATGGATGATCAAACAGATGGGTGAATAAACTCAAGGGACCACTAATCTTTAGGCATTTGGCTAATATACAGAATCCTTAAAGGCTGGAACTATTATTTCAGTTGAATTCTGATGTTAATTAGAATTCTCTCCACTGCAGGGACAAGAGAAGTCCTGAATGAATATTCATGTGCAGATGTATAAATTATCTACAACATATTATTAAACCAAGGCTAGTTTTCCTTCTTTCTTACTTGCAATAGATCTATGAACTGTGCCTATTCCCAAACTATTAGCTACATAAGTGATAAGGAAGGCATAAAATTAGGATACTGAAACAAATATTAGCCCAATCAAAAGATAATTAGAAAAGGGAATCCTCTGGAAAAATAAGTGAATTCCAAAGGAAGGTACATTTGTTTATTTGGAGGTTATGGTGTGTTTGGGGTTATTCACTTCACTGCATTTCTTCATTATACACCATGTAAAATTGAGACTGGCCATGCAGTTCATGGTATAGAGTGATTATGCTTGGAAAATCTCAGAGCATTCCCCAAAAGAGAGTCAATTCTTTGGCAAAAGGCAGATAGTCTCTCTTTCTCCAAACTTAACATATAGTTTTCTAAACAACATGTGCAGAAAAATTCATTTGCCTACTTTTGTGGTTTTGCAAAACAGCAGCACTTTTTTCCCCCTCATTGATGAAAACTCTTTCTCCTCGACCTAGCCACTGGCCTGTGAAAAAGTAGCAAGTGACCATTTCTTGGGACTGTCAGAATAAATGAAGGACTCAGGTGAGATTAGGTTTCCATCTCTGATTTGCTCTTCCTGCCTGGGTGTGTGGGGCCTGGAATCTGTCTACTGGTGCAGATGAATGGAACAGAAGGAGCAAACTCATCAAATTCGGCAATGACTTGGTACCGAGTTCCCAGGGTCTTGTTTCCCAAGCCTCCAGGCACCTTCAAAGGATAAAAAATGATAGAATTAGCCATAGTGTCATAGCAGAATGAACAGAAAATATATGATTTTGCCATTTTTTCTACAGCCACAATAGAACTACACATCTGTATACCAACACCCACTTTTTTTTCAAAGTAAAAAATAGGAAGTTTAAAGTCATATTGTACTGGCTCTACCCACCATCAGTCCCTCCCATGAGTAAGCTTACACAAGCCTCTTAGCCTCAGAATACACTTTCTTCTCAATTGCACATGGAACATTCTCCAGGATAGATTACATCTTGGATCACAAATCAAGCCTTGGTAAATTTAAGAACAGTGAAATCATATCAAGCATCTTTTCCAACCACAACATTATGAGATTAGAAATAAATTACAGGGAAAAAATGTAAAAAACACAAACACATGGAGACTAAGCAATACATTACTAAATAACCAAAAGATCACCGAGGAAATCAAAAAATACTGAGAGACAAATGACAGTGAAAACACGATGACCCAAAACCTATGGGATGTAACAAAAGCAGTTCTAAGAGGGAAATTTATAGCAATACAATCCTACCTGAAAAAAACAAGAAAAACCTCAAATAAATAATCTAAGTGTACACCTAAAGGAAAGAACTAGAGAAAGAAGAACAAACAAAACACAAAGTTAGTACAAGGAAATAAATCATAAAGATAAGAGCAGAAATAAATGAAATAGAAACAAAGAAAACAACAGCAAAGATCAATAAAACTAAAAGCTGGTTCTTTGAGAAGATAAACAATATTGATAAACCTTTAGCCAGACTCATCAAGAAGAAAAGGGAGAGGATGCAAATCAATAAAATTAGAAATGAAAAAGGAGAAGTCACAATGGATGACACAGAGATACAAAGCATCATAAGAGACTACTACAAGAAACTCTATGTCAATAAAATGGACAACCTGGAAGAAATGGAAAAATTCTTAGAAATGTATAACCTTCCAAGATTGAACCAGGAATAAATAGAAAAAAATGAACAGACCAATCACAAGTAATGAAATTGAAACCGTGATTAAAAGTCTTCCAACAAACAAATATCCAAGACCAGATGGCTTCACAGGTGAATTCTATCAAACATTTAAAGAAGAGGTAACACCCATTTTTCTCAAACTCTTCCAAAAACTTGCAGAGGAAGGAACACTTCCAAACACATTCTACGAGGCCACCATCACCCTGATACCAAAACCAGACAAAAATACTACAAAAAGAGAATATTACAGACAAATATCACTGATGAATATAGATGCAAAAATCCTGAACAAAATCCTAGCAAACAGAAGCTAACAACACATTAAAAGGATCATACACCATGATCAAGTAGTATTTATCCCAGGGATGCAAGGATTCTTCAATATATGCAAATCAATCAATGTGATACACCATATTAACAAATTAAAGACTAAAAACCATATGATCATCTCATTAGATGCAGAAAAAGCTTTTGACAAAATTCAAAACGCATTTATGATAAAAACTCTCTAAAAAGTGGGCGTAGAAGGAACCTACCTCAACAAAATAAAGGCCATATATGACAAACTCACAGCAAGCATCATTCTCAATGGTGAAAAACCTAAGCATTTCCTCTAAGATCAGGAACAAGACAAGGGTGCATACTATAACCACTATAATTCAACATAGTTTTGGAAGTCCTATCCACGACAGTCAGAGAAGAAAAGGAAATAAAAGGAATCCAAATAGGAGAAGAAGAAGTAAAACTGTCACTGTTTGCAGATGACATGATACTATATAGAGAGAATCCTAAAGATGTTACCAGAAAACTACTAGAGCTAATCAATGAATTTGGTAAAGTAGCAGGATACAAAATTAATGCACAGAAATCTCATGCATTCCTATACACTAATGTGAAAGAGAAATTAAGGAAACAATCCCATTCACCATTGCAACAAAAAGAAAAAAATACCTATGAATAAGCCTACCTAAGGAGGTAAAACACCTGTATTCAGAAAACTATAAGACACTGATGAAAGAAATCAAAGATGTTACAAACAGGTGGAAAGATATACCATGTTCTTGGATTGGAAGAATCAATATTGTGAAAATGACTATACTACACAAAGCAATCTACAGATTCGGTGCAATCCCTGTCAAATTACCAACAGCATTTTTTACAGAACTAGAACAAAAAAACCTTAAAATTTGTATGGAGACACAAAAGACCCTGAATAGCCAAAGCAATTTTGAGGGGGGGAAAAACAGAGCTGGAGTAATCAGACTCCCTGACTTCAGACTATACTACAAAGCTACAGTAATCAAGACAATGTAGTACTGACAGAAAAACAGAAATATAGATCAGTGGAACAGGATAGAAAGCCCAGAGATAAACCCATGCACCTATTGTCAACTAGTCTATGACAAAGGATGCAAGGATATACAATGGAGAAAAGACAGCCTCTTCAATAAGTGGTGCTGGGAAAACTGGACAACTACATGTAAAAGAATGAAATTAGAACAACAGCATACACAAAAATAAACTCAAAATGGATTAAAGACCCAAATGTAAGACCAGACACTATAAAACTCTCAGAGGTAAACATAGGGAGAACACACTTTGACATAAATCACAGCAAGATCTTTTACGACCCACCTCCTAGAGTAATGGAAATAAAAACAAAAATAAAGAAATGGGACCTAATGAAACTTAAAAGCTTTTACACAGCAAAAGAAACTATAAACAAGATGAAAAGACAGCCCCCAGTATGGCAGATAATATTTCCAAATGTATCAACGGACAAAGCATTAATCTCCATAATATATGAACAGCTCATGCAGCTCAATATTAAAAAAAGAAACAATCCGATCAGAAAATGGGCAGGAGACTTAAATAGACATTTCTCCAAAGAAAACATTCAGATGGCCAAGAGGCACATGAAAAGCTGCTCAACATCACTAATTATTAGAGGAACGCAAATCAAAACTACAATGAGGTATCACCTCACACTGGTTAAAATGGGCATCATCAGAAAATCTACAAACAACAAATACTGGAGTAGGTGTGGAGAAACTGATCCCTCTTGCACTGTTGGTGGGAATGTAAATTGAAACAGCCACTATGGAGAACAGTATGGAGGTTCCTTAAAAAACTAAAAATAGAATTACCATATGACTCAGCAGTCCCACTAGTGGGCATATACCCAGAGAAAACCATAATTCTAAAAGACACATGCACCCCAATGTTCATTGCAGCACTATTTACAATAGCCCGGTCACGGAAGCAACCTAAATGCCCATCAACAGGTGAATGGATAAAGAAGATGTGGTACATATATACAATGGAATATTACTGAGCCATAAAAAGGAACAAAACTGGGTCATTTGTAGAGACGTGGATTGACCTAGACACTGTCATACAGAGGGAAGTAAGTCAGAAACAGAAAAACAAATATCGTATATTAACGCCTAAATGTGGAATCTAGAAAACTGGTACAGATGAACCGGTTTGCAAGGCAGAAATAGAGGCACAGGTGTAGAGAAGAAACTTATGGACACCAAGGCGGGAAAGTGGGGGTGGGGGTGGTGATGGGATGAATTGGGAGATTGGGGTTGACATTTATACACTAATATGTATACAATAAGTAACTAATAAGAACATGTTGCATAAAAAAATAAAAGTCAAAAAAAGTCATATTGTACTAAAAGGCTTATGCAAAACATCAGCAGTTACCTGCCTTATTCTTTCCAAACCCCTAGTCCTTCCCCCTTTAATTAGCCTCTTTCAAAGTACTTAGCCATTTCTTTTTTGTTATCCTTTATTTTTCAACAAATATGCTTATATTGCTATTTCATTTCATTAATTTTAGGTAGAATCTATTTACTTCCCCTTGCTAGTTACCAGCAACACAAATTTTGCAACCTCTACCAACCTCCCACTAACTAGCATGGTTTGTGGTTGAAATAATGACCCTGTAAATACAGTTCAATACTGAACCAAGCACTATTCTATGAGCATGTTTTATTTTTTGTACAACTGATTTTCCCCATAGAATTAATAATTGCCTTGTCTTTTAAATTTGTGTATTTTCCATGCACCTAAGGTTATTTTCCCAAATCCTTCAATTATCTCCAACACTTGAAAAATACTTTTCTTCCCAAATCTGTAAATTATCCATTTCTTCATGGTTCCTTATGAAAAACGGCTTCATACATCTCCATCCAGCTGCTACAGGCTGAACTGGTTGTTTTCTAGATCTTTTGCATATTCGTAGTCTTGGGTTTTCCGTTTGCCATGTTCTTGTGTTTATTCACCTGTGTCTGGTATCTTGGACTTATTCTTATCTGGTGTTATCCTTTAGATTTTTTAGCCATCTTCTAAAACCTTGCTGCTTAAACTGGGGGTCCCTAATCAGTAACATCAGCATCACCTGGGAGTCTGGTAGAAATGCAAAGGCTCAGACCTCACCTGCAACAAACTGAATGACAACCTTCAGGTTAACAAGATCCTCAGGTGATTTGCATATGCATTAACATATTAGAATCACTGCTCTAAACATTAGTAAATACTTGGGTTGGATATAGCATTGTAGATTGGAAATCATTTTCCTTGAGAATTACTATCTTCCAGAATCGCATATTGCTGATGAAAAATCCATCACTATCCATTATCTTTTGTGTGAACACTCTTTTCTCTCTCTCTCCTTAAACTTTCTTTTTCCCCATTGTTCTGAAATTTCAGAATAGTATTCATATGTTCATGTGTGTGTGTGTGATTTATAATTTTGAACACTCACAAGCATCTGTCAGTTCAGAGAATGTTCTCATATTATTTCTTTGGTAATTTTATCCTCTCTGTTTATATTTTTCTTCAACTGCGAGTTGGATGTTGGTCTCTTGGTAATTATCCTTAGTTTACCCTTAATTTTAGTATCTTTCTCCTCTTGTCTTAATTTGTTTTACTTCCTGGGAGATTTCCTTAATTTTATCTTCCAACATTTTAATTATTACTTTGCTATAGTTATATTTAAGTCACAACTCTTTCTTACTTATTTCATTTTATAGAACTCTGTACTTTTTATTTTTTGATGAACTCAGTATCTTCTATTTGTTCTAAAAATATTAATCATAATGTTTTGAAGGTTTTCTGTGCTCTCTCTATTTTTTTTTCCTGAGTCCCCTTTTCTGTTTGCTTTTTCTTTCATATCAGTGGCATTCTTCAAAGTTCCAAAGTCTGATTATCCATGTTTTTTCATGTTAAAATCTGTTCAAAACATATGGACACCAAGGGGAGAAAGCGGGGATGGGGTGGGGTGGTGGGATGAATTGGAAGATTGGAATTGACATATATACACTTCAGTACCAGTATATGAAGGGAGATTTTTTTCTCTGAGCTATCATTTTATCTCCAGAGAACCTCTTAATCTCTTTTGGGAGGAAGACTAATTTTACCCCTGGAAAAATTCTGGAAGCAAGGCAGGGAAAGGGCAGTGAGGTCCTCTCTGTATATAGTTTTCAATTAGTCTCCCTGCTTTGGGACTTGTAGATCACTTATGCTATATTCTGTGTTGATATAGAAAAGAGGCTCTCTCCATTTCTCTTTCTCCAGAGAATAATCTGTCCTGCATCAGGGTGGGGATGGGGTGGAGGAGAGTTACCCAGACGCCCAGCACATCGGAACATGTCTGAGGCATTTCCTATAGTATACAGACTTTAGAATAGCATGGCTGTGGTCAACTCAGCCTATCACAACAATTGCTGTGGCACCTGGTGTTTCCAAAGGATGGGCAGTCTCAGGGCAGAGTGGAAAACCTGCTGCTTCATAACAGTCTCCCCACATTCAGGTACTGAGCTGAAACGCCCTCCATTCTAGACAGTTAATACGTTTCATCATCCAAAAAACAACTTGAAACATGTTCTCTCACAACTGTTAGGTTTTTTAAAATTTTTGGCATCATTTAGTGGGGTTTGGAAAGAAAGGGAAGATGAATCATGTGGCTCATCTTTTATGTTTAACCAGACAGCCATAATAGAATCTTCTTATTCAAACATTTAGAAATATTATTACATAATCCTGATTAAATATAGCAACTTGAGGAACATATGAAACCAAAATGGAAGTAAAGAGTTGTGTGTGTGTGTGTGTGTGTGTGTACGTGTGTTTAATATAAACCCCCAAGTATAGAGAAATGAAAGGAAATAATAACACCATTTTAGCATCTGAAAATGAGCTGGGAAATGTTAGCTGATTTAGTATAAAAAGAAAATTAAAATTAAGCTGGTGGTAGGGGTAAGAATAAGCCAGAAGCAGTCTTACTTTTACCACAGAATCCCAGAAAGCTTCAAAACTAGTGACTTGAGCCAGGCACCTTGGAAAGTAGAAATGCAGATTAACTTAAAATCAACAGTAGTAGTTAAATTCTATAGTCATTCCAGAGTAGGGTTGCAAGATTTAGAAAGTAAAAATGTATATTCCCAGTTAAATTTGAATGCCAGGTAAACAACCAATAATAATTTAATCTGGGTCATAACTTATATGGGAAAAAAATCAATTATTGTAAAGTCATATTTAACCCCTGATGGCCTGTACTTTTCCTGGCAACACTATTCCAAGTCCCTCACCTCCAAATCCCCTTCTCCACCCAGTTCTGAGTAGAAACTGCCTCTGTTCTTTCAGACAGAAGATTAGAAACTTATTCCCAGAAGAAGTGAACCAGAAACAATTTGGACACCTGACCACTAGACCCAACTGGTTGTTTACTGATAATCTCTACATGGAATGGTGAACCTATTCCCCACATATCTATCTCCTTTCTTCACTTGCTGAAAGCTAGGGTCTGCTAGGAGATTATCCTGAGTATATGATGAAATCATAAGTTTCTTGATAAGAGTTTAGAGATCTAGATTTGTGATTTATTTCTGAGAAAGTAAACTGAGACATCCATATACTAATAGGAGTGGTCCCTCAATTTTCCCAGCCAGAAAAACACGCACCGGGTAAGAAGTGCCTCTGAGGCATACAGAACCCAGTAAGCTTTTTGGTAATTCATTCTTTAAATGTTAACCATCCATTAAGAAACACCAGGTACATGAACACTTTTCACATAAAAGACAAAGATCAAAACCAAAAAACGTTAAAAAGGTAAATTGAAGGAGAGAAAAGCAATTCAAGGATCAGAAGAAAACTTTAAAAAATTTGCAATCTTCAGAGGCACAAGATTCAATTTATTGATTCCTTGAGATAAGAAGGAAATGTAGTAGAAAAGGAAGATTCCGAGAACAAAAACTCTTACAAATTAAAGATGAGAGCAGATATAAAAATTCAATTCAGAGCTGTAGACTAAAGCTAAAGAAATATCCCAGAAAGTGGAAAAGTAAAATAAAATAAAATAAAATAAAGTAAGGGTATGAAAACAATTTAGAGTTCCAATATCTACTAATATATAGCAGAGAGAAGAGAAAAAACAGAGGAACAAACTTGCAAAATAAATTAATAAATAGGAAGAAATATAAAATTTCAGGATTCATGGGCTCAATATGTACTCAGGATAATGAATGAAAAAATAAAGGAGCCACATCGAGGCATATTATCAAGTTTCAAAAATCTTGGAGAGAAGATTTTAAAAATTTCTAGATAGAAAAAAATGTCAGAAGGCAGACAGCAGAAACAAGAAGAACTACAATCCTGCAGCCTGTGGAACAAAAACCACATTCACAGAAAGATAGACAAGATGAAAAGGCAGAGGGCTATGTACCAGATGAAGGAACAAGATAAAACCCCAGAAAAACAATTAGATGAACTGGAGATAGGCAAGCTTCCAGAAAAAGAATTCAGAATAATGATAATGAGGATGATCCAGCACCTTGCAAAAAGAATGGAGGCAAAGATCAAGAAGATGCAAGAAATGTTTAAAAAAGACCTAGAAGAATTAAAGAACAAACAAACAGAGATGAACAGTACAATAACTGAAATGAAAACTACACTAGAAGGAATCAATAGCAGAATAACTGAGGCAGAAGAATGGATAAGTGACCTGGAAGACAGAATGGTGGAATTCACTGTTGTAGAACAGAATAAAGAAAAAAGAATGAAAAGAAATGAAGACAGCCTAAGAGACCTCTGGGACAACATTAAATGTGACAACATTTGCATTATATGGATCCCAGAAGCAGAAGAGAGAGAGAGAAAGGACCAAAGAAAATATTTGAAGAGATTATAGTCGAAAACTTCCCTAACATGGGAAAGGAAATAGCCACCCAAGTACAGGAAGCACAGCAAATCCCATACAGGATACATCCAAGGAGAAACAGGCCGAGACACAAAGTAATCAAATTGGTAAAAATTAAAGACAAAGAAAAATTATTGAAAGCAGCAAGGGAAAAATGACAAATAACATACAAGGGAACTCCCATAAGGTTAACAGCTGATTTCTCAGCAGAAACCCTACAAGCCAGAAGGGAGTGGCATGATATACTTAAAGTGATGAAAGGGAAGAACCTACAACCAAGATTACTCTACCCGGCAAGGATCTCACTCAGATTCGATGGAGAAATCAAAAGCTTTACAGACAAGCAAAAGCTAAGAGAATTCAGCACCACAAAACCAGCTCTACAACAAATGCTAAAGGAACTTCTGTAAGTGGGGAACACAAGAGAAGAAAAGGACGTACAAAAACAAACACCCCAAAATTAAGAAAATGGTCATAGGAACATAAATATCGATAATTACCTTAAACGTGAATGGATTAAATGCTCCAACCAAAAGACACAGGCTTGCTGAATGGATACAAAAACAAGACCCATATATATGCTGTCTATAAGAGACCCACTTCAGACCTAGGGACACATACAGACTGAAAGTGAGGGGATGGAAAAAGTTATTCCATGCAAATGGAAATCAAAACAAAGCTGGAGTAGCAATACTCATATCAGATAAAATAGACTTTAAAATAAAGAATGTTACAAGAGACAAGGAAGGATACTACATAATGATCAAGGGATCAATCCAAGAAGAAGATATAAGAATTAAAATTATATATGCACCCAACATAGGAGCACCTCAATATTAAAGGCAACTGCTAACAGCTGTAAAAGAGGAACTCAACAGTAACACAATAATAGTGGGGGACTTTTAACACCTCACTTACACCAATGGACAGATCATCCCAAATGAAAATAAATAAGGAAACAGAAGTTTTAAGTGACACAATAGGCCAGATAGATTTAATTGATATTTATAGAACATTCCATCCAGAAACACCAGATTACACTTTATTCTCATATGCGCATGGAACATTCTCCAGGATAGATCACATCTTGAGTCACAGGTCAAGCCTCAGTAAATTTAAGAAAATTGAAGTCATATCAAGCATCTTTTCTGACCACAACGCTATGAGATTAGAAATGAATTACAGGGAAAAAAACGTAAAAACACACACACACCTGGAGGCTAAACAATATGTTACTAAATAAACAAGAGATCACTGATGAAATCAAAGAGGAATTCAAAAAAATACATAGAGACAAATGCAATGAAAATACGATGATCCAAAACCTATGGGATGCAACAAAAACAGTTCTAAGAGGGAACTTTATAGCTATACAAGCTACCTCAAGAAAAAAGAAAAATTTCAAATAAATAATCTAACCTTACACCTAAATGAACTAGAGAAAGAAAAAAAACAAAACCCAAAGTTAGCAGAAGGAAAGAAATCATAAAGATCAGAGCAGAGGTAAATGAAATAGAAACAAAGAAAACAATAGCAAAGATCAATAAAACTAAAAGCTGGTCCTTTGAGAAGATAAACAAAATTGATAAACCATTAGCCAGACTCATCAAGAAAAAGAGGGAGAGGACTCAACTCAGTAAAATTAGAAATGAGAAAGGAGAAGTTACAACAGACACCGCAGAAATACAAAGCATCCTAAGAGACTACTACAAGCAACTCTATGCCAATAAAATGGACAACCTGGAAAAAATGCACAAATTCTTAGAAAGGTGTAACCTTCCAAGACTGAACCAGGAAGAAATAGAAAATATGAACAGATCAATCACAAGTACTGAAATTGAAACTGTGATTAAAATTCTTCCAACAGAAAAAGGCCAGGACCAGATGGCTTCACAGGTGAATTCTATCAAACATTTAGAGGAAAGCTAACACCTATCCTTCTCAAACTCTTCCAAAAAATTGAAGAGGAAGGAACACTCCCAAATTCATTCTATGAGGCTACCATCACCATGATACCAAAACCAGACAAAGATACTGCAAAAAAGAAAATTACAGACCAATATCACTGATGAATATAGATGTGAAAATCCTCAGCAAAACACTAGCAAACAGAATCCAACAATACAATAAAAGGATCATACACCAGGATCAAGTGGTATTTATCCCAGGGATGCAAGTATTCTTCAATATATGCAAATCAATCAATGTGATACACCATATTAACAGTTTGAACACTAAAAACCATATGATCATCTCATTAGATGCAGAAAAATCTTTTGACAAAATTCAACACCCATTTATGATAAAAACTCTCCAGGAAGTGGGCATAGAGATAACCTATCTCAACATAATAAAGACCAATATGACAAACCCACAGCAAACATCATTCTCAGTGGTGAAAAACTGAAAGCTTTTCCTCTGAGATCAGGAGCAAGACAAGGATGTCCACTCTCACCACTATTATCCAACATAATTTTGGAAGTCCTAGCCACGGCAATCAGAGAAGAAAAAGAAATAAAAGGAATATAAATTTGAAAAGAAGAAGTAAAATTGTCACTGTTTGCAGATGGCATAATACTATACATAGAGAATCCTAAAAATGCCACCAGAAAACTACTAGAGCTAATCAATGAATTTGGTAAAGTTACAGGATACAAAATTAATGCACAGAAATCTCTTGCATTCCTATACACTAATGATGAAAAATCTGAAAGAGAAATTAAGGAAACACTCCCATTTACCATTGCAACAAAAAGAATAATCTACCTAGGAATAAACCTACCTAGGGAGACAAAAGACCTGCATGCAGAAAACTATAAGACATTGATGAAAGAAATTAAAGATGATACCAACACATGGAGAGATATATCATGTTCTTGGATTGGAAGAATCAATACTGTGAAAATTACTATACTACCCCAAGCAATCTACAGATCCAATGCAATCCCTATCAAAATGCCAATGGTATTTTTTAAGGAACTAGAACAAAAATCTTAAAATTTGTATGAAGACAAAAAAGACCCCGAATAGCAAAAGCAGTCTTGAGGGAAAAAGACGGAGCTGGAGGAATCAGACTCCCTGACTTCAGACTATACTACAAAGCTACAGTAGTCAAGACAATATGATACTGGTACAAAAATAGAAACATAGATCAATGGAACAAGATGGAAAGCCCAGAGGTAAACCCACGCACCTATGGTCAACTAATCTATGACAAAGGAGGTAAGGATATACAATGGAGAAAAGACAATCTCTTCAATAAGTGGTGTTGGGAAAACTGGACAGCTACATGTAAAAGAATGAAATTAGAACACTCCCTAACACCATACACAAAAATAAACTCAAAATTGATTAGAGACTTAAATGTAACACACTATAAAACTCTTAGAGGAAAACATAGGAAGAACACTCTTTGACATAAATCACAGAAAGATATTTTTTGATCCACCTCCTAGAGTAATATAAATAAAAACAAAGATATACAAATGGGACCTAATGAAATTTCAAAGCTTTTGCACAGAAAAGGAAACCATAAACAAGAGGAAAAGACAACCCTCAGAATGGGAGAAAATATTTGCAAACGAATCAACAGACAAAGGATTAATCTCCAAAACATATAAACAGCTCATGCAGCTGAATATTAAAGAAACAAAGAGCCCAATCCAAAAATGGGCAGAAGATGTAAATAGACATTTCTCCAGAGAAGACATACAGATGGCCAAGAAGCACATGAAAAGCTGCTCAACATCACTAATTATTAGAGAATTGCAAATCAAAACTACAATGAGTTATCACCTCACAGCAGCTAGAATGGGCATCATCAGAAAATCTACAAACAACAAATGCTGGAGAGGGTGTGGATAAAAGGGAACCCTCTTGCACTGTTGGTGGGAATGTAAATTGATACAGCCACTATGGAGAACAGTATGGAGGCTCATTAAAAAACTAAAAATAGAATTACCATATGACCCAGCAATCCCACTAGTGGGCATATACCCAGAGAAAACCATAATTCAAAAAGACACATGCACCCCAATGTTCATTGCAGCACTATTTACAATAGCCAGGTCATGGAAGCAACCTAAATGCCCAATGACAGACGAATGGATAAAGAAGATGTGGCACATATATACAATGGAATATTACTCAGCCATAAAAAAGAATGAAATTGGATCATTTGTTGAGACGTGGATGGATCTAGAGACTGTGAAGAGTGAAGTAAGTCAGAAAGAAAAAAACAAATATCGTATATTAACGCATGGATGTGAAACCTAGAAAAATGGTACAGATGAACCTGTTTGCAGGGCAGAATTTGAGACACAGATGTAGAGAACAAAAATATGGACACCTAGAGAGGAAAGCCACGGTGGGGTGGGGATGTTGGTGTGGTAGATTTGGCAATTGGGATTGACATGTATACACTGATGTGAGTAAAATTGATGACTAATAAGAACCTGCTGTATAAAAAAATAAATTAAATTAAAAATTTTAAAAAGACACATATAGAAGATCAAGGATCAAATTTGTCAACATCAGTATTAGAAAATAGAAGAAAACACATCAGTGCTTTCAAAATTTTGAGGAAATAGGATTTGCAACCTAGAGTTCTCTACAGATAAACAATGAAGTAAATGTGAGGTAAAAATAAAGATAATTTTAGATGTGTGAGTATTCAAATATTTACTCCCCAAGTATACTTTCTAAGGAGGGTACTAAAGAAAATGCTTAAGCAAAATGAGGAAACAAAGTAAGAACACACAAGATATGATATCCAAGAAATAAATAATTTAGTATAGCAAAGAGGTGAAGGGAATTCCCTCCAAGGGATGGCAAAGACACTCTGAGGACAACAGGTGTATAGTAAGCCTGGAGCGGGTCAACTCACACTGGGGAATGGCACACAGAGGGTGTCTCCAAGAACTAAAAACTGACAGTTTAGCTTAGTAGCTGAAATTTCGAGACAATACTTACACTACTGAAAGAATGTTTATATATAAATGACTATTAGGTATCTAGAAAATGGAAAGGGATGGGGAGAGAGAGGGAGAAGAGCAGGAGAGGGAGAGGCACTGGGGGAGGAGAATTAGGAGGAGGAGAAGTGGAGGGAGTGAGAAAGGGAAGAGAGGGGAGGGAGAGAGGAGGGGAGGGATCAGTGATTGATGCAATTAACAACCCCAAAGAAAATAGAAAGTTGGTATGGGAAATGAAATGTAAGCCTAAATTTACTGAAGGAAAAAAGTTAAGTTCAAAATTATTTGGCTCATCAATAAATATTTACATGATTTGTTTTAAGTAAAAATTACAGCAAAACCACATTGAGCGATGTGAGATTTTGGTGTGTGTGTGTGAATAAAGTGCACGTGTCTATGTGAGAATGTATGTATTTCAAGAGTTGTAGGAAAGCAAAATCCCCTTTTACAAAGGAGGAAGTCAATAGAACCTATATAAAGTGAAAACAAATAGAGATGAGGGATATTTAAATATTGTTTTGAAATATTTTGGCTCATATTAGAAGAAAATATCTAAGAGTTGAACATGATTTGCATCTGGGGTTGGTGCTGAGAATAGGTGGGACAGGAAACTGCTTTTTAAACTGTAAAGCTCTGATAGCTACTTGATTTTTAACCTATTTTTGTACATGAAAATTTTATAAAATAATATATGCATGTATTTGATAAAATAATATACATTATACATATTTTCTCCTATGTGAAACCTCCCCTTGCCAAGGATTTCGAATATACTAGCGAGGTGGACCAGTGTCTTCCTTTTGCTAATTGTTGTCTGATTTGTATAGCACAAGTAACCTGCACTGTCTTGTATTCCCATTTTTATATGTCCCTCTAGTTACCCTTAGACTATCAGTCCACAAAGATACAAATCTTACCTCATGTTTCTTTTGTGTCTCCCACAAAGAGAGAGCACCATATTAATCCCTAAAATGCACTCAGATAATGTGTATTATTGATTCTGCTGTTCTACTCTTTGGGACAAGGATCTATTGAAACCCAGACAACGTTAAAATAAAAAGACACACAGAAAAAAGAAAAATTCTAGGAAATCTCTCTTCAATTTGAGGGAGAGGATTCCTATGCATCTGATAGTGTAATAATATTAATGTTTGAGTTCACATTAGGCATCATTTCTCCAAAGTCCTTCACTGAATTGTGACAAAGTCATCCAGACCCTCAGAGCCCCATGCTAAAAGTTTGGGTAGCACAGACAATAAGTGAGAAGACTGCAGAGAAGGTTCTGTCTTTGAATGAACTGACTCCTCCATTGGACTCATGAAGTTAGGACTAGGTTTCAGATTTCTGGGCTCAGATCAAATTTAAAAGCAATAAAATATATTACTGGGTCTAGAATAATGATGAGTGTGAAGGGCTATGATTGACATCTATAAAAATTTCAAGGGTGTGAATCAGATCCAAATAGACTTATATACAAATTACTTTTTTTTTAAACTGTGAAGAATCCTTTGATGCTTGGAAAAGCTAAGTTAAAACAATTTAAAGGAAATGCCATGTTACACAGCAGGCAATAAAGTTTATGGAACTCATTACTTTAAGAAGTGAAACAGGAATTATAGTTTCTAAACAGGTTTAAATAAATTCATACATGACTGATCTGTAATGGGTTATTAATGAAAATTAGATTGTATTTTCAAGCTAACCTTGGAGGTTAATCCTAGAGAAAAACAATAATAGCAACGAAAGTAACAACAACAATAAAAATAATAATACCTCTTGTTGAGTGCAATGACCTACACAATGTACTTAATAACAAATTATCTTGTTTAATTCTATAGCAACCAATAAGTTAATTATTATTCCACACATTTTACAAATGAGAACATGGAGTCTCTGATCAGTTAATGATGGGCATTAGATTTTAACCAACCCAAAGATGTGCATTCCAGGATAACGTAAGCCTCCTATAATTGCTGGCTCTAAAAAAAAGATCATTTTCAGGGGCATATGAGTGACCCAGTTCAGGTTTGCCTTTACTTACTCTCAATGTATTTAAATACAAGGCAAAAACTGGTAAAGGTGGGTTAAAGGTCAAAAGTGACCACATGAAACCTGAGGAGTATGTGTAAGATGACTATATATCCCAATTTGCCTGGGATAGACCCAGAGCGACTGTTATTACAACGCTTCTTACTCTTTTTTTTTCTTCCAGTTTTATTGAGATATAACTGACATATAGCACTGTATAAATTTAAGGTGTACAGCATACTGATTTGACTTACATACATCATGAAATGATTCCTGCAGTAAGTTTAGTGAAACAAGTTTAGTGAACATCCATCATGTCATACAGATACAAAATTAAAGAAATATAAGAAAAATTCCTTGTGATGAAAACCCTTAGGATTTACTCAGTTTTTACATAAAACATACAGCCATGTTAATTCTATTTGTCATATACATTACCTTAGTACTTACTTATAACTGGAAGTTTGTACCTTTTGACTGTCTTCATCCAATTCCCCCTTACCACCCCCACTCTGCTTGTAACCACAAATCTGATCTCTTTTTCTATGAGTTTCTTTGCTTGTTTTTGAAGTATAATTGATCTACAACACTATAATTGTTCTTGTTATGCCACATGGTGATTCAATATTTCTAGACATTTCAAAATTATCAATAAATCTATTTACAATCTGTAGCCATACACAGATATTACATAATTATGGACTACATTCCCCAACCTGTATATTTCATACACGTGACATTTATTTTGCAACTGCAAGTTTGTTTTTTTCTTTTATTTATTTTTTATACAGCAGGTTATTATTAGTCATCCATTTTATACACATCAGTGTACATATGTCAATCCCAATCTCCCATTTCATCCTACCACCACTCACCACTTTCTCCCCTTGGTGTCCATACATTTGTTCTCTACATTAGTGTCTCAGTTTCTGCCCTGCAAACCAGTTCATCTGTACCATTTTTCTAGGCTCTACATATTTATTTGAGGGTTGGAAGGATATTCTAGTGTACCCTAGAAAGTATAAAAACATAGATTATCCAACTGGGTAAATACCTGACTGCCTTTTTAAAAGAATACTCCTTTTATCTCTTTATTTGAAGATAAGATTTTCTTTTTTAAGGCTTGGAATTCAGCAGGCTTTAAGTGAAATTCAGAAATACTTATTCTTTCATGTCACCCCTCACAGATTATACCTAAATCCCACTTGAGAATTCTGATTATACTTCAAGAGAGCCCTTGGACCTCTTTAGAGTGGACTTAACTCTCTTCCTTGTACAAGGACAGTGTCCCCATGGTGATGAGGATGATATCATCAGGACTGGTTCCAGCAGTGAGTACAGACCCATTGCTCACCACAGGAATAGATAGGATAAGAGATAACAGCGTTTTCTGTTCAAACACAAAGTACTCAAAGATTAGCCAGGCTAACAAGCCAGGAATTTTCACTAAATGCAAGCCTGACAGATTGTTTAAAATTGTTATCCTCTTCACTCAAAGATACTGTAAAATAGCGGGTATTCTTCTATCTTATTAGGCTCCTCCAAGGATCTGTAGCCCATATGGGTAAGTGGTAACTTGAATATACTACTGAGATGCTAATATTAGGTTTTTGTGAGCCTGAGAAACTTGCACTCTCTATTAAGCAAAATTACATAAAGCAGGAGCTGGTAAGTCGGATACAGTGTGCATTTTGCAGAGGGCTGGACAACTGATATAAGTTTTGTAGCACACTATGGCTTTCCAATCACCTAACTTTATTCTCCTGAATACCCTTGGCAAAATTCTATTATACCATATCATCCTTCTATACCTATTAGTATAAGGAAAGCACCAATCCATGTGTGATTTGTATTCCCTTGCCACACTCATTACCGATTTTACTAACACCTGTGTATAACTTAAAATTAGTGAGTTCTTATCTATTAATACACTTCTTTCAATGTCTTAGCTTTCAAGACTGTAATAAATATATTTACTTGTCAATCTATCTATCCATCTATCTACACAACAACTTAACTATTTATTAAGCTTTTGTTGAGTACTGACTATATTCTAGGCACTATGCCATATATATGAAATAAAAAGATAGTTTTTGCCTAGGGAAAATGTGAAGTCTGATGAAGGGGATGAACACATAAACAAATAATTACTATGCACCTTAATGTCTTGAATAAGGGTGTATACTGAGATGTACATACTTGAGGGTATATCTATATCTTCAGTGGGAGTCAGGGAACATGTAACAAGAGCTAGAACCTGGGACTAAGCTGGGTACAGCCCTTGGCAGTTTCTCCAATATCTCTGGCTCAGAAGAGAAGACTGAAAAACAGGGAATATAGAAGTCAACTGGGGAAAACTGAAAGAAAGATCCCGAATCTGCTACCCATCCCCACCCCTGCACTCCCCAGACACATACCCTGACTACCTTAATATATGAGCTGAGTTATTAAGGATTAGGCTCATTATAAGCATATTTCTGGACCCTGCCCAATATATAGTGTTGGCTCAAGGTGGGCACAGTTTTTCTTACACTTATTTGGATTATGAACTCCTTCAAGAATCTGATGAAGATTCTAGACCTACTTACTAGAAAAACAAATAACATTAGATATACAGGGCTGTAAAGAATTTCATGGCATTCCATGAACACTTTACAGGTCTATGGAAACATAAAGAACTTTAAAGACAAAGTCATATCACTTTCATTATACTCCCAGGCTATCCAACTGTCTTAAATAATGACAAAAAAAAAAATGATGCAGGAGCTAGTCTTTGCTGGTTTATGGGGTCAAATACATCACTTCCTACCTGTGTAATATCAAATAACTTCTCTAAGTCTCAATTTACTCATCTCTATATTGGGGATATTAATCTTATCTCTCAGGATTTGTGGTCAAGATTATAGATTACATATATGGAATACCTACCAGAGTGTCTGGCATAATATTTCTTCTGTTTTTATTATCATCATTAGCATGTGTCAGTATTAATATGGTATAGTGACAACACTACATTGTACTATATAGAACAATTATGTTCTAAAGATTCAGGGAGCAAATTATGGTGACCAGATGTAATATCCATCTGAATTCTTCAGAGATATTTCAAACATATTATTTAGCTAGAACTTCCTCTGCTCTCAAGATGATTAATAAAAATATTGCAATTACATTCTAAACCCTCTGGGTAGAAAGTATAGTTACCTATATATTCTGTATCATGTCCAATAAATGTTTAATAAAATTATAATACGACTTTGGATTTCTATAGTTCTTTTCATTTGATGGTCTCTAAGAACCTTGTAGATATTAGTTCATTAATTCCCCAAATTCCACTGAGACTAGGAAGGTAGGAAATGTTAAAGGCATCTTCTTTGCTTGTTGTTTTAAACATGTTTCTTCCCTTTATCTCCCCCCCACCCCCAAGCCTTCTTGTGCCACCTCTCACCAAATACACCAGGGTTTAACCCCTTCTTTTTGGCACTAAGGTCTTTCAGCAGTTCTACTAGACTAACTCACCTCGCTCAACCTTCCCAAGCCTTCCTTTCTCCTTCCCCATTATACTATTTAGTTTCTGTTTCTCTTTAGTAGATTTAATCTTTAAAATGGGCTTGTTCCTTAATAAGTCCAGACTAAAGATAATTCTAAGAACATATTAATAATAATCACAATAGCTTCTATATATTGAGTGTCAGGCACTGGAGTATGCTAAAGTTATTATCTCCTTTGGGACTCTCAAAAACCCAGTGTGTTATTTTATCACTATCTCCATTTTATAGTAAGCAAAGTGAGATTAAATAAACTTGTACAATGTCACACAGCGGTCAAGAAGCAGAGCTGGGGTTTGAACCCAGTTGTATCTATTTCTAAGGGGCACTTATCTCTAAGAAGACTTATTAGGAGCTATAAAATTCTCTAACTTCTCTATTTTTCAAGGCACTGTGGGAACCTTCTTGATTCCTCAGAGCTACCCAAAGAAAACATGTGCATCTATGTTTGGGAAAATCAGAGGAGCTGCTTTGATAGTGGAACTTGTAGTAAAGTGAGCTTTTGTTGAAGCTCCATAAATTCTAATCTCCATTTTTCCTTCCTTCTCCTCTCAACCGACCACCCCATCAAAGGATCTGAACCCAAGAGCATTTGTAACTGTGTGTCATCCTAGGAGGTCTCTAGAGACCAGAAAAGTAAGGCTTCTGAAAGCAATAATGGACTTTTTAAAGTATCTCCCTTCACAACTCAGTCTTACAAAACCATGTCTTAGACTCTCTTAGGACTTCACATCTGGAAGATGACAGAAGTTCAATTCTGCCTGCAGAACTTTCCAGTCCCTGAAACCTGTACGTTCACTGACTTTCATACTTATATCATTACTTCTTCACCCCTCAGTGGTGAGCATCTTCTCAAGTCAGTCTTTCCATTCATAATTATTCTCCTCTCCTCCCTCTTGGAATCTCTGAGTATTTCTCAGACTCTACTACCATTGCAAACCCCTCCTCCTTCAATAGAACTGCTACCATGCCATACTTACCATTCCGAATGCTAGCAACAGATACTCACATGTAATGAAAAACATTAACTAGATTAATTAACAAAGAGAAAACTAAACTAAGACATATCAAAAGCTTTCTATGAGGGGCACCATAATGATATTTTATACAACCCATCCTAATCGCGTTGTTGTTTTGACCGGCACATTAATAATGAAAGAAGAAACTGTGAGTCAGAGACTTAAGTGACTTGTCCAAAGTCACACCACCATTAACTGGTAGAAAGAATTTAAAATCCAAGTCTGACCCAGGCTAGAACCCTTGTTCTTTCTGCTACTTAAATTACCTCATCAAGTTATGTGTGAGAGTCACTTGTGCTGGCTCTTGATATTTCTACTAGCTTGTCTTCTGAGAGGTGACTGATACCTTCTGTTTTGCCTAACCAAAGGATCCTGACCTTTATCTGAGGGGTTTAAGCCCTTAGAGCTTCTTTACCAGCAAAGAATAGAGGAAGAGTGAGTGAACTTGACTGGTGACAGGGTTGAGGAGAAATCAGCAGTTAGTGAGAGGTGAGAATAAATTCTAGAGCTGGGAATGAGAAGGAGTTACCAAAATAGGTGTGTTTTGAAGTGTAATCACCTATGGCAGTCCACCTCCTCCACACCCCTATGCCAGTAAGCACAGGGACCGCAGATCCACTTTATAACCCTCAATTTCTAATTTAAAAAATGGGGCCATTATACTGGAAATATGTAGTACATTTCCCAGGTTAAGCTGTTTCCTTAACTCTAGCTCATTTCAAAAGAATTTGATTTGGGACTGATTAAACATACAACACTTCCTGAAAGACCTAGGGCTACTTAGACGTTTGGAAGATATTTGCCACTGCTGTGAGTAAAGTTTTCCAAATAACAATGCTAATATTATATTTATTTTGCAGATAGAAAAATAAATAAGTAAGCAAATACAAAAAACTTTAAAAAGTTGTGGCTTTCCAAAAACTGCTTAATAATATGCTGGCCATAATTAGAGAATTCAGATTCTTGTTCTTTTAGGAATATTCTAAACTATCTTTTTATTAAGCACAAATTATGTCTTCTCTTGAACCTGTACAAATGCAGCTATAACCATTGTTCGCACCAGCAAGGTGCCTGCTGTGTGCCAACTAGTCATAAACATTGCATGAGGGATAAGGAAACCATCACTCAGAACTTCTTAGCTGTGTCAGAAAGTATGTCAGGGTGCTTTTAATCCTCCCAGCAACCTCAGAGGGAAGACATGATTATTGCCAATTGACAGACAGAGACATTGAGGCACTAACAGGTAGTTTTCTAGATAATTGGTAGAACTGTGATTTGATTCTACCTTTGTCTGACTTCAAATCCAAAGCTCTATTCCTTATTCTCTTCAAAGCCCATTCTCTATTTTTCTGAATTCTGTAGTGTGAAAAGACCCAACTCTGATCAGGACCTCTGCAGATTCCAATCAGATGGAAGTCAGAATAAAAGTCTCAGAATCTTGCTGCTATGACACTAGTGAACGTCTGGTCATCTGTGCATGTTCTGAGTGTGCCTGAGTAGCAGGATTTAACAAGCCTAGTCATCAAATCAAACTGTCTGCAGGGACTTCTGAAAATCCCAGGCCCATGAAATTCCAGCTCCTAAGGAAACATTGATTATTCTTTTTTCTCTGCTCCAAATAATGATCATACCGAAGACCAGGAATAGTGCTAAATTCTTTGTCAAGTTGGGGGTAAAGAGCTTTCACACCTTCTACTGACAATAATGAACATCAATTCTGTCATCACTTTCATCACCTTCTTACAGGTATACTTGCCTCAGTCAACTCAAACAGAACCCTTTTGGTTATTTCACAATCCATGTAATTAATTCTAGAGACTTTCATCTATACAAGTCTCCTTCTGCTTTCAGATGTGATATGATTGTTTCTTCCTGCCTCTAATTCTAATGACATCCCTTGAGAAGTGGATAATTAGCAGAACCACCTGTACTGTCCTTGTCCCAAGCCCAAGATCCTCAGCCCAGTAATTTCGGAGCATTATTCTGTGTCTAAACGGTGAGCCCTGCGGGTATACCTGGTATCTTCAAACCTGAAACACCTTTATGTGGACATGGAGAAGTTGATGAAGGGATATATCTGATTCACTCCATCAGGACAACAGAGAAAAAGAAAACATGCATTTTTCTCCTTGTACCTTTATATCAATGACTTTTAACATCTTTTGCACCATACAGTGCTCACAATATCCTTGACTGTTAGGAAGAAGAGAAACTAATGTCATTTTTTATGGAAAGTAAACTAAGACCCAAATGGAGAATATGACCCAACTAGACTTATTTAACTAATAATTAGCAGGACAATCTCTTGATTCCCAGCTCAGGACTTTTCACACAGATCCAGGAAGCCTTCTCCCCTTAGCCTTTATCCTAAAATCTAGCCATGTTCCTAGGAAAGATTAGTTTCTGGTGACTGATTTTCCCACTCCTGTAACAGTCATAGTAAATATAATAAATATTATGATCAGAAATAATAACCTCCCATTTCCCTCTACAAATTCAGGAAATAGTCCTTTTTGGAGACAGTGAACAACTGTTGATACTGTAAGTGGTGTTAACTTAGACCCCAACCATCTGGGCCTGAACAGCAGCCCCTCTACACTTTCATGTGGCTAAAGTGCTAACAAAATCACCAAGTCTTAGTTGACTGACACTCGCAGTTTCTGGTTTACTAACAACAAAGAGGTGGTATTAAACCCAGCGATAGTTTTTTTCTTTTTTTCTGCAGGCTTAAGGGATACCAATCAGGTTAATAAAACCTCAAAGACCTAAGTCAAAGAGCCTCATTAAAAGATGAATAGCATATGTTTTATTCCGAAGGTTAAACGCATGTGAGCCGAGAGGAAGAAACACTGCAGAAAGCAAGCCGAGTATGATTTGCTTCTCAATTAGATGTGACACACTCCACTGTGGGGGGGGGGGGCGGCAGTTAGGGGCAAATGAGACACAGAAGGCTGGATGGTCCATTCACACAATCTTGAGATCTAGAGACACACTTAAAAAGCCAATTGCTGTTGCTATTTTAAATCTCAATTGCCAACCCAAATCCTTCAGTTTTCTCAATGAAACAATTTGGAATTTAGGCTACCTGACTGTGTCATACCTTTTAAAGGTAATTTGGCTCTTGCTGTGTTCAAATGGAATAATGGATAGGCCTTGAGTAGAGTGAAGATGAGGACAATCAGTTTCCTTGTTCTAAATCCTGGCCTCATCATTCCCAGGGTCCAAGGTCCAATTCTGTATGCTTCAACTTATAGGAGATTTGGATGAGCTGAGAGGGTTTAGGGAAGACACGCAAAGATGAATAGTGAGTAGAAAATATAAAGTTTTTTTTTCTTTAAATAGTTATGTGAAAGAGAATTGTGATTAACTATAGGAAAAAATATGAAAGCTGATTTTCTTCTGGAATATGAAGGGTTATAGCAGGTAGTAACCCTCCACTGAATGAGAGGAAATTGATCTTAAATTATACCAGAGGCTGAGAAGTTGCAAGGAAGTATAAAATCAAATAACAACTACTTGTGTTGAAAGATTGAATGTCGTACATGGAAACAGGAGTATGGACTAAGTGACTGTCCAATACTCTTCCCATACTTTAATGATAGAGAAACCAGGACCCAACACTGTGTGTTGGTTTCACCCTTTGTTCTAACAATTCAGTGTGATTCAAAGAGCTATTGCCTTTTCGTCTTGCAGAAGGACAGAGATTGAAGCAGAGGTCTGAAAAATGTCTTTCCTTTAAGGCCTAGCACAAATATCAGTTCTTCTAAAAGCTTTCCCCTATCTCATGAGAAGGAATTAATTTTTTTCTTCCTTATGACTCCCACTGGATATTCATCTCATCTGTCCTATGATGTTGATCATAGTCTTCTTTTAATATAATTAGCTAGTTCTCTAATAAATACTACATTTCCTTGTGACAGTTCCTATGTCCTGTTCATTGTTCTGCACTTCACAGTACCCAGTAGGATGCCTCATACTAGGAGAAGCTCAGTAAATGTAAATGTAATTGAACTGAACAGAACTCTCTGGGTCTCTGGCAGAAATTTAAAGCAACAGACAGCATAATATCATTCCTTAAGGACTTTCTCATTTGGAAACAAACCTCACACACACTTAGAACAAAATATAAAAACCTCAAGCAGGACACAGTTAATTCCAGTTAAAAGCATGCAGAGAAAATGAATTAGGATGTGTATCAGATAGAGTGTATTGGATTTCAAAACTGTTGAGTGCCTACCATGTACATAGTGTTAAAAATTGCTTTACATAAAATGCTTCCTTTAATACAAAAAAAATTGAAAAGAAATTGTCAAGTTGTAAGATGGATAATATTGTTTTCACTTTAAAGATGGGAAAATCAAGGCACAAAGATACTATGTGATTTGTCCAAGATCCTGTGGTGCTGTTAAATGATTAACTTGACCTCCTAATTAGAGCCCAGGTTATCTGGCACCACTTTCTGTGACCTTGAACTCTGTAGATTTGCCTTGTAAATGGAACATCGAAGTACGGAAGGAAGGATATAGATTTCAGAGAAGGTGGGAATGGCACTGGTATTTTAGATAAAAAAGATCACTTTTCTCTACCACTTTCAAGTCATTAACGTTATTAGCTGCTTCCTGCTCTGGGGCCCTTGACCCATCCATCCGACCAGTCAAATGTTGGCATGACCCACAGTTCTTTGTTAAACTGGGGGTTTTCCATCCATACCGATGCCAAAATCTCAGCCTCTCTGTACACCGGTGCCAAATCAAATCTTGGAGACAGAAGTTTGGGTGAAGTAGAAAAGGATAGCTTTATTGCTTTGCCAGGCAAAGGGGGACACAGCAGGCTCCTACCTCAAAAAACTATGTGTCCCAACCAGGGAGGATTTGATGAGGAGTTTTACCACAATATTTCAAGGGTGGGGTTGCTGATAAGATTAGGTTGTGCGCGGGGTCTCAGGTGGTCAGTCTCCAAATCTTGATGAGCTTCTCTGGTCCCTCAGGTGGTTTCTTTGCTGCTCTTCCCTTGATTAGCAACTGTTCAGATCCACCCTTTGAAACTCAGGGAAGGCCATGGAGGCTGGAGTCTCACCTACCAGAAATGGGGGATAAAAAAAGACTTCTGTGCCCGGGAGCCCACAGGCCTACCCCTCCCCCTGGTTTCAGTACCACAGTAGTGAGGTGGTTACACAGCTCAGGACCACCTTTATCAGTCATGCTGAAACCATGTACCTCTGATAGGGACTTGAACCCACATGGCGGGACTTGAATCCAGCCAAAACCCAGATTGGGACTTGAACCCATGCTCTTTTAACTGAGATCACACACTTGGTCTCAGGACTCAACGAAGCTCAGGTTCTTGATGTCTCATTGCAGAAAGAATTCAGTGAGAAACAAAGTAATAGGTAAGAAGTGGATTTGTTTATAGAGAAACACACTCCACAGACCAAATGTGGGCCATCTCAGAAGGAGAGAGCAGCACCAGGGTATGCAGTTGTCAGTTCTTATAGGAGTGGGTGATTTCATAGGCTAATGAGAGGGAGGAGTATTCCAGCTGTTGTGGGGAAGGAGTGAGGATTTCCAGGAATTGGGTCACCGCCCACTTTTTGGTCAGCCTTGGAACTGTCATGCACCTGTGGGTGTGTCATTTAGCTGATGTGTTACAACAAGCCTATACTGAGGCTTAAGGTCTAGTGGAACTTGACTTGTCTGCCATCTTGGATCTATTTGGTTCTAATTAGTTTATGTTATGTCTTCGGGCAATGTCATTTTTTTAAAGGTTGTGCCCTGCCCCCTTCCCATCTGTTTCACTTGAATCTCTGCCTCCTGAGGGTTAGCCCTCCTTGGTGTATCTCACTCAAACCTTCCGTTCTCTGATAAAAATCATTTCCTCTCTCTCCCAGGCTTCCTGGACATGTTGAGGTTTTAAAACTATAGTTCAAACTAAATGTTTTTCCATTCCAGTCTCAATGGGAGTGGAAAATTTCTCTGGAGAACAGTCATTATGTACAGACATGAGATTCCATGGTTCCTCTGAGCCCAGCTGCTAAGAGGAACCTGAGCTCAAAGCTTTAATGTGATGTGAACTTTGACGTGACAATTAATGCAGGGACCTTTTCCCTGAGGCAATTAACTCCGGCTCTTCTGTCTAACCAAGATTTCAACACTGGCAGCAGGCAGGAAATGAATGTCACCGTCACAGTCACAGTCAGTCGACTTAGATTTGTACCCATAGGGGCCTTTTAATTCACCATTCCTTTGCATCTTTCATGCTTGGGGACCCAAGATTCCCTTCAGGTGCTATGACTACATTAGAAGAGAAAATAGTCACCAGTGGCCCCCAAACCAAACCAGACTTCTCAACATCTGGAGAATGCTACTGCAGTACATTCCCATACTGGCATTTTCCCAGTGCCCTTAATACATAAATGAAATTCCGTATTCTTCCTATGATGATAACCCTAAATGGTAGCTGCTTGGAGATGTGTATTTGTGTTACTGTCCATCAGGGAATGTCTGCAGTGGTGGAATGTCCTGTATCCAAGAGAGACAAGCAATAAACAGTGAAAAACAACCAATTTGGGAAATTTGAAGGAAAAACATTTAAGAAATATCTTCAAGTCAACTTGGAAATGTACTGAATTTAGAGAGGAAGAAAGAAAAAGAAAGAAAATGAGAAAGAAAGAAAAAGAAGGAAGGAAGGAAGGAAGGGAGGGAGGCTTGAGGTATATAAACTGGGCAGAGCAGGGAACAGAGCAGTATTTTGACAATCCTTAGTCTAAACAAAAAAGGTAAAGAGAACCAGCTATTATTCACTGAGAAAGGTATGGGAAGAAATGTGACTAACTACAGTAAGAAAACTGAAGCTGAATCCAGAATCTGTACCCAGACACCAAGTTAAATCTCGGAGATAGAGTTTTGGGTGAAGTAGAAAAGAATAGCTTTATTGCTTTGCCAGGCAAAGGGGACCACAGCAGGCTAATGCCCTCAAAACTGTGTGTCCCGACCTGGAAGGGGTAGTGAGGAGTTTTATATTAAGCTTTCAAACAGGGCGTGATCAGCTTGTGGGCAGTCTTCTGGTTGGTTGGTGGGGAGGTAAGTGGGAGTTGGCATCATCAGCCTTCAGGTTCCAAACAGTCGGGGGTCTATGTGCTTGTGGGCAGCACACCCTTGTTAATCGTTAACTTCTCCCACCTGGTGGGGGTTTCAGTATCTGCAAAACAGTTGGAAGATATTGTTGTATGTATCCCTTGAGGGGGAACCAGGACCCTGCCCCAAGCCTGCATTATTGTTTCTTTTGACTATTCCTTCCTTGTGTCCACATTCCGTCTCTTCCCTAATTAGCAACTGTTTTAACCTACACTTTGGAACTTGGGGAAGGTCAAGGAGGCTGAATGAATCCTATTTCTTGTAATCAAGAAATTGGGGACACAGGAAGGTTTTTGTGCCCAGGAGCCCCACAGGATCCTGCTGGGTATCAAAACCTCAGGTTAGACATAAGAAATTTCTTTCTTTTAAGTTTATGAGGTCCTAAAAGAAATGAGAAAATGTAATTAAAAAAAAGAATTCTTGTTACTTGTGTCCCATAGCTCAGCGGTTTTGGCATCACAGCAGTTTTGGCGGGTTAAAAACGCAAAATCTTAGGTCCTACCGAACACCTACTAAATCAGAACCTGCATCTAAAAGATCCATTTAAAAAAACTTTAAAAAAGATCCATTTAAACATTAAGCATCAATCCAGGTAAACAACTGTATATCTATGGCTTACAAAGCATTATTGGTGAATTGTGTTTAGCTTTTTAAAAGAAAACCAACTGCATATCCTACAAAGCTAGAGATATTCAGCTTCTTCCTATTACATTTCTGGTGCCCTCACCTTGTAGTACATTACATTCACCTATATGTATATTCAGGAGCATCAATGACCTTGAACTGCACAGTAAACCTGGGATTATGACCTTGACCACACTCATCCCTAATTCCTAGGTATTTCTGTGTCATTATTTTCATTTTTGAAGGAGCTTTTTAAAAACTAAAGTACATACTTGTGCACACAAACACACACCAACATGTATAAACACACAAATAGAATGAGTTTTGAAAAGAAAATACAAAATAAAATCACGGTATTGATTTATATAATGAAATAATGTTAACCCAATACTGTTTGTTCACTTCTCTGGTCACCCTTTTTCCCTTTAACTTTTACTTCAAATGATTTAGTTGTTGATTAGATATTGAAAAACTTTGATGGGTATAACACGACTTAAAAATCTTATTTCCAAACTGCATTCATTAATATTTCATAGCATATTGACAATGACTCTGCTTTTTTTCCTAGACCACATGTAAACGATATTCATCAAAGGAGAACTGCCATGTTTCTCCTTTGTTTGGCTTAAATGTGACTTTTGAGGTCAGGCCCCAGGGGCTGGTGCTCGTGGGACTGCTTCTGGTACCTTGTTTACCAAACTCAATCTTCCTGTACTCCTCCTTTTATTTATTTGGAAGAGCTCACTGCCCTAGTAATATATTCTTGGGGCTACCCGAAAAATAGCAATCATCAGAGATTCATAGAATTTTGGAAGCCCTAGGGGACTTATAGATCATCTAGCTCAACCTCTTTATTCTACTAATTAAGAGACTAATCAGAGAGGGAGTACATATAGCCCCCAGCATATATAGCTATTAGCTATTTAGTAACAGAGTTGGACTAACAACCTAGTTCTCCTAATTCCCAGTCCAGTTGTCTTTCACACACAGATGCACACATAATCCATCTTCTAAAACTAAATCACACCCTTACAAGTTCATGCATACCAGAAAATGTCAAGGATCATTCTATATTGTTCACAACCTTGTTCTCTATGAATAACCACAGAACGCACAGAAAGGCATATTTATTGAACAAACAAATGAGCAGCTTTTTCACTAAATTTTCTGTTCATAGCTCAGCAGATTGAAACACATTTCTATTCAGTCTGGCCATGTCCTGATCTAATAACATGCCATATGTCTATGCACATATGAATCTCCCAGCAGCCCCCCTTTTTTTTTTTTTTTTTGTGGTACGCGGGCCTCTCACTGCTGTGGTCTCTCCCATTGTGGAGCACAGGCTCCGGACGCGCAGGCTCAGCGGCCACAGTTCATGGGCACAGCCGCTCCACAGCATGTGGGATCTTCCCGGACCGGGGCACGAACCCGTGTCCCCTGCATCGGCAGGTGGACTCTCAACCACTGCACAACCAGGGAAGCCCCCAGCAACCCTTTTTAAGAACATGAGTGGTGAGTTAGAGCCACTCATTTAGAACAGGAGTAGTGATGGGCTTATGCTTCTTCTGGTCCTGAAGTAACCACATTCTGTGACACCAGCACAAAGAATACAGGTTGTGGAAGGGAAGACAAGGCTCTCTGGATGAATGTGAGTATGTTATGCATGAGCAGGCAATCCATGAGGTAGGTAATGGGCACAATTGCTAACACAATTTACACTGAATCCTTATTAATCCCTTAATAAACCTTTATACTTGTTCCTTAGTTAAAAACAAAACAAAACAAAACAAAAACAAACAAAACAAAACAAAAAACTAGTGAGAAAAGTTAAAAAAAGACATGTATATGACCTATATGACCTATATGCAGTAAATTTTATATATATATATATATATATATATATATATATATATATATATATATAGCATCTATATATCTCTATCTATCATCTATCTATTGATACAGACAATGGCTCAATCCTTATTTTTTCAAGGGTATGAGGGCCTGGGTACTTATTTTATGATATATGTTTGATTTTTATTTTTTCTCTCAAAACTTCTCAAGCTTGTTAAAATTCACCATTTCCCCAATGTCTTTGGGGATGAATGTCTTTGTATGAATTCATTGGTAAATAGTGGGAGGGAGAAAAAAATACCATGATCTCCATTTCACTGATATGGAAACTGATGAATAGTGTAACCTCCTGTTTTAATACAAAAGTATTCTATCTTTCTATTCACCTTACCTAGTTTATTTCTATAATAAGTATTATTTACCTATGGAGAGTCAAAGACCACATCAAAGGGAATACTGGAGAAATCCACTTTGTCCATTCTCACTGACACATTATGTAGAAGATGCATTGTATTTTGACCCATATATAATTCCAGGAAGTGGCAGTCCAGAAATTTATTTCTGAAATATAGAAAATAGGAAAAAAATCAGTGTTGGGACAGCTGATTTTTTTCACATTTCTAATTAATATGATTACTTTGACAAAGTAAAGACCAAACATAAAAACACTTAGTTTCAGTCATCACAGTTCACATATCTCTGAAGACTTTTTTTTTTTCTATCCTGATTTAGATGTTAGTTTGCTTTTCACCTGAAAATGTCATAAGTACCAGAGGGCATTTACACAATCAGCATCATACTGAAGTTTTAGTATCTTAAAAGATTAAAGTATAAGGGAAGTATCATATAGCCTAAATGAATAGAATCAAAAAAAGTTTCTCACATTTAATAATACACAACTAAAATGTGTTAGGTGTGTTACTATTTGTCAGGCACTGTGTCATTTAATTTTCACAATAACTATTTGAGACTTATCTTACTTTCTAAATGAGAAAATTAGAGCTTAGACAAAATTTAGGGAGTTAGGTCACATAATTAGTATTGTGGACTTGAGATAAAAATTCATATTTGTCTAATTATTGAACCAACACTCAAAGTGAGTATATGCCTTTCAGAAAAAAAAAAGAAAAAAAAAGTTCAAAGAGGGCCATTTTCGTTAGAATCAGATGAAACCAATTCTTCTTCAAGATGGTCCTACCTGCTCACTTTACATGTGAGGAAATTGAGACCCAAAGAAGTTGTGATGTGACAATATGCATATAGCTAGTTAGTAGAACTGGAATTGGAATCCACATACCTGAATCCTTCTGTATCAGCAATCTTTCTATTGCACCACTCAATTTAAACATGGGATTATATTTATGGATATAAAATCTGAATCAGTTTCCCAGCCTCCCCAAATTTTCCAGTTTACACTGATGGCCACATTCCCTAGACACTATGCTCAGAATTAAGCCATCTTGCAACTCCTTGCTGGGTACTTTCTATGTACTGTGATCTCTTGGGCACTGGAGTTTGAAAGATGAATAAAGGTATTATTTCTGCCTTCACTGACATCACACTTAGTAGGGAGAGAAAGAAGTGAAGAGTTTAAAAAAGAGAAGTAATATTGCAGATCATATACATTAGTATCAACTGCTCCCTCTCAATCAACTTTCTCCGCATACTCACAGAATCCAATAAGAGAGAACTTGTATGTATAGACTTACAAGTTATTGTAAGTATTGTATTCTTTTCTCTTACAGTTTCGTTTTAGGTGGTAGAGGTTTGGTGTCAGAAATGTCAAACATTTTGGTTTACACTTACATTGGCTTATATAAACAAGAGAAGAAGAGGTATAAGAAAATTGACTGACATATTTCCTTGAGGAGTATGTATTTCCATCTTCTCTAGGTGTGCTTTTGGCAGCTTCTATGTTGAGACTGCCAACTATTCAAATTAACAACAAAACAAAACAAAACCAACATTCATTGTAGGCCTCCTATAGCTTTCTATAAACCTAACTGAGAACTCACCTCCCACCAGGAAAAAATGGTATTGACTGACTGGAAATAGAAATCAAAGGGAAAGAGGAAACAAGGGTATCATAAGTTAGTGTAAATTTAGCTGTAAGTAAAAGAAACCCCAATTAAATATGTCCTAAACAACAGTAGTCAGGGTACAGAGTAAGTTCAGTGATTTCACACCATGCTCACGAAACCAGGTTCTTTGCATCTCTCAGCTATGCCCTCCCAGGTATGGCTTCATCTTCTGGCTATTGTCACGAAGGCTGCATTAGGCCCAGGCATAATAGTGGAACACAACAACATCTAAGGGAAGAGGTGAGAGTAGTCTCTCTTTTCTGTGGCTGCATCTAAAGAAAATACCTAAAACATCTCCAAAGATATTCTCTCCAATTCCTGTAGTCAGAGTTACATCACATTCTATTCTTGGACCCATAATTATGGCAAGAGGAATGGGGTTATATTTGAGTAAATCATACTCACTCTCACAGCCATGGCCAGAATTAATACCCCCTGAGAAACATGGTTGCATAGACTTGGGAAAGCACAGTTCTTTTAAGGAAGAAGAGGGGAATGGATGTCAGGTAGCCAGGGCTGACTTTGTAGTTTGTGAGGGCAAAGGAAAATGCAGGGAAGTCAACCTCTTCTCCCCAAGGCTGCTGCCCCAACCCAAGGGACTGTCACTTTGCACTGGGTCCAGAGCAGGTGAAAGCCACCCCCCACCATTCTTGTCACTGAGTCACAAACACCCTGTGGCATTGCTGGCCCAAGGCAGGATGGCCACCACTTTGCTCCACCCCAAGAGACTACAATGTACATGTCCAAACCTGACCCTCGCCACTCCCACATCCAAGCTCCACTGAAGGCAGAATGCAAGGAAGAGCGTGGGCCTGTCCCAACCCCAATTTGAAGAGCAGAGAGTGGAAGGAATTACCAGGCCAGGAGAGCCCAGGAAAGGGTAGTAAACAGCTGAGAACCCAATCCAAGGGGATGCAGAGGCAGCTGGAGTCAAGAACATTGGAGCCAAAGCTCTCTGTCCTGGTGCATATTCCATTGTCCAAGCTACTTC
Organism: Mesoplodon mirus; assembly: GCF_964341445.2. Classification (NCBI taxonomy): domain Eukaryota; kingdom Metazoa; phylum Chordata; class Mammalia; order Artiodactyla; family Ziphiidae; genus Mesoplodon; species Mesoplodon mirus. The sequence goes on along the minus strand of NC_138983.1, from coordinate 134,786,710 downwards.
AGTTCAAAGCACAAATCCAAAGAGAAAATTATTAGGGATTCCAAGATGGTGACTGCAGAGCATTAAAGCCAAGCAGGAGACCATTCTGATCAGGGCCCTGTGTGATTGCATTTGTTCCGTGCCCATAAAGTTAGCCTAAGGAGTAGTCAGCCAACAGGGTCAGAGGATGGAAATTTGGGAGACATGTGGGAAAACACCAGGAGCCAGACAAAGACGGAAGGCTTTGAGAAGGGAATACCGAGGAACCCGGGAAGCTGGTACATGATATTTAGAGCTATCCTCACTGCCAGCAAATGGTTGAGAGGAACAATGGCTCACCAAGAGTTAGAGGGAGGTAACAGAGCTAATCCCTTTTGTACAATGAGACAGAGCAGTCAGGTGCCCTGGGAATTTACTGAAGACCATTCTGTATTTCCTCTTTGTTGTGACCTGATACAGTCAAGGGGGAAAAAAAAAAGAGAGAAATAATGCTATTGAACCAAAATAGGGTGAAAGAAAGAAAAATTATTGCCAGCTCATAAGTAAAGAGAGTATTCGTATTCAAAGGGAATTATTAATGCATTTCCCATATCCTGCCAAATCTTGAAAACGTTCCATGCAGTTTTTGTTTTGCTTTGTTTTGTTTTGTTTTTTTGCAGTACGCGGGCTTCTCACTGTTGTGGCCTCTCCCGTTGCGGAGCACAGGCTCCGGATGCGCAGGCTCAGTGGCCATGGCTCACAGGCCCAACCGCTCCGCGGCATGTGGGATCTTCCCGGACCGGGGCATGAACCCGTGTCCCCTGCATCGGCAGGCAGACTGTCAACCACTGCGCCACCAGGGAAACCCCTCCATGCAGTTTTGCATCAGGCACACCAACATACAGTAATTCCTCCCATGCAGGCTTCACCTAGCATGTCTGCATGAGAGATTAGTCACATCCTACAGAAAAGGGTGATTTTCAAAGCTTTAGTTTTAACCTGGTGGGCATGGAATCCTCTGAAATATTTCCCCTGAGTATTTAATGCTGGACCCTACATCCTTTCTATGTTGAAAAGTACCTGAGAGATAAAAATGCAAGCTCTTCCCATTTAATGTTTATATAAAAGGGAGAGATCCACTCTTCTCAAGGGGAGTCACTGACAGAGAGATTTATGTCCTGGGAGGTGCGTAGCCATGCTGGGGTTGTAGAAGGAGATTCCAATCCCATTCTTGTACCTCAGTCTAAGACTTGACACTTAACTGGAAAAGACCTGAAATAAAGTATTCTGCTTAGCCTATACCATGAATGAAAACGAATAACTGAATGCTAGAAGGGAATACACCACTACTTTCGTGGAGCCACGAGTGATTTTTATTTTTTCTCTGGCTTGTCTATTGTTCTTATTTCTATAATAAGACTGATTTATTTTTAATACGAAATCTATATACACATATCTATGCATAGACATGCATACATATATACACACATATACATTTATCATACACATAAGTACCTATACTCACATATTTACAAATACGTATATATTTATACCTGTACATTCATACAAAAATACATGCATACACACAGAGAGACTTTTGTGAAATAAACCAAAACATTTTTATTTCTTTTCAGAAAAGGTAACTCAAAACAGTCAAGACATATGAAGCATCATGGAATCTAAAACTGACATGTGTTTTCTATCAAAGTGCCTTACATACTGTAATTACAACATGGTTTATGAAAGGAAGGGAGGAAGGAAGGAAGGAAGGGGGAAAAAGAGGGAGGGAGGAGGTTTCTTTCTCATAGTGTTTAAAAGAGGATTAGAAAACACTTTGATTAATAATAAACAGTTTAGAACACCTCATAACTCTCATGAAGATGATTTTTTGGTTTGTTTATTTGTCTGTTTTTTAATGCCTAATTTTCCTCAGGCCTCACCACTCTGAGGACATGATTGTGGCATGCACATCATAGGTATGCTTCATTTAAGAATTTAACAGCCAGGCAGCTGACAAGACATGTCAGCAATAACTGACATTTGAACACAAATATAAAGCAAAAAAAAAAAAAAAAAAGCAAAGCAGGCAAAATATTTCACTGTCCTATCATCAGAATATTGTTTATCCAGGGTCTAAGCTTATTCAATCATACAGAAATGTCTATCAGGTTGCTTATCCAAGTGACTGCTCTGGGGGTTGCAGGAAGAAGGGCACAACAATAGAACAGTTTGACACAAAGTAGGAGTCAAGATTGGGACTCCAGTGGCCCTAGGGAGTATCTCTAGCTTTGCAGTTTTTATCTGGACATATTTACCTCCTTAAAGCCTCTTGTTCCACCATTAGATAAGGCTACTGCTGAGGCGAGTAACAATGTAACTGATAAGCATGTGATGGAAGTGAAAGCCTTTCCTTCTCTGGGGTTTTCAGAGGAGGGTGAGAAAGACTACTGGAAGATGACGAGAAGGTAGGGGTTCCTCCATGGGGGTCTGGACAGAGGAAGCAAGGAGGAAGGGACTGGGTTGTTGGAGACCACCTGGCTTTATCAAAGAGAAAAAAGAGGGGTCTAGGGTTCATTGTCAACTTCAGGAAAGCCCTTAGCAGCAGGTAGGGGACTTTCCCTTTGCAGAGCTTTTCAGGAAGATTTTTGAAGCAGTTTGTTCTACGTGTATGTCCACGTAAGAGATAGAGGGTAGGGGTAGGCGAACAAAGCAAAATGCTCTTAAAACAAATAGATACCCACCATCTAGAAGTTTAAAATCTCAAGCAGTAACATCAGGGAGAAGTGGGTGTGTTTTGGGCATTGCTCCCTGGAGGAATAATCCCAGCTCTAACACCTCCCCATATGACTTCACACTGGGAATGTCACCTGCCACTTTTGCCTCTTTGTCTCTTCAAGCTTGTAGGTAAGATGGAGAGAAGGTTCTGAAGGAATGGCAAGATTTTCCTTAAAGTTTCAGAGAATTGGATTTTCTCACTTGCTAAATGGGGCAGAAAGAGAAGCAAAAAAAGAAGTGGAAGAGGAAGAGGTCCAGCTGGCTTCCTCAGATCAAGGCACTGACGTGCACCTCACATCAGCCGTTAGAACAAAGATTGGGAATGGATAGAAGTTACAAGAGATCAATTCACATTCCAGAATGGCTGCTTTGATAACAGTGATATCTATAGAAATGTTCATGATATTCTCAGTTGGAAAGATTCTCCGAGATCCTTTAAAAATCTTCCATACCATTGGGCTCATTGTCCACCCTAGCCCTATATTTCTAGGATGGAGGGGAGCACAAAATGAAATGTTTATTTTTCCTATTATCAATATTCTGTCTGTTAATATCATCTAGCGGTCCTTTGTTCTATGTTCTCAAAACAGGGTGGAGCAAAGCTTTTACAGATTACTGGAGACTGCCATTCTATGCCTCATTGAGACTTCCTGCTCATTTTCCCCTTCCATGTTGCATAAGTCCCATTGCTGAAGTCCTTTGATTATGGATCTTAACTGACTAAATGAGTCTCAGCAAATGCTTAGAACAAACAGCTGGATCTTGAAATAACTAGTTTGAAGCTACAAACACACATTGAGTGTGCCCTTTTCTATTTGCTAATGAAGCTGGCCCCTGCACTTGCTGTAGAATCAAGTCAATGTGAACACAAGGATTAGATAGCCCAGGCCCCAGCCAAAGAGAAGCAAAATAACATGAAGACAGTATCATGTCTGTAACACATCCATAGTTCTCAGTTTTGACTGAATGTTGTTATAACCTGAAGATCTTTTAGAACATATCTGTACCCTGTCTTTACCCCTAGCAAATTTATATAATCGGTCTGGGAGGGAGAAGTGACTAAAGGGCAGCCAGGTTGAAAATCTCTGCTGGTGACTCTAGGTAAGTAATGATGTAACATCAGTGAAAAGTAAAGTATGATTATTAGATACATTTTATGATGTCTAAACTCCTGCAGTGGGGTTGAACTGTTAAAATGCTTTTCTTACAAGTCACTTCTCAGTTATCCATGCAAGTCAAAGGGCCAGTGAACCAGATAGTATGAGAGTTAATAAATTGAAAAAAAAAGCAGCAATAAAATCTAAATTTGACTTAAAGTCAAATTTAGAATTCAAAAGAAAACTAATGAAACTTAGCATGAACCAGACCCTGTGTTAAGAGCTGTGAAAAATGCAGAAGAATGAATAAGGCATAGTGACTATTTTTTTTACAACAATGTTTTATACTTTAATAATCTATGCAATCTTTACATTATGGTCCTTAAATATTAATGTTTATCACAATTACCTTAGGAGCTTGCTTTCCCAGCATCAAACTACCATGTTTTGTTTTGTTTTGTTTTAACATCTTTATTGGAGTATAATTGCTTTACAATGGTGTGTTAGTTTCTACTGTATAACAAAGTGAATCAGCTATACATATACATATATCCCCATATCTCCTCCCTCTTGCATCTCCATCCCAACCTCCCTACCCCACCCCTCTAGGTGTACACAAAGCACCAAGCTGATCCTCCTGTGCTATGCGGCTGAATAATGACTATGTTAAAGGAGGTCAAATGTATTCACTTATACTTCCACTAAGAACTGAGCTCTATTCTATTCAAACTATTCTGCATAAGATTAAAAAGAGTAAAGACAACAGCCACCTTTCTTGCTTTCATGAAGTTTGCACTCAGAGTAAGACTAAAATAAATCTAAACAATAGAACAAACTGGTGAATATAACAAAAAAGAAGCAGAATCACAGATGGAGAACAAACTAGTGGTTGTCAGTGGGGAGACAGAAGGGGGAGGGGCAATATAGGGGTAGAAGAGTAAAGAGGGACAAACTATTAGGGTATAAAAGAAGCTACAAGGATGTGTTGTACAGCCAGTATTTTATAATAAATATAAATAGAGTATACCTTTTGAAAACTGTGAATCACTATGTTGTACACCTGTAATTTATATAATATTGAACACCAACTATACTTCAATAAAAATGTGTATAATTCTGGATTACACTTACAATCCATCCATTCTTGGAACAGTGATACAAAGGGACACTGAGAACCATTATTCTTTCATGTCTCAGGTTTCTAAATAGTGTCCCAAAGAGGTGTGTGCTAACAGTGAGGTCATGTATAGAACCCAGATTAGTTCAGGCTAGATCCATATCCCAATCGTTCAGGCTAGATCCATATCCCAATCCTTCTAGCATTGCTTTCTCTACATCCCTTACCTCTGTCTAGTTTCCAAATAATCTGTACACTGTAGGTAGATGTAATCAGTTACCCTTTCTAATTCCAACTCCAAGAAATTTAATATAGTTACCTATAAACAGCTTTGCCTTTCTACTATAAAAAAATCACACATCTTATAAAAATTGAGATATAATTGATATATAACATTTTGTTAGTTTAAGGTGTACAGTGAGTTGATTAGATACATTTATGCAATACAACATGACTACCACCAGTGTTAGCTAATACCTCCATCATGTCACATAATTATCCTTTCTTTTTTGTGATAATAACATTTAAAATCTAGTTTCTTAGCAACTTTGAAGTATGTAATACAGTAAGGTTGACTATAATCACAATGGTATGCATTAGACCTCCAGAAATTATTCATCTTCTAACTTCAATTTATATTCTTTACCAACATCTCCCCAATACCCCCAGACCCTACTGCTGGTAACCATCAGTCTACTCTCTGTTTCTATGAGTTTGGCTTTTTTTAGACTCCACATATAAATGAGATCATACAATATTTGTTTTCCTCTCTCTCACTTATCTCACTTAGTATAATGCCCTCCAGTTCCTTGTTGTTTCAAAAGGCAGTTATTTCCTTCTTTTTCATGGTTGAATATTCCTGTGTGTGTGTGTGTGTGTCATTTTCTTTATCCATTCATCCACTGACAGACACTTAAGTTGTTCCCATATTTTTGTGATTGTGAATAATGCTGCAATAAAGATGTAACTGCAGATATCTATTTCTTGCAGATATCCTGTTTTCATTTCCTTTGGATATATACCCAAAAGTGGGATTACTGGATCATATGGTAGTTTTATTTTAAATTTTAATTTAATAATTTATTTTAATTTAAAAAATAATTGTTTTCCATAGTGGCAGAGTCAATGTATATTCCTGCCAGTGATGCACAAGGGTTTCCATTTCTCCACATCCTTGCCAATACTTGTTATCTCTTGTGTTCCTTATGAGAGTGATTCTTACAGGTATGAGGTGACTTCTTCCTGTGGCTTTGATCTGAATTTTCCTGGTGATTAGTGATGTTTAACATATGTTCATGTACCTATTGGCCATTTGCATGTCTTCTTTGGAAAAATATCTACTTAGTTCTTCTGTCCATTTTCTAAGTGGACTGTTTTTTGTTATTGAGTCATATGAGTTTGTTATATGTTTTGGATATTAACCCCTTATCAGTTAGATGGTTTGCAAATATTTTTTCCTAATCTGTAGGTTGTGTTTTCATCTTGTTGATTATCTCTTGCTGAACAAAAGCTTTTTCAGTCTGATTTAGTCCTACTTGTTGATTTTTTGCTTTTGTCATTTGCACTTTTCCTATCATATCAAAAATCATTGTCAAGACCAACGTCAAGGATCTTTTTCCCTAAGTCTTCTTCTGGGCGTTTTATACTTTCAGGTCTTATTTTTATGTCTAATCCATTTTGAGTTAGTTTTTGTGAGTGGTGGTGTAAGATATGGGTTCAATTTTATTTTTCTGATGATTTAATCAGAGATATAGAGAGAATCTTAAAGCTCAACCAAAAACCATTGGAACAAATCAACAAATTCAGTAAAGTTGCATGATAGAAAATCAACATACAGAAATCAGTTGTGTTTCTATACATTAACAATTAAATATCTGAAAAAGAAATAAAGAAAAGAAAATCTCATTCACAACATCAAAAACAATAAAATACTTAGGAATAAATTTAGCCAAGGAGGTAAAATATTTCTACACTAAAAACTATAAGACATTAATGAAATAAATAGAAGACACAGACAAGTGGAAAGATATCCCATGTTCATGGATTCAAAGAATTAATATTTGGACTTCCCTGGTTGTGCAGTGGTTAAGAATCCGTCTGCCAATGCAGGGGACATGGGTTCAATCCCTGGTCCAGGAAGATCCCACATGCTGTGGAGCAACTAAGCCCATGCACCACAAAAACTGAGCCTGTGCTCTAGAGCCTGTGAGCCACAACTACCAAAGCTCACATGCCTAGAGCCTGTGCTCCACAACAAGCAACAAGAGAAGCCGCCACAATGAGAAGCCTGTGCACCACAATGAAGAGTAGCCCCGGGGCTTCCCTGGTGGCACAGTGGTTGAGAGTCTGTCTGCCGATGCAGGGGACATGGGTTCATGCCTCAGTCCAGGAAGATCCCACATGCCATGGAGTGGCTGGGCCCATGCGCCATGGCTGCTGAGGCTGCGCTTCCAGAACTGGAGCTCTGCAACAGGAGAGGCCATAACAGTGAGAGGCCCATGTACCGCAAAAAAAAAAAAAAAAAAAAAAAAAGAGTAGCCCCCATTTGCCACAACTAGAGAAAGCCCGCGCACAGCAACAAAGACCCAACACAACCAAAAATAAAATAAAATAAATAAAATAAAGTAAAAATAATTAATATTGTTAAAATGTTTATACTATCCAAATTCACTGATAGATTCAATGCAATCCCTATCAAAATTAAAACGGCATTTTTCACAGAAATAGAAAAAACAATCCTAAAATTTGTATGGAACTACAAAAGACCTTGAATAGGCAAAGCAATGCTGAGAAAGAAGAACAAAGCTGACAGCATCACACTCCTGATTTCAAACTATATTACCAAGCTATAGTAATCAAGACAATATGGTACTGACATTAAAACAGACACATAGATAAATGGAACAGAATAGAGGACCCAGAAATAAACTGTCACATATATGGTCAACTAACATTTGACAAGAGAGCAATGAATACTCAATGGGGAAAGGATGGCCTCTTCAAGAAATAGTTTTGGGAAAACTGGATAATCACACATCTTTTCAATATGTGTCATATATAATGGGAGACAGTAAAAAGTTAGTAATTCTCAGCTTGGCTGAATGTTAAAATAGCTCTGGGAGATGTTAAAAAAATAACAAACATGCATACAAACACATATGGATCACATCGCTAAAGATTCTAATTTAATTGTGGCTTGGATATTAGGATTTTTAAAAGCTACCAAAGTGATCCTAATATATAGCCAATATTGGGAACCATTGCTGTGAAAATAGTAGCTTAACATGTCTTGGTTTGATTCTTAACAAACTAGATGAACTTGAACAAATTATTTAACATATTTATGTCTCAGTTTCCTTAAATTTAACGTGGGAATAATAATAGAATTTACCTCATAGACACAGTGAGGAATGAGAGAATGCATATAAAAGTGCAGAGAACTGTGCTTGACAAGTATAGTTTTTTTTTAAGTGTTACATATCACTTCAGTGAAATTAGTTTTATAATGATTTTATCACCCATTGTGAAAGGCAGTGCTTTCTTTCATTTGTCCTCAGTTTCAAACTTCTATAGGTCTCCTGGAACCTCTCCCCACTGCACTCCTCCCCACACAATATACATAATACAACCCCATAACACAAAATCAAACACACACAGCACTCTAGTATTCTAGACCGTAACAAATTTTCCATGATATTTGAATTTTTTTATCAGATGTTACTAGGTGTCGCAACTGTAGGGATGGCCCCACTAACAGAAACTTTTGATTGACTAAGTATTTCAGATTTTTAGAAGTGAGATCTTCAGATATTTCTACATTAGGATAGTTATTTTCCCCTCTTTTTTTTTTTTCCATTTGACAAGAACAAAGTCACCTTTATGCTATCCAGGTTTGGGATAAAGAAGCAGAAAAGCTGATCACATATCTCTACCCCACCTCCCTGAAGCTCACCCTCCCCTGGAATATGCCTCCACCACAGATATGGAGATGACTTGATGCACCTACCTTAACTCTCTATACATATACATTCTGCTCCATTTCCTCATACCTTGATCTGGTACTTCCCTTTCACTTCCTTCTAATTATGACCTGCTATAATCCTTCTTCCTGGGATTTTACAACTTATTTATATTTATATTTATATTTTTTAATTAATTAAACACTCCTTGTAAGATTTTCATAACATTGGAAAAAAAAAGACTGGTTATGGATAAAGTGTATGGTGAGAAACCAGAATCCTTTTCTAATACTGAGGAGTCCCTAAAGACCTAGCATCTCTCCATCTTTCAGTAGTTACTTTTCCAGGTGAAATACTTTTCATTCTTTGAGTCAACTTTTTTCCCAATTATTATTTTTTTTTCATAAGCAAGCTCATTTCCCATTTTCTGTATTTGTCACTTGAGGCCATAGTGAGAATAGGGGAGAGGGCTAGCATGGCCTATGCACAACGGCAATTCAGAAGGCCCTTCTTCAGTTCCCAGCCCTGCTGTGTTCATTGTTTATACAAATCTGTGTGAGTCGTCTTACCTTTCTGCAGCTCAACTGTAAAACTGGTAGATTGGAATAGATGACATTTAAGTTTACCCCGAATACCCAGGAGTCCCTTATGAGTCCATTTTTTAATTAACCAGTTTTTGCAAGAGTCTAATAGTTCAAATGTTTCTCCTCAGAGGGGAGAGAAATTCAACAAAGCAAATAAAAAGGCCCCTGTCATCCAGAGGCTTACAATCTAGTTGGAAAAATGGATCCACACGTGAAAAGTGAATTGACTAAATCTGGTTCCTCTTCAGTGGTTTAAGATCAGTATTACCCACTGACTAAGTCAAAAACCCTGGAGAAAATACTGAAAACAGAACAAAACAACAAAAAAAACCTGGAGACTCTAAAGAAAGGGTTTTTACCCTTTAACCCAAAAAAAAACAACAACAAAAATGTGTAGTGAAGTAAAAATAAATTTAACAACAACACAAGAGTGAGCTTCCTGTTTAATTTTTTTTATTTTGTTTGCAGTTTGCCCCAAATCTGGGCCCCAGTCCTGGAGGCAGTGGTGGTAGTATGGTTGAGGAAAACTTCAATACCAAACCTGTCTTTCTGGTCAGAGGAAACATGCACAAACCAAGTTCTGGGATTGAAGAAAGCAAGAGAATATCCTAGAGCAGAGGACACGCTCCCTTGATTCTGTGTCTGAATCCACACAACTATCAGCCAGCAGAGCAAAAGCTTAAGAACTGGACTGAGATTTGAACCACAGCCCCAGAAGGGAAAACAAATCTTGCAGTTGAACTTACAGGGACTGCCTGCCTGCTAGCACAAACAACTACAAAAACAAATTTCTTTACAGTAAACTACAGCCTGCAGGTCAAGTCTGGGCCACTGTCTTTTTTTATAAATATATTTTTTTTGTGGAACACAGCAGTGCCCATTCGTTTATGAATTATCAGAAGATCTGAGATGTTGCACAGAGACAGTGTGACCCACAACCTAAAATATTTACTAACTGGCCCTGTACAAAAATGTCTGGCAACCCCTGCTCTAGCAGATTCTAATGGTACCCAGAGTTTATATGACACACTATTCACAATGTCAAGAATAAAATAAAATACTTCTTGACATACAAAAACCAGGAAAATGTGACTGATTCTCAAGGAAAAATAAAATCAGATGTTAAGACTCTTAGACAAAGACTTTAAAGCAGTTTTCACAACTGTGCTCTATGAAGTGAAAGAAAACAAGCTTTAAATGAATAAAAAGGTATGTGTTTTCAGCCCAGAAATAGACCCTATGAAAGAAACAAAACAGAAATTTTAGAACTAAAGAAGTACAATATCTTAAATTTTTAAAAATCGTTGGATGGGTTCAATAGAAGAATGAAACTGATAGAGAAACTTGTGATCTTCAAGTCAGTAAACTTGAAGATAGATCAGTAGAAAAAATTCTATCTAAACAACAGAGAAAAAGGATATTGAAATAAAATTAACAGAGGACTCAGAGACCTGTGAGACAATAGGAAAATACCTGGCATCCATGTTATTTACTGGAGACCCAGAGGGAGAAGGGAAAGTGATTAGTATATAAAAAAAAATTGAAGATATAATGGATGAAAATTTTCTAAATTTGGTTAAAGACATAAATTTCCAAATTCAAAATGCTCAGCAAAATCCTAAAGAGTATAATCTATAAAGAGAAAAGGAGAAAAAATCCAGACACATTATAATCATACTGCTGAAAGTTGGCAAAAGGAAAAATTATTGTAAAGACACAGAAATAAACAATGTATTATTTATAAAGGAACAACAATTCAAACGATTACAGATTTCTCACCAGAAGTCATTTTATTTTAGAACTGTCAATCTTGAATACATACTAGATCGAGAAAAGACCCAACTATAAGATGTCTACAAAAATCGTGCTTTAAGTATATAGACAGTCTAAAGGTTAAAGGATCTTAAAAAAACATACTTCTAAATATTCAGTGGGTCAAAGATGAAGACTGGGGCTTCCCTGGTGGTGCAGTGGTTGAGAGTCCGCCTGCCAATGCAGAGGATGTGGGTTCGTGCCTCAGTCCGGGAAGATCCCGCGTGCCGCGGAGCAGCTGGGCCCGTGAGCCATGGCCACTGGGCCTGCGCGTCCGGAGCCTGTGCTCCACAACGGGAGAGGCCACAACAGTGAGAGGCCCACGTACAGCAAAAAAAAAAAAAAAAAAAAAAAAAAAAGATGAAGACTAAGAATCTCAAAAGAAATTAGAATATATTCTGAACTGATTGAAAATAAAAAATACAACATAAAAAATTTGTGAGATGCTGCTCAAGTAATGCTCAGAAAAACTTATAGCATTAAATAACTATATTAGAAAAGTATATTATAAATAGAAAAGGTATATTATATATAGAAATTATATATTATATTTATCAAATAAATAATCTAAGCTTTTACCTTACCAAACTAGAAAAAGAGCAAACTCAAATCAAGCAGAAAAGGAAATAGTAAAAAATAGAAAAAAAGTCAATGAAATTAAAAATAGAAAAACAATTGAGAATATCAATGACACCAAAGCTTTTTCTCTGTAAAGATAAATAAAATTGGCAAACTTTTAGACAGACCAAAAAAAAAAAAAAAAAAACAAAAAACCCAGGGAAGACCCATTAATTAACTGCATTACTACAGTGGAACAAAAGAGGAGACCCACTTACATCCCCACATACAGGAAAAGGATAATAATGTAATACTGCAAACAATATTACACTCCAAAATTTGACAACTTAGATAAAATGGATCAATTTTTTGGAAAGACATAAACTGTCAAAATTCACATGAGAACAAGTTGACCACCAGAATGTATTAAACAAATTGAATAAATCTGTTAAGTAAATGTAAGTTGTAGGCACAATTCTTCCTGAAGAGAAAATTATAGATCCCTGTGGTTGTAGGGACAAATTCTTTTAAAAAGTTAAGAAAAAAATAACACCAATTTTATGCAGTCTCTTTCAGAAAATAGAAGAGGAGGAAACATTTTCCCTCTCATCCTTTGAGGTCGGGATAAACCTGATACCAAAATGAAACAAAACAATACAAGGAAAAAAAAAGCTAAAGATCCAATGAACCCTATGAACTTATATATAAAAATTCTCAACCAAATATTAGCAAATCACAGTGATAAAGATAGTGTGGTATTGACAGAAGAACATTCACATAGATCAATGGAATTCAATACACAGTGCCATAATAGACCCACACAAATAGCACTGAATGATTTCTGCAAAGGAAGAAAAGTTACTCAATAGAGAAAGAGTAGTCTCTTTAACAAATTCTTTTGGAACAAACTGGGCTACATAAACCAAAGGGGGGGGGAACTTAACCTCAACTTAAATTTTACATATTATACAAAAATTAACTAAAAATGGATTGATCATAGATCTAAACCTTTTAAAAATTATAAAATTTTAAGAAGAAAACCTGAAGGAATATCTGTTTGATCCAGGGTTAGGCAGACTTCTTAGACTTGATACCAAAAGCACCATCCATAAAAAAAACAAACTGATACATTGGTAATTTCATCAAAATTTAAAATGCTTGATATGCAAAGACATTGTTAAGAAAATAAAAAGACAAGCCACAGTCTCCAAAAAAAAAAAAAAGTTTAAATCACATATCAAACAAACAACTTTTATCTAGATTATAAAATCACACTTTAAACTCAACAGTAAGAGAACAAGCAACCCAGTTAATAATCATGGAAAATATTGAACAGACATTTAAACAAGGAGTAAATATGAATGGCAAATAAACACATGAAAAGATGTTTAACGTCATTGACCATTAGGGAAATGTAAATTAAACCAATTAAACCTATGATGAGATACCACTATACAAGTATTAGAATGACTAAAATAAAAAATGCTGGCAATGCAAGGGCTGGTAAGGATACAGAACAACTGGCTCTCTTATGCCTTGTTGCCAAGAATGAAAAACGGTACAGGCACTTTGGAAAACAGTTCAGCAATTTCTTGACCAGCAATCAGTCTTGGGTATTTAACTTAGAAATATTAAAGAAAGAAAATAATGTTCGCATAAAAGCTTGCACATGGGCTTCCCTGGTGGTGCAGTGGTTGAGAGTCCGCCTGCCAATGCAGGGGACGTGGGTTCGTGCCCCGGTCCGGGAGGATCCCACATGCCGCGGAGCGACTGGGCCCGTGGGTCATGGCCGCTGAGCCTGCACGTCCAAAGCCTGTGCTCCGCAACGGGGGAGGCCACAACAATGAGAGTCCCGTGTACCACAATAAATAAATAAATAAATAAATAAATAAACTTGCACATGAACGCTCATAGCAGCTTTCGTTGTAAGAGCCAAAAACTAGAATCAGTTCAGAAATCCTTCAACTAGTGAATATATAATCTGTGATACATCCATACAATGGATGCTGCTTAGCAGTACAAAAGAGGAAACTTTTGATACAGGCAACAACTTGGGTGGATCTTAAGGGACTCATGCTGAGTGGGGGTGGGGAAAAAAGATCAGTGTCCAAGGTTACATAAGATTTGATTCAATTGATATAACACTGTAACACTTTCTAAATGAAACATTACAGCAATGGAGAACAAACCAGGTGTTGCCAGGGATGAAGGAGTAGAGGCAAGTTGCAATTTTTTTTAAATTAATTTTATTTTATTTTTGGTTGCATTGGGTCTTCGTTGCTGTGCACGGGCTTTCTCTAGCTGTGGCTACTCTTCGTTGTGGTGCGTGGGCTTCTCATTGCAGTGGCTTCTCTTGTTGCGGAACATGGGCTCTAGGTGCACGGGCTTCAGTAGTTGTGGCGCACGGGCTTAGTTGCTCCTCAGCATGTGGGATCTTCCCGGGCCAGGGCTCGAACCTGTGCCCCCTGCATTGGCAGGTGGATTCTTAACCACTGCACCACCAGGGAAGCCCAACTTGCAATTTCAAAATTGATAGAACAGCCCCTGTTTTGAATTCTGTTAGGGATACACCTATGGGTGGAATTGCTGGATCATATATTAATTCTATACTTAGGATTTTGAGGAATTGCTAAATTTTTTTCCACAAGGGCTGTACCTTTTTACATTCCCACAAGCCCATGCACAAGTGTTCCAATTTCTCCACATCCTCACCCTACTTATTTTCTGTTTTGCTGGAAAACTACCTGTATTAGTTTGCTAGGGCTACTATAACAAAATACCACAGACTGAGTGCCTTAACCAACAGAAATGTTATCTTTTCACAGTTATGAAGGCTAGAAATCCAAAATCAAGGTTTTGGCACATTTGTTTTTTTCTGAGGCCTTGCCTGGTCTTTCCTCTGTGCACACACATCCCTGGTGTTTCTTTACATATCCAAATTTGCTCTTCTTATAAAGACACTGGTCAGACTGGATTAGGGCCTACCCTATTGGCCTCATTTTGACTTAATTTCATCTTTAAAGGTTCTATATCCAAATACAGTTATATTTTGAGGTGTATAGGTTTTGGAGTTCAATATATGAATTTTGAGAGGACACAGTTCAACTCATAACACCATCATAAAGGGTATGAAGTGGTATCTCATTACAATTTTGAACTACATTTCCTTAATGACTAGTGATGCTAAGAATCTTTCATATGCTTATTGGGCTATCTTCTTTGGAGAAATGTCTATTTATATCTTTTGCTTGCTTTTTAAATTGGAGTATTTGGTTTTTGTTTGTTTGTTTTGGAGTTGTAGAATTTCTTTGTATATTCTGAATATTATACCCTCATGAAAAGTAATTTCTCTCATTCCATAGTTGTCTTTTCACTTTCTTGATATTGTCCTTTGTTGCACAAAAGTTTTTAATCTGATGAAATTCAATTTATTTTTCTTTTGTTGATCATGTTTTCATCATATCTAAAAAATCCATCGATAAATCTAATGTTGCAAAAATTTACCCTATCTTTTCTTCTTAGAACTTTATGGCTTTAGTTCTTATATTTAAGTGGTTGATCTACTTGAAGTTAATTTTATGTGATATGTATATGACATATATGATGTGTGTATGTATATACAAGTATATATACATATGTATATATGTACATGTATGTATGTGTATACATTTGTGTGTGTGTGTGTGTGTGTGTGTTCATTCTTTAGCATGTGGAAACATCTAATTTTCCCAGAAACATTTGTGGAAGAGACTATTCTTTCCCTAATGAATGATGTCAGTGCCCTTGTTGAAAATCAAATGGCCATTGATTTATGAGCTTAATTCTGGTCTCTCAGTTTATACCTATCTCATTGGTCTATATGTCTATCTTTATGCCAGTACCACACTAGTTTAATTATTGAAACTCTGTAGTAGGTTCGAAATTGGGAAATAAGAATTCTAAACTTTGTTCATTTATTCAAAGATTGTTTTGGTGATTTGGAGTCTTGCAATTTCATATGAATTTGAGGATTAGCTTTTCCATTTCCAAAAAAAAAATAAGGTTGTTGAAATGTGCATGGACTATAGATCACTTTGAGCATTATCAACATCTTAAGACTATTATATTTTTCCAATCCATGAATATGGGATGTGTTTTCAATTATTTATGCTTTCTTTAAATTCTACAATGTTTGTAGTTTTCAGTGCACAAGTCGTTCACTTTGTTGAATAAATTTAGTTCTAGGTATTTTATACTTTTCAATGCCATTGTAAATTAAAAAGTTTTCTAAATTTCATTATTGAGTTGTTCATTGCTTGTGTATAGAAGCACAACTAATATTTGTGTGTTGATCTTGTGTCCTGAAATGTTGCTTAATTTATTAACTCTAGTAGTTTTCTTGTGGATTCTAAGGGATTTTCTATACAAAAGATCATGTCATCTGCAAATAGTTATAGTTATACTTCTGCTTTCCAATTTCAATGTGTTTTCTTTTTCTTTCTTTCTTTCTTTCTTTCTTTCTTTATTTTTTTTTTTTTTTTTGCCTAGTTGTTCTAGCTAGAACTTCCAGTACAACATTGAATTACAGGTGAAAGTTAGCATCTTTTTTCTGATCTTAGGGGGAAATTTTTCAGTCTTTCACCATTGAGTATGATGTTAGCAAGGAGTTTTTCATAAATGTTCTTCATCATCTTGGGGAGGTTTCCTTCTACTTCTAGTTTTGTGAGTGTTTTTATTGTGAAAATGTGTTAAATGTTACCAAGTAAATTTTCTGTGTCAGTTGAGCTGGACATATGTTTTATTTTTCATTTATTCTATTAAAAGTAGTGTATTACATAGAGTTATTTTTTTTAAATGCTGAGTTACCCTTTTATTCCTGGGATAAACCGCACGTGGCTGTGGTGTATAATATTGTTAAGATGCTGTTGTATTTGTTTTGCTAGCATTTTTGTTAAGTATTTTTGCGCCTTTATTCAGGAGGAGTATTTTTCTCTAATTGTCTTTCTTGGTGATGTTTTTAACTCACTTTCATATAAGGATAATGTTGGCCTCATGCTATGAGTGAGAAACTGTTCTCTCCTCTTCTATTTTTTAGGAAAAGTTTGAGAGGAACTTGTGCTGATTGTACTTCAAATCATTGGTAGAATTTGCCAGTGAAGTCATCTTGTCCTGGACTTTTTTTATTGGGAAGATTTTTTATTACTGATATGATTTCCTTACCTTTTATAGATATGGTTATATTTCCTATTTTTTCTTGAGTCAGTTTTGGTAATTTGTGTGTTTCTAGGAACGTATGCATTTCATCTAAGTTATCCAATTTATTGGCATATAATTGTTCATGGCATTAGCTTATAACCCTTTTTATTTCTGTAAGATTCATGATAATGTCTCCTTTTACGTTTCTGGTTTCAGTTGTGTCTTCTCTCTCTTTTTTTCTTATTAGTTTAGCTAAAGGTTTGCTAACTTTGTTGATCTTTTTAAAGAACCAACTTTTGTTTTTATTATATTGTTTTTACTGTTTTTCTATTCTCTATTTCATTTGTATTTGCTCTAAGCTTTATTCATTCCTTCTGCTATCTTTGGATTTAGATTTCTCTTCCTTTTTCAGTTTCTCAAAATATTAAGGTATGTTATTGGTTTGAGATCTGTCTTCCTCTTTAATGTAGGTGTTTACAGCTGCAAGTTTCCATCTGAGCATTGCTTTCTTTGTATCCTGTAAGTTTTAGTATGCTGTGTTCTCGTTTTCATTTATCTCTAAGTATTTTCTAATTATTCTTGTGATTTCTTGTTTTACTCATTGTTTAAAAGTGTGTTGTTTAATTTCCACATATTTGTAAATTTTTCAGTTTTCCTTCCGTATTGATTTCTAGCTTCATTCTACTGTGGTCCAAGTAGATTCTTAGAATGATTTTAATCTTTTAAAATTTATTGTGAATTGTTTTGCAGCTAAACGTATTTCTTCCTTTATTTCTGTCAATATTTTCTTCATGCACTTTGGGCCTCTGTTGGTGCATATATGTTTATAATTATTATACGTTCTTGGTGAATTGACCCTTTTATCAACATTTGTTGTTCTTATGTGTCTCTTGTAACAATTTTTAACTTAATGTCTATTTTGTCTGATATTAGAATAGGCACACCAGCTATCTTTTGGTCAGTTTTTGCACCGGATATATTTTTTCATCCTTTAGCTTTCAATTTATTTGTGTTTTTGGAAGTAAAAATGATTTTCCTCCATTTGCATTGTGAGGTTATAAAAATACTTTTTAAATTATCTTTACAACTTTTTTGTTACATTTTCCAAATATTCCATGATAAACCTATACTACTTTTATAATAACAAATTGTATTAATACAAATTCAAGGAAGAAAACTACTGTAAAAGTATAGAAGAGGAAAGATAATTCTAATAAATTTAAAAAATCAAGTGAAAAATAAAAATCATTTTTCAGGAGCTAGTAATGCTTTTTTTTTCTATTTGAATGAGGATAACCTACTAGCATTATAGAAATTCAGAAGATTAGAATACAATGATAGACTATACAAACATGAAGTTTTCATGGAGGAGATTACTTTTATTTTAGCTTGACAAAGAGAAAAAGAAAAGGAGTTCCATGTGCAGGGAGATGACCTGAGCAAAGATACAGTTTGGAATTAGAAGGCACATTTGAAGGATACATTTCAGGTTGTGTGGTTTGTTTGCAAGAATGCCTTTCCTATTTTCTTTCAAATATCTTATCTTTTCTGTAAGAAGGCGGTGGGATGGTGTCTCTGGAGCATAGTCTACACTGACTCACTGAATCATTTATTTCTTTACTATTTTGTAATAGATAGCTCAGAGGGCTATTACACTTTCATAACAGATTTTTCTTTCAACTTATGCTAGGCTTCATATAAAATTAAAATTAGGGAATATGTGATTAAGATCTTTGATTATCTTTGGAAGGCCAAGCCTATCTGACAGACTCCAGGATGGAGAAGGGCCAGAGGATCAGGGAGTCTTGCAATAGCACATGCTAAGTTAGGTTACTCTTTCTTAGCCTATCAGCAGCTCTATTTTCATCTAACTCTGGGAGGCACATCTGAATACAGATGCAAAGTTATGACTGATGTTGACATCTTCAGAAGTCCTGACACTGTGGGGAGGGATCTTCAGCTAGATTGCATAATGTCTAGCTGAATACATTTTTCTTCTTGTGATTATTTAGTTTTCTCAAATCTTAAAATTTCTGCCTGTAGTTTATTTTGCCATGATTTCCTGTGCCATGTAATGTTCTCTTTCTTCCATGGATCTGACACATGTCTTTTTTTCCTCAGGGAGCAGCATCTTTCTTTAACCTACTTACTAATGTAAAACTTTTAAAAAATAACATTTTTATCCTGGTCTTTGGATTTTGTCCTAGCAAAGGCTGCTTACAAGCATGAAAGAAACCCAGAGGTAGATGACTATTTAGAAGATTCAGATTAATCCCAAATTGACCTTGTTTTCCTTCAATTCTACCGCAGAACCTCTCAGTGGTTGCCCTGAGCTTTCCCGTTATCTCCTAATTTGTCTTTTATATCATAATAGTAATACAACTGTTAAATCATGCCTTCTCTATTCCTGGTAAAGTCTTCACATAGAAGACAAAATTTGTTGGGGAACTTGAAGCACAAGTAAAAATACAAAGAGCTATGTTTCATTGAGCACTTACTGTATTTAATCCTCACAGCAACTTGTAAATTAGTATTATGTGTCCTCATTTATAGATGAGAAACTAAGGCAAAGACAGATTAAGTAAGTTGCCTATCATCATTCACCTGGAAAGTAGCTTCACATTCATTCAGCCAGGTTTCAGAATTCAAATTCTAAATATAACAATAAAAGTATGTGAGGGACATTGTCCATATGAACAATGGAAAAACAGAATGCAAAGACACCAGTATATGAGGTCTTTGTGTTGAGTGAGAGTGAGGATTTTTGTGCAGTTCAAATGTAAGTTATCTTAAGAGAGAAGCTGGAGGTGAAATGAAAAGACTTGTCAACAATAACTGAGAGGACAATGAGGATTTAGAAATAGCCAGATAACAATAACCTCTGAATGTTACAGTATGAAATAAATGGGTCATAGATGAGATGTAAAATCATTTTAAAGGTACTGATTCTTTCCAAGGTTAAGACTTGACTGTAATCTGATTGAAGATATTAACTTTTAAAAGTTAATCCAAATATTTTTTCAACAATAGAACTATTCAGAGAGAAGAATCACATAGGCAAACAGCTGTATTTTGTAATCAACAAAATCCAGGGGAAGAGAGTAGGTTTGACACGAAAACATTCATCAGAATATTAGAAAATGATGACACTGTTGGTACTATCATCAAACTAAGAAATTCAATGAGTTGCCTTTTTCATAGAACATCTTCTTTTTATCTAGTGCAGTTGTATGTATAAATTCAATATATAATACAGAAGAAAGTAGAACTGTTTAAATAAGAAAGTCTTGGAGGACCCAGATCCCAAGGAACTCAGTTTCCTTTAACACCTGTAATAATGATTTAATTATTCTATAACAAACTATACTTCTTCATTGTAATTCTGAGTTCACTGTGAAACTTTCTGATTATGAATTTTTTTCCAAGTAGATTTGATTGCAAGTAGGTGATACACTGAGCAGAAAATAGTCAGGTTCTTTTCCTGATGGCTGGGATGTCTCTGTGTACAAAACAGTCCAGCTAATAGATTTACTTCTCAGATAAATTAATATAGTAGTAGCTTATTCATTTATCCCTTTTTAGTGTAGTTAACATGAATCAGTCTTAATTTGTTGTGCTCATAATTGATCTTCTAATACTTGAAAACATGAAGATAAGACTCTTCTCTAGGTTACTCTGCACCAGCTCATGGTTATCTTCTTCAGAACAATTTATGTGTCATGCTAAGTTTCAATTTAATCTGTCAGCAATGGAGAGTCAACATTTTTCTGAGTAAGAGATTTGCATATATCTATTTTAGCAAATATTTAGAATTACTAAATTTTGAATAGGAAGAGGGTAGGGAACTTTTCATCTTTTAATCTCATCTAATACTATCTGATTAAAAGCATGCAATATCATGCTTTGTACTATGTGCCCACACTATTTTAAATGCTAGGGATACAATAATGAACAAAACAGACAGAAATGTCTGTTTTCATAGCTCTTACATTCTAGAAAGATCTAAAGACAATACAGAAACCAAAAAAAAGAAAAAGAAAAAAAGCCAAGTGTCATACAGAGCAGAGGTCAGCCACTTAGAACAAATCCATCCTGCTACCTTTTTTGGAAATAAAGTTTTATTGAAGCATAGCCACTCTCATCTGTTTAAATATATCTATGGATGAATTCATGCTACAATGGCAGAGTTGGATGGTTGCAACAGAGACTATCTAGCCTGCAAATTTCAAATATTTACTATCTAGACCTGTTCAGAAAATGTTTATTGACCCCTGCCCTGGTATAGAATGTTATTTCAGTTTGCTGCAAATGCAGTGGAGTAAATAAAGCTCAGGAAAGGTAAAGGATGTGGGGGAATTACTAATATATAACATAAAATAACAAACTAACATACTATAATCTATGCTGAATAAATGAATGCAGTGTTTGGGGAAAGCCTCACTGAGAAGGTGTTAGCTGAGCAAATACCACTTACCTTCCAAATCAATCCAACTGACATTTTTATGGTTAATCTTTCTGTGTATAATCTCTCCAATCCAGTTCAATGATAAATTCCCTGTATAAGTGTTGTGTTACTTTGTACTTGTACCACTGCAGAAGCTCTGTGGCTTAGCTGTTCAATATCCATCTCTCTCCCCAGTGACCCATTCCACTCTATTTATCCAGATGGACCTTTTTGAATGACTTCACTCCCTGCTCAAAAAGCTTCTGCAACTTCCCATTACTTACAGGATGCAAATCTAAAACATCTCCTTAGCCAAGATTCAACATCCTTCAAAATCTCTCATAGTAACCTATCCAGAATTATTTATCTTTCTACCCCTTAAAAAGGCAGTCAAACTGTACTCCTCTTTGTTTCTCTGTCATTTCAAAGGTTTCAGGTTTACTTTGATGCCTGGCATGTCCCTCCTCCTCAGCCCTGCAGGATGCAATGAGAAGTATCATTTGAGCAGAAAACTGAAAGGGATGAGAAAGTGAGGCATGCAGATAGATTCCTGGGTGAAGAGCAGTCCAGGCGGAGTGCAGGGCACCTGCAAAAGCCCAGTGATGGGAATGTGCTTCCTGTGTGTTTAGGACCAACCAGGAGGCTGAGGTGGCTGGAGCATCACAGTGAATGGAGACTGGAAAATTACATGAGAGAGGCATGGGAAGAGGCAGGCTAAAGATGGTGAGAGTTTAGACTTGGACTCTGAGTGGGATGGGAACCACTGAGAGTGTTGAGAGGCTTTGAATAGACAGAGATGTGATCAAACTTCAGTTTTGGAAGGATCACTGGCTGTTGTGTTACATACAATAGACTATACAGCGATGGGGTAAAAGAAGAGGACAGGTTAGCTGAATTTTTTTTCTTTTTTTTAAATTGAAGTATAGATAATTCACAATGCTGTGCCAGTCTCAGGTGTACAGCAAAATGATTATATATATTCTTTTGCAGATTCTTTTCCATTATAGATTATTACAAGATATTGAATACAGTTTCCTGTGCTAGACAATAGGTCACTGTTGCTTATCCATTTTATATAGAGCAGTGTGTATATGTTAAACTCCTAATTTATCTCCCTACCCTCTCCAATCTCTGTTGGTAACCATAAGTTTGTTTTCCATGTTTGTGAGCCTATTTCTGTTTTGTAAATAAGCTCATTTGTACAATTTCTTTTTTTGTTTTGTTTTGTTTTTAGATTCCACATGTAAGTGATATCATATGATACTTGTCTTTCTCTGTCTGACTTATTTCACTTAATATGATAATGTCTAGGGCTATCCATGTTGTTGCAAATGGCAATATTTCATTCTTTTTTATGGCTGAGTAATACTCTATTGTGTATATACACCACATCTTTTTTATCCATTCATCTGTCAATGAACACTTAGGTTGCTTCCATGTTGTGGCTATTGTGAATAGTGCTGCTATGAACATTGAGGTGCATGTATATTTTCTAATTAGAGGTTACTCAAAATGTATGCCCTCGAGTGGAATTGTAGGATCATATGGTAACTCTAATTTTAGTTTTTTAAGGAAAACAAACGACTGTCTAGTTTTCTCTGGAAGCCGAATTCTAATTGCTGATAATTTCCTTTGAGGATTTTTAAAGGATTGTTCCATTGTGCTCTAGAATCCAGTGATGCTGTTGAGAAATTTGATGCTATTCTGATTCTTGATCTGTAATACATAATTTTTTTTCTCTGCATTTTTGAAGGTTATTTTCTTTATTCCTAGTGTCCTATTATTTTGTGATATAGGTTTTACTTTTATAGTTTTTCTTTTTTAACGATGTGGGTCCTTTTTAAAATTTATTGTTTTGGGCACTTGGTTGGCCCTTTCAAGTTGAATTTTAAAAAAATATTGGATAATTTTATTCTCCCTGTTTTCTTAATTCTCTGGTTGTCTGGAATTTCTATTAATCTAAGACTGATGCTTTAATTTAATTCTCTTTCTTCTTTTATAACTTCAACATTGTCATTTTATTCAGTTTTACAAGAAAGTTGCTTTTTCTTTCCACACTTCTGTGAAGATTTAATATCTTTCATATTCTTCATTTCCAAGATTATTTATTCTATTAATGCTCCTTTTATAGCATTTGTTCTGATTTTATGAGTGCAGTCTTTTCTTTTACATTTTGGAGAATATTCATGGGTACATTAGTGATTCTGGTGAAGTTTTCTTTTACTCTCTAGACCCTTTCATCCAATTTTTTTCTGTACATTTTCTTTGCTTTTTGACCTTTATATTAGAAGTCATCTTTAAAATTTTATTTTAATCTTGGTTGTTAATTCCCTTAAAAGGGAAATGTTAAAATGTTTTTAGGAAGTTCTGTATGCACAGGCAGGTCTTGACAAGAGGTAGACTTCATTGTGGAATGCTTAGGTAGGAATCTTAAAATTTTCTTAGGAAAACCACTGACTGTAAATAATGATAGATCTTTTCTCTTATGGTCATCATTTCACCATGAGAAGTAGTCGGATATCCTGCCTTGCTTGTGTAACTCTGGCTGTCAGTGCTCTGGAAGTCTACTTTAGTTATCTATTGCTACATAAATTAGCCCCCAAATCAGTAACTTAAAATAACAACATTTATTATCTCACATTTTCTGTGGTCAGGAATGTGGGTGCAGCTTATCTAGGACTTCTGGCTCTGGGTTTCTAACAATTAGGTTGAACAACCATCCCAGTTTGCCCAGCACTCTACTCCTAGTCTTAGCCATAAAAGCCCTGTATCCCAGGAAACCCCTCGGTCCTGGGGAAACTAGGACATCTGGTCACCCTATGAGTCTGCAGTCATCATGCAGCTTAATTGGGAAGGCTCTTTCTAACTCACTCAGAAGGTTGTTGGTGGGATTCAGTCCCTCACAGTCTGCTGGACAGAGGTCTCCCTTACTTTCTTTCTAAGTGGACCTCTCCATGGAGGTTGCTGCCTGAGACTGAGTGAACAGGAAGTCAAGAAAGAGCCTTCTAGAGTGCCGGCAAGACACAATAACAATTCTTGTCTCTTAATGATGGAAATGACATCCCTTCACTTTGACACATTCTATTTATTAGAAGCCAGTCTCCAGGCCCAGCCCACATGAGACAGACTGGGACCTGGGACCGGGGCCCTTGCTGCAGTGCTTGCACCTGGATGAACATCTCCAACAACAAAATACACAGAAACTCTAAGGGACTAAAAATAACTGCATGATGCACAATTGAGGCAAATCATGAATGATAAGATACAAAAAGGCCAAAAACCCAACTGCCACTTCTGAGGAGCAGGGAGAAAAGCAGGGTACTGCACATGCCCCCTGCACTCAACACCACCAAAGGGGTGGGCAGACCACCTAAGCCACCCCTCCAGCCCGACCCCTGGACCTGCCCTTACCCTCATCCCAAATAAGGAACCAGCTTGCCTCCCATCAGGGAGTGAGCAAGGGAAACCGTCACTTGTTCTCGCTCCCTCCTGCTGCAGCAGGGACCCCAATAAAGACTTTTCTGAGTTTCTTGTCTGGCCTCTTCTCACTTTCTATCGATTAAGGAGGCCAAGAGCCCTGGGTGGTAACATATACACCAGAGAGGGAGTGACCCATGAGGGTTTGGGTATAGGAGAGTGGAAATATTGGATGCTACATCAGAAGCTGCCCACTGCAGAGTCTATCTAATAAGGGAATGGAACTGTGAGGGGAAGGGACTCATGGGAGACTGTTACTAAATTAATATGATTTCAATCACTGTCCCCCAAACAATCTCTCTAATTCAACTCCTTTTTCAGAGAGTGAAATGCCTGTACTCTTCAGAGGGCAGGGATGTGGTGTCATCGGCTGTGTGGAGTGGGAGATGAGATGCAGGAGTAAAACGCATCTTATACAGATTTCCAAACAATCCTCCTGTTCCTTGTCCCGACAGTCACCTTAACTTCTAACCTGCTTCATCCTTCACCTCTTGGGTCTTTCCAGGGTTCTGAAACACAAGTTGGCCTGCCTATTTCCAATACCTATTCAAATTTTCTCTATAAGGTATGTTAATTTTCTCTCATCTGCATACATGTAATCCCATCCTTTGTCTTCTATTATTTTCTATCTTATTAACTTTTCCTGTGACCTTATGCTTTTTATAAAACATGACGTTTTAAGTGGAGATGTGGTGAACACCTGTTTAAGTCTCTAGGTTAAATCAGAATCCCTATGATTTTATTCAAATGTCTGTGAGACATCCTCTTTCCAACTCCCATGGTCATAGTTCTATTTATGCATCTCCAGTGCCTGGTTTAGCCACTAACACATAATAGATATTTTAAAATAAATAATTGGATGGAATGAAATCAATGTGACTCTCTTGAACATAATGTGATCCAAAGTAATCAAGAAGACGTTTTGACATAATAAACAAACAAGCAAGCAAGTCAAAAAATGTCACCGACATATTGTCCTCAAGTCTTAAGAAGAAAAATAGGACATGAGAAACACCGTAGAATGTTAGATCTGAGAAACCACAGATGTTTGTCTGTTTTATGCACTTTTGGATCCCCCGTATCAAGAACACTGACTGCCATATAGTAGGTGTTCAATAAATGTCTTTTGTGTGTGTGTGGGTGCATGGATGTATAGTGACAGGAGTACACTGTAAAATCAGAAGACTTGGCTGTGGAGTGAAAACAGCTGGATTACTTCAAGCTAGGTAGCCATCACACTTAGCTTCTTTTTTTTTAGCTCTAAAACATTGACTCTGATATTTGCCCAAGGATATTTATTCTTTAGAGTATGAAATAGTATCACATTTTTTGAATGTGATCGTTGTTGCTCTGTGGACATTCTGGGATAAAGTATGTAAGTGAATGTGTACAAATTCCAGTGCCTAGTATTTTCTTAAAATATTTTTTCCTCTCCTAATGAACAAAGATTTCATTAAAATTTGATACTATTTCATACTTTTTTACTGAATACAAATTCCAAATACTTCAGATTATGTCTTATTTTAGGTCAGGCATGGACAACAAAGCTTTTCTCTCTCTAAGGATTGGGTATGTGTGCAGATGGGGAGAGGGAGTAATCACTTGTAAGGATTTTAATGGTAACATGCCATGTAGCAGTGGGAGATTCCCTCATGCTGGCTAGAAGGTTGCAGGGAAACATATTCTTTCCCTGGAATATACTGTGATTTTCTTGTCATTAGAGTTGATCCTCTCTTGTTACCCATTTAGGAGACACGGTGCTCCCAATATCCAAGACCTTGATGCAAATCTGCTGCCCTCCCTACATCCCTCCACACTGACCACTTGCTGACCTCAGCCATATAAGTCAAAGTTGGAACTAATAAAAGCTGGCAGATACCTAAACTCTTAATTGAATCCCTAGGTTTTTATTGACTTTTCCCCCTTTGTCCTTCCTCCCTTCTTCTTTCTATCGCTCTTGTTTTAGAAAGAAATATTGTTGTTGTTGTTGTCTTGTTTTTTTTTTTTTTTTTTTTTTTTTTTTTTTTTTAGTGAATACAAAATATTTAGGTGTCTGGCATCCCCAGAGTGGTAGTGACTGCACTATGCATTAGCTTGAAAGTTCATTCCCAGCTTAATAGGCCTGAAGAAAAATGGATGCACTTTGGCTAAACCAGGAAAGCTGATTACCACCTACAGAACTAATCCATCTTTATAGCAGATGGATGTCAAAGATATTCAAGAGCAGATACACCCAAGGTCATGCCAATTAGTTGTGGAGAAAAGCTTGACTAGAAGGTAATTTGAGATATAAACAACCTTCACTTCCCAAACCTAGACTCATAATGAACACCTTACATAGACGAAAGACTTTGGAAAGATATCTACCCTCTTCCAGGGTGTGAGGGAACCTGGTGATAAGTTCTTCATAAAATGATGCATCGATTTGGAGAAATTATCAGCACAGAGGGAACTTACAGACATGACACTCTCTCTTTAATTCTTTTGCTGCCTTTTTTTTTTCTTTACTTGCCTTGTCAGACTCAACTTGATGCCCAAAGACAGTTGTTAATTCTTCCTATTTCTCAAAAAGGAAACTATGGATGATAAAATGAAAGGCATTAAACAGTTAGCATATATTTAGTCCCAAGACTGGGATGATGCTAAGCTCTAGAGTAAGTTGTATGTACTATCTCTTCAACAATCTCCTTTTAAAATTGAATACCAGTATCCAGAGTTCACAGGAAGCACCCCACATATATGAATTCTCATCTCACAGAAGGCAGTAGCTGCACAGATCCTTAGCTCATACAATCCAACTGTTGGAGACTACTGATCCAACTTTGTCAGATAGTTTCCAACAATTAGTGGTGAGTAGTAATATATGCATGTCATCAGTAGGATATGTGATCACTTCTATTTAAAACTTTCATTTACTTATTCAGTATAAACAGGCTAGTAAAATCATCAGGTGATGTTGCCCAATGGCTTTACTAATGGTTAGGTTTGGTTGCATCTTGGTTTCTGAGTAGCCAAACCTGTGCCACATAGAGAAGCATATTCTGGACCAGGTTAAGGCCCTGAGGGTCCTTGATTTACCTTGTGTCATCTCAGACTAAGTGGCTAAATTTGTCAAGGGGAGAAGATCACAGAAAGTAGAATAAATCAGAGTAATTGTTTAAGTCCAAGAATATAAAGTTTTGGAGGAGCAACATTATCGGCAAGAACCATTGTCGTTGCCACCTTTTGTAGGCGGCCCCCTGCTGTGTCTATAGCTCAACTTGTGCTTAGGTTTTTCCATTTTGCTGGGAGCTCTGTTAGGCTAATTTAATATTTTAAAACTCTGTCACCATTGTTCTTATTTAATAAATAACTAATCAGTTCTGCAGTGTGTTATGCCCTGCTGTTGCTAGCAAAGCTAAAATTGGACATTTTGATTAATTTTTCTGTTTTTGAGCAGTATGTTCTGATAAGTTCTAATATACTGACCCTACAATATTTGAATGCACATTCTGAGTCTAATGTTGTTCCTCGTGGCAGGTGTTCAGTTATGGAGACAATACATTTCCAGTATGAAAATGTCATCCGTGTATAACAAGCATGTTAAGACTTTTGCAAAGCCCAGAGAATGAATATCCAGAGCATATGACATTGGGAATATTTCCCTGAATAAATGCCTCAACAATAAAACATGCTATAGAATTTCAGGAAGATTTTCTTAGGGGAAACAACTTCAAACTACACTGATATTCCTCTTATAGTCATAATCACTTCTCATACTCTACAAACTTCCAGCACTTTCGAGTCAGTTATCCATTGATTCTTTTTTTCCATTTTGAACATTATACATCATATATGGATGCCCTATCATAATCCTGTTATACCCCATTTTCAGAATACCCAAAGTAACAGGAAAATATATATTTAATTGGAGTGGGGATTATAGTCATATTGAAAATAATAATCAATTTTAAGTTTGCTAAAGTTTAGCTGTGGTTCCTTTAGACATCCAACTGCACTATAGTTTTTAAACATATTTCATTTATGAAAATATAATATGGATTCAAATATTCAAAACACCTGCATTGCATAAAATGAAGTTAGCTTTACAGAGTAATAATAAGAATTTATAGATAATAATAATAACAATGGATAACATCTATTTAAAGCATTGTGCATAAGCCTCTCGCAATGTTTTGCAATGCTGGAGGGTTCATTGGTTTACTCAAAATACTTGGTTGTTACATTGCCTATTGAGTGGCATTGAGTTTACCTTTAAATGAGGTGAAAGCACATGATACCATGTTGCACTAGGTGGAGGAACACAAATTCTTGCTTAGGTTTCCCTTGCCAGAAGAAAGATCATTGTTAGAATCTATTCAGTTCCTCTGCTTCAGTGAATGAGGGACATTGAAATGGGGGAAAAACACATCTCAGGTAATGGTAGAATTTGGACCATATAAGGCTTCAGAAGGATACTCTGAAATATGGTGTAGCACAAACCTTCAAGTAGTGTGTTCTTCAGTTATAAATGTCATGAGCCCCTAGAGAAGTGACATATACCTCTAGACTGAAATATACACACATACAAGGGGGTAAATAAGTTTAAGGAATACTGGCTGAAATAAATAGATTTATACCGCACAACTTCTCATAGCTTTTAAGGTAGTGTTGTGAATCTTCAAAAAGTTGATAGACAGTTAGCTTTTGTTTTATTTTACTTTATTTTTGTTTAAGTTTAATTTTTATTGGGGTATAGTTGATTTAAAATGTTGTGTTAGTTTCTGCTGAACGGCAAAGTGAAAAAGCTATAATACACATATACACTCTTCTTTAGATTCTTTTCCCATATAGGTCATTACAGAGTATTGAGTAGAGTTCCCTGTGTCATACAGTAGATCTTCATTAGTTATCTATTTTATATATAGTAGTATGTATAGCTTTTGTTTTAAACCAGTCTCTCTCTCTTTCCTCTCTCTCTCTCTCTCTCTTTTTCTCCCTCTGTCTTTGCAGGGCAGAATGACTAATTTTTTGGAATCTTACTCTGGAAAATAGTATTTTAGACCATTTGAGTGTTATTTACAATTAAACATACAATAGGGCTTATTAAACACCTGCTGGTTTATTTATTTAGGATGATACTGCACCTTCCTAAAAAATAATGATCAAATAGCTGAAAATGAATGACAGTGTAAAAGAGATTCTTTCTAATGAAATAAGGCACTGGGCCTAGAAAAGCAAAAGAACAATATAAACCCTACCAACATTTGCTCATAGAAATAATATCCAGCCTATTATCTCGGAGATTGTTATGAAGTCCACATATGATGGATTATATAAAAGAGATTTACCAATTTTTAAACAATAAGAAGATATTACTTATTCTTAGATAGGCAATATCATATTAGCAATACTTGAAGTTATAAGATCAGAGCTAAAATGCCAGCACTCTCAATGATCCTGCAGGTGATCTGGTAAAACAATATTACATATTACACAGGATTGATATAAAAATTAAATGAGATGACAGATATGTACTTGATAAACCTTAAAACACCATAACAAAATTTCTCAAATTGAGGTTCATGGACATACACTCAAGGACGCACTCTGAGTTTTCTTTCGTAATTTATTTCAATATATTCTTACAAAATTTACTTCTTATAGAATTTACAGAATTTACTTTCACTTTACAACACTACTTTACAATGCTAATTTTCTATCAGAAGACAGTTTCAAAGTATAAGTCTTTATTTTGTTAAGTCTGTGTTTTTCATGTTGAAATTCATGGCTGTATTCTTGAAGTGTGTGAAAAAACTTTCTTTAAAATGGCTCTTGGAGCACACAATTTTGAGAATCTCTGCCCTATAATTAATACATATATAAAGATATCAATTGAATTTTTTTTTTTTTTTTTGCAGTACGCGGGCCTCTCACTGTTGTGGTCTCTCCCCTTGTGGAGCACAGGCTCCGGACGCACAGGCTCAGCTGCCATGGCTCACGGGCCTAGCCGCTCCGCAGCATGTGGGATCTTCCCGGACCGGGGCACGAACCCGTGTCCCCTGCATCGGCAGGCGGACTCTCAACCACTGCACCACCAGGGAAGCCCTCAATTGAATTTTTAAGAGCACTTGATAAAGATGCTTGTAAACAGGGGAAATGGATCAACTTCCTCTATATCTCTTAAACAACTTCACAAAGACATTGCTTCGAAATTTTACTCTAAGAAGTCATGCCTAGGAGTTCACAGGATTGTTAAACATGCAACATCAGTAAAATATTCACTATTCAGAAGAAAGATGTAGGATAGGTCTGTAACATGGTAAGCTGCAATGCTTGGGATGCTTTTAATTAAAAGTAATTAAATACTTTTAATTTAGAAAAAGTATTGAAGAAGTTAAGTATATGTTATGACTTTATATCATCACCAATGAGACAGTTAACATATTTTTTACAAATTTTAAATCAACTGCCACATTGTGGCAATGTCATCCTTTGTTGAATGTCTGGGATTTCTCTGCTTTCAAAGCCCTGGCAAACACTTGCAGTTTGCCAGTCCCCAGATGCGACTTCCTCTTCAAAAACTACACAGGCAGAGTTCCAATTATAGTAGTCACCAAGGTGCTCAGAGTCCCTAGCACTGAGACATTAGTGAAGAAAACTCTCTCCAGGTAAGCTCCTGTGCTTCCTCGGCTTTGACATTGCAGGTCTCTCTACAGCAGGTGTGCTCCCTACAGCACACAGTCTAGTCTCAGTAGGAGAGGGAGGATTCGCAGAGGGTCCATGTCAACAACTTGTATAGGTGTGAGTGTCCTTGAGACCAACCAATGGCCTGGAGTATCTTCTAGAAGCTTCCATAATTCTGGCAGGTGAGGATTCCGGTACTATTAATATTTGAAAGTGAAACTATCAGTCACCACTCCTGATCTGAAGCTTTGGGTATCTTATGAACAGGCTCTGTGATTCTGATATATATATATATATATATATATATATTTTTCTATCTTTCTTGTTAGCAGTACAGGGCACAGTTCCCCTGAACTGTGTTAGAACAAGTTATGAAAGATTAATAGAGCTAAAGATTTCTAGTTAATGAGAACTCCTTTCTTTGAAAGTAAAATATATGGGGTTCCTAAGGACAACATGTACTCAGAGCAGGTAAAACAATTGAATAAATTCAAATATAAGCTAGATTTGGACACTTCTCTTGTTTCCATGCTATTATTGTTATCGGTTTTCTGTTACAACTGTTATCATTTTCCATACAATTTTTAAAGCCTAATGGGTTTATTTTTTGTGTGAAGGCATACAGATTAAAGGACCTTCATAGGGGAAGAATTGATGATATTGTGACTGATTTTAGACTCAATTTATTTTGAAAAGATCACCTTGAATAAGCATACTACTGCAGGCACAAAACTAACAATTATGGCCAAACATTTATTGAGCACCTTCTATAAGGCAGCTGTTGGTGCAAGTACTTTGAATTTTACTCATACAATAAGCTCTGTTTTTAGATTTAAACATTCTCATACTTTTAAGTAAGAAGTTGTCAGATCTGGAATTCAAACTCAAGCAATCAGGTTTCCTACAGTTTTAAGGACCAACAGTCTACACATACAAGGATAGATTGAATTTTAAAACCAGCTTATTCCTGCTTTTATTCTAGCATTTTAAAAGGTGGTGGATCAGAGGAGAAGAAGCATTGCACTGAGAAACTGAAAGAAAGAGGACATGGATTTGAGTTTTAACATTACCATTAATAACTATACGACTTGGGGAAGTCACTTGACCCTCTGGGCTCCGTTTTACTAATTTGAAATGAGATAGTTCGGTTAAATCTGGGATGGTAAGTACATAGCAAACAAGATGCTAATCCCCTAGTCTATATTCTTGTTATAAATCATTATCCACCCTTCTACTGACTTTGAGCATAGAATTACAACCTTCTCAGATCAGCTTTCCACATAATCACTTTTGATTGATTGAGGCTGGTGTGTGAGATAAAACCTATCTTTCACCCCTAGACAATATGATATATAAGCTCTCTTCTTGTTCTAATATTAAATGGTTCTTTACACTTAATAACACAATTTTACAATGGGGGGAGGATGTATGTACTTTAAAATGAAGACAAACAGAGAGCTTTGCTGATGGATTGGGAATAGAGGCAACTAAGCACTGAAAAACATGAAGACACCATCTGAGTCCTGGCAAACATTTTCAAGGCTGACTCATGCCTATGTCTTGAGCAGTAGGAAGCCATCCCCAGTGAGAAAATTTACTCCCCCATCTAGTCCCTACTCACTTTCTCAGCATGAAGACAGAACAATGAATTTATTACCAGTACAATGAATTATTTTGTTTAATCACAGGCTTGGATCTTGCTGTTGCATTTTCTCTCCAATTGTTTCATTTCCTGTGTATGTGAATTGGTCCTTATCCACAATCTCACATTTGCTTTCAGACCACATGCTACCAAAGAGTAGGAATGTTATCCTGTATTATATTTAGACAGCCACATGCATTTGGATTCCTAATAAAGATAATTCAATGATAGTATAAGAAAGAAAGCAAAGGAGTAGGAAGAAGAAGAAAACTTTTGATAGTCACATAATTCAAGACACTTTTTAGTTTAATCCATTGGAGAAAGACTTACATATGATTAGAACTTAATGGCTTTAATTTTTTTTTTTTTTTTTTTTTGCAGTACACGGGCCTCTCACTGTTGTGGCCTCTCCCATGTGGAGCATAGGCTCCAGACACACAGGTTCAGCGGCCATGGCTCATGGGCCCAGCTGCTCTGTGGCATGCGGGATCTTCCTGGACCAGGGCATGAACCCGTGTTCCCTGCATCGGCAGGCGAACTCCCAACCACTATGCCACCAGGGATGCCCTGGCTTTAAAATTTGAAAATGAATTATGTGTGTTCCTACTGTTTTCTCTTTATTAGAACCCTTCTTTCTCGGAATAATCTCTCTATCTAATTTCTTGCAGCTGATTTTTCTTTTTTTCTAAGTGCCTGTATCTTGTGTAAATTTCTCTCTACTGAAAAAGTCAAGGGATAACCAGGATGAGTCATAGGGAAAAGCAGGGTATGTAAGACTGCTCAGACATGCCTTGAATCTTATGAAGGCCAGAGGTTTCAGGGGTTTGAAAATAGCTTGTTTCTGAATGTATCATCTTTGAGTTCCCAAGGCAGTAAGCTGGATAAAGATTCAGAAGTTCAAGGTCCTGGCCTAACTCATCATATCAATCAAATAAAAACCAGACGATACATGGGTTCTTTCAGAAAAGCTGAGAAGAGCAAATGTCATTAAAAAGAAAAGATAACACATTTCTATTTTTAGGTGTGACGGAGTAGTTTGTATCAGCTAAATCCTTCAGTGGAGATTAAAAAAAAATTTTTTTTAAGCTGGATTGGAAAGACCAGAGAGAGATGAACATATTGCATTTAGAAAAAAATTCTTCACTGCTTCTTCCATTTGGGGATTTTCCAATGCATAACATGAGACATAAAGGGAAAGCAGGACACAGTAGACAAAGCCTTTTGGAAACAGCATGGGACAGAAAAAACACACTGTTAAGGATTAGAGCCAAAAAATTAGCAAATACTTGTGGAGCCAAGAACATGGAGAAAAGGACACTAGAAAGATGTGAGATAAACATTCTGTGTGATTTTTGTTCTCAAAATTTTGCTACATCCTATGTTACACAGGATAAAGAGAAAACAAAAAAGAAAGTGTTTTCCAAGAAAATAAAACTAAGCAGAGCTTTTGGCAGTGTAATAGAGCAGCACAATCAAGAATTGTAATTCAGCATCCTGCAAAGGGAGGATGGTCCCTGGAAATATCTCCAGTTTTTATTTTAGAAGTGTGAAGCATTAAGTCTCAGAATTAAAAACAAATTAGAAATAAGTCCACCATCAAAAGTCTGAAATTTATCATTTTATCATCTCAGTCCCTCGATAAATAAACTTGATGTGCTCCCTCTCAAACTGTTAGTCAGAAGAAAATTAAGTTTTCTCAGGAGGAAGACACATCATCCAAAGACCATACTATTTGCCATACATAATATTCATTATTCAAATAAAAATTATCAGGAATACTAGGATACAGAACAAGTGACTGACAAGTGGTAGAAATGAAAAAAATAATATTTGAAGAGAATCATTAGCATTCTTTAACACAGGACTTATTTGACACAGAGTTTAAAATAACTACCTTTAAAATATTCAAATTAATGAAAAGATATAGAATTCCCCAGGGAACTATAATCTATAAATGATATAGTGAAATACAAATTAGATACAAAAATATAATTACTAAAATAATACTTCAATAGATGAATATATTAGTAGGTTAGACAATATAAAAGAGAAGATTGCTAAAGTGGAAGATACATAACTTGAAAATATTCAGAAAAAGCATATGAGGTAGAAGAACATTATGAGACACACCAAAAGTTTAACAATGTGTAACTGAAACATCAAAAGGCAAAAAAGATACAATATTTGAAAAAATGATGGCTGAGAATTTTCCAAAACTTATAAAAGAAATAAAGACCCATTTTAAGGAGTTCTATAAATTTCATGTATAAAAAGTACAAATAAAAACACACCTAGGCATTTTGTTGTTAGACCGATAAATACCAAAGTCAAATAAAGCATACTGAAAACATTCAGAGAAAAAGAGACATATCACCCTCAATATATAATGATAAGACCACAGTTATCATTTAGCCAGAAATAAGTCATAATTATATATTTACAGTATGAAAAATTAATAATGGCTGACCTATAAGTCCACACCCAGGAAAAAATGTGTTTCAGTAGAAAAGGTGAATTTCTGCTGCTTGATATGATGGAGTAACTGGCATAAAACTGGCTCCCCTGTTGTAAACAATTATAAATTGGACAGAATGCATGAGGACTGTTTAAAATTATTTAAAAGCGCAAAGCACATAAACTTAATCCTTGAGAAAAAGGAAACTCATGAGTTGAGATCCATGATTACAATGACTCTTTAATTGAGCTCCATTTTCCAACTACAGCAAAGTGAGCTGGAATGAATCATAGTGGCCCTTAAGAGTTGAGGAAGCAGAAAACAATATTCATAGCAACTGACAAGTCTGAGATGTCTAACATCTGACTTGTCTGGGATGTTAGCCATTAGAGTGGCTCACACTGATGACTAGGGAGCTGTATGAAGAGGAGCTTATTCAATGAATTAAAGGCATCAAAAATAAATCTATCTAATCATCACATTAACATAACAAAAAGAAAAATTAAATTATCATATCAATAGATACATAAAAGCAACTTGACAAAATTCAACACCTGCATGAACTTTCAGCAAACAAGAATGGAAAAGAACATTCTCAAACTGACAAAGAATTACTCTGATAAACTTTCAGCTAATATTATACATAGCAATGAATGACTAAATGATTTCTAGTTAAGATCCAGCAGATAAAACACAAGAATGCCTGCTCCAATACTTCTATTATGTATCATGGTGGAGGTCCTAGATAATGCAATAAAGCAATAAAGCAATAAACAAACAAACACCAGAAAAGAAGCAACAATCTAGAATATACAAAACATCTTTGAAAAATAACAAAGTTGGAGCATTTACACTACCTGACTTCAAGACACTGTGGTACTGACATATTAGCACAGAATTGAAAGTTCAGAAATAGATCCACACACATATATAATCAATTAATCTTTAACAAGATGGGAACTTAATTTAGATAAGAAATGCAGATTTTTCAACAAAGGGTGCTGGAATAATTATATATCCATATGCAAAAATATGAGGTTTGATCCATATCTCACACCATCTATAACAATTAACTCCAAACAGATTATAGACCTAAATGTAAAACCTACATTTTTTTAAACTTCTAGAATAAAAGTAGAAAATCATTATGACTTTAAGGTAGCCAAATAATTCTTATATATAATATAAAAAGCATAATTCATAAAGGAATTTATACATTGGATTTTGTCAAAATTAAGAATTCTCCTCTTTGAAGCACATTGAGAGAGTATGAAAAGAAAAACTACAGATTGGGAGAAAATATTTGCATATCACATAAACAATGAATGCATTGATCCAGATTATGTAAAGATTTCTTAAAATTCAATGATGAGAAAACAACCCAATACAAATAGCAAAGTATCTGAATGGAGACTTTATCAAACAAGATATATTGATCATAATAGCAAGTGTAAATATACTCAATCCCAGTATTCAAGAGAGAAATGTTAATTAAAGCCACAATGACATAACCCTACACGTCTGTTAAAGTGTATAAATTTAAAGCACTGACATGGTGTTGGAGAGGAAATGGTGTCATTCTACCTCTTACACTGCTGATATAAATGCAAAATGTTACCACCACTTTAGAAAACAGTTTGGTAGTGTCTTTAAACAGTTAAACATTCACTTAACATGATCCAACCATTCAAATCCTAGAAATAAAATCTTATATCTATGCAAAGACTTGTTTAAAAATGTTCATATCAGCTCTATCTGTAACTGACAAAATCTGAATACAAATAAAAAGTCCAACAAGAAGTGTGTGGGTAAACAAACTGTGGTGTAACCAGGTATTATGTAACTATTCTGCAATGAAACAAATGAACAGGAAGAGTACACAACATGTAATTTCATTCATGTAAAATAATAGAAAATGTAAACAAATCTGTAGTAGCAGAAAGCAGATCAGTAATTGGAGATAAGGAGATGAGGAGAAGGGCAGGAGGGAAAGATTGCAACGGGGCTCAAGGAAACTTTGGGAGGAGTGATGTATATTTCATTATCTTGAAATATGATGGTTTTGAGGGTGTATGTATATGTTTGTCCCAACTTATCAAATTGTACAGTTTAAGCTTGGGTAATTGTTAATATCAATTATACTTCAGCAAAGCTGCTGTAAAAGAAAAATAAAAACAAAGATGGCAAACATATAGGTTATTAGGATTGTAGGCTGGGAATATTTTGTACCAAGTGAATTCAGGCAACTAAATGAATGTCTCTGAATGATCATAGAGTGAAGTATAAGTTTTATGACTTTGATACAAAGGAACAGAGACCATAGCACATCATTTTTATCATTTTTAATGGTCTTTCTAATAATCTTTAATACTAATTTTAAGCCTTTTAGTAAAATTTGGGGACAGAGTAAAGGGAGGCTGGGAAAAAATGGAACTTTACTTCTAATCTCACATTTTTCTTATTTCTATTGTCAAGCCACCATATTGATTCACAGATCTCATTTTCCAAATTTAATTACACAGAAAATGTGAGAAAGTACTCAAGGGATAAGATTTTCCTTCAACTTCAGTATCATTTATACATTAGATTAACTTAGTATAAATAAGGAAACTCTAGCTGGTGGATTTGAGAAGAAGACATGAATAAATTTAGACAGTATTGAGTGAATCAAAACAAATCAATATTTGAATATGCAGACTTCCTTTGCTCTATGTGCAAATGCACAAATAAAATGATATTCTGAATTTGTAACTCACTGGATTAATAAAACAAAAAATACCCTGCCAAATTGGAGGTGATTTGAGGTCTGAGCATACCATGTCAAATGTCTGCTGCACTTGGTGTATATCAACCGGTAACATAATTCTATTAGGAGCAGTTCCCAGCGCTCTATGGGGTTGGCTGTTCTAATCCATGGCATTCCTGGATTAGAGCAGGAATAGACTCAGTTGATTTGAAAAAATTCTGGCTTCTCTTGAACGTCATCACTCTTCTACTTTACCAGCCCTCAAAATATCAGCAAAATCTCTACATGTACAATAGAAATTAGTAGGGAAAATGTGTTTTTGTCTCGGTTTATGATAACATGACCATTTCCAAAGGTGAAGAATGCAGGACACAGTAGATAACTGAGTGCTTTTCTTTTCCTACTGTAGGTTTCATATTAATAAAGAAGCAGGAATACAAGCCACAGAATAGAAAGCCCCTCCCTGAACCAGGTGTCACACCTGAAAAGTAATATAAACTTCTTTCTGGCCCCTTTCCAATCATTGACCTTTCAGAGTTCTCTCATCCTAAGATGTGGAATCTGTCCAACTCTCTCCTAGAGAGAAAAATAATAATCTTCTTTTATTTGTTTTTCAAAGTGTCTTAAGGGAACTGAAAACACATGCAAATGGTTAATCTCCTACTGAGACTAAAATACCACCTCCATAGTTTATTAAGCATGATAATACCACACAGATTTTATTTTTAATTCACATAAACAGAGATCTTTACCCTTCCCCCCACATTTTCCCTTTATAGTGCACAAATATCCTTATTATTTCTTTCTTAGGGGAGTAAAATAGCAAAAATATGACTCACAGCCAAGTTAGAGACATATAAAATGCAGAGATAATGAAATTATTATAAGAACAATTTATTTTAACTGGTATGTCCCCATTTCCTTTTCTACCTCTTACAGAATAGAAGGCTTGTGCAAGTGAATTTAAGATAAACATGTAAAGCTTAAATAAAGTGTTAAACCAACACTAGCAAGCACATAGTAAGCTTGTTTAAAGCTGATATTTCAGTATAACATTTGTGAATTGACTCAAAAGGGGATAAACTGCCATTTGAACAAAACCATGCCGGTGGATTCTGCCTCACCATATATGAATCATCATTCAGCTTGGAAGACATCTCCAATCCATGCATCACTACTTTACCTTAGAGATGATCTCCATCTTCTAATATGACTTGTCAGTTAAGTTTAGCAGGTACCAATTTCACTGGTGCTTTCTAAAATATCAAACCATTTTATTTGCTTGTTTTATATTGTTTTTGCTTCGCTTGTGCTGAACAAGAAGGCAAATGTTCCCCATTTTTGGTACACTATGCTGTTCTAGACTCTGAAGCTTATATTTAATGTGACCTTCAATTTTTCCAGAAGAAATAATCAAGAGAGCATCCCTGATATTCA
The DNA here is from genome assembly GCF_964341445.2 of Mesoplodon mirus. Classification (NCBI taxonomy): domain Eukaryota; kingdom Metazoa; phylum Chordata; class Mammalia; order Artiodactyla; family Ziphiidae; genus Mesoplodon; species Mesoplodon mirus. The sequence continues at coordinate 134,746,808 of NC_138983.1, read as the reverse complement.
ACAGGGAGTGTTGAATATGATATAATAACCTCTATATGTCCTCTTCTCCCAAGGGTGGAAACTGCTTATAGAAGGTCATCATGAGGGTGGTCCCTACATGCCAGCTTATGGGAAGGTTATGTTTTCAAAGTTGGAAGAGTTGTTTTTTCTTTTCTTTCAGGTCCCCTTAGTAATGAAGATCATTCATCGCCAGCTGCTCAAGAAACACAGGGGTTATAAAATGTTGGAACTCTAGATACCCAAAGAAGAAACTTATGGAGGGGAAAGAAAAGGAGCCAGTTTGCCTGCCTAGGTCTTGATAGTTTAGCCCAGCATCAGATGGCCTCTTTTTTATTGTTCCATAGAGAAAGAAAGATATCCGTCCTTGTCCGTGGACCATTGGTTTGGATGCTCCCTAGCTCAGCTGTGCAGCTATAACAGATCACATTGGGACACCAGGTGTTTTCCACTCAGGGGATTTGGAAGTAGAAGGCAGAGCTCACAGAGGAAGTTGAAACCCAGGGATGCTGTTTTTCAATGAAAGCCCCAAGACAGCACATCAGCAAAGTGAGGCTCTGAAGCCATCACATTAAATGCTACAAACATTCTCTAAAACAGAAATGAGGTTCCAACCCTCCAGGTTCTACTATGGAGGTCATACACTTCTTACTCAGAGAAGCCTGATTTCTAAAAAGAAATAAGGTACTGCTCTTAGGGACAACAGCTAGTAGCATAAAGTGTTCTTGGCTCTAGAGACAGAGATAAATAAATTCCAATTTCACTATGCTTATGCTATATTCCATCTCTGCTCTTGGACTGCTAAATCAATCTCTCTGAGTCTCTCTTTTCTCCGCTGTAACATTGGTAGAGCAATAACTTGGGGGGGGGAGTAGTTATGAGAAAATGAGGTATTGATAAAAAGACTCTTCTATAGAGTGTGTCACTTGGAGTAGGTACTCAGTAATTGTTAACTCTCTACCTTCCTGAATCAGTCACTTTTCCTTTTCTTCTTAAAATTAAAGCTTCTGCTTTAATTATAACTTACAGGCTCTCTGGATTTAAAATGAAACAAGAGTATAAATCCTTTGTCACCAGTCTCATTCCCAGAATGCCATGCTCTTCCCAGAGTGTCTAACTATAGCAGAGGTCTGAAGTTAGGACACTCTCCCAAGGAGAGATTAAACACTGCATTCATTATGGCAGCTGGAAGGCTGCACTGTTGCTGTCCCACAAGGGAGAGATTTATGGCCGTACTTAATGAATGCTAATAGTTTTCTTATCAGTGGGTAGCAATACAAACATTTTTGTGTATGGTAAGGTTAAAGTAAACCTTCAAAGTAGCTTTATAAAACTTGAAAGCTAGTGATTAGTTCTTGACAAGCCTGGCTAATAACAGGAGCTCCTGGAAGGCTATATAGGTCTAGCTTAGCCAGAATACATTATTCTTCAGTGTTTTACTATTTCACATCTGTCCTCTCAGAACTGGGCTGTCACATAAATGCATGAGGCTTTTGTGTTTTTCTTAAAACTCAAGACAGTTGCACTCTAACCAATGTAATCTGGTTGCTGAGTAAAGGAAAGCCATAAAAGTCTTCCTAATCAGTTACAAAAAAAAATCACATAACCAAATTTTGCTTTGCAAATAGGTTCAATTTCAACTAACAATTACCGGGCACCTACTATTTATGGAAATGTTAGACTCCTTCACATGTATGCCATTTAATCCTTACAGTATTCCTTTAAGGTTTGGATGCTGAGGAAGCTGGGACTTTGAGAGGGTGTAAGAGTTACCCCAGGTCATGTTTTCAAACCTATATCTGACTCCAAGTCCAGTGCACTCAGTCCAGGCTGTACCCAGGATATTTCAAGAGCAGTCAGCCCACTCCTTTGAGCTATCCATGAGCAGGACATGATAAAATGAGGCTGGGGAGCTCAAATTTAAACATTTCCAAGAGGTGATGGTTTCTAAGAGCCTATATTCTTTAGGTTTCTCAAGGTGAAAAAGTGTTTTCTCAAAAAGCAAAAAATGAGCCTTTTTATATGTAAATTGATTTACACAATTATATACACAAATTTACACAAATTATATACTGATACAGATTTTAAATACTGTTCTCTAACGTGTAGTTATAATAATAGCAGCTCAACAAACTTACATCTAATAATTAGCCTCAGCCTTGCTCAGTCTCTCTGATGCCTCCTACAGAGTCTATAATTCAACTCAATAAAAGTCAGATATTTCATGTCAAAAAGCCCATTACTCCTAAAATCATCCTGAGCCTAATTCACTCCAAATTTTATAGCTTTTTCTTCTCCTCTTTCAAGAAAGAAATTAATAGGGGAAAATTATGTGTTAGTGTGAAAAAGCTTTGGTTTCAAATGGTGTTTCTACCTTCAGGGATGGTCTAACTTTGGGGAAGTTACTCAGTTTTTCTGAACATGGTTCGTTTATTTTTGGTTTTTTTGTTTGTTTGTTTGTTTTCTGCAGTATGCAGGCCTCTCACTGTTGTGGCCTCTCCTGTTATGGAGTACAGGCTCCGGACGCGCAGGCTCAGCGGCCATAGGTCACGGGCCCAGCTGCTCTGCGGCATGTGGGATCTTCCCGGACCGGGGCACGAACCCGCGTCCCCCGCATCGGCAGGCGGACTCTCAACCACTGCGCCACCAGGGAAGCCCGGTTTGTTTATTTTTAAAGTCAGAATGAATGATGGCATCTACTTCCTAGGGCTGGATTCTGGAAGAACGTTGGTCAAATTTCAGTTTATGGACTGAAAACCCTCTGCCAACACTACACAATTAATGATTTTTCCTTTCTTGTGAAGGGACAAATGAAATTAACAAATTGTGACTGATTTCTATTATATTAAAGTGAGTCACACAGAGAACTGTGTGCAGCTTTCCCAGAAGATAAATTCCACATCATATAACAAATGGAACATGCGGTCCCTACTTAGTGCTTAATGTTGCTACTTACTAACCAGGGAGTCTGCTGACCAACTTCCCTGAGATAAAGGTAAGGGGGTCAGGTTGGAGCCCTCAAGGCCACCAATCATTTCTGCATCCAGGCAGAGAATATCAGAGGTCAGTCTATCTCAGGGGGAAGCAGTCACCCAGTGTGGACAAAGCTCTGTGTCCCCTTTCCTCTCCCCAAATAGTGGGTGGTTTGGAACTGCTTGGATATTTGAAAAAGAACAAATCTCACAAGCAGAGTGGCTGAAATCAATGTGGGTAAAATCTAAATATTTTTTAATCCTATTTTGTATAGATAACAAAGGACTCCAAGAAAAACACTTTGGCTTGTCTTGATTCTGAGTCCTGAAATGTCTGCCTTCTTGATTATTTTAACATAGCAAGAATACAAGATCCCTCTCAAATCATGTCATAAACTGAGAACAGAAGATATGTGCAAACCTACTAGCTCACTGAAAGTCCATAATTGAGCATTAAGGGAAAGGTACATACTTTCTACACCTTGGTTATTACTAAGATGTACTTAGTGACCCTCTCAGCACAGCCAGGTACCATCTAAACAATCAAGGATTCTAGTTAAAAGGGGCTGTCACTGTGCCAGTCCTTAGCAGGAAGGGAGTTTAGCTTGCACTAACCTAGCCCAGCAGATGATCAGTTAAAGATCTGGAATCTGTGGGGTTGACTTGCTGTAACTGCATTTATCCTTGTGACCACTAGATGGCTCAGCCATGAACTCAATAAGTCAAGACATCTAAAAGCACCTTAACTATCTAGGTGGGCAACACTGGCCCAAAAGGATCTGACAGGACCCTCTGATTTACTTAATTCATTCTCTTCTTGCTATTCTTTCTCACAGATCCAAGCATTCAGTGGAACATGGCTGTTCATGACCACATGCGACCACATCAGTGTCTATTTATGCAGTAGAACAGAAACCCACAGAGGAAACCTTGCCTTGGGGGATGCCATAGTTGTCAACAGCTGCCTTTAACTGACTTTGCCACTTTAAATAGCTCCCTCACCTTTTTACTGCTATTGAGAAAGGCAGTTTGGTGAAATTCATAGGACTGGTGAGGCTCCCAAGAATATTAGCTGCCCTGCAAACCAGCAGATGTAGAAAAAATGAAATTCTTCTAGTATATGTCAGAGTCAAGGTGTCAATTCCCTCCATTAGAAAAAGTTTGTGTTTTGCAATCCTCCTTTTCTACTTAAACGATATGAAGTCATATCTTGGACTCAACTCCACTCTCTCTTTTCTTTGTTAATGAATCAACCACTGTATTATTCTTGGAGGCGGAGTCGTTTTGGAAGGAGAAGAAAAATATCCTTGTGTGTGTCAAAGTTTGTCAAATATCTCTAAGTCTCTGTGAATGAGGAAGGCAGACACCCATTAATTCAAGACAAATATAGAAACTTGAAAATAAAGCCTCTTCAGTTGCAAATCTTTTACCTTCATAATCTGCCAAAACTCACATTTTGGAATCCTGGAATGCTGAGGGCATGACAGTGAAAATACACTTCGCTTGCTGCAAAAAGAAACTCCAGCTTCACCACCACTATCTCCTTCCTGTCCTTAGCCCCTCTTCTCTTGTCCAACTGAATCCTCAAGAAAACAAAGCAAGGTCAGCAGAATGTACTTGGGGTTAGATTGCCCAATTTGCTGACGCCTCTGAGGTAGAAATTGTGTCCCGATTAAGATCGCCATCCCCGATTCTCCATCTCACTGTCAAGGTGCTTCCTGTCTTTGTCCGGCAGCTCTCACAGAGCCCTTTTGAAGACAGCAGCATTTCCAGGCTGCTGAGAGCAGAAAAACGCCTGTTGTTTTACACAGGCTGGGTGGGGGAGCGGGTGTAAACCTCTTTGCTCTGCACAAAGGCAGCCTGATAATAACAAATTGCCTTGTCAACCACAAGAGATACTTAGTTATTAACGGAAATAATAACAGATTATATCAGCTTTGCACACTATAATCAAAAGGAAGATCAAAGGGAACTAATGTTACAAACAGTTACCAGTGAAGGCATGCTAATGAAATAAAAACCACTGTCATCTCCCCCTTCCCGAATGTACCAGTGGAATCATTGCTGATAATAAACAGCATCATTTAAACTTGGACAATCTTTTTAATACCCAAAGCCCAGCCACACCAGGGCTGCTTTTTCCTATTAGATACAATTGTTTTCTATGTTTAAAAAAATACTCAATTGCATTCTGTTTGTGATATAGGAATACATGATTGTGAACCATCTACCTGATCTCAGCTGCTTCAGGCTAAACTCCTATCGCCTTTGGTTGTGACTGCAAACATTTGAGCACAGTGCCATTTCAGTTCTATAACAATCGAGCCAGGATACAGAGCCTGACAAACCCCTCTCTGACTTGTCATTGAAGAAAATATTGCTATCACAGTACTTTTCATATTTACCTTATCTTCCCTACCGTTAAGTCAGCCCTTCGTTTCTTTAAAGCACTTTACAAATATTAGTGTGTGTCAAGGCCATTCTCAGAAGGTACACAGATATTTATAGAGAAAATGGCAAAATAGATCATTGACCATGGATCATTTTATTCTTACAAAATCTTGATTTGAAGTTTCACACTCAAAGTATTGCGATTGCACCATTCCACAAGTACACAATATTTGGGTGATAATTTATATGTCTTACCAAGGATATTTAATAATTCCTGACTTTCTAGATGAAAAATAAGGGTAAGAAAGCCGAACATCAATTGGATTAAATGATGTATTTTTTCTTAGGGAAATAGATTCATGAGTACAAAGACAATGATTGTATATTCATTACTAGAGCCAGGCAATTGGAGCTGGAAGCTTCAGTGATATATTAAAACTGCCTCAGCATAAGGGGAAAAAAAATGCCTAACATAGGTGGAAAATAGCCGACTAAGAACTCATTCAGTCATAAAATCTAGTGGGGATCACACACTGAACTTACCTTTCAGCAAATAAAGCAACTGAAGCCCAGAGAGGTCAACATCAAAACCATGTATTTTTGCCCCTAGCTGCATTATTAGCTTATTTTATAATTTGGAAATACAATAAATTCATTTAATATAAAAAATCTTTATTTAAAAAATAATAATTAAAATAATTTTTATCCTTCCCTCATCAGAATATAAAGACAGATTAAAAGATTTCCCCCTGTAAACTGTACAACATGCTACATACATAAAAAGTTATGATGCAACATTGTATACCAATCATAAGAAGAGCCATGTTTCAAAAGTAGCTTATTTTTACTTTCAGTAAAAATTGGGATAGAGAACATCCTCAGGAGAAAATCAGAAATATTTTTAAAAGATGGAGGCAAAAAGAGTCTCACTGAGGGACAAAATCAGAGTGGAGGTAAGGAATCTCAGTAGAAAATAAAACATATGGCTGCAGAAGTGAAAGTTATTCTTCCAGGCAGGGTTCCAGGGATGCTCCAAGATCTATATGGCAGGTGTGGGGAGCATGACTGGGCTCTGGGTCTGAAAAATATTAATTATAAAGATTCCACTATATGAAATATTTGGGCCTCATTTCTTCTCTTCTCCTTCCTCCTCAATTTCTGTTCATGCAATGAGATAAGCAAAAATCTATTGTACTTGCCCCAAAGAATAAAGTTGACATGTCAAAAGGATGTGGGAACTTACTCAGTGGCCAAATACAGGATAATTTGAGCAAAAGAAATAATTACTGAAACAGATTGTAATCTATTGAATAAAGTAGGAACACATGAGCACACACTGATACAAATAAATAAATAAATAAATAAGAAAGGAAAAGCCTACTACACTGTAAAATGTCAAGTATTATTAGTTGATAAATAAAAACTTACTAACATTATAGTAAAAGAACCTTGCAGACACCATCTTGAACGTGTGATTAAACGTAATGTCACCAGTAATGAGATGAGTTGTCATTAAGTATCTTCTGATGAGAGGAACCAGCATCACTGTTGTGATATTTCTACCAAAGTTCCCTAACCAGAAGCTGATCATGAGGAACTTCACACAAATCTTAACTGAGAGACATTCTGCAAAATAACTGCTCTGTAGTTTTCAATGTCAGGGTCATTGAAAATAAGCAAAAGACAAAGTATTTTCCAAACTGAAGGCCATCAAAGACTTTTGACAACTAAATGCTACACAGGATTTTAGATAGAATCATAAACCTATAAAGAATATTTTGGGAACACATAATAAATTTTGAATTGGTCTTTGAATCAGAAGGTAACGTCTCAGTGTTGATGTTCTGATTTTGAAAGTTATACTGTAGCTTTCTAGAAGTGTATCATTATTATTTTTGTTTTTTATTTTTATTTTCTATTGGAGAATAGTTGATTAAAATGTGTTAGTTTCAGGTGAACAGCAAAGTGATTCAGTTATACATATATATGTATATATTATTTTTCAAGTTCTTTTCCCATTTAGGTTATTATAGACTATTGAGCAGAGTTTTAGGAAATATGCACTAAAGTACTGAGGGATAATGAGAACCCACATCAGCAACTTATTCTCAAATGATCAGGAATAAAATAATAGAAATATGTATAAATAGAGTAATAAAATAAATGCTGCATTACATTAACACTGGTGAACATGGGTATTAGAGACTGAACTGTGCTCCTCTGGAATGGATATGTTGAAGCCCTAACCTCCAGTACCTCAGAATGTGGCTGTATTTGGAGATGGGTCCTTTAAAGAAGTGATTAAGATTAAATGAGGTCGTATGGGTGGGTTCTTCTCAAATCTGACTGTGTCCTTATAAGAAGAGGAAATTATAATATGTAAAGATACACCAGGGTGGTATTTCATAAAGAAAAGACTATGTGAGAACATCATGGGAAGCTGGCTCTTCAAGCCAAAGAGAAAAGACTCAGAAGACATTAAACCCGCTGACACCTTTATCTTGGACTTGCAGCCTCCAGAACTATGAACAAATAAATTTCTACTGTTGAAGTCTCTCCTCTCTTTGGTATTTTGTTATAGCAGAATTTTCAGACTAATATAATGTATGCAGAGTATATAGACATTCTTTGTGCCATTCTTGCAGGTTTTTATGAGCTTGAAATTAATTTTTTTTAATTTCAAAATTAAAAAGTAAAAATTAAAGAAAAATGGCACACATCTATCTATTCTAACATAGAAACAAAAATATTGGAAGAATATTGTTAAATTTTTAAAACCCAAGTCACAGAAACAATATCCAATTTTTTGTTGAGATATGTGATATGAGTATCTGGATAGAAAATGCCTGAAATGACATATAATACAGTGTAAAACAATGATTATTTCTTTGAACTGAAGTTGATACGTGTGAGAGAAAAAGAGGTCATTTACTTTATACCTCATATGATTTTGTGATTTTCAAACATTTTTTAACAAAGAAAATGTATGTTACTTAATGATAACAATAATAGTAATAATAATAAATTCAATGAAAAATAATTCCTGCATAAAAGTTAGCATTACAGAATATAACCCTCCTTATCTTGGTGTTTGAGGTGGAGGTGGGGCAAAACTAGCCTACTTTCCCTCTGTTCACAAACTCTAAAACACTAGTGAACATGGCCTGCCCACATTCATGGAGCAATGGAGTTCAGGGAAGAACCTATATTAAGCAAATATGTGTATATATACTTCAGAGATATTTTCAAAAATATGGGGTATCCATAAAACAAGAACAGGCTACTATAAAAAAGAAACATTGGAGAAAAATAACAAAGTGTTGAAAAAGTAAAATATGATTGCTTCAATTAAAAACAAAAAAGAAGGTTTGAAAATCAAAGTAAAGAAAAATCTCCAGAATGTAGTTTTTGAGACCCAAAAGTAAAAAGAAGATGGCAATTATGAAATAAAATTTAAGAAATAGAGTTGGATCAGTGTAGGATCTTCAAAATCTAAAAAGAGTTTAAGAAAAAGAAACAATGGGGGGAACAGAGGCAGGGAGGGAAAGAAAGAAAGAGAGAGAGAAAAAAGAATAATGAAAAGTGGATGAAATGCAGGGATGGGATGATGGTAGTCAATGTAAAAATAGAAAACAATTTCCTAGACTAGAGAAAAACATCCATTTTCAATCATTTTTATTACTTTAATTTTTATGTTTAAATATTTTAAAATTAGCTATAGGCATTCTGAAAAACCACCATTATATATTTCAGTTTTCTTCTTTAAAATAAGAACATTTTTTTAAATGATCAAAGTCTGTTATTCCTAAAAATTAATAATTACTTCATGTAATCTAATACCTATCAATATAAAAAGTTTCTGATTGTTCTAACTTGTATGTATCTATATTTATATCTATATCTGTATCTATATCTACATCATCATCTGTATCATCATCTATATCCATATGCAGTGCTCATTTTTCATTACAGCTTTATTCTATAGAGTCACCATTAACCCTGAATTAACAAATGCTGAACTACTGCTATTTCTGGAGCCTCTGGTCACAACATTTTACCTCAACTGAAACACCATTTATGTTATGTAGGTTTGTTTGTCAATGCCCCTGTAAAAGAAGCCAGTCTCATTAGCATTAAAAACCTGCTTTTCTACATATCCTTTGTTATTTATAACATTTAGCAGGTATTTTTAAGAATTCTTTTGCAGACTCCAGATCACAGAACCTGCCTCTCCTGCAAGTTTAATATTTTTTTATGCTATATTATCTTTTGAAAAGTGCAAGCCAGGCCAAGCTAGTTGAGAAGATTTAACATTTTCCTGACCCAGGGTAACGTGACTGTAAATTACTTTGGCTGTTGGCTTCACCACAATGCATACTACACTTTTTTTTTTAATCTGTCGTCAGCACATGAACCCACAAATTTGGCCACTTTTCCATCTTTTCCACAACATCATCACGCATTACAGATGTTACCTTAACACTCTTTGGAGCAGCCTCATGTACAGATCTGCGAATTTCCTCTTCCATTTGTGGATGTAGCATATTTTTGATTTATTAACATTGAACTCACAAGCAATAGCATTATAACATACCTAAATGAAGCTCATCTAACATGCATCTTTTTTTCCTCTGTAAGGCATATTACAGCCTTCTTGCATTTAGGAACATTGGACAGTAAGTATTCCAGGACTGCCCTTGGAAGCCATTTTATATATGTATGTATGTATGTATGTATTTTTGAACTGTAGTTAATTTATAATATTATATTAGCTTAAAGTGCACAACATAGTGATTCAGTACTTTTGCAGATTATACTCCACTAGAGTTTATTACAAGGTAATGGCTATAATTCCCTGTGCTATACAGTATATTCTTATCACTTATCTATTTTATACATAGAAGTTTGTATCCATTAATCCCCAACCCCAAATTTGTCCATCTCCCCTTTAGTAACCACAAATTTGTTTTCTATATGAAAGACATTTAAAACTGCAAAATCACTAAAAACCAAAGAGAAAAACAAAAACAAACAGAAATGTGAAAAATGTAGCATTAAGTACACAGCACAAATGATGCTTGTTTACAATAAGAGAGCTTAAACAAGAAGTCAGAGCATTGCCTTGTTTGACTTCAGATAGTAAAATGCAAGTGCACATAGGGCAACTCAAATTTCTTGTCTCTCTACTTATGTCTATGAATTAATAAAAAAAAGTTACCTGAGTATTGATTTGGGGGTTACAAATAAATTTGAGGTGAATTTACACATATAGAATCTGCAAATAATGAGGATCAGCTCTGTGTGCATGTGTGTGTGGGGATAGAGTAGAGATAGAGATAGTTTTTTTCAAACTAGTTTGGCTCAAGCTTCAATATAGAATGATATTGAGCAGTTGATGAATTATAAGATAAGTTATATTGGGCAACATTTACTTTTCTAAGCTCAAATAATGATATTTAAATTTGCAATGAATAACATTTACATAAATATGATGTAAATACCATTTATTGGCTTTTAATGTTAAATCATTTTACAGACAAACACAGGTGCTCTGACTATAGTATAAATGTTATAGAATATCCAATGTAGGTTCTCTCTCACAGAAATTGGATGATGAGTGAAAGAGGTGAGTTGGAGAAAATGTTAGTGCCTCACCTATTCTCATTTAGCTTAATTGGGAGTCAAGATAATTTATATAAGTTAATAGACAAAGAAATACAAGATGAATTCCATTACTATTGAGTCTTCCATTTTCATCAAGATCAGTTTAGATAATCTGGGTAATCATCTATCTGAAACAAACGTGTTGATGAAAATATATTTAAAAAAATATTTTTAAATGCATCAATGAGTGGACAAGAAAAGAAATACGTGGAGGCCCAAAAATAAGTGAAAGTGAGACTCTAACAGAGGTAATAAGGACACTGAACCTGGCTTTTGCCCTAAGGACACTTGTTAAAAGAGGACATTTGAGATTTCATATTCAAAGCCAGGCAAGACACAGAAAAAAATACATAGAGGTCAGGGCTAAGGAAAGAGAAGAGTAACAAAACACATTCCCCCAAGGCTGAATCCATGCAATTCTGAGTTTTACTGAAGCGTGTACAATTTTTAAGGATGCTTTTAAGAAAAATAATACAATATTTCAAACGTGCAAGTAAGGGTCTCTGAAGCTGCAGCTTTATTAGCTACATAGAAGAGCTTCCTTCAACCATGCTGCAGAATTTGCGGGAATTACAATGACGTGCCAGGGGACTTCCATGACAAACTGCATTTTCTTGGTAAGTCATAATATAAAATTGGCCTCCCTAAAGCTGTGGTGGTCAAAAAAAACAAAAAAGTCAAGCTGAGAATTTAAGAGTAGGAAGCTGGCAGTGCTTCTATTCACCTTGCAAAACTACCTTCAGTCAATGTTAGCCACAAGTAGGACATGATATTTAGAGTACAAAAAAAGTGAAACCAAGATCAGAATATAGAATATATAAATAAATCCTTAAAATAAAAAGAAAAAAATTTAAATATGCAAAAATACTACAGAAAAGACAAATTTCATAGCAAATAAACACAAATCACCATTTTGAACTGTTTGAATTTTTTAATCTATAAAGTGAATGAGTAAAAAATATATTGTTCCAGTCATCTCATTAGCAGAGCTAGTGATTGGCCCAGGAGATTTGATCAGTCTAGCCTGGATAGTGGGAAGGAGCCCTCTCAAGAGCTGTGGGGACTCTGAATTTAGAGAAATACATACAGCTGAGATATGAGGTTTAATCAAAATAAGACAGAGACAAAGTTAAGTGGGCAAAATTATGTGGAGAAAATGAGAATAAGAAAACAGATTATTAGAGGGTTAGGAAAACAAAAAGTGTTTCAATTTGAAAGTAAGTTGGCCTAGTGAGTTGAATTCTATTTTCTGAGGTTGGTTTCTAGGTGTCAGACTTAGGTTCTAAGAGGGAGGTTTATAGCAATACAATCTTACCTCAAGAAACAAGAAAAATCTCAAATAAACAACCTAAACTTACACCTAAAGCAATTAGAGGAAGAAGAACAAGAAAAACCCAAAGTTTGCAGAAGGAAAGAAATCATAAAGATCAGATCAGAAATAAATTTGAAAAATGAAGTAAATGATAGCAAAGATCAATAAAACTAAACTCTGGTTCTTTGAGTAGACAAATAAAATTGATAAACCATTAGCCAGACTCATCAAGAAAAATAAGAAGAAGACTCAAATAAACAGAATTAGAAATGAAAAAGAACCAACAAGAGGCACTGCAGAAATACAAAGGATCATGAGAGAATACTATAAGCAACTATATGCCAATAAAATGGACAACCTGGAAGAAATAGACAAATTCTTAGAAAAGCACAGCCTTCCAAGATTGAACCAGGAAGAAAAGGAAATATAAACAGACCAATCACAATCACTGAAATTGAAACTGTGATTAAATATCTTCCAAAAAAAACAACACCCAAAACCAGATGGCTTCAAACATTTACAGAAGAGGTAATACCTATCCTTCTCAAACTCTTCTAAAATATAACAGAGGGAGGAACACCACAAAACTCATTCTACGAGGCCACCATCACCCTGATATGAAAGCCAGACAAAGATGTCACAAAAAAAGAAAACTACAGGCCAATATCAATGATGAACATAGATGCAAAAATCCACAACTAAATACTAGAAAACAGAATCCAAAAGCACATTAAGAGGATCATATACTATGATCAAGTGGGGTTTATCCTAGGAGTGCAAGGATTCTTCAGTATATGCAAATCAATCATTGTGATAAACCATATTAAATAATTGAAGAAGAAAAACCATATGATCATCTCAATAGATGCAGTAAAACCTTTTGACAAAATTCAACACCGATTAATGATAAAAAAAAACCTCAAGAAAGTAGGCATAGAGGGAACTTACCTCAATATAATAAATGCCATATATGACAAACCCATAACCAGCATCATTCTCAATGGTGAAAAACAAACCATTTCCACTAAGATCAGGAACAAGACAAGGTTGCCCACTCTCAACACTATTATTCAACATAGTTTTGGAAGTTTTAGCTGCAGCAATCAGAGAAGAAAAAGAAATAAAAGGAATCCAAATAGGAAAAGAAGAAGTAAAACTGTCACTCTTTGCAGATGACATGATACTATACACAGAGAATCCTAGAGATGCTACCAGAAACCTACTAGAGCTAATCAATGAATTTGGAAAAGTAGCAGGATACAAAATCAATGCACAAAAATCTCTTGCATTCCTATATACTAATGATGAAAAATCTGAAAGAGAAATTAAGTAAGCACTCCCATTTATGATTACAACAAGAAGAATAAAATACCTAGGAATAAGCCTACATAAGGAAACAAAAGACCTCTATGCAGAAAACTATAAGATATTGATGAAAGAAATTAAATATGATATTAACAGATGGAGAGTTATACCATGTTCTTGGATTGGAAGAATGAACACTGTGAAAATGACTATAGTACCCAAAGCAAACTACAGATTTAGTGCAATCCCTATCAAACGAACAATGACATTTTTCATGGAACTAGAATAAAAATTTTCACAATTTGTTTGGAAACACAGAAGAGACTGAATAGTCAAAGCAATCTTGAGAAAGAAAAATGCATCTAGAGGAATCATGCTCCCTGACTTCACACTATACCACAGAGCTACAGTAATCAAGACAGTACAGTACTGGCACAAAAACAGAAATCTAGATCAATGGAACAGGATAGAAAGCCCAGAGATAAACCCATGCACATATGGTCACCTTACCTTTGATAAAGGAGGCAAGAATACACAATGGAGAAAAGACAGCCTCTTCAATAAATGGTGCTGGGAAAACTGGACAGTTACATGTAAAAGAATGAAATTAGGGGCTTCCCTGGTGGCGCAGTGGTTGAGAATCTGCCTGCTAATGCCGGGGACACGGGTTCAAGCCCTGGTCTGGGAGGATCCCACATGCCATGGAGCAACTAGGCCCGTGAGTCATAACTACTGAGCCTGCGCGTCTGGAGCCTGTGCTCCACAACAAGAGAGGCCGCGATAGTGAGAGGCCCACGCACCACGATGAAGAGTGGACCCCGCTTGCCACAACTAGAGAAAGCCCTGGCACAGAAACGAAGACCCAAAACAGCAAAAATAAATAAATTAATTAATAAACTCCTACCCCCAACATCTCCTTTAAAAAAAAAAAAAAGAATGAAATTAGAACACTCCTTAACACCATACACAGAAATAAACTCAAAATGGATTAAAGACCTAAATGTAAGGCCAGACACTGTAAAACTCTTAGAGAAAAACATAGGCACAACACTCTATGACATAAATCACAGCAAGATGCTTTTTGATCTACCTCCTAGAGAAAGAGAAATAAAAACAAATATAAACAAATGGGACCTAATGAAACTTAAAAGATTTTGCACAGCAAAGGAAACAATAACCAAGACGAAAAGACAACCCTCAGAATGGAGGAAAACATTTGTAAATGAAGCAACTGACAAAGGCTTAATCTCCAAAATATACAAGCAGCTCATGCAGCTCAATATCAAAAAAAAACAATCAACCACATCCAAAAATGGGCAGAAGACCTAAATAGACATTTCTCCAAAGAAGATATACAGATTACCAACAAACACATGAAAGGATGCTCAACATCACTAATTACTAGAGTAATGCAAATCAAAACTATTATGAGGTATCACCTCACACCAGTCAGAAGGGCCATCATCAAAAACTCTACAAACAATAAATGCTGGAGAAGGTGTGGAGAAAAGCGGACCCTCTTACACTGTAGGTGGGAATGTAAATTGATACAGCCACTATGGAGAACAGTATGGAGGTTCCTTAAGAAACTAAAAATAGAACTACCATACAATTCAGCAATCCTACTACTGGGCATATACTTTGAGAAAATCATGATCCAAAAAGAGTCATGTACCACAATGTTCATTACAACACTATTTACAACAGCCAGGACATGGACTCAACCTAAGTGTCCATCGACATATGAATGGATAAAGAAGATGTGGCACATATACACAACGGAATACTACTCAGCCATAAAAATTGAGTTATTAACGAAATTGAGTTATTTGTAGTGAGGTGGATGGGCCTCGAATCTGTCATACAGAGTGAAGTAAGTCAGAAAGAGAAAAACAAATACCGTATGCTAACACATATATATGGAATCTAAAAAAAAAAAAAAGGTCATGAAGAACCTAGGGGAAAGACAGGAGTAAAGACGCAGACATAGAGAATGGATTTAAGAGCACAGGGAGGGGGAAGAGTAAGCTGGGATGAAGTGAGAGAGTGGTATTGACATATACATGCTACCAAATGTAAAATAGATAGCTGGTGGGAAGGAGTCACATAGCACAGTGAGATCAGTTTGGTGCTTTGTGACCATCTAGATGGGTGAGATAGGGAGTGTGGGAGGGAGATGCAAGAGGGAGGGGATAAAGGGATATATATATATACCTATAGCTGATTCACTTTGTTATACAGCAGAAACTAACACAACAATGTAAAGCAATTATACTCCAATAAAGATGTTAAAAAATAAATTAATTAAAAATTAAATAAAAGCATGTGTGGAAGAGTCAACTACATTTAGAGGCTCATAAGTAAGGGCAGACACCAGTGATCTTCAAGATTTTAAACAACCAATGATGCTACTTTTATTTTTAAGTTTTTATGAGAAAGAATGCTTAAAAAGCCACATGAAAAAGAATGAAACTGGATCACTATCTTACACCGTACACAGAAATTAACTCAAAATGGATTAAAGACTTGAATGTAACACCTGAAACCATAAAACTTCCAGAAGAAAATATAGGCTATATGCTCCTTGACACTAGTCTTAACAATGACATTCTTTTTTTGCATGAAACTCCCAGAGCAAAGGCAACAAGAAAAAAAAAAAAGACTACATCAAACTAAAAACTTCTGCAGGGCAAAGAAAATCATCAAAAAAAAAAAAATGAAAAGGCAACCTATTATACTGGAGAAAATATTTGCAAATTATATATCTGATGAGGGGTTGATTTCCAAAATATGTAAAGAGCTCATACAACTCAATAGAAAGAACAAACAACCGACCTGATTTCAAAATGTTCAGAATATATAAAAGGACATTTTTTTTCATAAAAGACATACAAATTGCCAACAGGTACACGAAAAGATGCTCAGCATCACTAACCATCAGAGAAATGCAAATCAAAACCACAATTAATACCACTTCACACCTGTGGAATAGCTATTATCAAAAAGACAAGAAATAACAAGTGTTGGCAAAGATGTGAAGAGAACACTTGTGTGCTGTTAGTGGTAATGTAAATTCGTGTCCAGCCTTGATGGACAACAATATGTTGTAGTAAAAATAAAACTGCCCCATGATCCAGCAATTCCACTTCTGGGTATTTAGCTGAAGAAAATGAAAACTTTATCTTGAAAAGATATATGCACCCCCATGTTCATTGCAGCACTATTTATGATAGCCAAGATGTGGAAACAAATTGTGTCCATAGATGGATGAATGGGAAAAAATGTGGTATGTATATACAATGGAATGCTATTAGCCATAAAAAATAATGAAATATTGCCATTTGTGACAACATAGGTAACCCTTGAGGGCATTATGCTAAGTAAAATATGTCAGACTAAGAAAGACAGATACTGTATGATTTCACTTATATGTGGAATTTGAAACAGCAAAAGCAAAAAACTGAGCTCATAGATACAGAAAACAGATTGGTGGTTGCCAGAGGTGGGAGTTGGTGAAATGGATGCAGGGAGCCAAAGGGTACAAACTTCCACCAGTTATAAAATAAATAAGCCATGAGAAGCTAATGTACAGCATAGAGACTACAATTAATAATACTGAATTGCATATTTGAAGGTTGCTAAGAGAGTAGATATTAAAAGTCTTTGTCATAAAAAAATGTAACTAAAAAATGTAACTATATAAGGTGAGAGAAGTTAATGAGATTTATTGTTGTGATCATTTTGCAGTGTATACAACTATTAATCATTATGTTGTACACCTGAAACTAATAGAATGTTATATGTCAATTATGCCTCAATTTTAAGAAAATTTAAAAAAAAGAAAAAAGAATACTATATCAAGAGGAGGCTAAATTGAATAGTTGTATAATACAGACTGAATGGGATTGAGAGTGGTCACTCAGTACCACAAAAGGCAAAACAAAGGCTGGTGACTCTCCTCATTTCATGTTGACATCTATGTCTTATGCAGCACCCCAGAGGTGAGAAAAATACTCCATTAAGGTACAGAAGAAAATATTAGAACTTTCTAATTATGTTATGACAGCTTTTTAAAAAATGTATTTTATCTAAGTTTTATAATACATGTAATTTGTAACTCAGTTGTACATGTATTCATTCATTTATTCATTATTCTACTTAACAATATGGAGAAACTTCTACTTCACAGTGCTGAGTATCAAACACTAATTTCCTATTGTAATATTTTACTATTTTAGCCCTGAGGATATAGATATGAACAAAAATGATTGCTCTCACGGAGGTTCCATGGATGAGACAGAAAATAAACAAATGAATATGTAAATATACTTCGAGTATGATAAATAATATAAAGTAAAAAAAAAAGAAGCAATCATACAAATAAACAAAACAGGGCTAGAGCTTGACTGAAGGGGGTGGTGCTGCATCAGGAAAGGAGGTGGGCAAGGTCTCTTTGAAGAGGTGGCATTTGGAGGGAATCAGGCAAAGATCTAGGCAGAGAACGCAGTGAGTACACAGGCCCTGGGGGAGGACAAGCTTGGGCATTTGTGGAAAAACAAGGGAACACGTGTCCAGAAAAGAGTAATAAGGTGGCAAAGGATAGGAGAAGGGTTCAGAGAGGCAGACAGGAGCCAGATTACATGGAGCCTGGTAGACATGAATAAGGAACTTAAATATATTCTGAATAGAGAGAGGCCATCAGCGGGTTTTGACCACATGCTCTGGTTTACAATTTAAAAATGTCCCTCTGGAGTCTGTGTAGAGACTAGTCTGTCAGAGAAAAGAGTAAGGAGGTCTGGAAGAAAGGAGTCTATTGAGAGTGTAGGCAAGAGATGGTGGTGGCGTGGACTTAGAATAATAAAGTAATTAATAAACAAAAAAACAAACAGTACATAATTTGAAGCTGTGTTTGTCAGTTTTGTTTTGTTTTTCTGGAGAGTTGGACAATCCAAAAGGCTAAGAATCTTCTCTAAAAGAAGATTCTCAGGACAGGAATGTGATTACAACACAGATTGAGGCAATATTTCCTAATATTTTATAGAATGTCTTGGTTCCTCTGGAGCTGTCAATTCATTGTTAGTAGTGATTTTAAGAAAGACCTGCCTCTTTCAAAGATATGTAGGAAAATATAAAAATGGGAAGAAAATAATGCAAGCATTAGTTGGCAAGTGGAATATATTTTCATCCAAGAAGTTTAGCTTCTTTTTGTTTAAATGTATAAGCATTTACTGGGACACTGTCTATGCTCACAAGAGGTTTGTTTGCATTCAGGGGGAGATGTTAGGGTTCCAAGTATAATATAGAAGGAATAAGATACAAATTTTATTTTTTTTAATTAATGGAAATGTGCGTGAAAATAATGAACTTTGTCTTTTAAGTATCCATTGCACAAATCAAGGAATGTAGCCAACTGTAAATCCTGGGCTTTGGTCTCAGTCAGATCCGGATTTGTTTCACAGATCAACTACTTACGAGGTATTTGTTCTTGGGCAAGTTATTTAACCTAACCGAGCCTCATGTTTTGTTTTGTTTTTTTACTTTTATTTTAAATACTTTATTTTTTAGAGCAGTTTTAGGTTCACAGCAAAATTGAAGGGGCTGGTACAGAGATTTCTCATACACACCCTTTTCTCCATTTTCAACATCTGCCACCAGAGTGGAATATTTGTTACACTGATGATCCTACAGTGACACATCATCGTCACCCAAAATCTTTAGCTTACATTAGGGTCCACTCTTCGTGTTTTACTTTCTATGGGTTTGGACACAGGTATGATGATACGTACCCATCATCAAAATAGCATAACACCTATTCATCTCTCCCTCCTCCCTAACCCCACAACCACTGATCTTTTTTTTTCTCCATACTTTTGCATTTTTCAGAGTATTAACAGTTGGAATCACACAGTAGGAAAACTTTTCAAACTGGCTTCTTTCTTTTCTTTTTTTTTTTGAAAATTTTTTTGAATTTTATTTATATTTTTATGCAACAGGTTCTTATTAGTTATCAATTTTATACATATTAGTGTATATATGTCAATCACAATCTCCCAATTCATCACACCACCAACCACCACCACCCCTGCTGCTTTCCCTCTTGGTGTCCATACGTTTTTTCTCTATATCTGGGTCTCAATATCTGCCCTGCAAACTGGTTCATCTGTACCCTTTTGCTAGGTTCCACATATATGTGTTAATATACGATATTTATTTTTCTATTTCTGACTTACTTCACTCTGTATGACAGTCTCTAGATTCATCCACGTCTCTACAAATGACCCAGTTTCATTCCTTTTTATGGCTGAGTAATATTCCATTGTATATATGTACGAAAGCTTCTTTATCCATTCATCTATCAATGGGCATTTAGGTTGCTTCTGTGACTGGGCTATTGTAAATAGTGCTGCAATGAATATTGGGGTGCATGTGTTTTTGAATTATAATTTTCTCGGGATATATGCCCAGTAGTGGGATTGCTGGGTCATATGGTAATTCTATTTTTACTTTCTTAAAGAACCTCCATACTGTTCTCCATAGTGGCTGTATCAATTTGCATTCTCACCAACAGTGCAAGAGGGTTCCCTTTACTCCACAACCTCTCTAGCATTTGTTGTTTGTAGATTTTCTGATGACGCCCATTCTAACTGGTGTGAGGTGATACCTCATTGCAATTTTGATTTGCATTTCTCTAATAATTGGTGATGTTGAGCAGCTTTTCACGTGCTTTTGGCCATCTGTATGTTTTCTTTGGAGAAATGTCTATCTAGTCTTCTGCCTATTTTTGGATTGGGTTGCTTGTTTTTTTTTTAATATTGAGCTGCATGAGCTGTTTATATATTTTGGGGATTATCCTTTGTCCATTGATTCATTGGCAAATATTTTCTCCCATTCGGAGTGTTCTCTTTTCATCTTGTTTGTAGTTTCCTTTGCTTTGCAAAAGCTTTTAAGTTCCATTAGGTCCCATTTGTTTATTTTTGTTTTTATTTCCATTACTCTAGGAGGTGGATCAAAAAAGATCTACTGTGATTCATGTCAGAGTGTTCTTCAAATATTTTCCTCAAAGAGTTTTATAGTGTCCAGGCTTACATATAGGTCTCTAATCCATTTTGAGTTTATTTTTGTGTATGGTGTTAGGGAGTGTTCTAATTTCATTCTTTTACATGTAGCTGTCCAGTTTTCCCAGCACCACTTATTGAATAGGCTGTCTTTCCTCCATTGTATATTCTTGTCTCCTTTATCAAAGACAAGCTAACCACATGTGCATGGGTTTATATCTGGGCTTTCTATCCTGTTCCACTGATCTATATTTGTTTTTGTTCGAGTACCATATTGTCTTGATTACTGTAGCTTTCTAGTATAGACTGAAGTCAGGGAGTCTGATTCCTCCAGCTCTGTTTTTTTCCCTCAAGACCGCTTTGGCTATATGGGGTCTTTTGTGTCTCCATACAAATTTTAAAATCCTTTGTTCTAGTTCGGTAAAAAATGCCATTGGTAACTTGATAGGGATTGCACTGAATCTGTAGATTGCTTTGAGTATTATAGTTATTTTCACAATATTGATTCTACCAATCCAAGAACATGGTATATATCTCCATCTGTTTGCATCATCTTTAATTTTTTTCAACAGTGTCTTATAGTTTTCTGCACACAGGTCTTTTGTCTCCCTAGGTAGGTTTATTCCTATGTATTTACTCTTTTTGTTGCAATGGTAAATGGGAGTGTTTCCTTAATTACTCTTTCAGATTTTTCATCATTAGTGTATAGGAATGCAAGAGATTTGTGTGCATTAATTTTGTATCCTGCTACATTACCAAATTCATTGATTAGCTCTAGTAGTTTTCTGGTGGCATCTTTAGGATTCTCTATGTATAGTATCATATCATCTGCAAACAGTGACAGTTTTAATTCTTCTTTTCCAATTTGTATTCCTTTTATTTCTTTTCATTCTCTGATTACCATGGCTAAGACTTCCAAAACTATGTTGAATAATAGTGACGAGAGTGGACATCCTTGTCTTGTTCCTGATTTTAGAGGAAAAGCTTTCAGTTTTTCACCATTAGAATTATGTTTACTGTGGGTTTGTCATACATGGCCTTTATCATGTTGAGGTAGGTTCCCTCTATGCCCACTTTCTGGAGAGTTTTTATCATAAATGGTGTTGAATTTTGTCAAAAGATTTTTCTACATCTATTGAGATGATCATATGGTTTTTATTCTTCAATTTGTTAATATTGGGTATCACAATGATGGATTTGTGTATATTGAAGGATCCTTGCATCCCTGGGATAAATCCCCCTTGATCCTGGTGTATGATCCTTTTCATGTGTTGTTGGATTCTGCTTGCTAGTATTTTGTTCAGGAATTTTACATCTATATTCATCAGTGACATTGGTCTGTAATTTTCTTTTTTTGTAGTATCTTTGTCTGATTATGGTGTCAGGTTGATGGTAGGCTCATAGAATGTGTTGGGGAGTGTTCCTTCTTCTGAAATGTTTTGGAAGAGTTTGAGAAGGGTGGGTGTTAGCTCCTCTCGAAATGTTTGATAGAATTCACCTCTGAAGCCATCTGGTCCTGGATTTTTGTTTGCCAGAAGATTTTAAATCACAGTTTCAACTTCATTACTTGTGATTGGTTTGTTCATATTTCTCTTTCTTCCTTGTTCAGTCTGGAAGGTTATACCATTCTAAGAATTTGTACCTTTTTTCCAGGTTGTCCATTTTATTGGCATAGTGTTTCCTGTAGTAGTCTCTTAGGATGCTTTGTATTTCTGTGGTGTCTGTTGTAACTTCTCCTTTTCCTTTTCTAATTTTAATGATTTGAACCCTCTCCCTCTTTTTCTTGATGAGTCTGGCTAATGGTTTATCAAATTTGCTTGTCTTCTCAAAGAACCAGCTTTCAGTTTTATTGATCTTTGCTATTGTTTTCTTTGTTTCTATTTCATTTACTTCTGCTCTGATCGTGATGATTTCTTTCCTTCTGTCAACTTTGGGTTTTGTTTGTTCTGTTTTCTCTAATTGCTTTAGGTGTAAGGTTAGATTGTTTATTTGAAATTTTTCCTCTGTCTTGAGGTAGGATTGTATTGCTGTAAACTTCCCTCTTAGAACTTCTTTTGCTGCATCCCATAGATGTTGGATTGTGATGTTGTCATTTGTCTCTAGGTATTTTTTGATTTCCTCTTTGATTTCTTCAGTGATCTCTTGGTTATTTAGTAATGTACTGTTTAGCCCCTATGTGTTTGTATTTTTTACATTTTTTCCCCTGTAATTGAATTCTGATCTCATAGCACTGTGGTCAGAAAAGATGCTTGATATGATTTCAATTTTCTTAAATTTACTGAGGCTTGATTTGTGACTCAAGATGTGATCCATCCTGCAGAATGTTCTGTGTGCACTTGAGAGGAAAGTGTAATCTGTTGTTTTTTAATGGAATGTCCTATAAATATCAATTAAATCTATCTGGTCTATTGTGTCATTCAAAGCTTGTGTTTCCTTGTTAATTTTCTGTTTGGTTGATCTGTCCATTGGTGTAAATGAGGGGTTAAAGTCCCCCACTATTATTGTGTTACTGACAATTTCCTCTTTTATAGCTGTTAGCTGTTGCCTTATGTATTGAGGTGCTCCTATGTTGGGTGCATATATATTTATAATTGTTATATCTTCTTCTTGGATTGATCCCTTGATCATTATGTAGTGTCCTTCCTTGTCTCTTGTAACATTCTTTATTTTAAAGTCTATTTTATCTGATATGAGGATTGCTACTCCAGCTTTCTTTTGATTTCCATCTGTATGGAATATCTTTTTCCATCCCCTCACTTTCAGTCTGTATGTGTCCCTAGGTCTGAAGTGGGTCTCTTGTAGACAGCATATATATGGGTCTTGTATTTGTATCCATTCAGCGAGCCTGTGTCTTTTGGTTGGAGCATTTAATCCATTCACATTTAAAGTAATTATCAATATGTATGTTCCTATTACCATTTTCTTAATTGTTTTGGGTTTTTATTTTTGTAGGTCCTTTTCTTTTCTTTTGTTTCCCACTTAGAGAAGTTCCTTTAGCATTTGTTATAGAGCTGGTTTGGTGGTGCTATATTCTGTTAGCTTTTGCTTGTCTGTAAAGCTTTGGATTTCTCCATTGAATCTGAAAGAGATCCTTGCCAGGTAGAGTAATCTTTGTTGTAGGTTCTTCCCTTTCATCACTTTAAATATGTCATGTCACTCCCTTCTGGCTTCTAGAGTTTCTGCTGAGAAATCAGCTGTTAATCTCATGGCAGTTCCCTTGTATGTTATTTGTCATTTTTCCCTTGTTGCTTGCAATAATTTTTCTTTGTCTTTAATTTTTGCCAATTTGATTACTATGTGTCTCGGCGTGTTTCTCCTTGGGTTTATCCTGTATGGGACTCTCTGCTTTTCCTGGACTTGGGTGATTATTTGGTTTCCCATGTCAGGGGAGTTTTTGACTATAATTTCTTCACATATTTTCTCGGGTCCTTTCTCTCTCTCTTCTACTTCTGGGACCCCTATGATGCGAATGTTATTGCTTTTAATATTGTCTCAGAGGTCTCTTAGGCTGTCTTCATTTCTTTTTATTCTTTTTTCTTTATTTTATTTGAAAGTTTTTTTTAAATGAGGTATAATTGGTATAAGTTTATATATGTTTCATGTGTACAAATTTATATTTTAGCTTTTGTATATACTACAGTGAGCTCACTAGCAGAAATTTAGTTTCTATCTATCACCATACAGTTGACCCCCTTTACTCATTTTGCCATCCTCCTACCCCCTTCCCTTTTGGTAATCATTACTCTGTCTCTGTATTTTTTTTGTTTATTTTATTTACTTATGTATCTATTTATTTATTCATTCATTATATTCTACCTATGGAGTTATATTTTGTGAACCATGTAAGATCTGTGTCTAGATTTATTTATTTTTTTTACATGGGATACTCATTTGTTCTAGTGTATATTGTTAAAAAGGCTATTTTTTCTTCATTGTATTGTCTACACTCCATTGTCAAAGATCAGTTGATTATATTTGTGTGAATTTATTTCTGGGCTCTCTATTCTGCTCCATTGATCAGCTTGTTTATTCTGATACCAATATCACACTGTCTTGATTACTGTAGCTTTATAGTAAGTACTAAAATCAGATAGTGTCAGTCTTCCAACTTTGTTTTTCTTCTCCTTCAATTTTGTGTTGATTATTCTGTTTTTTTTTGTCTCTCTGTAGAAATTTTAGAATCAGTTTGACAAGGTCCACCAAATATCTTACTTGAATTTGGATTGGGCTGGCACTGAATGTATAGATCAAGTTGGAAAGAACTAATATTTCAACAATATTGAGTTTTCTTGTCCATGAACATGGAGTATCTCTCCATTTATTTAGTTATTTGATTAATTTCAACAAAATTGTGTAGTTTTTCTATGTCAATATTGTATTCAATTTATAGTTAAGTTTTTAATTTTTTAGAGTGTCCACTAAATAATATTTTGTTTTTTATTTCAAATTCTACTTATTCATTGTTGGCCTCATTTTTTATTATCCATGAAACTGTGTTTTACATAATGCTTTATAAAGGAATATTATTTTTCTTTGAAAATCATGCAAAATAGTGTGTAGCATATATTAAATTCTCAGTAAGAAGTAGTTGTATTGTTACCATCATCATGATATTATTATTATTGTTAACATTATGCAGTTTTTGGACTTGCAATTCTCGGGGAGTTGAAATAAATAAAGAAACCACAGTTTTTTCTGGGTTATACCTGAGAATTTTTAAAAAAGTGTAAATATTCATAGTCCTCTGATTTCTTGAAAAGGGACTTTACCCACTATCTCTTTCATTTGCCCTTTGAAGGCATGTTATGGACTAAATATGTCTCGCCCCAAATTCACATGTTATGACCCCAACCCCCAATGTTACTGTATTTAGAGATATGGCCTTTAAGGTCATCAAGGGTAAATGGGATCAGAAGAGTTGGTCCCTAATACAATAAAACTGTTGTCCTTATAGGAAGAGAAATAGATACCAGAAGTGAACAAACACAAAGAAAAGGCCTTGTGAGGATAAAGCTGGAAGACAGACATTTGAAAGACAAAGAGGGAGTCTTCACCATGAAACAACCCTGCTGTCACCTTGATCTGTGAGAAAATAAGAGTTACTTGAGTTTTCTTATTGTACTGACAGAAATCAGGGAATTTAGGTGGAAATGAATATTAAAAGTGTGGGATAATAGTAGAAGGATCTATTGAGTTAGGCTGAACTTATTGATATAGGCCCACAAAGCAGAGATTCTGCATTTAATGCTACAGCTTGGGGAGTTAGGAAGGACTCTAAAGGTTTGGTTGGTTGGCTGAAACAAGGACCAAAATGTGGCCTACAGTGAGTGAATGAGAAATGACAGACTGCCTTTGTTCACTGTTGAGGAAGGTATTCAAAGACTTAAGGATGGAATGTGAGAGTGGATTTGCCATTCAGGACCCACTCACCCCCCCGGAAAGGTTCCAAGAAAGACTTTTGCCAACACTATGAGAAATAAACTTGTGAGGGGAGCCCAGCATATGGCTTTTGACTACCTAATCACGGTGTTCATATATATATATATGAACATATATATATATATACACACACACACACACACACACACACACACACACATACATT
Source organism: Mesoplodon mirus (assembly GCF_964341445.2). Lineage (NCBI taxonomy): Eukaryota > Metazoa > Chordata > Mammalia > Artiodactyla > Ziphiidae > Mesoplodon > Mesoplodon mirus. The sequence goes on along the minus strand of NC_138983.1, from coordinate 134,720,507 downwards.
CTATTCTATTGGTTCTGTTTCTGTTACTGAACCAAACTTAGGTCTGCTCACCTGCACTCAGTAAAGCCAATCTACTGACACCAGGTTGTGGTGAAGGAAAGTACAGCATTTACTGCAGGGCACCAAGCAAGGGGAATGGGAAAGTCATTCTCAGAAGACCTAAATTCCCTTGATGTCTCTAAGGGAAGGGGTTTTAAAGGCAGTGTAAGGGAGGGGGCTGCAGGGTACATGATCAGCTCGTGCACAATTCTCAGACTGGTTGGCATCAAGTTGAAGTTTCACACATCATTCACTGCTGGTTTCAAGTGGTCTAGGGTCTATGTGCTTGCTATCAGCAGTTTTCATCTGGTGGGGGTCTGCTTCCTGTAAAAACAACTTAAGAATTTGTGTCAGGCCTTTATCTCTATCTTTCAGGTAACTGGGAGTTCAATGATCCTGCGATGTGACAGATTTATAGTCTGAACTGTTACCAGTTTCCCAGCTCAATAGCTATTCTTTGGGTTCACATCTTTACATTTTCCAATCATTAACTCTTGAGCCACCCTTTTGATTCTTAAGGGAGGCCTAGAAAACTAAAGCAAAAGCTTTTTACTTCAAAAGACAGGAACATAGGGCCTTGTTTTAATCCCCCATTTTCTTTGATACCCCTCAATCTTGAGGGGAACACATTCAGGAAAAGAAAGAGAGGAAAGTTTTGGATAGAGAGCTTGATCATAAACTCGGCAGAGGAACTTAGTTTCATTTTGCTGGATAATTCTGACTAATACACAATATAATGTATTCCAGGCAAGGGGACAAACAATTATTTCAGCAAAATTAAATTTCATATATATATATATATAATTTCAAGGTTTTCCTCACACTCTTTAAGATGCTCTTTATGTCTTGAAAGAAAGTAGGATATGAATCCGAAATCTCAAGTTTGAAAGCTGCTCATTGCTATGTTGGGGAAATCCCTTCACTTCTCTGACTTTTACTTTTTAAAACGAAAATAATAGTATTTACCTAATAGTGCTCTAGCTCTCTTAAAAGGGCTGAATATACTAGTACTGATATATATATATGTATATATATGTATATATATATATATGTATATATATATACATATATATACACACAAATAGTTACATATATATATATATATATATATAATGTTTGTTGAACCCAATGATATCACTATTTTTATGGTCGGAATGGCTGAACATCAGCAATTTCACATAGGTCAGCCTAAATATGTTTAAAATAAACTATTATTCAAACCCCAAGTCAAGCAAAACAAATGAGGTATGAAGGTTTTGTTGCTGGCATCAAGCTATGCTCTAATTCTCTCTTATTAATAAGTATGGCTGGAGCATTCATGAGGTGCCAGATGCTGAAGCTCACTCTCTCAGTGAATCCCCCAGACAACTGAATACATGGGGGATAATGAAGCATCTTACATCACAGAAGAGGAAACTGAGGAAGAAAGATATAAAACAGCTTGCCAAAGGACAAGACTTGTAAATGGTCAAGCCAGAATTTTAAATCAAGGTAATCTGACACCGCAGCCCAAATTCTTAGTGATTATACCTCACTGCCTCTTGAGCAAGTTGAATTACAAGGGCAAAGAGGACTTATTTTTAGATGCTTAGAGTCCAAGTCTTTCATCCAGTTCCCTGCTGCTTTTTCTGAACTGTGCCTAGAATTGAATTAAACCCAACTCATCTCACTTCTGCCTCTCTCAATATAAAAAACGGCATCACCTGCCATCCATCTCCACCTCTCCTCCTGTCATCACTGAAGAAGGGATTTGGTATTCTTCACACAAATGCAAAACAATATTTTGGTTCCTTAACTATAATAGAACGGCCTGTCCACTTTAAAATTTCATTAGAAAGTACACCCTGAGGCTCAGATGTGATGAACTCGGGTTATGCATAAATCCGGGGAGGCAGAGAAGTGTGGAGAAGAGGATGGGCATTGCTTGCTCTAGAAATGTGAGGAACAGGGTTTCATGAGAATGGATGTCTGAAAAGCAGCATAAAGAGACTCTCATGATGACCTAAAGCTCCCATTGCTTCAGAAGGCTGTAATTCACAAGTTCAACAACAAAGGCCACAAGGTTGAAGCTTAAAAATAAGAGGAGAAAAAGTAAAGTTCTCTGAGGAAAATTAACTCAAGTTCAAGGATATTGTTTGTCAGGGAGTGGATGGGTGGAGAGTAAGGAAGGAGAAATATATTTTCTAATGTTTCTTGGTAACCTGAATCATTAGTGTAACCAGAGAATGGGAGAGATAATGTATTTGTATTTCACAACTCCCTTCGTGATTGGTACTGAACACAATTAGACAGGCTAACTTGAGACTAATTTGCCACCTCTAGTCTAAACCAACTCAAAATCAATGGTCCACTGCAGATTACCCCATGGGGAAAGCAGAGGCAAGAGAGACTTGTGTGACAAAGTAGGTCATGGGTGTCTGTGCTCCCCAGCCTGCTCCTCTATCCATCAAGCTGATAGGCACACATAAACAAATAGCAGAAGGAACAGCTCTGTGAATGGCTCATGATTACAGCAGAAAGCGTTGTTGAGAAAGGAAATGAGGTCTGAATACGAAGAGATTACATTTTGTCTACCAGATGCACTATAGGGATTTGTATGTTCTGTAGCCACTTTCCTAAGGGTTTCTTTACTTCAGCAAATAGAACAATTCTATTGATGAGCTTATCCATCCTCCTCTACCCTATCCCACAGGTGGTTTTCAAATGTTATTGCACATAACAAACACCTGGAACAATTATCTAAATACATATTTCCTGGCCTCAGGCTCAGAGATTCTGACTAGGTCCATTGGGGGTGGAGCATTTATCAAATATTCCAGCTATTTTGATACAAGTCATTTGTGGACCACACTTGGAAACATTACTAAGGGTAAGAGATGTGCATGCATATACATGTATATAATTTATATTATTTATATTTGTTCTCATGAGGTAGTGACTGTTTAGTATTCAACATAAATAATATCACAAGAAAGCTTATCTAAGACTCCCTACCACCACCTCCACACCTGATTTCCACTGTCCCCAGAGACAGAATTGACTATGTCAATCACAAATGATAAATCTACTTTATCAAAGGTAATTTGCTTCTTACTTTAAGTAATTGAATTTTAAGTGTTCTATTGAGAAATAATTGACATACAGCACTGTTAATGTGTACAGCATGATGGTCTGATTTGTAGAAATTATGAAATTTATATATATGTATACTGAATTTACATTTATATATATGGAAAACTAAACCACAATAACTTTAAGTTCCATCATCTCATATAGATACAATAAAAAGAAAAAGAAAAAATATTCTCCTTGCAATGATTCTTAGTGTGCACTCTCTTAACAACCTTCCTACATACCATACAGCAGTGTTAACTATAGTCATTGTATTGTACATTACAGCCATAATAGTACTTATTTATCTTATAACTGGAAGTTTGTAATTTTTGAAGTTTGTACCTCCAATTCCTCCTCCCCCCAGATTCTTTGAATGTAATTTACAACTGAACATTTACAGTTCCCTCTAGATTAACTTGTATATTAGCCAATTTCTGAATATTAATTGTTGGTATAATTGTTGGTATAATTATTGGCAGTCAAATTTAATACGATTTTTAGCTTGATACAATAGTTTTATATAGTTAACTGGCATAATAAGGTGAAAGTTTTGTATGATTACTAGTCACTCTTCTCTGTGTATTTTTTAAAAGCAATTAATCTTTCATTGCAGAAATACATTTAATTAAAATGCTTCCTCACTCCCAACCTCAGAAATATATGAAACACAAACAAAAGAAATTGAAGATGAAAACTTAAAGTTTTGGCAATTCAAGTAGGCATCACTCATGTTCTGTGTTATTTTATGAATCACTGGATGAAAATAAACTTAGATGAGTAGTGAATGTGGACTAAGTTAATAAATTGAACAATCCTATAATCTCCTTAGGAAAGCCAGTTCTCATTTGTTTTGTTTGAAAATTTAGGGAAAAAAAATAGTGTGTCAATTCACACTTAAAATCCATAATAAATGTTTTTAAAAATCCACCAGTGTCCCTCAACATGATGGCAACAATCATGCCTTTTAAAAAATTCTTTAAACATAAAACAAAAAAAAAATCTACTGTAGGTATAAAATCAACATATCAGAAATGACATTAAATGTCATGGACAAAATACTTTAATATATTAATATATAAAAATTATTACACTAGATAACATAACAAAATGCAACTATTTTCTACAAATGACATACTAAAGGGTGTAATTTTAATAATTATTTTTAAATTATTAATTTTTAAATTATTTTATTTAATAATATGATCACAAAACTATTTTAAATAAAAGGATGGAAAAATATTTCATGCAAACACTAAAAACAATGATAAAAAAATAGGTACAGCTTATTTAGTATCAGAAAATTAGACTGTAAGAAAAGAAGTATTACTAAACAGAAAGAGAGACATTTCATAACAAGAAAGGATCCACTCTACCTGAAAACATAATAATTGTAAACTTGTATGTACCTAAGAATGTAGCCTGAAAATGTATAAACCAAAAGTGAATGTACAGAAAGAAGAAATAAACAAATCAAAAGTAATAGTTGGAGATTTTAACACATTTCTCTTAATACCTAGTAAAAAATATATAAAAATTAGTAAGCATAAAAGAGGTTTGCATACATTATTAACAAAATTACCTTAATTGATATGCATAGAATATTGCACCCAACAACTGACAAATTTGTATTTTTAGAGAGCATATGAGATGTGTTCCAAAATAGATCAGATACTGAGCCATAAAGCACGTCTGAAAAAATTTCAAAGGATTGATATCAGCCAAAGCATATTCTGTTATCAGTGTAGAATTAAGCTATAAATTACTAGCAAAAAGTTTATGAGAAAATTCCCAAATGCTTGGATGTTAATATATTTCCAAATCATAATGGAAATTAGGATGTATTTTGAACTAAATGACAATAAAAAGTAAATATAGCAAAATTTTTGGAATGAAGCTAAAGCTGTACTTAGAAATATACAGCCTTAAATGTATTTATAAGAAAATAGAAAATACTGAAAATCAATAATCTAAACATCATGTAAAGAAAATGGAAATAAAAGAGCATATTAAACCAATGAAGTAGAAGAAAGTAATAAAGTTAAGAGCAAAAATCTATAAAATAAAAAACAGATATAGAATAAAAATGCCATGAAAATTAAAAGTTAATTCTCTAAAAAGGGCAATAAAACAAATAAAAATTTTAGTGAAACTGAACAAGAAAAAGAGATAACACACATATTACTGACATGAGGACACTATTGATCTACAGACATTATAAAGTAAATTAAAAGATAATCTGAATTTGTGTAAATAAATTTGAAAATTTAAAAGAAATAAATTCCAGATAAAGAGCAACTTGCTGAAAGTAATGTAAGAAATAGAAAAATTGAATATCCCTTTATGTATATAGAAATTGATCTCTAATTTAGTATTTTTCTACATAAATTTCAGGCTCAGATGGCTTCACTAGTAAATTTTTCCAAATTTTAATGGAAGAACTAACACTCATCTTTCATAAAGTCTTCCAGAAAACAGATAGAGAACACTTCCTAATACAATTTTTAAAAGTCACTTTAGAGGACATCAAAGGACTTTCAAGGACACCAAAATTGGCAGAAATATTTTTTAAAGGAAAAAATAGAGGCAATTTATCTTATGAATATAGTTGAAAAATTCTGAACATAATATTAACAAATCAAATTCATAACTAAAGCATTATATCCAAGTAAAGTTTATTCCAAAGATGCAAAAATTGTTTCAATATTAAAAAAACCAGTCAGTGAAATTTATCACATTAATAGAATACAAAAAGAAAACCACAGGATCATCTTAATGAAAGCAAAGAAAGTATTTAATAGAATTCAACATAAATTAATGATTACAAAAAACTACAATTATTCTCAGCATTCTTAGGAAAATAGGAAGAGAAGTTTCTTTGTATGATAAAGATTATATTTTTAAAAACCCTACAACAAATACTAGACTTAAGAATTATTTTTAAAAATATTTCTCTCTGAGACTGGAAGAAGATAAGGATGCCTGCTATCCCAATTCAATTTACTATTTTAATGACGGTTCTAGCCAGTACAAGGCACAAGAAATAAATAAAAAGTCTAAGTATTAGGAAAAAAAGTCCAACAATTGTCATTACAGGCAGATAATATAATTATGCATTGGACATTCACAAATAATCTGAAGATTTCCTTTGGAAATAAAATGTAAATTAAACAAAGTAACAAGATTAAAGGTCAAAATATAAAATACCAATTGTATTTTTCCATATCAGTAAAAATCAATGAGAACATAAAAGAGAAGCCATTCTATTTACAAAAGCATGAAAGAAACATCAAAAGGTTAGTAATAAATGTAGTGAAAGGTACTGAAAGCCTCTATACCTAAGAATAAAAACATTACAGAAGGAAATTAAAGATGACCTAAGTGAACACAGGAATAAAGTATTTAAAAAATAGGTTAGAAGAAACAGTATTGTAAAGATGTCAATTCTTCCCAAATTCATCTCTATATTCAAAGACATTCCCACTAAATTCCCAGCAACAATTTGTTAAGGAAGAGTAGTAAGCTCTTTCTAAAATTTATGTGGGTGATATATGAAATTTATATAAAGATTCTTAAAGAGAAAAAGCAAAGTTGAAATTCTGGTACTAACAGATATTGTGACACTATTTTTTAATAGAGCTACAGTATTGGCACAAGACATTTCTCCAAAGAAAAAATAAATACAAATGACCATAGGTACATCAGAAAATGTTCAGTGCACTTATTATCAGGGAAAAGCAAATTAAAGCCACAATAAGATATTATCTAACACCTTTAGTGATGGTTATTATATATATATTAAAAAGATAAGTGTTAGTGAGGATGTGGAGAAACAAGAACACTTGCTCACTGTTGGTAAGAATGCACAGTGGTGTAGCTGCTACAAAAAACAGTATGAAGGTTCCTCAAAAAATTAAAAATAGAACTACCATATGATCCAGCAATTCCATTTCCAGTATTTATTCAAAATACTTAAAAACAGGATCACAAAGAGATATTACCACTCCTATGTTTATCACAGCAGTTATCACAATAACCAATTTGTAGAAACAATCTAAATGTTCATTTACAGATGAATGGATAAAGAATATATGGTATATACATGCACAAGGAATATTATTCAGCCTTTAAAAAGAAGGAAATTCTGAGTGACTTCCCTGGTGGTCCAGTGGTTAAGACTCTGTGCTTCCACTGCAGGGGGCATGGGTTCAATCCCTGGTCCAGGAACTAGGATCCCACATGCTGTGCAGAGCAACCAAAAAAAAAAAAAAAAAAAAGAAAAAGAAAAAGAAAAAAAAAAGGAAGGAAATTCTGGAATATGTGACAACATGGCTGAACCTTGAGGATAATATGATAAATGAAAAAGCCGGTCACAGAAAGAGAAATACTGCATGATACCACTTAGTTGAGGTATCTAAAATATCCAATTCACAGACTCAAAGAGTGGAGTGGTGGTTGCCAGCGGTTGGGGGAAGAGGGAAATGGAGGATTTCTAATCAATGGGCATGTTTCACTTAAGCAAGATGAAGAAGCTCTAGAGCTCTGCTGAACAATTAAACATGGAAGAGAGTAGATGTCATGGTAAGTGTTTTTGCCATAATAAAATTAAATTTAAAAGAAGAAATGTAAATTTCAGTTAAACAATAGAACTTTACACTACAAAGAATGGGCCTATATGCATGTAAAAAAAAATGATACAACCAGGAGGGTGGAGAATCCCAGGATATAACACACATTGTGACAAAATAATCTAATTGAATTACAAAGTTATGATACAACACCACTGAAGGGAGTTAAGAAGGAGAGCTGCTGATCTAAATAACTGTAGAAATCCCTGGAAACTATAAGACTAAAGACAAAGCACTGTAGTCTAGCTAATATATTTCTCACAGAGGTATAGGTAAGCAGTTCTTAAACACTGTAAAATTATACTGGAATAAATAAATAAGTAAATGAATGGCAGAAGGTGAGTCTAATTTCTCAAGGTTGAAGCTGGAATTTACAGATAAGGAAGGAGAGGAGGAGTCTAGAACAAACCATACAGTACTGGATAAGAGTTGGAGCTGTCAGTGGGGTCACATGTTTAGGTTAAAATGGACACTGATGGACAGACATAGAAATAATTATGTGTGTATACATGGTCAGTATACATACATAGACTTCCTAGCTCTGTCCACTGAGAGGACCTAGAAGACATGACACCTCAGTAACAAAGAACATAACCAGATCTTGTTTTCTAATACTATTCTCTGGTAAAAGGGATAAAGGCTTCTTGGAGAAATTGGAGATTCTAGGACAGGAGAAGCAACATAAATGATAAGCCTAGAGCATCTTGTAGTGCCAGAAAATAAGGAAGTGCTAAAATAATAAAAAACACACAAAAAAACCCAAAAAAAAAAACAAACAAACAAACAAAAATACAATGATGGGGTATGTTAAAGCCAACTGAAAGAGCTCCTTTTGCCCAAAGTTGGAATAATTTGAGTAACAGAATAAATAGCATAGAATTTGATAATAACTCGAGTGTAAAATAAATATCCATGTGTCCATAGTGACATAAATAAACAATTGAACACAACAAAATGGGAGACAAGAAACACATCTCTAAAGCAGAATTCTATACAATGTATATAGATACTACTCCCTCAAAGAAGAATTAACAAAAAGTCAAATAATATTTTGCTTTCAGCATGGGGGAAATGGAAGAAAGATTTAATAGAACTACCACAATAGGTAGTGCACTGACAATGTCTACATTTGCTGAATAAAGAGTTTGAAGTGTAGACATAATAGACACACATATTAGGGTAAAAACAAGAAAACAGCCTAAAGTGTTGAAATTAGTTTCCTGTAGGGCACAAGAAATGCATGATGAGTGATAAGGACAGAAAACTGCCGTTTTTTGTTTTTTTTTTTTTGGTTGCTGTTATTGTTATAAAACTTTTGCAACTTTTGATTTTTTATAAAACTATGTCCATGTATTTACTTAGACACAAAAATAATTAACATTAAAATTAATTTTAAAAACATAATAATAAATTTAGTGATTTATCTATGAAAGGCTTATGCACAAATGTGTCATGGCATATCAGTTGAAAAACAAGTGGAATTGTTTAATTTTTATTCACAGTAATCCAGAATGTTTCCTCACGGTTCAGATGAACATAATTTCATATGATCACTCCCGCTAATGAACCAGTATACCTTCAATGGTCACATGGAAACCATATCTGTTACTTTATAAATGGGGAGACTGCCAGGTGATATGTAAGTATGAATAATTTTTTGTACTTTTGAACATTCATTTACCTAACCTTTTTAAAAATTAGCCTGAGCATTTCTGCAGAGTAATGGTAAGAAGCCCTTTTCTTGAACATAATACTGTGCATGAAAGTTTTAATAAGGATTATAGGCATTTCTATGCCTAATAGGGATGAACTTTTGATAGAATCTACTTATTCTCTCTGAAACCTGTATTTAATCATGGAGATTCTATTTTGTCCTTAAGAATCAGATAATCAGACTCATTAAATGGTGTATCATAGAAGACCAAGGTTTCTAATTATGTTTACAATGAAATATATGAGTTAATAAATAAAATATGATAGCAGTCTATTAAAATGATTAAGAACTTCTAGAACAGTGTACACCACATCAAGTATATATTAGAATGCGTTTGTACACATCAACATCTCTACATGTATTGTGTTAAAGCCAGTCTTTGGGATTCAAACCAATAGCCAATGGGCCTAGTGAAATGTAAATGTTAGAATATATGAAAGATAGAAAAACCCAAAGATTGCTTGATGCTAACTTTAAGATGTATCATATTCTCAACTCTGAGCTTTTGACGTTCATGCAGACCAGACTTTCATGCAATGTTTTTTAATACCACATAAGACACCTTACATATGCAGAGTCACAGTTGAGGGATAATGTATGTGATCCCTTAGTGGAACTCCCTGCCAGGAGAAGGGGTCAGGCCATAGCCAAGGTGAAGAGTTTCTGTTTCCATGTGTGATCAGTGAGGAAGACTCATTGTCCTTTTCCTTCTAAGTTGTTGAAACTTGTTTCAAGGTCACCCTTTTTCCAGAAATATGGTGTCCCACATTTGGAGGCTTGGGGTTCAATGTGTTTGTAGGTTACATAAATCAGCTAAAGAGGTTATCATCTGAGTGTGGAGTTTCTTTCTTTATCTATTAGTACATTATGTAACTTACCTGGACAACTTAAAAAAAATCTTAATGACACTGAACTTACTTTATATTTAGCAGTGTCTATTGGCACCTTTGAAGATATGTTCTTGTTGAAATACTCTGAATTTCATCTTTAAATGTATTCATACTATGTTATGTTTACACACATATGTTAGAAAAGAGTACAAGAATTACAGTCAGAAGACTTGAGCTTAAAACCCAACTCTACCATTTTTTGACAATATGATCTTGGGCAAATTGCTTAACTCTTTAAATATCTATAAAAGACACTGGTTTGCCTAATGGCACAAGAGAGTTTCCAAAGAGAAAATATATTTTAGAACATTTATAAACTAGGAAACCCTGTTAAATATTAGTTATTTTTCATCTTTCACTGGTTAGTTCATTTTCAGCTCCGTTTACCTTCCCTCCTTCTCAGGAGGAATCCATATTCTTTAGAACTATCCCCTAAGGCTCATTACTGTTGGAGGCCATGTCCACATAGTTCCAGCTATGAGACTCTCAACAATGTTTCCTACTTCCCATTTGTCTCCTCATATTTTCTTGAGAAAATATGCTTTCCTTTTCTCCTGATGGACTTCTTTTCATCTACTTCTTGTCTCCTATTCACTGCTAAATATACTCACTATTCCACCTAGATCTGTGACACATTTGTCTTATTTCCCCCTACATTCTCCCAGCAGCTCAATGAACAGACACTTTGAAAACCTAACTTGTAAAGGAATGGCTTGTGTTGAGTTAAAAGTTTTGCAGCATGGTACTTGAAAAGAGTTCCACATCTTTCCTGGGGACTCTAAAATATCTAACCTGCTCTGCTCATGTATCATTGTCCCATTGCTCACTCATGGAGGTCACCCAAGCCCTTAGCTCTTAAGGTGCTCACATTCTGTCTGGGCTTTGTCTGTAGATTCCAGTTCCTCTAATACCTTTTGACTGGATTAGTTCTATTTGTTACCAGTCAAACATCAATGCTAAAGGTTCTGGAAATCTCCTTTTCTGGCTCTTCCTGATCTTGATCACCTTTCACAGACTACCCATGCTAACTCCAGCTTATTGGAATTAAAGCTCTGACGGTCATCTTCATTAGTAGAACACCCTGTTCACAGACACACACATGCATATATATATATATATATATATATATATATATATATATATATATATATAATGAATTGAATTTGTGTTAAATGGTCAAGATATTATCAAATTTAACAAGTAAATAGCCAAAGGGACCTGAAAAGTTCTCTATTCCAGCCTCTTAAATCACATTGCAAATTTGCAAGGACAGTGAGAATTCACCCATGCCTAATGGCCTCCTGAAGAGATTCCGAAGCCACCTCTGTAATCTGTTACAATCTTTAACAACTTTCATTCCTTAGACATTTCTTTTTTTTTTAAAGGAAAATTACAGAGTGCGTGAATAATTCATTTGCTTTTGCTTTTACATACTATCCCATTTGGTTGGACTTCCTGGTTTTGACTTTTCAGCATTTTCAGCTTTGGTTGTTCTTGAATTAATGCTAAAATGAATATGGGTAATGATACGCTAAGAAAAAAAGCAGGGAATCCTTACTCCTGCATAAGGTTTTTAATACTGGAAGTTCAGTCAGAGATATTTCTCCCATTATGTAATAAAATATGCAATGTTGAGACCTATTAGCTTAGTACTGAGTTGGCCAATAGCCACACAACACTACTCATATTTTACTTCTTTTTTTCATCCAATTTTTTCACCTTTACAAACCGATTTAAGGTGTGCAATACTGTGTGCAAACTTCTCTCCTTGCAGCTGGGAAAACTTCAAGAATGGAAATACAAATACCAATAGGAAACAGGAGAAATTGGTATCCCAGTCCTGCTTCTTCTCTGCCTTCTAATTTGTATTAGGTGGAACTAAAAAAATTAAAGTTGGTTAGCATGGGCAGAGGGACTCATCTGGTCTGCTATGACAATAATAAAATCCATATTATAGAATACCCATTTTATAGAAAGAATCAGACATTAATAATCCTAGATATTCAAGACAAATATCTATCAAGTAAATTTCATCAGCTTTCCTGTTCTTCTTCTTAGAGGATTCCCTGATTAAAAGAGATATAAACTTTATCCCAGAACATCAGACACTGAAACCAGGGCAGACTCTCCCTTTCAAGGGAAATGATGGTGTGGAAAATGGTAGAAAACTTGAATGGATAAAATATTTTCTCCTATAAGCCAAGCTACCATGTATTTCTGATCTTACTCCTTTGCCTATGCTTTCTGAGTCAAGCAGAGTCTATCCAAACTAGAAAGTTCTGAGCACTCACCTACATGGACCTTGGAGAGATAACTGCTGTTTTTTTTCACTTTCAAGAAAAAAAACTTCCTAATTCCTTTGAGCAAATCAACAATAGATGGGAAATTTAGGACACAGCTTGTGACATTTACATGCTGAGGTGGCTCTGAATTTTGCTATGATAATGACTTAACTGAGTTAAATAATGAACACAGTTTCCACCAAAGGATTTCCACCAAGGAATTTTTTCTCCAAATAAAAATCAATTTAGCTTTATCAGTTTTGGATTATTGTGTGGTAGGTTTTTCTATATTGTATATTATCACAACATTTTAATACTGAACTACTTTTCTTCTTGACACCCAAGGAGCATGTCTTCTTGGGAACTCAAATTCATTTTAATATTAGGCTAAGTAAAACCACATGAAAAAGGAGAAAGGAACTGAAAAATTATCATTGTACTTGAAAGCCAAATATAAGTGATGTTGGGATTTATCTGCATCCCTGCTCCCTTCAGTTAGGGCAGATAATCAAATATTGGCACCAATTTCAGAGGAAAGTTGGAAATGCTATAAAAATGTGTTGCTTTCTTAGAGTTTCCTGGTTGATTAATTGCCAGAGAATTAGAAACGGCCATGGTATAAATCCCTCTGGATGAAAATGTCTGACATTTACTAAGCTAGCAAGAGACTTCCTAATTGCCCCTGAGAAAGAACCCAGCATGGAAAAGAGGAAAGATTAGCATGGAAAACCATATTTGGGGTTCTGGTGTCATTATAAATTGTCCATTCTTTTTATCATCCTTTTTATTATTACCATATAAGTGACTAATTTAGAAATTGGGTCAATAACCAGTGATGCCATTAGATGCCCAATACATCATTATTTTTCAGTGTTATCAGCTTGTCTCTGTGTGTGTCTGTGTGTGCAAGACTGTGTATGTGTGTGAGGGTGTGTGTCATGTTTTAATATAAATTTGAAAAGTCATTTGGTGTAATGGAGTATTTCTCCTTGTAGTCTGGGGACTTACTGGTTTTCTTGTTGCATTCACATTTCAAATATCAAAATACCCAGATTTTTATCTCTGGCATTAAATTATAAGTAGTGTGGTGTTAAATTTTTTTAAAGTCATTCTACTTGTAAAATGCCCGCCTTAAAATAATTCATCATTGCTATGGATCAGTGACTGCTCTGTATGTACTATTCCTTCCTTTAAAAAGGGAATTTTGATTTCATTGTATTAGTCCTGCTCCATCTTTTTATATTAGGAGGTATTTAGGGAACAGATAATATACTTCGGTTGATAAGTTACTAGATCAGAAAAGCCATATATAGACCTAATAGAGAGATTCTGGACTTTGAACAGGAAGTAGAAATTGGGTTTGATTTTGGGTTGTCCTCCTTTGTGGATCATATATTCTATATGTGGAAAAAAATGGTACACATGCATATTTGGTGGTCAAAAGAATGAATTGTGCCAGAGAAAAATAACTGTCAAACAAAGACTCAAGTTTTCAAAAAAAAAAAAAAAATGTTGGGAAGAGGCTGCCCATTTAGGGAATATATTTCCCAGCCTCTTTTGCATGATTTGGGGTAACTAGTCCTTGCTGGTGGGATATGAGAAGAAGTGAAGTATGCCACTTATAAGTTGAGGCAACCATGCAGGTTTGACTTCTGTACTCTCTCTTCTCCCATCAGCCACCTGGATAGGGAAGACTCAGCAAGGCTTTAAGAGATGTCAAGTCCAAAAGGTCAAAGAAGCCCAGGTCTGTGAATAACGACCACGAGAAAAGCTGCCCATCAATTAGAAACATCTATTTTAGACTCAAAGTCTTATGAGTTTGGCCATATTTAATTTAGGGGTTTTGTTGGTATACCAGCTAATATTACTTTAACTAACGCATCATACTACTTGACTTACAAACGTCATTCTGATTACTTTCTGTAATTTCTTGTAACACTAAGTAAAACTCTAGATATAGTCTATAAATCTTGTCCAATATGTCGATTGAGTGCTAAATATGGGCCAGACTACTAATACATCAATTTTTTCTTTATGAAAATAGACTTAAAATATCAGATCATATTACAATCCTAAAAATACATATCTATTTTGAAGAGTCAAGAGAAAGTAAATTTGAATCTACAATATATATATATATTTTTCTATTTTTCAAGTTTGACCCTTACCTTTACTTCTCTCTTCCCATCCATCTACCACTGGAATGACATTCTCATGTCTTCTTGAACTAGAAACTAATTTTGCCATTTGATGAAACTGGGAAGGGGCGACATCTGTTCCTTGATACTTACCATTTCTAATCTGCACAAATCTTACTAAATCCTTTCAATGTCAGTGGGATGGGGTTGATCCTCCATGTCGTTTTCCATTATTAGCAAATCAAGATGCCCTTTGGGATCTGATTTCATCACATAAATCATTTAAATACCTTATAGAGAACAGGTTTAACCTGAATACTAATCTCTTTGTGTCTGTGTTGAAAATCACCATTGTGTATTCTCAATCTCCTGAAATTCTCTGCAGTCCTCAATTCCAAAAGGAAAAATATATGTTTCTTGATAAGAGTCATACTCAAATCCAATTAGATAAAGTCTCACCACCTCATGAGGGTAATATCTTTCACTCTCAAACAAAAAACTCAAGTCAACTTAGGAAACAGAAAATTAAAACAAAAAGATATTTTTATACTCCATTTCCAATTTGATAATTAGTGACAGACTTGCCGTGCCTCTAAGTCTCCTATGCTGGCTATAAAAATAATTTCTAAAGTTTCTAAGACAACAAATTGAAATTAACTGAACTGTTACTAATTCTCTTCATCTTAAGAAGGCTGAAATTAAGACTAAGCCTCCTCATATTTTATTACAATAATGCTATTACTAAGGGTTTGCAATTTCCAAAGCTCTGTTTAAAGACATGTTTCCCAAAGAATTGCAAAATACCAAAGAAATCTATTTTGTCACATTCCTGCCAGATGGAGAAGAATAGTTATCTTCAGAATAAGTCTCTCAGTCAGAGAATTGAATAAAAGACATATAGCCAAGTAAATCTCTTCCATTTTCCTCTCTCCTCTGCCAGTAGCTTGCTGTCTCCTTCAACATTACTGTTAGTGATTTGTGCCTCAGAGGTTCTGGTCCAGTAGAATTGCAAAATGGGTTTTGCCAGGAGCACTTTTTCCCACTCATTTAAAAGGAAATTGCAACCACACATTTCTGAGTCATTTATGCTTAAATCATCAATATTTTGGCTTCTGGGAGCTTTCTGATGTCCAGCTAGACAAAGTTACCTTTTAATGAGCTTTTAAAATACATTTTCCCTAAAAAACAGGAAATCAGAGTGCTTACCGTCTCATTTATTATGCAAAGTAGCAAAGTTCAAATGTGTAGTAATAATTTTAAATCATATTCAAGGTCTATTTTTTTTCCCATAAAATCTATTCCCTCAAATTTATAAAGCATATGCTGTTACAGTTTCCCTCATGATTTTCATCTATCTTCCCCTTCTTTGTGCATTTCTGACAAATATGGAACTCACCCTTTATGGTTCATGTCAGATATTTCAGTTGTCTCAGTATCAGGTACAACATATCATGGTTCTTTCAAACCATGAGTTCGTATTTGAGTAATATTGTCCAGGACCTTCAGATGTCTTAGGTCAACTCACTGGGCTTCATTCAACTCCCCCGTTTTTTTCATTCTTTACCTCATCTGAGGTTCCACACCTGGCCACTGGCAAGATGGTTGCCCTTTCAGTATCACTGTGTCTGAGCCACCATGTCCTTGATGAGGTAAGTAAGGGATGACAGAAAGAAAATGAGAGAAAATTAAATTGACCCAAAGTCACAGCAGGCATTTATAGGTGGTAGAATTTCAATTCAATGAACAGTTGTGTTCCCTGGTTATCAAAGGGGAACTGTTCACTGTTTTAATCCATCTCAAAAGATAACTAATCAACCCAATGGAAATTTTTTTTTTCTCATGAAGAAAGTTTTCCATATCTATTTGAATGAATCTGAACTGGGAATTAGAAGACCTGGATTCTAGTTCAATTCCTGCTATTGATTGTCATTGGGACTTAATAGTAATAGGTAACATTTAATGAGTAATCACTATACTCTAGGCACTGCATAAGTGCTCATACAATTTTACTAAAAGAGATGCTATTATTATACTCAGGTTACAGATTTAAAAGCTGAGGTTCAGAGAGGTTAGGTAAGTGGTGAAGTTGTGATTTTGAACCCAAGAATTCTAACTTTAGAGGACTTGAACTAACCATTATGCTCTAATCTCCCACAATTTCACTTATGTTACAACATTAGCATAATCACAGATAAAATGAGGGCATTAAGTAGGTTACATTCATTCTTTCAATCAGCAAGTATTTATTACACACTTACCATGTCAAAGTATAGTTCTGGAAAATGGCAATAAAATAGTGGATTCCCTGTCTGTCCAGTGGTTAGTACTCTGTGCTCTCACTGCCAAGGGCCTGGGTTCGATCCCTGGTCGGGGTACTAAAATCCAAGAAGGCACGTGGCGCAGCCAAAAACAAAAAATATGGGAAAAAATAACAAACACTATAGACAGAGTTTCTGTGGTCATGGAGCTTATATTTCAGAGGATCATTGAAGATTTTTCCAACTTTAATATCATCTATTTAATGATTCTGTATAAATGTCACTTGTCCCTCCATGCATAACTCAAGTCCTACCCCCTTGATGAAAACCTATTCTGAATATGCTCACTCTTGCTGATCTGTTTTGAACAATTATCATGTTTTCCATTATATTTCCATTTAACAGTTGTATTTAAACCAGATCATCATAATAACATTTTAAAGTTATCAGAGAATGAACACTTTGGGCTAATAAAAATGCCTTGTACATGGCAGGTTTCAATAACTACCGTTTTTGATTCATTTGATGACAAGATATTTAACCTTGTTCTTTGATCTCTTTTCCCTGGATCTCCCTCTGTTTCAGTTCGATGTGGTTAGCCATGCCCCTTGATTCCATTTCAAAACACTGCATACTTCACAAATTCTTAAATTCATCCATTCATTCATTTAGCAAATCCTTTTCAAGTCTATCTTAAGAGAAAGATATCACACAGGGTGATGCAAAGACAAAAAAAAAAAAATTCTGCAGCCACTAAGGAAATCACAGCTTAGTGGAAGACAGATATGTATATAAATAAATAAATAAATAAATTGCAATATAATGTAGTACAGACCATATAAAACACAAGAAAAGTTCTAAACTAGAACCTAATAATAACTGGAAAGGGAGGTATGACTTCACTCAAGAGGTGCTCTTTATCTTCTGAATAATAAATAGAAATTGTCTTGGTAGAGAAGTGAGTCCATGTGAATTCTAGGTAGTGAGAATAAAATGTGAAGGAGACTGATATAGCAAAGAAACTGTTTGGCAGGGGTGTAACATTTGTGGGTAGCTGGAGAAGAGACTGGAAATTATATGTTGGGGTATAGTTAACAGATTTTGTGAGATAAATTGAAGGCAGGAAGCAGTGGGAAGCTAACAGAGGTTATTAAAGAGAAAAGTGCCACTGAAAAGGGCACCAGAATTTTCTAGTTTGGAGCATTATGTAAATGGTAATGTTGCTAATCATCCAAATGGGTCCTTGCCACAAACCACAGCATCATATCCTGCTTTTGTACCTCAACACCAAACACCCTGGCAACGAGGTCCACAGACAGTGCTGGAGGATCAGAGTAAGGAGCTGAGAATGGTGGGACTCATTCTGGACTAGAGTTAGGAAAGGAAACACTTGACAAAATTCTCATGTCTTCTAACCAAATTATTTACCCGTATATCACATGGGATTTTGAAAGAGTGATGCAAATTTTAAAGACAGAACATTTTTAAAATTTTTAAATTTTATTTATTTTTATACAGCAGGTTCTTATTAGTTATCCATTTTATACATATTAGTGTATATATGTCAATCCCAATCTCCCAATTCATCCCAGCACCACCACCACCCGCCACTTTCCCCCCTTGGTGTCCATACGTTCGTTCTCTGCATCTGTGTAAAGACAGAATTTTAGAGATTATCTTATCTTACTCAGATAAGGAATAGAGTATCTCAAAAGATTCCTTTCTGATTAATCCAAATTCCAGTTTATAGGTACATGTAACAGAGGCAGCTGAATATTTGGTGTAACAAAAGTTTTATCTTTATAATCATGTTCTGTAATTTCTGGGCAGGTGTTTGATCTAATCTCTGATCTACAAAGTTAGCTTTTGTGTAGGGATCAGATCCACCATTTGCTTCTCAGATGTATATTAGATTCCAGAGAAAGCAACTTTCTCTGACCTACCTTTTTTATTCCTTCGTTGAGGATCCATATTTAATGATATTTATATGCTCAAGTTTACCAGTGGCAGAATTTGGGACTATAAATAGCTGACAGAGGGAAAAATACTTCTCTTTGGGTTTCTTTAGTTTTCTGTGATGGGTGTGCATTGAATTTGGTCTTTCTGTGAAACAGAGTGCCAAGATCAGATGTTTATGTTTGATAGTGGGAGATAAGACAGATGAAGTCAGTTTTTATCTGATTATCACAGGAAACATGGTCCTCCATTTAATACAGTGCAGGTTACTAAAGTTATTGACTCGAGTTGAGTTCAGGGGATGAAATCCCAGACAATAAAACATTATTTGCTCTTCCATTTAAAATTGTGTCATTATTTTGACATTGTTCCCCATGTATTTTACTCAGGTGTTATACTAGTCAAAATTCTGTTTTTGTTTTTTAAGTTAAATAAAGAAGTAGTTTAGGACAAACAGTGGATTTATCGTACCATATACTTATAAAGTTAAAAACCATTAGGCGGGGTGGATACAGGAGCTCAAATGATGTCATGATGTTTATTTATCTTTCTCTCTTGGCTCTGCTTCTTTCTATATGTTAAGTTTATTCTCAGACTGGTTCTTTCCATATGGCAGAAAAGATGGCTGTTAAAAACAACAAGGCTATACCCATATTTCCTGCCAATCTAAATGAATAGAACTTCTCCCTTCAAATGTCTTTATCCTCTCAAGTAAAAACTATGATTGGACATGTTTCGGATACCTCGCTAGTCCTACCCCTCTCTCCATTCATGGAAAACTGTATGGTACACTTCATCTACGTACAATGGTTGGTCTAGCTTAGGCTGCATATCTGTGCTTGGGGTGCTGGGAGTTAAGGAGTAGGGCTGAGATAGATGGTCCTGCAGTGAGGGAGTGGTGGTTTCACTCGGAATAAAGCCTGGCAGACTATAATAGCATCTACATAGAATCTAATTCCAAATAGCTCCTCTTCTAACTATCTCTCGTAGCATAAACAACCACCAGCACACAAAAACATTTGCTTCCTTTCCTTTCCAAACAGAAATCAAAGACACAATTATTTTATTCCATTTTGTTTCATATCCAGAATCTCAGAATGTGGTACATTTTACTTGTGAAGGCTAGCTGTAGTTCCTTAGCATCTAGCTATCTATGGATGGATAAATGAAAACATTATTTACTCCTATAATTTACAATAAATAATTATGGAGGGAAAATAATTACTGTTAAACTATTGTATAGGACAGTGGCAGCAGGTTATAGAATCTATTGCCCCTAACTAGATTGGGAAAACAAGGATCTCTCCCTTGGAAGTGGAGTGGATTCCTTGATAGTTTATCAGTTAGGAAGGTTTCAGCAGTAAATGAAAGAAAGCTCTAATTGAAATTGGTTTAAACAACAAGGGAATTTATTATTTAATAAAGCAAGAAATCTATAAGTAGTCATAATATCTTAGGAATCCAGATGCCTTTGCCTTGGCTTTGCCTTCCTCAGTGTAATGGTTTCATCCTCAGGTTTGTAGAAAGGTGGTTCCTATAATACCAGTGTCATATTTAGGTATGTATATGTTGAGATTTTATCTTGCTGGAAGTACAGAGGACCTGTACTTCACAACTCATTTTTAACAAGAGAGGATTTTTTTCCCCAGAATTTCCTAAACACAACTCCCACCCTTCCCCCCCAAATTTTGAAGTCAGCTTCAGGAATTTAACACATAAATAAATCACATTCTGTGCTATTAATTGCTATGGTTGGTTCAGACTACTGGAGCTGGAAGGATGTTTGACATCCTCTGAATTATATACTAGAGAAAGCAGGACTGCTTGAACAAAACTAAAATTCTGTTAGGAAGAAGACAGGGGAGTGGAAGGCATGCCTGTACACACAGTCTAGAGTGTCAGCTAGTTAGCGAAGCAGGCTGACTCCAGTTCTACACTTTAAGAGGCTCCCCAGAGTATATTGCTCTTCATAACAATACCTGGGGATGAGGTGGTTATTCTTGGGTTTTCAGATTGCAGTCACAAATCCTTGTTTACCAGACTTAGGAAGAAATCTAACAATATTCCTGCCTGTAAACTGCAAGCAATAATACTTCACCAGATTTCTGGTGATGAGGTATTTACCCTGACAGTTTCTACCTTTTGGCTTTGGCCACTGCCTAAACCTTCCGTGAATAGTTTCCATCTTGGAATCACCTATGGTGTTTAAAGCTGATATCATTTGTCCTCTGACAGCAGATTGGATTACAGTGGAGGATGCTTTGCAAGGGGATATTATCTATGAGATTATAAGCTTGTACACACAGGTAGTTTGGGAAGGGTCCTGCATAATTTGGCCTGTCCTATTTCTTTATCTTCTGGCTCTAAATCTTATCTCCTGGTTTGTTTTCCATCTTCCCACCTTCGCTCGAGTCAACTACAGTACACTACAGAGAAATTGGTGCTTGCCAATTATCATCTGCCCTTTAGTAGTAATATGCCATTAGCTATAAAAAGAAAGGGCCATTCTGATACATATCACTCCTTTTTAAACAAGTTAATTGAGACCAATAATTATCTGTTTTTGGTTTTTTTTTTTCTTTTCGCACCTTACCAAAGCCATAACAGACTCAATATTTTTATCAAATATCTCAGCGATCTAGCTAAAGGAGCACTTAGTATAAGTTAGGGAAAATAGTGAGACGTTTAACCAATTGCTTCACTCCTACATGACAAAGATTCTATTTTCCACTGAACTTCACCTCACCTTAACCTGGTCTAGTTCCTCTTTTAGACTATATCACTTGACCTACCTTATATGGAAGTACCAATTTCTATATTAATGAGAACCCTTTTGAATGTAATTTTTTAAAGTTTTTTTAAAACTGGTTTCCCCAAAATCAACATTTATTGTCCAACCTAACCAGAATGTCTAAGGATTATTCAGGCTTTGGGCACAGTTGGATCCATGGATGCAAAAGCTATCACCGGATGCTGATTTCCTCTATCTCTTGGCCCAGCCCCTCTCTCTATGTTGGAGTCATTCTCAGTCAGGTTCTTCCCCTGTGTCAGGACGGAGGGTTTCTGGCAGCCCCACGTCTACATTTTTATGACTTGCTATCCAACAGGAAGAGAAACCATCTGCCTTCCATATCCATATATCAAATCTATCCAAAACTCCCTTCTAGTGAAATTGCTGGGGTCACATGCTTCCACTTGCATAACTCATGTTATTCAAGGGAAGGACCATTTGTGATTAGATAAGTTCCCCTCCTGTGGCCAGGGTGGCAGGATATCTTGGAAGACCCATCAATATCATGTGGAGGTTGAAAGTAGTTTCACAAGGTAGAAACACTGGGATGACAAAAGAATGTTCTCACTGCAGGTAGGAAAGAAGGGAAGTTTGGCCAAGGCCAGGTTTGGCTACTGCATTGTCCCCTATTCATAGTATCATTTAAGCATATAACCTCATCCTGCTCTTGAATACTCAACAGCCAATTTATGTTATGTGGGAAGATGCATTTGCCCAGTAAGTGAAAACAATCATATGGATGTATCTTAAAGAGTTTTTCAGATGAATATTGCTTTCCAAGTGTGAAATGTTGTTATGAGAAATCTCTGCAACTTGAAGTTAATTTATGCAAAGGGTAGGTGGGGGTTAAACTAGCAGTACACAGCTATTTCCCAAGCTGTCTTTTTCACAGCTTACATCAAAAGACCTTCCCTAACTCCCCCAAAAGGGAAAAAAAAACCCACCACAGAATAAACCTCACTACTATTTTCTTTCCCAACAATAATGCTTTCCATCTTCCTGATTTTTCCAGTGAACAGATCATGTGAAAGCATTAATGATTACACAATGCATGGGGTTAGTAAGGTAAGTGGAGCTCATAATTACCTCATTTACATTCTTTTATTCACTGAAACAGAATTCTTAATGACTTTTATGTGAAATGCAGGGTAATCAGCACAAATGAAGCTCTCTGGTGCAGGATGAACAAGTGAGCCAATTCTCTGTCTCTCAGCAGAAAATGCCTGATGAATGGTCTAACCAAAGAGCCCAGATGGAAGTCTGGGAAGTTATGTTTTAAGAGACCAAACAAAGATGTTCTACTTTAAGACACCAGCACAACCAGGTTGAAATCTAAGGAGCAGGGCTTAAAGGCTGAGAGAACCAGTGCATTCTTACTATTCTCTGACTTTCTGAAGGAGAAATAACTAGCTTTCTTTGTTTAAAATATGTGGGATAAAGAAAACTCATCTGTGAATGGAGAGACCTGTGTTCCAGTCCCAGCCTGTACACAAGCTAGTGGTGAAATGTTAATTAAATCACTTCACCTCTCCTCATTGAAAATTGTCCACTTATCAAACAAAAGGTATGCGCTTCAGAATAACCTAGGAGAACTTCCTTAAAACAGCTTCATTTGGCATTTTCCAGACCTAGTAGTTCAGTATTTCCTGGGAAACAGTTACAATCGCATTTTGAACAAAATCCCCACCTGATCCTTAAATGACCAGTATGCAAACTGAAAACCTTAAAAAAAAATCAATTCATGTGAGCAAGAAGCTCTTTAGGTGAAACATTCTTGACATTCAGAAAAAAAAAATTCAAAATATGGGAAGGATAAAAAGAGTGACCAATTAACAAGTGTATCTATGACAGCATGGGTATTGAAAGACAAAATGAAATATCTCAAATATGCAGCAGTCACACTGAATTATATTGACAGTATGAGCCAGCCAGTGTGGAAGACAATATCATTTCCTGTCATTAAGGAACACTAACACTGGAGGAATCTCCTATAAGAAGCTGTAATCTGGGTGGGCTAAGATGGGTAATCATCTATATTGACACTTCACCCCAATTTCTGTACCTCTCTTATGGTTCTTAGAGTAATCAGCTTTGTATTCCAGATTTTAATACCACTGAGGGCTTGGATCTCAACCTACCCACCTTCTGCCAATGTTTAGAGATTGTATAAGTAAATTTATGTGATTTCTATATCCTTTCCACCTCTAATATACCATTTCAATGTTGGAACATGTGTTCAGGGCTGACGGATATCCCAGTTGTTCTGGAGATATCCTAGATGTTTCATGAACATAAAGCTGATTTTTAAATTTTGGGAAGTAACTTAAGATCATTTTAGGACACTCAAACTTGTGGGGCCCCAAATATTGTGAGCCAAACTTTATTCTATGCATCTCTGCAGTAATAATATGCATTAAGAAAACCTATCCTGACATTTTAATAAATAATCTCTGACAGTTAATTTTGTCTACATACCTTTAAGAGCTCTGAGAGGTAGGGTGTGACTAGTGTCTCTTCTTAATACCCCTAGCCTCCATGATTTTATCTGAACTGTCATGGGCTAAATTATGGGCATTTATTTTCATTGAGGCAAGTGGTATCATCCATGTGCAGAGGAAAATGCACTACTATAGCATAGTAACCCAAGAAGTTAATAGCTCAGTTTTTCTCTAACTAGGTAAGTGTCCACATTGCAGTTTGAATACCAAGTTTAGGATCACATTCACCACATGTCGAATTAGTGTGTTCTCCCAGGACACTGCTGGAGAATTTCTACTTTATGATCAAATTTGTGTGAGTGACTGTTGTATTTCTATCTTTCCCTCTGATCATTATTTCCCTCCTATTTAACATATCCCATTATATCTACAGGGGTACATAATTTAACTTTACATTGTACATAGCCTGATACTCCGTAACTTCCTATGTCTACCAGGACTACAATCCAATTGCTTTGGTGCCCTAAAGCAGATAGATATGAGATTTGGAAGGTGTGCTTGCAAAAGGTTAGGCAGCAGTCAGAGGACCTACTCAGGGACTGCCTTCAGCATTGACACACCAATCAAACTGCGTCAATTTAGTCTTGTTGGATGTTGAGTCAGACATGCAGAACTTGGCTGGTTCTTGCAGATGATTATAGGAAGAAATTCTCTGTCCTTCTTTAACGGTTGCAAGACCTTTTGAAGGCAAAAACATGTACTCCCTCTCTGAAGAGAATGCGTGTTCTCCAAGTTGGGCAAACATGAGTAGGGTCTTTCTTTGTAGCAGGAACAACTTAAGGTGCCACGTTCAGATGCAAACCGCCTCCCCTTACAAATCTGGGGTTTGTTGCCACATGGATTACAGGTGATGGTATAGGCACATAGACTGTGTCTACTCTGCAGTCCAAATACCTCAAGTGTCATGTAGCACAAATTCTCTATGGCCTTGCCTAACTGGATAAGTCTTTTGTGAATATCTATAGAAGTTGATAGGTTACTGTTCATATTTGTTTAGGTAAAAACCTACTTCCGTGGCATCCATACCACTTTGCCAGGTATTGCTTCTGCTCTGAACTTCAGTTTGGGGCACCATAGTTTCCTTGGACTCTTGTGTCAGAATCACCTGTTTCCACCAGTATTCACCACTACTCCACTAGGCATGGCTGTTGTCAGCTACTACTGCATCTCCTCCCACTGTTCATAAAGTCCCTTAGTCTCTGTACCTTACCCATCCCCATTTCTAAATCATAGCAGCTTCCTGGAGATTCTAGGTCACCACATTTCAAGTTGGATTCTATGTCCAATTGAGGAGAATGTTCCTTCCCATGTGTGGTCCACTTTTTAAAAAACGGTCCTAAACAAGAGTTGTTTTGGCTTCATTGGGTCATAGAATTCAGTGAAACAGATCTTCAAGATTTTAAAATCTTCTTTCCTCCTAGGACTTAGGCATAAACTTAGTGTAATGAACTGCTGGTGGATTCAAGTAGCAGCTGCTCTTTGGTTATAAGAACCCCTGCTCTCCAACCTATGGGTTTGGGATTTCTATGTCAAGTTCCTTGTGCTTAGCTCTGTATTTCTTTAGGCTTATTTTTTCAAAGGATTCTCTCTCAGACTCTATACAAATAGATATTCAACTTGTCTTGTACATTCCTTTTTTAGCTGAGCATATTGAGGTACATTCTGAACACACCCTGCAGAACAGCAGAAAGTCTCAGGAATTGGAGGCATTAAGCACCTTCAAAAATGGGAATAAATTATGGGGCTGAATAAAGAATGATTTGTTTTAAGCCTTTAGAGGAAAGAAGGAGATTCCTAGATGCCCTTCATTTCCTAAGCTGCCAGTAACTACTCCTCCCTTGGCAGTAGACAGACAAGAGATTTATCCTCAGGAGAAACGAACAAGAAGGTTCACTGACAGCAGGCATAGCAGAGGGAGTAGAGTCTCCTTAATAGAAATAAAAGGATTAAGTGAACATCTATATAACAGGTCATGAGAATCTCCTTCCAGCCTGCCACTGCCTGTCCCTTCCTTTTTAGCCCTGGATAGCCAGGTACAATAATTACTCCCACCTTCAGCAGCACTTGTAGGATTTTCCAATTAACTTTTTAAGGGCTTTTTATTTTATTTATTTATTTATTTATTTATTTATTTTTTTTCTGTATGCTGGCCTCTCACTGTTGTGGCCTCTCTCATTGTGGAGCACAGGCTCCGGACTCACAGGCTCAGTGGCCATGGCTCATGGGCCTAGCCACACCACGGCATGGGGGATCTTCCTGGACCAGGGCACAAACCCGTGTCCTCTGCATTGGCAGGCAGACTCTCAACCACTGCACCACCAGGGAAGCCCAGGGCTTACTTTTAAATAAACACCACCTGTAGTTAACACATATTTCAGGAAAACTCTAACAGAAAAAACAAGCTAAAATACCAGAGGAAAAAAAACTTTGAAGTCATAGAGACACTACTTGCAGCCAAAGGAAAAAAAAAATCACAGAAGACATTATTATCATTAGTGCAGTCAGATAATTTATGGCAGCTCTGAAGAAAGAAGAGAATGCTATAAAAAAAGAAACAGAAAATAACCTTCTAAAAAATGATCACAAGAATAAAATATTTAGTAGAAGGGTTAGATGATAACTGTGAGGCTATATCAAAAGACAGCAAATAAAGAGACAGAAGAAAATAAACGAGAAAGGACATGGAAATCAGGAATCAATGAAGCAATTCATATATATAATTTAACGGAGTTTCCAATAAAGAGCAAACAAAACAGTACGGAAGAAATTTGTAAAGTAATATTTAAAAATTAAGAATTGGACTTGAGGATATGGGGAGGGGGAAGGGTATGCTGTGACAAAGTGAAAGAGAGGCATGGACATATATACAGTACCAAATGTAAGGTAGATAGCTAGTAGGAAGCAGCCGCATGGCACAGGGAGATCAGCTCGGTGCTTTGTGACCGCCTGGAGGGGTGGGATAGGGAGGGTAGGAGGGAGGGAGACACAAGAGGGAAGGGATGTGGGAACAGATGTATATGTATGACTGATTCACTTTGTTATAAAGCAGAAACTAATAAAAAAAAAGTTATGTCTCCAAAAAAAAAAAATTAAGAATTGAAGAACATGAGTTGTGGTTTGGTTTGAAATGAACCACTGAATCATTTAATTCATCACTTTGGGTTTTAATATGTTCTACTTCAAGCCACATCATCCAAAAAATTCAAGGAAAGGGGATAAATGAAAATACTAAACCTTTTCAGAGACAGTGGGTAAAAAGATCATCACATACAAAAAGTGGAAAATAAAGACAATAGACTTTTCAGTAGCAACAATGAAAGTGAAAGAGCAATGGAAAAATGCCTTCAAAATCCAAAACGAAATTCTATCCCAACCAAACTGTCAGTGAAAGGGAAATAAAGGTATTTTAGACACGAAAAATCTCTGAAAATTTCCCGAACACCTTTTACTCAAAAATTCCTTGAGTTTGTGTGTGCGTTTAAAACTGAGGAGTAAATCAGGTGGAGGGAGAGATTAGATCAAGAGATGACCTGCTTTTGTTCACCTGAAACTAACACAACATTGTAAATCAACTTTACTTCTATTAAAAAAAGAAAATTAAAAAAATAGGCTCAGACTGACATTTGATCCAGGCCACGAGTCTGAGTTTGACAATAACACTAAGAAACAATCAGATGAAGAGTATGGAGTTTTCAATGAAAATGTCTAAATCTCTTCAAATTTTCTATGAAATTAGTACAACATGAACATATCATTTCTTTATTGCTTTGTGTTGTTACTGTATTTATAAGAATATATGAAATGCTTATAAATAAATGACTGATTAATTTGAGGAATAAAAGAAATGACCTGTTTAAGGTGATTGGGATGGGAGATCCTAAATTGACAGCTGTGCAGCAACCATGCTATGGAGGAAATTGAAAAAGAGGGGAAGTTCTTGTCATTTGCAGAGTATGATTATTGTAAAACTGAAAATTTCAAGAAAGCCAACTAAATAATTATTAAGAATCTTAAGGAAATACAGGAAGTAACATAGTTTTATTCTATAAGACACAAAACAGCTGTCTTGAGTTCAAAGAAAAATTGCTTAGGAAATAAATGCAAAATGAGATATCATGAACAAAGTCAGAAAAGACAAACTACTTAGCAAAATAACTGTAAATTTGCACGATTAAAACTACTCTACTGAAGGTAATATATCAAACTGGGGTAAAGAGGAACATATACCCTCTTACTGCATAGGAAGAATCAATATATAGAAGATTTTAATTCTAAGTTTCATAATTTTAATGGAATCCATTAAAAATGCTGACTGGTAATATATTTGTGAAAGTTGATTAAAATTAAAATTAAACAGAAAAATAAACAAGTGAGAATAGCCAAGGAACTTCTTGAAAACAATAATAATCAGAAGAAACTTACAAATTACTAGATATTAAAATTTTTATTAAACTGTAATAAACAAACAGTTGTTACTGAGACGTAAATAGATCAATGGAAAAGAGCAGATCCACACAAACATAAAAACATAGGGGATTTAAAGAATTATAAGGGCCATATTTCAGAACAATAGAGAAAGATGGAATATTGTTTTAGTAGGAGTGCATCAGAGTGTTCACATTCCTCACCACTAATTTCCTCAGTTATTAACATCTTACAGTTGTATGGTATATTTGTCACAATTAATGAACCAATATCAATACATTATTATTGAAGCCCATATTGTATTCTGATTTCCTTATTTTTTACCTAATAACTCTTCTGTTCTAGGATATCACATTTCAACTAGTCATCAGGTCTCTAGCTCCTCTGGGCTGTGACAGTTTCACATAATTTCATTGATTATAATGTTCTTGACAACTTTGAAGAGTATTAGTCAGATATTTTCTAGAATATTCCTCAAAGTTGGTTTTTCTGATGATTTTCTCATGATTAGACTGGTTTTATGGATTTTAGGGAGGAAGACTGCAGAAGTAAAGAGCAGTCTTTACTTCCTTACTTCACATCACAGCAAATTAAGGACCATACTATGAACATGATTCACACCTTTGATGAGAACATTGAAAAAGTGGTTGGTGTAGTGCCAGTCACGTTCTCCACAGAGAAGTTATTCCCCCCCTTTTCACTCTGTATTCTTTTAAACAGAATCGTCTGTGCTGCCCATGTTACCCAATCAGGTTAATTTTGCCAACATACTAGCAAGACAAAACACTGAGCTGCCAAGGTTTGCAGCAAAGAGGGTTTAATTGTAAGTCAACCAATAGAGGAGACAGGAGAACTAGTCTCAGATCTGCCTTCCCAAAAGCAAGGGGATTGGGCTATATGGGATAACAAATAAAGAAGCAGGATGGTCCAGAGAGTGGGAAGTGTTGGGAGCATGGAGAGCTGTGATTGGAAAAAGGCACACTAATCATTGTTCTGCCCAGGCTTAACTAAGCTACAGGCCTCTGCAGGTGCCCAGTTGAAGGGTTGGTGCTCCTATCTAGTCTTAACCAACTCAGCTTGAACTAGACACAGCTACTCCAAGTTCCTGGAAAATAACTCAGGCAAACATCCTATTGTTTAGGCCACATTCTGCTTGGAGAATATGCAAGTCTTAAAAATACCTTGATTAGTGATGGCAGGTGAAATAGATTTCACCCACAGTTTCTGTCCCCCACTATCTTTTGATCATTCCTCAATCTTGAGGAAAGAGGGGTGACGACTGCTCTGGCTACTTCCTGCTGATGGGGTGGGGGGATGTAGACCTAACAAAGCCTTGAGGAATGAAACTGCTTATCACTCATTTGAAATATTCTCTTGTTCCCATTTAACATTTTGATCCCAACAAACAAATACCATCTATGCATCAGCTGCTAAGACATTCATAAACCCAAGATTGGTAACTAAACTACAGACAAAGGAGGTACCTTGAGTGGGCACACCGAACACCAGACATGTTATTAAACTTTATGCTCTTATTTTTAAGGATTTTATCTAGAACATGGTCAAGCCAGGGATTAGTGCCTTACCTTTCAACATGTTGGAGTGTCTCAATCGTTAAGTTGGGCTAAAACACTTAGATATTAAATATGGAAGAGACATAAGCTGGGAAACATAAGTACAATTTCTATAATACTCTGACCAAGTAGATCCTTGAAAGGGGTAGCCAAGGTCATATTAGGTAAGGTTGAAAATAACTGATTACAGGCACAACCAAGGGGTCAACATGATCAAATACAGAAAAAAGTTTTGGAAGACATATTTAACAGCTGGGGAGATTACCTGCTTTTGCCACAGTTTGAGAAATCCTAATCACTGAATTGTCCTTCCAAGCCTTAATTTTTTTCTTGCAGGTTCCTCCTAAAAAACAATTTAATATCTGTTAGGATTTCACTTGTCCACTCAGAGAAGTCAGTTTCTCTTCAACTTCACTGAGAGATGGGTCCCAAGTAGCACCTCAAAATGTCCAGTCCAACGGGGATGGAGCTGATCATCTGGATGTTTATTATTCCAAGATTTCAGTCTAGAGGTTTACTGTCTCCTCATTTAGGAGTTTCATAAAAGGGTTTTGCTATGAATCCAAAGTTGGGGATCTAAATGCAGCAGAACCCAAATATTCCCAGGAATCCCTGCAATTGCGTCTTGGTGTGAACTGCAGCCCTGGCTAGAGCTTCCCTTCTGTAAGGGAGAAAGTCTCTGTCCTTGTGAGAGTTCAAAACCCAAGTATTTAACAGAGAGCTGAGAACAGTGTGCCTTTTACTTAGACACTTTACAGCCTTGTTCCACCAAAAAAAGTTCGAAGCCAAAACCGTATTCAGGTCTGAGGTGTCCTTTGTTTTACTAGCAATCAGAATATCATCCAATACTGGAGCAGGGCTCCCTCGTTGAGTTGAGGGTCCCTCACGTGGTTTGCCAGGGCTTCTCTAAACACTGTGGGGGAATTTTTAAATTCCTGAGGAAGAATTGTCCAGCAGTACTGTTTAACAGTTGTATCTAACTCTTCCCATTTGAAAGCAGACAACTCTTGATATTTAAAATTCAAAGGTGTGCAAGAAAAGGCATTCTTCAATTCCAATACAATAAACCAACAAAAATCTCCAGACAGAGTAGTGAACAGAGTGCATGGGTTAGGGACTACTGGATGAGTATCTCCTACAATTTGATTAATTGCTCTAAAGTCATGTACAAACTGATATTCATTTCTGCCAGGTTTCTGGACTGGTAAAATTGGAGTATTATAAGGTGACCTGCAGGGCCACATTAAAACATATGGATCCAGATCAATTCCACCAGTTGTCCAGTCTCAGCATTTATACTTCCAATGGGGACTTGCTGTAATGGATATTGCCCCACTTGAGTTTGGGTAGTTCCCTGCCAAATTGAATACTCTGACAGGCATGAGAGAGAGACAATTCCGATTTCTCCATCCTCAGAGACCAGAGCAGGTGGTGAGAGGGCCCAAACCTGAAGCTGTGACAAGGAAAGAGCAGCAGCACCATCATATGGGGTGAAGGAGGAACAGTCAGAGGGTTTGGATCAACAACAAGTCATCCTTTTCATTAGGATCAAGCAAAACAGGTTTCTTTGCCTTCCCTTCCTGTTGGGCCATAACCTTGGCTCTTCTTTGCACAGGTTTATTCTGGTACAATAACATAAAAGACTGTATATAATGTATTTCATCCCATTTTTCTTCCCATTTACAAAATAAATCTAGCTGCAGGATTGAGTTTTAATTTAAAGATCCATTTTCAGGCCATTTTGCTCAGGGGCCAAAATAATATTGTGGCCACACAGTGTTACCAAAAAAATACCATCTTTTTCTTTTTCTGTGGATTCATAACTGAAAGCCACCCAATTTTGAAGAATGCAGCCTGGAGGGCTACAAGGAGGAATTGAATTAACATATCCCACTTTTGAATGGGGTTTTGTTTCCAGGTGTTTGCAACAACAAAATCTGTCTACATGTCCTTGCTATGGCCAGCAAGAAGCTCAATCTCCAATAAACAATTCTTATCAATTGAGACAATGAGACATAGATAAACATAGATAAACAAGATAAAAGCAAACAAGACCAAAACCCAAAGCCCCAGGCCTCTAACCCAGGTATGGAGTACCTTAGCAGCTATAACCTTTTATATTGTCTGCTAAAATCCCACCAGGTGGGTTTCCAAGCCAGGATATGGACAGAATTGACAGACACAATTTAGGCACAATTGCATTTCTTTTTCCTTTTTTTAAATTTTAAACATTTACATTAACTTTATTTATTTATTTATTTTAAAATTTTTATTTGAGTATTGTTGATTTACAATGTTGCATTAGTTTCAGCTGTACAACAAAGTGAATCAGTTATACATATACATATATCCACTCTTTTAAACATTCTTTTCCCATATAGGTCATTACAGATTATAGAGTAGAGTTCCCTGTGCTATACAGTAGGTCCTTATTAGTTATCTATTTTATATATAGTAGTGTGTATATGTCAATCACAATCTCCTAATTTATCCCTCCCCTCCATTACCCCCTGATAACCATAAGTTTGTTTTCTACATCTGTGACTCTGTTTCTGTTTTGTAGATACGTTCACTTGTACACTTTTTTTTTAACATTTTTATTGGAGTATAACTGCTTTACAATGGTTTGTTAGTTTCTGCTTTATAACAAAGTGAATCAACTATACATATACATATATCCTCATATCTCCTCCCTCTTGCATTTTCCTCCCACCCTCCCTATTCCACCCCTCTAGGTGGTCACAAAGCACTGAACTGATGCCCCTGTGCTATGCAGCTGCTTCCTACTAGCTATCTATTTTACATTTGGTAGTTTATATACGTCCATGCCACTCTATCACTTAATTCCAGCTTACCTTTCCCACTCCCCTTGTCCTCAAGTCCATTCTCCATGTCTGTGTCTTTATTCCTGTCCTGCCCCTAGATTCTTCAGAACCATCTTTTTCTTTTATTCTTTTCTTTATTTTAGATTCCATATATATGTGTTAGCATACGGTATTTGTTTTTCTCTTTCTGACTTATTTCACTCTGTATGACAGACTCTTATGTCCATCCACCTCACTACAAATAACTCAATTTCATTTCTTTTTATGGCTGAGTAATATTCCATTGTATATATGTGCCACATCTTCTTTATCCATTCATCTGTCAATGGACACTTCAGTTGCTTCCATGTCCTGGCTATTGTAAATAGAACTGCAATGAACATTGTGGTACGTGACACTTTTTGAATTATGGTTTTCTCAGGGTATATGCCCAGTAGTGGGATTGCTGGATCATATGGTAGTTCTATTTTTAGTTATTTAAGGAACCTCCATACTGTTTTCCATAGTGGCTGTATCAATTTACATTCCCACCAAGAGTGCAAGAGGGTTACATTTTCTCCACACCTTCTCCAGCATTTATTGTTTGAAGGTTTTTTGATCATGCCCATTCTGACAGGTGTGAGGTGATACCACATTGTAGTTTTGATTTACATTTCTCTAATGATTAGTGATGTTGAGCATCCTTTCAGATTGTTGGCAACCTGTATATCTTCTTTGGAGAAATGTTTATTTAGGTCTTCTGCCCATTTTTGGATTGGGTTTTTTATTTTTTGATATAGAGCTGCATGAGCTGCTTGTAAATTTTGAAGATTAATCCTTTGTCAGTTGCTTCATTTGCAAATATTTTCTCCCATTCTGAGGGTTGTCTTTTGGTCTTGTTTATGGTTTCCTTTGCTGTGCAAAAACTTTTAAGTTTCATTAGGTCCCATTTGTTTATTTTTGTTTTTATTTCCATTTCTCTAGGAGGTAGTTCAAAAAGCATCTTGCTATGATTTATGTCATAGAGTGTTCTGCCTATGTTTTCCTCTAAGAGTTTTATAACACTTGCACACTTTCTTTTTGGATTCCACATATAAGGGATATCATATAATATTTATCTGTTTCTGACTTACTTCACTCAGTATGACAGTCTCTAGGGATTTAAGGATTTTTCAATATTCAGAGAACAAATTCATTTCTTTAATGAGGTTACTCACCCAAAAGACATCTTCCAAACCCAAAACCACCTCTTTGTTGCAAAAGGAAACTAAGCACCCAGGGTCTGTGGCACCTCACTGGGGAAATCCTGGGGACAATCCCTGGAGCAAATGAGACAGGCAGCTGATTGGGCTTGTCTACAGTCTCTTAATACTGGCAATGGGCTGATGAACCACTGGCAAAAGATCCGTCTGGACTTAAACCCTGGCTGGCTGGTCAAATTTGCTACCAAACCAGGTTCCTTCTGCCTGATGCACACCAAGACAAAATGCTGAGATAATGCAGCCTGCAGCAAAGAAGGGGTTTATTCACGAGGAAGCCAAAGAAGAGACAGGAGAACTAGTCCCAGATCCACATCCCCAAAGGCAAGGAGCTCAACTTATTTGTGGGATAACAAAAAAAGAAGCAGGGTGGTCCAAAGCATGGGGAGCATGGGGAGTATGGGGAAAAGTGACGGGGAAAAGGGCAATAATCATCATTCTTCATAGGTGTAACTAAGCTACAGGCCTCTGCAAATTGCAAAAGTCACCAAGTGGACACTCATGCATGACTAGTTGGGAGAGGGTTAGTGTTTCTATACAATCTTAACCGGCTCAGCTCAAACTAGATGCAGGTGACTCCAAGTTCCTGGAAAATAACTGGGGCAAACATCTTATTGTTTAGGGTGTGAGCCACTTGGAAAACATGCAAGTCTTAAAAGGACCTTGACAAGTGATGGCAGGTGAATGGATTTAAACCACAGTTTGACCCACACAAGTTGAGAATTACATTCCACTGTATTTGAGAATGTATACACATATTATTTAGAATTCCACATGGGACCTTTATTTCTTCTCCTCACGTATTTAGTAAATTTTAATTATTTTTGCATTTATTTTTCTTGAGATAAAATTGACATATAACTGTGTAACTTTGTTTAAGGGGTATAATGTGTTGATTTAATACATTTATATATTTCAACATGATTACTATCACACTGTTAGCTAACACCTCTATGGTGTCACCTAATTACAGTTTCTTTTTTGTGATGGAAAGGTCTGGTCTCTTAGCAACTCTGAAGTTATAACACAATATTGTTGCCTATAATCACTGACTGCACTGGGCCCTAGATCTCCAGAACTTATTGAGTTACTAGGTGTAAGTATGCAACCTTAAACAACATCTTCCCAATTCCTTCACCCGCTACCCAGTGGTAACCACAATTTTACTTTCTGTTTTTATGGTTTGGATTTTTTAGATTCCACTTATGAGTGATATCATACAGTATTTGTCATTCTCTGTCTCACTTATCTCACTTATTATAAAACTCTCAAGTTCCATCCGTGTTATCACAAATGGCATGATTTTTTGTTTGTTCATTTCTCATGGTTAAATAATATTGCATTGTATATATATGTATATATGATGTGTATATATGTGTTTATATATACACTATATATCACACTTTTTTAAATTCATTCACACATTGAAAAATGCCTAGGTTGTTTCCATATCTTTTCTATTGTAAAGAATGCTGCAATGAACATGGGAGTACATATATCTTTTTGATATCTTGGTTTCATTTTCCTTAGATATATACCCCAGAGTGGAATTCCTGGATCATATGGTAGTTCTATTTATTTATTTATTTTTTAACTGTCATATTTTCCATAGTGGCTGTATAGATTTGCATTTCTGCCAACAGTGCACAAGGCTTTCCTTTTCACCACATCCTCACCAACTCTAGTTATCTCTTGTCTCTCTGGTGATAACCATTTCTAACAAGTATGAAGTGATATCTTATTGTAGTTTTGATTTGAATTTCTCTGATGATTAGTGATATTGAGCATCTTTTCATGTAACTGTTGGCCATTTGGATTTCTTCTTTGAAAAAATTAGTTTAGTTCCTCGGCATATTTTTAATCAGATCATTTGTTTTCTTGTTATTGAGTTGTATGAGTTTTTTTTAAAATATATTTTGGATATTAACCCCTTAACCAATATATGGTTTGCAAATAATTTCCCATTCCATAGGTTGCCTTTTTATTTTGTTAATTGTTTCTTTTCCTGTGCAGAAGCTTTTTACTTTGATGCAATCCCTCTTACTGTTTTTTGCTTTTGTTACTTGTGCTTTGGTATCATATCTAAAAAATAATTGCCAAGACTGATGTTAAGGAGCTTCTTCGTTATATTTTCTTCTAGGAGACTTACAATATCGGATCTTAAGTTTAAGTCTTCAAACCATTTCAAATTAATTTTGTTGAGTATTGTAAGAAAGGGTCTAATTTTATTTTACTGTATATGTTTATCCAGTTTTCCCAGCATCATTTGTTGAAGAGATTATCCTTTCCTCATTGAGTGGTCTCGGCTCCCTTGTCAACTATCATGCATGGGTTTATTTCTGGGCTCTCTATTCTGTTCCAATGGTTTATGTGTCTATTTTTATGCCAGTAACATACTGTTTTAATTACTATAACTTTGTAGTGTAGTTTGAAATCAGGAAGTGTGATGGCTCTAGCTTTGTTCTTCTTTCTCATATTCCTTTGTCACTTTGGGGTCTTTTGTGATTCCACAAAAATTTTAGGATTTTTTCCTTCTATTTCTGTGAAAAATGCCATTGGAATTTTGATAGGGATTACGCTGAATCTATAGATAGCTTTAGATAGTATGAACATTTTAACAGTATTAATTGTTCTGATCCATGAACATGGGCTATCTTTCCATTTCTTTCTATCTTCTTCAATTTCTTTCATCAAGGTCTTATAGTTTTAACTGTATGGATTTTTTACTTTCTTGGTAACATTTATTTCTAGGTGTTTTATTGTTTGTGATGCTATTGTGAATGGGATAGTTTTCTTTATCTCTTTTTCAGATGTCTTCTATTAGTGTATAGAAATGCAACTGATTTCTGTATGTTGATTTTATATCCTTTAACTTTACTGAATTTTTAAATTGTTTCCAACAGTTTTTTGTTTGAGTCCTTAGGATTTTCTATACACATATAAGATTATATTAGCTGCAAGCAACAACAGTTTTTCTTCCTTCGTGATTTGAATGTCTTTTATTTCTTTGTTTTGCCTAATTTCTCTAGCTGGGACTTCCAGTAGTATGTTGAATAAGAGTGGTGAGAGTGGACACCTTTGTCTTGTTCATGATCTTGGAGGAAAATCTTTCAATATTTTCCCACATGTATAATGTTAGCTGTATATTTCTTGTATATGGCCTTTATTATGTTCAGATAAATTCCTTCTATGCTCAATTTGTTAAGGATTTTTATCAAGAATGGATGTTTTATTTTGTGAAATGTTTTTTCTACATCTATTAAGATGATCATATGATTTTTACCTTTTGTTCTGTTTTTGTGATGTATCACACTATTGATTTTCATATGTTAAACCATCTTTGAATTCCAGTGATAAATCACACATGGTCATGGTGTATCATCCTTTTAGTATGTTGTTGAATTTGGTTTGCTAATATTTTGTTGAGAATGTCTGCATCTATATTCACCAGGGATATTGGTCTATAGTTTTCTTTTCTTAGTGTCCTTATCTGGCTTTTGTATTAGGGTAATACTGGCCTTACAAAATTAGTTTGGAAGTGTTTCCTTCTCTTCAAATTTTTGTAAGAGATTGAGAAGGATTGGTGTTAATTCTTCTTAAGTGGTTAGTAGTATTCATCAGTGCAGCCATCTAATCTTAGGCATTTTTCTGTGTTGGGAGATCTTTTATTACTGATTCAATCTTTTTACTCATTATTGGTCTGCTCAGATTTTCTATTTCTTCCTGATTTAGAGTTGGTAGGTTGTACATATCTAGGAACTTATCAATTTCTTTAGATTATCCAATTTGTTGGCGTATACTTTTTCATAGTAGTGTCTCATGATCCTTTGATTTCTATAGTATCAGTTTTAATGTCTCTGCTTTCATTTCTAAGTTTATTTGTTTTACTTTTCTCTTTTTTTCTTAGTTTAACTAAACTTTTGCCTATTTTGTTTATCTTTTTGAAAACCAACTTAGTGTTGTTGATATTTTCTATAATTTCTGGTCCCTATTTTATTTATTTCTACTTTGATTTTTGTCATTTCCTCTTTTTGATAACTTTGGGCTTAGTTTGTTCTTTTTCTTGTTCTTTGAGGTGTAAATTTAAGTTGTTTATTTGAGATCTTTCTCTTTTCTATATGCATTTATTGCCATAAACTTCTCTCTCAGCCTTGCTTTTTCAGCATCCCATAAGTTTTGGTATGCTGTGTTTCCATTTTCATTTGTTTTGAGACTTTAAAAAAATTTTCCTTTTGATTTCTTCTTTGAGCCATTGGTTGTTCAGGACTATGTTGTTTAATTTCCACATGTTTAGATTTTCCAACTTTATTCTTTTTTTTTTTTTTTTTCAGTACACAGGCCTCTCACTGTTTTGGCCTCTCCCATTGTGGATCACAGGCTCCGGATACACAGGCTCAGGGGCCATGGCTCACAGGCCTAGCTGCTCCGTGGCATGTGGGATCTTCCCGGACCGGGGCACGAACCCGTGTCTCCTGCATCAGCAGGTTGACTCTCAACCACTGTGCCAGGGAAACCCCAACTTTACTCTTGATGTTGATTTCTAGTTTCATACCACTGTGGTCAGAAAAGATACTTACTATAATTTCAGCCTTCTTAAATTTACTAAGACTTGTTTAGTACCCTAATATATGGTTTATTCTGGAAACTATTTCCTGTGCACTTGAAAAGAATGTGAATTCTACTTCTGTTGGATGGAATGTTCCATAAATATCTATTAGTTCCATTTGGTCTAATGTATGGTTCAAGTACAATATTTCCCTGTGAATTTTCTGTCTGATGAGTTATCCATTGCTAAATGTGGGGTATTGAACTCTCCTAATATTGCATTGTTGTCTATTTCTCCCTACAGATATGTTAGTATTTGTTTCATCTACGTAAGTGGTACTCTCATATTTGGTGCATACATATATTTACAATTATATATTTTCTCGATCTATTGACCTCTTTATCTTTTTTTTTTTTTTTTTTGCTTTCTTGTTTTGTTTTGTGGTTTTTTTTGGCTTGAATTATTTATCATTACATAATAAACTTCTTTGTCTCTTGTCATCATTTTTTCACTTAAAGTCTGTTTTTCTGGTATAAGTATATTTATCCTTGGTTCCCCCCCCCCAATTTGCATGGCATATCTTTTTCTATCACTTCACCTTGAACTTACATGTGTCCTTAAAGCTGAAATTAGTCTCTTGTACACAGCACATAGTTGGGTTTTGTGTTTTTATCCATTTAGCCACTCTGTGCCTTTACAGTGTGAATTCAATCCATTTGACTTAGAGTTAGTATCAATATGTAAGGCCTTACTAATGTCATCTTATTAATTGCTTTCTGGTTGCTTTGTTCTTTCATTGTTTCTTTTTCCCTGAGCTTCTGCCTTCCTTTAAAAATTGGTGATTTTTTGGGCTTCCCTGGTGGCGCAGTGGTTGAGAGCCCGCCTGCCGATGCAGGGGACACGGGTTCGTGCCCCGGTCCGGGAAGATCCCACATGCCGTGGAGCGGCTGGGCCCATGAGCCATGGCCGTTGAGCCTGCGCGTCCGGAGTCTGTGCTCCGCAACGGGAGAGGCCACAACAGCGCGAGGCCCACATACCGGAAAAAAAAAAAAAAATTGGTGATTTTCTATGGTGGTATGCTCTGTTTCTCCTTTCTTTATCTTTGTGCATTTACTCTAAGTTTTTGCTTTGTGATTACCATACAGCTAACATAAGACATTGTATAGATAAAACAGTCTTTTGTTTGTTTGTTGTTTAGCCAAGCCCTACCTCCTCTATGAAGACTTCTTCAGTTGCTTTAACCCATTCAGCTAGTTCTCCTCTCTAAATTCTTATTCTACTCACCATAACTAGCAATTAATTTTTAAAATCTTCTTAAAGGAGATTTTAGCATGTTAGTCTCCAACTAAAAATTCCTCAAATAACACGATGTTTTCAATAATGAATATATTCTGATCATCCAACCAGGATGCTAGGGATACACAGATGAATAAAACACACCCCCTGTCCCTCAGGCATTATAGACTGATGGATTATTCACACCTAGGGCTCACTAGGATTCTCAAGTTGTCTACAGGGTAAATTGCTGCTTTGCATTTAAAGTAGTGACACCTCTTTAAATATTTTCCGTTTAACTATTGGTCATTCTACTTGTTGATACTTTTATTTTCTGGGGTTTTCTCCACCTTTATATGGGTACAACTGCTCCACTCTTCCTTAACCCTCTTGTGGCAGAATTCTTAAGGTTTCATGTCATCTCTGGTTCTTACAATACAGCAGGCTGGCTACTGGAAACCTTAGTTTTATTTTCCAGAGGGTGGCACTATAGCTAAAGTTTGTGGTTTCCCCTCTGCCCACAGACCCTGCCTTGTTTTCTAAGCTGACTCCCTGTCTACTGGAACTCACACTCACCTTCATACTCAGGAGCATTCACAAGGCGTCAGCTGCAGATTGGAGACGGTGTTGGTTTATCGCTTAGGGCATTAGAGGTGCCCATAGACCTCATAGGGTGATCCCCAGGTGTGGTACTCCCAGAGGCTCATGGGTGGAACCATGTCTCTTTAATACCCTTTGATATTCTTATCTGCTGTTTTCCTGATCTCCTCCCTTCTCCCAGCCAAAGAGATCCTCTCTAGTACTCTGTGTGCTGCTAGAGAGAAATGTGTTTCTCCAGCTGCATCGACACCACTGGGGTATTTGAGTACACAGCCACCCTTTCCCTTGTGGGAGAAGTCACCCAGCCTGAAAGTGCAGCCCAGTGCAGTGTTTCCTTCAGGGGAGGGGGTGGACAGTGCTGGTAAATTTCTTCTTACCATTTCTGCTGCATCCAAATGCACTTGTTTGCTTGCTTGGTTTATTTGTTGTTGTTGTTCCAAAGTTGTTCTGGGATCTCCCCTGGGGAAGGCTGGACTTCTGCAATTTCTCTCTTATCTGTGGGTATCTGCCCAGGTCAGTACTACAGGTTTTTTTCCAACCACAATAAAAGGAGTTGGGGCAGGTTTGCTGCTCCATTGATTCCAGAGTCTGTACTGAGGTCTGTCTGTCTATTACCAGTGGCACACATGGGTGAGACTCCTTCTGGGGTTCTTCATGTATGGTGCTGGATTCTACATCTACTGCAAAGGTGATTTTGTTTCTGGATGAATGTCTAATTCTTAAGTGAAAAGGGAGGACAAAAAGGAGAAACAGCTTAGATCACCATGGTGTTGTTGTTACTCTTTCTTTTCCCATGTATTTTTTTATTCAATTATTTATATCACTACGGATTCATGGAAAATTATTTTATGCTTAAGTTATAATACAAATCATATATTATTTATTTTGTTACTCAACTTGTTCCAGCATTGGTCTTTGAGAGCTCTTTTATTTGGCTTTTTTGTCCCTGTGACATTCCCCTATAACTGTGTTATTTTTGTTTTTGTTGTTTGCTTATTTGTTTTGAGCACTTCCTTACTGACACTGTAACATGTGCCAGGCTAACCTTGTATGTTTCCTGCCCAGTTCTAGAATCAGCCATTTATCCAAAAGCTCTGTCCCTTTTAGTGGAAAATGGTATTAGAAAAAAAGATTTAGGCACTGAGTTTACTCTTTGTTACTGGGACACCATTATTTTTAGACCACGTCAGCTGCCAGAGAAGGGAGAAGTATGTATGTATATTAAGTCCTCCATATATACATATTTATAAATATTTCCATATGCGTTTTCATATGTATCCATCTCTATCTATGTTAAGTGAAACATTAGTTGACATGAATATCTTCAACAGTAATCCATAAAAACATGGATTATTCTAGTGCCTTCTCTATTTACATATCTGTAAACTCCAACTCCAACAGTAAGAAACCTGGATTCCATCACCCTGGACACACATACTTAATTGTTCAATTACAGTATATGTTTTCAGAATTGTTAACCTGTATCCTCATGAGGAAAACAAACAAACAAAAGAACACAAAACAAAATCCCAAACCTTTACCAACATTGCTGTAAACAGTCCTTTTAGTCATGTGTATTACAGGCTCCACTTGTGTCCAGTCACTTAGGTCAGCCCCTTTCCCCACCACTCCCTTCAGTATGGTTGTTTCATACATTTGTAATACAGTTAGTTAGTTTTTTTTTTTTTTTTTCCTAAATCACAGTCTGCATTACATCCTGGGATTCTCTGATCTTCTAAGTGATTTTTTAAAAAATTCGTGTACATTAAGATTCACTCTTTGTAGAATACAGTTCAATAGTTTTGAATAAACACAAAGTGTCATGTATCCACCATTAAAGTGTCAGGCAGAACAGTTTCCCCACCCTTCAAAAATCTCCTATCCTTCATTTACTTAACTCTATCCTTACCCTAAACTCTTAGCAACCACTATTTTTTTACCATTTCAATATTTTTGCCTATTCCAGATTGTCATATAAATGGAGCCATACAGTATGTAAACTTCTTAAACTCACATTTTACATAGTAACATGCACCTAAGATTTATTTTTGTCTTTACATTCTTTACATGGCTTGATAGTTTTTTTTCTTTTATCACTGAATAGTATTTCATTATAAAATGTATCACAGTATGTTTATCCATTCACCTATTCAAGGACATCTTGGTTGCTTCCAGTTTGCGGAAATTATGGGGAAAAATGCTATAAACAGTAATATACAGGTTTTTATATGGATAAATGTTTTCAAATCAGTTGGATAAATACCTGGCAGAGCAATTGCTGGGTTGAATAGTAAGATTATGTTTAGGTTTGTAAGAAACTTCTAGTCTTTCATGGTGCTGTACAAATTTGTATTTCCTTCAGCAATGAATGAGCATTCCTATTGCTTTATATCCTTTGCAGCAATTGGTATTTTCAGGTTTTTTTGTGTTATGGTATCTTGCTGTGGTTTTAATTTGCACT
This sequence comes from Mesoplodon mirus, assembly GCF_964341445.2. NCBI lineage: Eukaryota > Metazoa > Chordata > Mammalia > Artiodactyla > Ziphiidae > Mesoplodon > Mesoplodon mirus. The sequence goes on along the minus strand of NC_138983.1, from coordinate 134,677,258 downwards.
TCTCTAGTGACAAATGATGTTGATCACCTTTTCATTCATATACTTGTTTGCTTTCTGTATATCTTCTTTGATGAGGTGTCTATTCAGATTCTCTGTCCATTTTTTAAATTGGATTGTTTGACTTCTTACTGAGTGTTAAACCCAGTGTCGTGAAGTTTGGTTTTAAGTTTTCTTCTAAGAGTTTTGTTGTTTTAGATATTACATTAAGTCCTTGTTTGATTCTGAGTTAATTTTTATACATGGTATTATGTAAGGGTCCACTTCATTCTTTTGCATGTATATATTAAGTTTTCCCTCATAATCTGTTGAAAAGATTCTTCTTTCCCCCATTGAATGGCATTGACACCTTTGTCAAAAATCATTTGATTGTATATACAAGGATTTATTTCTGGTCTCTCTATTGTATTCCATTGGTTTGTATGTCTATCTTTAGGCCAAAATCACATGTTTTGATTACTGTAGCATTGTAGCAGATTTTGAAATCTGGAAGTGGGAATCCTCTGGGTTTGTTCTTCTTTTTCAAGATTGTTTTGGCTATTCAGGGTCCCTTGAGATACTATATGAGTTTTAGGATATATATATATATATATATTTTATATCTGCAAAACATATCATTGGGATTTTCATGGGATTGGATTGAATCTGTAGGTTGTTTAGGATAGTATTGGCTTTTTAACAATATTCATTCTTCCAATCAATGAGTATATCTTTTCATTTATTTGTATCTTCAATATCTTTCATCAGTGTCTTATGGTTTTATTTTACAAGTCTTTCACTTTCTTAAGTTAATTCTAAAGTATTTTATTCTTTTTGGTGTTATTGTAAAAGGAATTGTTTTTGTAATTTCCCTTTCAGATTGTTTATTGTGTACATAAATGCAACTTATTTTTGTATGTTGATGTGTATCCTGCTACTTTACTGAATTCACGTATTATTTCTAACAGTCCTTTTGTGGAATCTTTATGATTTTCTACATACAAGATTATACCATGTGCAAAGAGAGCTAGTTTTACTTCTTTTTAAATTTGGATAATTTTTTTTTTAATTTGGATAATTTTAATTCCTTTTTCTTGAATAATTTTTCTGGCTAGAACTTTTGGTACTATATTGAATAGGAGAGGTGAGAGCAGACAGACATCTTTACTTTGTTACTGCCCTTAGAGGAAAGCTTTCAATCTTTCACCACTGAGTATGATGTTCACTGTGGGTTTTTCATATATGGCTTTTATGCTGAAGTAGTTTCCTTCTACTTCTAGTTCGAGTGCTTTTATCATGAAAAGGTGTTGAATTTTCTCAAATGTTTTCCTGCATTAATTGAGGTGATCATGTTTTTTTTTCTTCTTTTGCTGTTGTGTATTGCATTAATCAATGTTCATATGTTGAACTCTTCTTGCATTCCAGAAATAAACCCCACTTGGTCATGGTGCTTAACCCTTTTAATATCTTGCTGAATTCTCCTTGTAAGCATTTTGTTGAGGATTTTTGCATCAGTGTTCATAAGGGATATTTGTGTGTAGTTTTCTTTTCTTGTAGTGTCTTGGGACTTGGTATCAGAATAAAACTGGTCTCAGAGAATAAGTTAGGAAGTGATCCCTCCTTTTCAATGTTTTGGAAAAGTTTAAGAAGGATTTGGTATTAATTCTGCTTTAAATGTTTGATATATTTGTCAGTGAAGCCATCAGGTTCAGGACTTCACTTTGTTGGGAGATTTTGATAACTGATTCAACCCCCTTACTAGTTATAGGTTATGATATTGTGATTTATAATACGAAGTATGTGTTTAGTTTTTTTTTTTTTTTTTTTTTTTTTTTTTTTTTTTTTCTTTTTGCGGTATGCGGGCCTCTCACCGCTGTGGCCTCTCCCGTTGCGGAGCACAGGCTCCGGACGCGCAGGCTCCGGATGCGCAGGCTCAGCGGCCATGGCCCACGGGCCCAGCCGCTCCGCGGCATATGGGATACTCCCAGACCGGGGCACGAACCCGTATCCCCTGCATCGGCAGGCGGACTCTCAACCACTGCGCCACCAGGGAGGCCCTGTGTTTAGTTTTGTTCATGTTCTTGGCACAGAACTCCTAAAACCCTTAGAATTTACTAAGTGTTATGTTAGTAAGGTGACTTTTGGAAAAGCTGCTAGATATCCAGAGGATGGGGGCTGGTTGCCAAGGGAAACAACCATGTGATTAGAGGGTTGGAACTTTCCATCCCACCTCTCAACCTCTGCGTTGTAAGGTGGGGCTGGAGATTGAGTTCAGTCACAAATGACCAATTATTTAATCAATCATGCTTATGTATGGAGCCTCCATAACCACCCCACGCCCCTCCAGAAGATAGGGTTCTAAGAGCTTGCAGGTTGGTGAACATGTGGAGATTCAGGGAGAATGGTGTGCTTAAAGAGCATGGAAGCTCCATAAACCTTCCCACACATTTCTTTCATCTAGATGTTTATCTGTATCATTTATCATATCCTTTTATAATAAATTGGAAACAGTAATTAAACTGTTTTCCTGAGCTCTGTGAGCAACTCTAGTAAATTAATCAAACCCAAAGTTGGGGGGGGGGGTTGGTCATTGGAACCTCTGGTCTACAGCCAGAAGCACAGGGGATGAGACTGAGATTAACATCCAAAGTCAAGGGGGCAGTCTTGTAGCACTGAGTCCTTAGCCTGTGGGATCTGATGCTGTCTCCAGGTAGATGGTGTCAGAATTGAGTTAATTGCTTGATGGTGTAGAAACACGTGCACATGCACACACACACACACACACACACACACACTGGATAGGTCAATTCAGATTTTCTATTTCTTCATGACTTAGTCTTGGTAGGTTTTGTGTTTCTTGGAATTTGTCTATTTCATCTAAGTTATCCAATTTATTGGCTTATAATTATTCATAGTACTCTCTTATAATCATTTTCGGTTCTGTAGAATTGGTAGTAATGCCCCCACTTCCATTTCTGACTTTAGTAATTTGAGCCTTTTCTCTTTCTTTCTTAGTTCATCTAACTAAAGTTTTATCAGTTTTTGAAAACCAACTTTTGTTTCCAGCTGTCTTTTACATCAATAAAGATTAAGAAAATCAAAAGATTTTATTTTGCCTTCATTTATTATTTTTCTGGTAACATTTTCTTTCTTTAGATCTATGTCTCTGACTTATATCATTTATCTTATGCCTAAATAATTATTTTTTATTATTTCTTGCAGGGAAGTTCTGCTAGTATTGAATTTCCCTCATTTTTTGTTTGATTAATTATTTCTCTTTTACTTTTGAAGGATAATTTTATTGTATACAGAATAATTTAACATTGGTGGTTTATTCTTTTAATATTTTAAAAGTTTCACTACACTCTATATTTTGCCCGCATGGTTTGTTGAGAAGCACACAATGATTCTTGGCATTTTTGTTCCATAAGTAAGGTATTTTTAAACTCAGGCAGCTTTCAAGATTTCCTTTATATTTGATTTTCTGAAATTCGTATATGATATGCTTACGGATGTGAGTGTATATGTGTTTACATGTTTATATTTATTCTATGTAATTTTCTCTGAACTTCCTGAGCCTATGGTTTTGTGTCTGTCATTAATTTTGGAAGTTTCTCTGCCATATATGTATATATATATATATATTTTTTTCCTGCTCTGTCCTCTTTCTTCTCCTTCTCGAATTCTTATTATTTACATTTTTTACATTGTTTCACAGTTCTTAGATGTTCTATTCTGCTTTTTTTTTTTGTTGTTGTTGTTGTTTTTATTATATATTTTCACCTTGCATTTCAGTTTGGGTAGCTTCTATTGACCTATATTCAATATTACTCATTATTTTCCTAAATATATCATCTACCAATGAGCCCATCATTGTTCATTTCTACTATATTATTTCTGATTACAAGAATTTCTTCTTGATTATTTCTTAGATTTTTCTTTGTTTATATTGCCTGACTGTTCTTTCATGTTGTGTACTTTTTCCTTTAGAAACCTTAGAATACAAATTATAGCATATCTGATCATTCCAACATCTGTGTCATAACCTTAGTATGGTTCTGATGATTACTTTACCTCTTCAGAATTGTATTTTCTTGATTTTCGACATGCCTTGTAAATTTTTGCTGAAATCTGAACATACCGTATGGGGTAGTAGGAACAGAGGTAAATAGGCCTTTAGTTCTACTGTAAATAGTTACCATTTTATTAAAATGATATTTCTAATTGGTTGCTTTCAATGAATAAGAATGTTATCATTTTTTGAGATTAATATAGCAGTCTTACTAAATTCTCTTACTTTAAATATTTTATGAATTATCTTGGATACTTAGGGATTAGAATATTATCCATTAAAAATGATAATTCAGTTTCTTTCCTTCTTTATACAGTTTGCTTTCATCTTATTGAATTGCATATGATTTCCAGCATAATGTTGGAGAGAAGTGAATAGATGATAGTTGTAAATATCCCTGACTTTTCCTGACTTTGGCAGAAATGCTTCTACTTTTTGAAAATGTAATATGGTGCTTGTGGTGAGTCTTAGTGTAATCACTTTTTAAAAAAATGTATATTTTCCTCTTTTCCTAATTTGTAGAAACCATTGTTATGAATAGGTATTATATTTTATCAAATTATTTTTCTGTTTAATATAATCATATGATTTTTTTCTTCTTTAATCTTTAGTGTGATGTATGAAAAACGGTATTGTAGAAGTTATATGCAATATAGACATAAGGCAATGACAATATATGAAAATCAACAACTTCCTGCCTGTAAGTAGTCATACTTAAGCTCCATTAGCTGATATCATCACAGAATGCTTTCTATGTAATGAAACTACCAAGGGAAGCCTAGTTTTCGGGTCATTGTCCAGATCAGGTGACCTGAGTGTAGTGGATTCTATAATGAGTGGATTTTGTAACTTCTTCCTGTATTTCCAAGGAAAACCATGCTTTTTTTTTTTTTTTTTTTTTGGCCTTTCTCTACTTTCAACTATAAGTTGAATTGAGGAATAATTTTCCTGAGTCATGGGATCAAACAAAGCAATTTAGAACAAATTGCGTTCACTTCATACTTTTACATTAAACTTTTGAACAATGGACAGCTATGAACCGAGGTGTGTGGTTGCATCCCAGGAATCTACATCCATTTCTATGCAAGCTCAGGCCTCCTGTTAACCTAACCTGTTGGGTTCCATTTGTAGATGATCATCCTCATTCCTCATACTCACTCATTTATGTCACCTTCTTTATCAGCCTTGAGATAAGTTTATGGAACATTCTCTTGAAGACTGAAACCTAAACTCATTTATGTCACCTTCTTTATCAGCCTTAAGATAAGTTTATGGAGCATTCTCTTGAAGACTGAAGCCTAAACTCAAGGTGGCCGGGCAGGTGCAAGAACTGTCCTGTGAAAGCTTACCTGCTCTGCAGGTCCAGTTTACTCACAGGGAGAGAAACAGGGCTGGATTCTACCCTACTGTGGGGAGTCTGCAAGCTCTTGCCAGATACAATTATGCCTTTACAACAAAAATAAACCCAACAAAGAGGAGAGTATGATGAGTAGCTTGGTGCACAGATTTCTTGGCAGCCTTTACCAAAATGCAGCTGACTTTTATTTGGTTTTCATTGTGCCCACAAACAGGATAGGCAGGACTCACAGCCTGCCAAAGAGTCACACCACCCTTTTGAAGCAACCTTATCAGAGATGCACAATCGCTGGTCCCTTTCAAATTAGCCTATGAAAGGAAAAGAAGAGGCAGTGCTTAATCTGCCTCAGCCTTACATCCGTCCCCCAAGCCATCACCCATACCATTAACATGCCTACTAAACACTACTTTGCATGTAACCTGTGTCTCTGGTCTATTGAAAGAGGATTGCACATGTTTTAAATTTTGTTTAGCTTTTGTCAAAAGGATATACCTTTAATGTCAGTGGGATTTTTTGGTGCTGTTTTGTTAACGGCTCTATCCTTAGAACCTAGAATAGTGTGTGGCATATAGTAAGTCCTCCATGGATATTTGTTGAATGAAGACTGAATGAAATAATGTTTCTTCCACAGTATCCAGTGTTAGTCAAATACTTTCTCAAGAGAATTATGTAAATAAGGGCTAATTCATGAAATTTGATTGTCTCCTAGACTATGTCTGTGCTAGAGACTTATCTAATAGTGTAATAATTTAAGCTAGAGAATTTGGTGGCTGGCAGTGCTTCACATTTGTAATTCTGAAGTGTTATGAAGTCATTCCTGGATAGGTGTGAAGGACAGAGCATTTAAGTTCTACTTAACTCTCTTCCTTTTCCACACTAGCTCCCTATGTTCCTACAACCAGAAATACCTCTAAATCCAGAATTGTGAGGACAGGTGAGTTTTGTGTCTGGTTGACCTGAGGCTCTTGGAAAGCAAGGTTGGAGACTTGCTAGAGATCATCTTTTAGCTAAGAGAAACCTAACAGGATCAGATGTATCCCAGATTTAATTTCTCAGAGAGGTTCTTGGGCCATAATAATTTCCTCAAGATTTAGGATTGTTAAATAATAACTAGTGCAAACATTTAGGGGATTAAGTTAAAGTTTCTTAAATAAATGGATCCATCAACCTGACAATTGATCAGATTCATAATTTTGTGAGAAAGAAAAAGGAACTGGCATTATTTTGTCCCCTTGCTTGTATCTTTCAGAAAAGCAAAGTATACACACTGAGTGGTAAGCATGATATATAAAAATGTTTGTTCCCCAAATCTCAGAAAATGATTTTGTCTCCATGTTAACTATGTGTGCCTATCTTTGTATGTCTGTGCAGTGAATGTGTATGATTGTGTCTGCATACATTGGATGTGAGTGTGTGTGCAATGTGTGTGTATGTGCAAATATTCACTCATTTATACATTCAACAATTAACTTCCTATTATCTGCCTCACATCTTTTCAATGGACCACTGAGTATGTGTGGGCCCAGTATTTTTTGTTCACTTAAATTGGTTTTATTGTTATCATAATAAGTTGTAGTTACTGCTCTTGTTTTCGTCTAAATATCTTATGGCAGTCAAGCTTGACTCAAACCAAAATGTTACTGCAGAAAATAAAATTATAGAAAAGCACTTAGAATATAATCTGTGGTTCTGAGTTTCAAATTTGGTTTCTCATAGCTTTGGGAAACCATGACATTTTGCAGCCTCCTAATGACTTATTGCTATGGGTAAAAGAAATAGCTATGTCACCAAGACAAACAGGACCCACACAACATGAGCTGAGGGGCACTGGGAAAAGGGTCACTTCTAAAAGTATTTAAACTCATAAGCTTTCACTTCATACTAAGATTTCTTCTGCCAGAGTTTTAGTTTTTAAGTTGATTTATCAGTTCTCCTGTTAAAACATGTAATCCGGAAAGAGTAAGATTTTAAGCTTCTGTAAATTAATATCTTAATGTGATTTATTTATCAAAATCTTTCCAAGAGACTGCTCACTGTGCGCTGAGCTTGGCAGGGAAGAGAAGGGAGCATTCCACAGGGCAATGTGCTGTCCTGGGGTCTATTTGGCCAAAAGGCTGACCCAGGAAGGAGAGCTGGCAGGGAGAGGGGAGAGAGGGAATGAAATGAGGGAAAGGTGGAATTTGTTGTGATGCAAAACAAGCTCATTAGCTATATGGAAAACAAATTTCTTATTTTTACAATCATGAGCCCACAAACAGCATGGTAAACATTATAATTAAATCATGTACATTTGTAATTATCATATTATACTAACAGAATCAGAAGGTACCATATGTTAAGTAACAGATGAAGAAAATTAACAGTCCTTTAAGTCTTCATATTAAAGTGATTACAGATTGCTAGGTGAGAATTTGTATTTTTTAGAGTGTTTTAATGTTATGGTACATATGAAAGTCAAGCATAAAAGTCCCTTCTGTGTGTCAAACGAAAGAGACTCTGGAGGAAAGAACTGGGTTAATTAGAAATTAAATTTTATTTTAAAATCAGAATGCCAGTCTGTTGATTGACAAGGTTAAATCAACTTCCAGGATACAAGGTACATGGACACCAGGCTGTCTGTTCACTATAAGGTAGTCACGAGAAGCAGAACGATCTGGACATGAAAGAATGGGCCTTCCAGTACTTCCTTACTCCAGGAAATAAATTTCTCTCTGTGATAATATGTATGTATATATTTGCAATATATATACATACATTATTATATTGAATGTATAATTTATATCCTGTTTTCTTAAAAATGCTACATCGATAGTGTTTTTCCATTTAAAATTCTTCAAAACATTTATTTTAATGATTATATTTAATTATTTGGATATACTATAATGTACCTAACTATTCATCAACTATTACATATTAGCTTGTGGCCCATAGTTAATTCCACCACTCAACTGATTTTTTGAAGCTCCTACCTAGTGTAAAGCCCTGTTCTTGGCAGTAAGAATTATAACTACGATACGTAGGATTTCTCCTTTAATGTGTTTTCTTAAATAAGGTTGTAATTGATACCTTATGTATATATCTTTGTTTACATTTAATTACTTTTGGGATAAATTCCAGAAAGCAGCATTATTAGGTTAAAGATATGAATATTGTCCTGTTCTTTATATATGCTGCTCAGTCATATTCTTAAAGGGCTATATTAATTTATGTATGTGTATGTGAATTAAACTGTTTATTTATCTCACTGGACATTTACAGACATTGTATACCTAATTTTTAAAAGTAACTTCTTTCTTTGATTTCATATTTTTGATTAGTAGTTTAACAGATATTCACATATTTATATTCCTCCTTTATTCTCTCTTCTTAACTGTTTTAATGATTTGTGATTGATTGATATGGGCTTTTCATATACTAAGGGTGTTAAGCTTTTTCTGCCACACATGTTCCAAATGTTTTCTCCTATTATTACTGGTTGTTTAAGGTTTTGACATAAAGAGGTTTAAAATGTTATCTAGTCAAGTATATTGATTGCTTCCTTTGAGGTCTCTCTCAAAGTTTAAGTACTCAAAGTTTAAGCACTTAGTTTTAAGTATGGAAATGTTGCCTTAACAAGGATTGGGCAATTATTCATTTATATTTTCTTCCAATTTATTTCTTTTTTAAATGGGGGTCTTTAATTCATCTAGATTTTATTTTGATATTTAGTTTTATAGGAAGACCTAAATTGATTTCCTTTTTATTCAAAAACCTAGCCTATTTTCCCAGCACCATTTATTGAATAATTGACCCCTTCATCTTTGATTTGTGATGCTCTCTCTGTCACATACTCACTATGAACATACATACAAGGATCTGCCTGGGGGCTCTGTTTTTTGGTGGAGTTTAGCTCTTATTGGATATTCAGTGGCAGTACAGAATTGCTGCATATAGTTTACTTTCAGAATGCAGAGTCATATAGATAGATAGATAGATAGATAGATAGATAGATAGATAAATGTCTTCTGGGTTTAAAAAAAAATCTGGGCTTACATCCTGGTTCAAACTTAGATCCATTCAAATTTTCTGAACCTCAGTTTCCCCATCCATAATATAGTAACAATAATATCCTGTCGATGTGTTGTTGTGTGAAGCAAGTAAGATAATACATGTGCAAGAAGTTTGTGAAATGTAAAAGGAATTGCCAATGTCAGTTTTTACAAGTAGTATATAGACATAACCAGGGCTGTAACTTTATATGAAGCCCTATTGGACATGGTTGGTTTTGTTCTCATATAAATTCAGAAAAAGAAAGGTGAAGAAAGTAAATTACCAGCCAGAACCCTGATCCACTGTGCAATAGAGCCTTATGTCATCTTTTGAAGAGCATTTCCCTTTTTTGTTCTATGTAACTGGAAATCACTGTTGTAAATACCAAGCAGTATGGGTATTAATTTATGGGGTCATGTGTAAATGCCATTAGATATGGAAGAGAGACAGTAAAGAAATTAATAGAAACTGAATAAAAAATGGCTTAAATAATAGCACAGGAGACTGTAAATACACAAATCTAGCTTTGAGAAAATATTTCACTGCAAAGAAAGAAGAAAGTTGGCAAAGCAACTTCCCCTTCAAACCTGTGAACTCAGTTTTAGCTAGATACACAAGGATACCCAGCAAAATACTTCTTCACGACAATAACACTTACCCAAAAACTTAAACTGGAGCTAATGACTTCAGGGAGTCAAATAAAAATAAGGTTCATTTACATTTCCTTGCAGATCCAGCTTGAGAAAGAAAGAAGTGTCTTCTGGTGTCCAGAATTCTCTCTAAGGTCTGACCTTAAAAAACAAAACTCAGTGATCTGCTTGATGGAGACACCACTGCTCCCACAATTCCCCCAGAGTCCCCTCAGTTTCCCTGAAGGTTTAGCCCCTGAGTCAAGTCAGAAGGAGCAATCACATCCACAAGCTCAAGGTTGAATCTGTTTAATGATCAATAAAAAATTAATATTTACTCACCACAGCAGGCTTAGAGTAAATATTCAACTCATGAGAATTGAATTAAATAAATTATGTTATTCTAGATTTATTTATATTATTATGTGGTGAGACTTTACTCTGTGTGATGACTCTTCTAAGGATGGTAAGAATATAGGAGTAAATCAGACTTACATTTTTGCCCCAAGGATCTAAAGCTTAGTGAAGGAGATATGCATATATCCATAAGTACAATAGAATATAAAAAGTTATAGATGACATGAACATGATGTAGACAGGGTATGGTGTGAACTCAGTGGAAAGAAACATATCTGGGTATGAGGAAAGCATGGAAGAGTTTATGGAGGAACATATTTGCCATGAAATGAGAGAGAGGGAGAGAATGTGTGATAGCAAATACATCATAAGCAATGTTGTGGTGATACAAAGAAGGGGATGTAAAGAGAAAACTAAGTAGATAAAATAAAATGTTAGTTTGTGATGAACAGTGAGTATCATGACTAGCAAGTAATAGAGTACAGCTGGGAGCTGAAACCACTGTAGGAGAAATTGCAACAGTCTAGAAACAGTGGGGATCAAGTAGAGCCTGATCCATCTCTCCCTTAGATTTGTATGCTCTTTGAGTGTGCCTACTGTGTCTTATATCTCTGTGCCTAGCACAGTGCTTGGTAAAATGTAGAGACTCAAAAAGTGTGTTGATTTTAGCTTCCAACCCAGAGGAAGGCTGACACACAATGTGTATCCAATGTTCACCTCTGAGCAAGGAAGAACGGGTAGAATAGTGAATAGAGTACTAGATTAGATTTCAGTCCCAGACTTCTCATTATCTAGCTGAGTGACCTTTGGTGAGTCAAGTAACCTCTTTAATTTTCAATGAACTGATTTATGAAAAAAAGAGATTGAATAAACTCCTTTCCTGTGGGGATACTCGATGATTCATGAGATCAGTGCTTATAGCCAGGGGATCACATGAGTTCTTACATGCAACAAAATGTGTGTGATTTTTTTTTCCAAATGTGATGTATTGTCATCAGAGGGTCTTAAATTTTAAATATATTAGGACCCATCAGAAGAGACAGCAGGGCCTTATTCCCCGGAAAGGATTCCCTCTGCAGATCACGTCAGTGCCTTAGTGCCAGCTGCAGAGGTTGCTTCAGTTATGGAGATATTTATTCTTTTGACCCCTATTCCTGATCCCACCAGTGAATCTTCAGCACCCGTTTAATAGCATCTGCTAACCATATGGTCTTTGTAAATGCTTTCTATTTTAAGTCCAAATATAACTAGTAAAAAATATGTAATGATACTCCTCCTTTCTTTCTTCCCGCTTTTTTGCTTTTAGCATGATTGTTGAGTGATTTGTGATTGTACCATAGCATGATAAGTTAAAATTGAGTATTAATCACAATAAGAGCTAGTATTTATAAAAAGTTTTCCTACAGTTTATTTCCTTTTACTGTCAGGCCTACTGTGTTTATCCAACTAAGGTCAAGGGTACTGTCTCTTTTGCTCATGTTCATTACTGACTTATACTAAAATAGAGAACTTCAGGGATTCCAAAATGTACCTAGTTGGGATTTCAAAATATAAATAAGTTAGAAATATAATTTAACTAGCAGCTTTTTATAGTTTAGTAAGTCTGGATGTTGCACTCGTAGGCCTGGATTTCAGCCCTGAGACTGACCCTTTTCTTCTGTGTAACATTGGGTAAATCATAGAGTTACCCTGGACTTCATTTCCCTTATCTACAAGAAAGGAGAATAAAAATAACAATCTACCTATCACATCATTAATATGATTAAATAAACAATGTGGTTATGTTGTTTCACAGTCTGAAAAGCATCAGACATATGGAAGAGATCACAAATGGCAATAATACCAAACATTTCAAAACACGCTGTTTCTATTTCCTTTCAATTATTTTTTCCAGTTTTATTGAGACATAGTTGACACACAACATTAAAGTTAAGGTATACAACATAAAGCTTTGATACAGGTACATATTGTGACGTGATCACCACAATAAGTCTAGTTAACATCCATCACCTTACAAAATTACAATTTTTTTTCTTGAGATGAGACCTTTTAAGATCTATTCCCTTAGCAACTATGTTTCAGCAATTCCACTTCTGAGTATATATCTGAAGGAAATGAACAATCCCAAAGAGATATCTACACCCTTATGTTCATTGCAGCAGCATTATTTGCAATAGTCAAGACATGGAAACAACCTAATTGTCCATCAATGAATGAATGGAAAAAGAAAATGTGAGATACACACACACACATACTCAGGAATACTATTTAGCCATAAAAAGAAGGAAAGTCTGCCATTTGCAACAATATTGCTGATGGATCTTGAGGACATTATACTAAATAAAATGTCAGAGAAAGACAAATACTGTATGAACTCAGTTATAGCTAAGGAAATCAAATTCACAGAAGAGAAGAGATTAGTGATTGCCAGAAGGTGAGAGGTAAGGGATGGGGAAATTGGATGAAGGACGTCAAAAGGTACAAACTTTCAGTTATACGATAAATAGGTTCTGGGAATGAAATGTACAACATAACAACTGTAGTTAACAATACTGTATTGCATATTTAAAAGTTCCTTCAATTATTTCTGCTATTTATGTTTGGATAATTTCTATCTAGGCTGCCTTACATCCATTTTCCTGTCCTGGGCTAAACCCACATCTTTAGACTTCATTTTAGAATCTGGGAAATAAAATGTTATTTTTAATTGGGAATCAAAGAATATCTCTTCTGGCTTTTGGCTGAAACTGCACTAAGTATTGGCAGCATTCTTGCCAGTTTAACGGTGTACTGTTTGTCCTTCCTTCCCCCACATGCCATCCTTTGCCATACACTCCGTTAAGGGTATGTATATTCCTAAGCCATTGTATATTCGGATCAGTGGATGACGGTCTTTCTGCCCAACTTGGTGTTCACTTGTGTCTATTCACTTTCCGGTTTCTACACAAATCTCTATTCTCTCTAAGCTCACCACCCTGTCTACCCACTGCTCCCTGAAGCCTGCTCATTATTTCTTTAAAAGGATAGCATCACACAGGATACATAATAATATTAATATCCATAATTATAATTCACATGGATTAAACATACTTCACAAGCCTGGGTTTTATACATTATTACATTAGCCAATAGATTTTTAGTTAGTATTCATTGGGAACTTACTATGTATCAGTAACTGTGACCAGTCTTGTTTCATTTGTTATTCACAACTTTGAAAACCAGGTATTATTAACACTATTTGATAGATGATAAATTTGAAACAAAGTGAAGTGACGTGACATGTTTAATATGAGAAAATACTATATGAAAAAACTGGGATTTGAACTCTCCTCTGATTCCAAATCCTAAATCCTCCCTATGGCACCATTGTGCATTAGGCAAAGGCTATGTGGGTTTGAGAAGATACTAAATTTCCCATCCATGATACACTGGCTGGGCTAATTATTTTTGAGGGGTTGCTACTGTGCCATTTGGGGCCAGAGGGAATAGAAATGGAAATGGGCAGTTGCTAATCATCCTCTCCTAAGAGCAAGGAGAAGAAACTTAGCAACTCAGGACAAAGCAATCCTGAACAAGGAATGGAGTCAAGGCCCATTGGGCTTATCCACACAACTGTCACCCATCCAGCCATAGCTTCCAGGGTCTGTGGCTTCTGGAAGGGGAGGCTTCTTACACAGCTCAGCACTTAAGTGTCAAGTGTCAGCCAGTGCTCAGAAATTAACCAGCTGTGGTGTCAAGGGCTCACCTTAATCAGGGCCTCTTTACGCTGATTAGTGCCCTAATGGGGGCCAACTGTTCCCTGGATAAGTCAGGCAGGGCTCTGCTGGGTCACATGCACAGCAGACCCTACTGTCTGTCAGGAAAGCCCCACTTCCCCCCCAAACAGAACACAGGTTAGAATGGGGCACCAGTGGCGCTCCTCGCAGGCGGTGAAGAGAGACAGCTCAGAAGCAGACTCGCTTTGTCCCCTCTCCATCCTTTTCAGCTCTCCAGTGACTGTCCACATCCCAAGGGCATTTGTTGTCATCACACTGCCTGGATAAAAGGGAAACATGATTAGAAAGGCTGTAACAGAACAAACAAACAGGCAAATCCAATCTCAATACATAGCAGTTAGAAAACAAGTGACCTTAGTCAACAAGGGCAAGGGCAAGGGCAAAACTGTAAGCATCTGAGTTTGCTGGGTGTCTGGCGTAGCTCATCTTGGCTGTAAACTTATGGGGAGGCTATGGGATAAAGTCTTACTGCCATCCAGATAATTTCATTCTGCTAATTCTCTGGTGATAAATGAAAGAGCCTTCGGATTATAAACTTTTTGGAAATGATTCTCTTGTAGACCTAGGTCAATCAGGGCAATGATACACATCAAAGTGGTCTGCATGTCATGTTTATCCTTCTCATCCTGCACAAAATTTGTCATCAAATGAACATGGCAGACTTCCCAGAACTTCTGCTGTCAGTGTCCTTGTCCCTGCAGTAAGCGCCAGCTCCCCTCAAATCTGCAGGAGCCCTCCAATACTAGCAGATATGAAAGATAAGACCAAGAGAAACTGTGTGGTTGACAGGGTCTTGGTGCTCCAACCAGATGTCAGGCCTGAGCTTCTGAGGTGGGAGAGCTGAGTTCAGTACGTTGGTCCACCAGAGACTTCCAAGCCCCATGTAATAGCAAATGGTAAAAGCTCTCCCAGAGATCTCTCCACCTCAACACTAAAGCCAGCTCCACTCAACGACCAACAAGCTACAGTGCTAGAAACCATATGCCAAACAACTAGAAAGACAGGACCACAACCCCACCAATTAACAAAGAGGCTGCCTAAAATCATAATAAGTTCACAGACACTCTAAAACACAACACCAGATGTGGTCCTGCCCACAAGAAAGACAAAATCCAACCTCATCCACCAGAACACAGGCACCAGTCACCTAAACCAAAAAGCCTACACAAACCACTGCAACAACCTTACCTACTAGGGCAGGCACAGAAATCAATGGGAACTATGAACCTGCAGCATGCAAAAAGGAGACTCCAAACACAGTAAGTTAAGCAAAGTGAGAAGACAGAGAAATATGCAGCAGATGAAGGAGCAAGGTAAAAACCTACCAGACCAAACAAATGAAGAGGAAATAGGTAGTCTACCTGAAAAAGAATTCAGAGTACCGATAGTAAAGATGATCCAAATCTTGGAAATAGAGTGGAGAAAATACAAGAAACTTTAACAAAGACCTAGAAGAACTAAAGAACAAACAAACAATGATGAACAACACACTAAATTAAATTAAAAATTATCTAGAAGGAAACAATAGCAGAATAACTGAGGCAGAAGAACAGACAAGTGACCTGGAAGATAAAATAGTGGAAATAAATACCACAGAGCAGAATAAAGAAAATAGAATGAGAAGAATTGAGGACAATCTGAGAGACCTCTGGGAAAGCATTAAATGCACTAATATTTGAATTATAGGGGTCCCAGAAGAAGAAGAGAAAAAAAAAGGGACTGAGAAAATATTTGAAGAGATTATAGTTGAAAACTACCCTAATATGAGGAAGGAAATTGTCAATCAAGTCCAGGAGCGCAGAGACTCCCATGCAGGATAAATCCAATGAGAAACACTCCAAGACACATGTTAATCAAACTATCAAAAATTATATACAAAGTAAAAATATTAGAAGCAGCAAGGAAAAAGCAACAAAAAAACATACAAGGGAATCCCCATAAGGTTAACAGCTGATCTTTCAGCAGAAACTCTCCAAGCCAGAGAGGGGTGGCAGGACATATTTAAAGTGATGAAATAGAAAAACCTACAACCAAGATTACTCTACCCAGAAAGGATCTCATTCAAATTCAATGGAGAAATTAAAAACTTTACAGACAAGCAAAAGCTAAGAGAATTCAGCACCACCAAACCAGATTTACAACAAATGTAAAGGAACTTCTTTAGGCAGAAAACACAAGAGAAGGAAAAGACCTATAATAACAAACCCCCAAAATTAAGAAAATTGTAATAGGAACATACATATCAAAAACTACCTTAAATGTAAATGGATTAAATACTCCAACCAAAAGACATAGACTGGCAGAAAGGATACAGAAACAAGACCCATATATATGCTATATACAAGAGACCCACTTCAGACCTAGGGACACATAGATACTGAAATTGAGCAGATGGAAAAAGATATTCCATGCAAATGGAAATCAAAAGAAAGCTGGAATAGCAATTCTCATATCACACAAAATAGACATTAAAATAGAGCCTACTACAGGAGACAAAGAAGGACACTACATTATGATCAAAGGATCAAGCCAAGAAGAAGATATAACAATTGTAAATATTTATGCAGCAAACATAGGAGTACCTCAACATATAAGGCAAATCCTAACAGCCATAAAAGGGGAAATCGACAGTAACACAATCATAGTAGGGGACATTAACACCCCACTTTCACCAAGGGACACATCAACCAAAATGAAAATAAATAAGGAAACACAAGCTTTAAATGATACATTAAACAAGATGGACTTAATTGATATTTATAGCACTTACCATTGAAAACAACAGAATACACTTTCTTCTCAAGTGCACATGGAACATTCTCCAGGATAGATCATATCTGGGGTCACAAATCAAGCCTTATTAAATTTAAGAAAATTGAAATCATATCAAATATCTTTTCTGACCACAATGCTATGAGACTACATATCAATTACAGGAAAAAAAACTGTAAAAAAGACAAACATAGAGAGGCTAAACAATACACTACTAAATAACCAAGAGATCACTGAAAAAAATCAAACAGGAAGTTAAAAAAATACCTAGAAACAAATAACAATGAAAACACGATGACCAAAAACCTATGGGATGCAGCAAAAGCAGTTTTAAGAGGGAGGTTTATAACAATATAATCCTACCTCAAGACACAAGAAAAATCTCAAAGAAAAAACCTAAACTTACACCTAGAGAAGAACAAAACAAAAACCAAATTTAGCAGAAGGAAAGAAATCATAAAGATCAGATCAGAAATAAATGAAAAAGAAATGAAGGAAACAATCGCAAAGATCAATAAAACTAAAAGCTGGTTCTTTGAGAAGATAAACAAAATTGATAAACCATTAGCCAGACTCATCAAGAAGAAAAGGGAGAAGATTCAAATCAACAGAATTAGAAATGAAAAAGGAGAAGTGACAACAAACACTGCAGAAATACAAAGGACCATGAGAGATTACTACAAGTAACTATATGCCAATAAAATGGACAACCTGGAAGAAATGGACAAACTCTTAGAAAAGCACAACCTTCTGAGACTGAACCAGGAAGAAATAGAAAATATGAATAAGCCAACCACAAGCACTGAAATTGAAACTGTGACTAAAAATCTTCAAACAAACAAAAGCCCGGGAGCACATAGCTTCACAGTTGAATTCTATCAAACACTTAGAGAAGAGCTAACACCTATCTTTCTCAAACTCTTCCAAAATATAGCAGAGGGAAGAAAAAAAAACTCCCAAACTCATTCTACAGGCCACCATCACTCTGATACCAAAACAAGACAAAGATGTCATAAAAAAAGAAAACTACAGGCCAATATCACTGATGAACATACATGCAGAAATCCTCAACAAAATACTAGCAAACAGAATGTAACAGCACATTAAAAGGGTCTTACACAATGATAAAGTGGGGTTTATCCCAGGAATGCAAGGATTCTTCAATATACGCAAATCAAACAATGTGATACACCACATTAACAAACTGAAGGATAAAAATCATATGATAATCTCAACAGATGCAGAAAAAGCTTTGGACAAAATTCAACACCAATTTATGAAAAAATTCTCCAGAAAGTAGGCATAGAGAGAACTTAACATAATAAAGGCCATATATGACAAACCCACAGCAAACATCATCCTCAATGGTGAAAAACTGAAACCATTTCCACTAAGATCAGGAACAAGACAAGGTTGCCCAATCTCACCACTATTATCCAACATAGTTTTGGAAGTTTTAGCGACAACAATCAGAGAAGAAAAAGAAACAAAAGGCATTCAAATCAGAAAAGAAGAAGTAAGACTGTCACTGTTTGCAAATGACATGATACTGTACATAAAGAATCCTAAAGATGGTACCAGAAAACTACTAGAGCTAATCAATGAACTTGGTAAAGTAGCAGGACACAAAATTAATGCACAGAAATCTCTTGCATTCCTATATACTAATGATGAAAAATCTGAAAGAGAAATTAAGGAAACACTCCCATTTACCATTGCAACAAAAAGAATAAAATACCTAGGAATAAAACTACCTAAAGATACAAAAAAACTGTATGCAGAAAACTATAAGACACTGATGAAAGAAATTAAAATGATATAAACAGATGGAGAGATATATCATGTTCTTGGATTGGATGAATCAACTTTGTGAAAATGACTATATATTACCAAAAGCAATCTACAGATTCAATGCAATCCCTATCAAACTACCAATGGCATTTTTCTCAGAACTAGAACAAAAAATTTCACAATTTGTATGGAAACACAAAAGACCCCGAATAGCCAAAGCAATCTTGGGAAAGAAAAACAGAGATGGAGGAATCTGGCTCCCTGACTTTAGACTATACTACAAAGCTACAGTAATCAAGACAGTATGGTACTGGCACAAGAACAGAAATATAGATCAGTGGAACAGGATAGAAAGTCCAGAGATAAACCCATGCACAAATGGTCACCTTATTTTTGATAAAGGAGGCAAGAATATATAATGGAGAAAAGACAGCCTCTGCAATAAGTGATGCTGGGAAAACTGGACAGCTACATGTAAAATAATGAAATTAGAACACTCCTTAACACCATACACAAAAATAAACTCAAAATGGGTTAAAGACCTAAATGTAAGGCCAGACACTATAAAACTCTTAGAGGAAAACATAGGCAGAACACTCTATGACATAAATCACAGCAAGATCCTCTTTGGCCGACCTCCTAGAGAAAGGGAAATAAAAACAAAACTAAACAAATGGGACCTAATGAAACTTAAAAGTTTTTGCACAGCAAAGCAAACCATAAAAAAGACGAAAAGACAACCCTCAGGAAGGGAGAAAATATTTGTAAATGAAGCAACTGACAAAGGATTAATCTCCAAAATATACAGGCAACTCATGCAGCTCAGTATCAAAAAAACAAACAACCCAATCCAAAAATTGGCAGAAGACCTAAATAGACATTTCTCCAAAGAAGATATACAGATTGCCAACAAACACATGAAACGATATTCAACATCTCTAATCATTAGAGCAATGCAAATCAAAACTATAATGAGGTATCTCCTCACACTTGTCAGAATTTCCATCATCAAAAAATATACAAACAATAAATGCTGTGGAGGGTGTGGAGAAAAGGGAACCCTCTTGCACTGTTAGGGGGAATGTAAACTGATACAGCCACTATGGAGAACAGTATGGATATTCCTTAAAAATCTAAAAATAGAACTACCATACGACCCATCAATCCCACTACTGGGCATATACCCTGAGAAAACTATAATTCAGAGAGTCATGTACCACAATGTTCATTGCAGCTCTATTTTCAATAGCCAGGACATGGAAGCAACTTAAGTGTCCATCAACAGATGAATGGATAGAGAAGATGTGGCACATATATACAATGGAATATTACTCAGCCATAAAAAGAAACGAAATTGAGTTATTTGTAGTGAGGTGGATGGACCTAGAGTCTGTCATACAGAGTGAAGTAAGTCAGAAAGAGAAAAACAAACACTGTATGCTAACACATATATATGAAAAAAAATGGTTCTGAAGAACCTAGGGGCAGGACAGGAATCAAGATGCAGATGTAGAGAATGGACATTAGGACACGGGGAGGGGGAAGGGTAAGCTGGGACGAAGTGAGAGAGTGGCATGGACATATATACACTACCAAATGTAAAATAGATAGCTCATGGGAAGCAGCCATATAGCACAGGAAGATCAGCTCTGTGCTTTGTGACCACATAGAGGGGTGGGATAGGGAGGGTGGGAAGGATACGCAAGAGGGAGGTGTTATGGGGATATATGTGTATGTATAGTTGTTTCACTTTGTAATACAGCAGGAACTAACACACCATATTAAAGCAATTATACTCCAATAAAGATGTTAAAAAAGAAAGAAAATTAACATGGCAAACTTGTAGGAGTGAATGATGGTGTCTGGCTTTTCCTCCCATATAATGCACCATTTATTTCTTCTAATTAGAATTAGGCTAACTGAAGCCTTTGCTTTCCAAATTTTTAGGGGTATGTGATGCACTTCTATATATGGCAAACAGAGCTAAAAATGTATAGATTTCTTATCAAATTAATGAAATTTAGGTGTGACATTATACTAACATGTGTGATCAATGACTCAAAGGTGCACTTATTTGCAAAATGAATCAACCATAAATGCCTTGTTTGAAAAGAAAAAGATGTGTGCATGTGTGTATATATATGTATATACACATATAAAGAGAAAGATAGAAATTGAAACCTTATCTTAATTTCTATAGAATTAATATGTTTTCATTTGTATAGAGTCAATATGTACAGCTGTTGATATATTCCAAACAGAAATTTATTTGAAAATTGTCATTTGGTCTGAAGTCATTTTATTATTTGCTATGTGTTCTGCATATGTTACTTAGAGGAGATTAGAGGTAGAACATGATAAAGGGGGACAGCTAAAGCACCCCTCAAAATGTTTATGAAATAATATTAATTTTTATAAGGCAGAGCAAAAACCACAGGGAGACTATAATTGTAAATATATGAAATAGTTACAGATGTATAAAACATGCAATAATTAACATAGTTTTTTCAGATGATGGGATTTTGAGAGTCTCACTATGAATATTACCTTTAATGTTTTTATGCTTTTCATTTAATAAAAATCAAGCACAAAGATCGTTCAGAGTTGTTCCTCTGATCTCTTTCCAAATTAGGAATTGATTCCAAAGCTTGCTCCCATGACGGTATTCTGCTGTCCACTCTTCTCCCTCTGTTGGTTCTAAACCTTAGGAGCTTCCCAGGTGAAATCTGAAACTGGTCCCCCTACAGGCAGAGCAAGGAGAGACTGGAGAAAGAGACAGCTACTCCAGATTCGTAGGTGGCAATTTTAACAAGGAAGGGAACTTACTACGAGGCTTGTCTTGGGTGGCCTCAGGACAAGTGATGTCTGCACCTGCCTACCAGAATCTTACAAGTTCATAAAGAAGCCATAAGTGGGCTCAGTCATGTACACTGTCCAGATGGTTTCAATTACACCTTGCTCTCTCCAGGCTGCGTCCTTGAAACAGGCTCCCACTCTGGGAATAGTGGGCAGACCATACATCCCAAGGACGGAGAGGGGTGTGGAGCCTCCTATTGCCTGGGTCCAGCTCACGGGTGAATTGGTGGTCAAGTCCTCTCCATGCTCTCCTGCAACACCCTCAGATCAGAGGGTTCTGCAGGAGATGAGCTGGCACAGGCCATACGCTGGGGAGTGGGCAGCAGAGTACTGACAAAGCAGAATTAGAAGCGGCTGGACGTGGGAGTCAAAGAAATTTGTGCTCCTTCTCTGATTCTGCAGCATGCTGGCTTGAAGACACTGGCCACTTATTTATCTCTGACCCATTTCTTCATCTTATATTGGGAGTGAGAATTTTTTTTTTACCCCATAGTTAGGAATTAAAAGATATCACATAGATGCAGTGCTCAACCCGGTGCTCAGCACCCTATAAGCCCTTGACAAATCTTACCTTCCCCCACCTCTTCTTATTAACTTCTATGTGTGTGATTATCCTCACTGTGCAGGACCAACCATAAATAAAGCATTGAACTGTAAAGTGGTAGAACTAGAAACAAACTTAGATGACATCTATAAAGTCCATCCCTTTTATTTTAAGAAAAGAAACAGAGAGCCAGAAATGTCAAGGGCACACAGAGAGAATGTGGCATAACCCAGGAGCCTGGAATTATGAGAAAATCACCCTCAGCCTCTTTCTGAGGATTCAGGCCAGTGATGATTTTTTCCAGCATAATGCTACCCTTCTATAAACAAATCAGGTACGCCAGGCACACAGAAGGCATCAAGAAAAGAGTGGGCTCACTCTTTCGTTTTTCCTCTCTCACACCCATCAATTTGAAGAGCAAAAATTGAGTTTGAGTTTACTGAGGTCTAAGTCACCAAGGCAAAAGGTGAGTTAAATCCACAGGGTTTTCCCTGTATCATCAGCTGTATGATAAACCTAGATCTCTCCCCTTCCGAGAGCCATATCTTAAGAAAAAAACCCGAGCATGGCAGAAGAGTAGAGAAAAGGTAGAGAGTGTGTCTTCTTTGTACCCCTTGAAAAGATGGGGAGCATGCACACACAGAATGTATGAGTGTTTGCTATGTTACTATGCCAGGTAGCAGTGCCCTTTCACAAAGACAGGATGTTTCAGAAGCTGCGTGGCTCAGACAGCTGCAGAAAATGCAGACACTTTTTTGCAAGGTCAAGACAAGGACAATGTCTGACTAAGGCAGGGATGGGTGGGCTCTGCCATAAAAGCCTTCAGCTGTGCAGGACAAAATCTGCACTTTCCCCTCCAATGCAGTGTGAGTGGCATGTCCCTTCTTTCCCAGACCAAGAGGGCACTCTTTTGCAAATATACGAACTCACTTAGCTAACCACTTTTACCACACATTCTTGCGGAAAAGAACAGATTCCTCCAGACACCACTATCCTTTACATCTTCCTTTCCCACACTTGAAAGATCTCCAGTTCCTTAAATTTCTTTCAGTAATTTGTGTGGTTTTCATCCTAGCCTCTCTAAAGATGTCTTGTCAGACAATAGCACTTGGCAACTCTGTTGTCTTCTTCCCTCACAGGGTTACATTATTTTCTTTTTATTTCTTACCTCCTACATGGTGTCATTGGAGCCTGACAGAAGGCTGGAATGATTTGTTGGCATTCCTTAGGCAGTAAATGTCTCTTCAAACTACTGCAGTGATACTAGAGTTATCACTTTCCCAAACTGAATTTTTTAATGTTTGAAATGTAATCTTAAGAGAGAGAGAAAAAAACAAATGCAAAGTAGTATGTAAACTACAATCAATAAGATGTGTATACATGTAGACAGATGCTGGAAAATTATAGACACAAACAAAAACAGTGTTTTGAAGGTGGTAAGATGAAGGTTGTTTTTTTCTTTTCCCCTGTGTTATTGTTAACTAATTTTCTCCTTAAAAAAATCCCAAACAGGGGCTTCCCTGGTGGCGCAGTGGTTGAGAGTCCACCTGCCGATGCAGGGGACATGGGTTCGTGCCCCGGTCCGGGAAGATCCCACGTGCCGCGGAGTGGCTGGGCCCGTAAGCCATGGCCGCTGAGCCTGTGCATCCAGAGCCTGTAGAGGCCACAACAGTGAGAGGCCCACGTACCAAAAACAAACAAACAAACAAACAAACAAACAAATCCCAAACAGTTGCTAGGATTGGCTGTCTTTAGGTTAACTCAACTAATGTTACGAGCAGTAGCTTGGTCATATTGCCAAATGGCTATATTCAGAATTGTAAACACAATATGATCTGGATATTTTGTTGTTGTTGTTGTTTTGTTTTGTTTTTTTAACTAAACAAATTTCCATCCAAAGTCAATAGAGGAAGAAGAACAGAGAAAGTGGGGACCAACTATTAAATCATATAAATCCAGCTAAATCTGCCAGTAATTATGAGTCATTTAAAAGTAGGACTTACTCCTAGACTTATTTCAAACTTTGGAAGCTACACCAATTACCACTGGCTACCTAGAATGAAGGCTTGAGAGAGCCAATACAACTTAGGAGCATATCCAACTTGAAAAGGATGAAAACGGGATCACTGAATATTTTCCATAAACTAAGTGTAGAATTAGGAGATGGTATAGTGCAGTTGCATTCAGAAAACAAAACAGAAGCAACAACCAAAGACAATTTCCTTTTATTCTTTCATGTTTCCTTCTTTTCAGGATCAACCTCTTTTATATATATATATATATATATATATATATATATAACAGGTTTGAGGGCCCAAAGACTCACTTATTTTTCTGGAGAATAGATTTTCCTTGCTCATTACACTTGATCCTCCTAGATCTGGGCATTGCTTCTGATCATCTTATAATCCTAGAGAACAGTCCATGCTTAAAGGAACATCTTTAAACTAGCTAATTGCATGGTCGATGGCTGGTGAATAACTTAAATCACCCCAATTTCTTCTCTTACCACTTTAAGCTGAACATTCACTCCCCTTAGCAATTCACACTAAATAGTTAGGCTACCATTAGTATTGTCTTTAAACCAAAAGTGACATGGTCTAATGGACTTTATTTGTAGGAGAAACAATAGAGCCTGTTTCTGTAAGCAATATTTGTACCTGCTATGATTTCTCACACCGAACTCAGAAAAAAAAGTCAAATGAATTGTTTCCCAGAATGAGACTCTAAACTTATACTGTCTTCCTTCCTAGTAATGAGACAGGATGGAAGTTTGATCCTTTACAGAGCTTAAGACAAGAGATATACCAGGGGCACTACTCTTCTTTTCTTCTCTAACTTTTTATCCTGCCTGTCCAGAATCCCCTTTGGTCAAAATGTGTTTTGTTAGATCAAAATAAAAAAGATTTTGATTGCTTATATGAAATAACAGGACAGATATGAAACTCGGGTATTAATAATTTACTATTTTTTTCAGCAAATATCTACTGTGGAAACACATGACCCCAAGATGTTCAAACCAAAGAGGAAGGTAACAGCATTGTCCAGTAGAACTTTCTGCAATGGTGAAAAGGTTTTACAATTCTGATGTTTAGTTTGGTGACCCCTAATCACACATGCTATTAAGCATTTAAAATGGCACTAGTGTGACTGAGAAACAAAATCTGTATTTAACTTTAATTATTGAAAATTTAGTTTTCAGGTTTATTGAGACGTAATTGACAAAAATATTGTAAGATATTTAAAGTGTACAATGTGATGATTTAACATACATATATACTGTGAAATGTTTCCCTCCATTGAGTTAATTACCACATCTATCACCTCCCATATTTACTTTTTCTTTTTTGATGAGAGCGTTTAAGTTCTACTCTCTTATCAAATTTCAATTATATGTACAGTATTTTCAACTATAGCCATCATGTTATACATTAGATCCTCAGACCTTAATCATCTTATAACTTAATGTTTGTATCCTTTTACCATCTTCTCCCTATTTTTCCCAAACCCCTGTCCCTGACAACTACTTTTCTACTCTCCATTTCTATAAAATTGACTTTTTTTAAAATGATTTTACATATAAGTGACACCATGTAGTATTTGTCTTTCTCTGTCTGGCTTATGTCACTTAGTATAATGCCCTGCAGGTTTATCCATGTTGTTGCAAATGACAGGGTTTTCTTCTTTTATAAGGATGAACAATATTCATATATATATATATTTCATCTGTTGGCTGACACTGAGGTTGTTTCCAAACCTTGACTGTTGTGAGCAATACTGCAATGTACTGGAAGTACAGATATTTCTTTGAGGTAATAACTTTGTATCTTTGGGATGTGTACCCATCAGTAGGATTTCTGGATCATATGATAGTTCTATTTTTAGTTTCTTAAGGAACCTCCATACTGTTTTCCATAGTAGCTGTGCCAGTTTACATTGTAACTTTAAATATCCACGCACGGCTAGTCACATCAATTTGATGGTGTAAGATAAGTCTATGAGAAAGAAACATGCCAGGTGCAATGAGAGTGCATAAGACAGACAGATATCTCACTGGTACCGGGGCAGTAAGAATGATTTCCTAAAGAAGCCGAAGCTAGACCTGAGTATTTAAGAATAAGTAAGGGTTAATAAGGTAGAGGTTGAAGGCTGAGAAAAGTACTTCAGGTGGATGAGACAGTAAATGTAAAGGCACTGGAGTGTGGGAGAGTGTGATCTGCTCTAGCAACTGTTCACAGTAGCTGCGGCTTGAGCGTGTTTTGAATTGACTGGGAGGACAAGGTAGGGGAAAGTGGCTGATCATAAGGGCTTGTGTTGTGGCTTAAGAAACAATGTCATCATCAAATGTGCCATCATCAGATTTGCTTTTTAGGGAGCTAACCTCAGTAGTAGCATGGAGAGTGGATTCACTAGGGAAGAGACAGGAGTTAAGGAGACCACCTAGAGTCTAGGAGCTAATCCTGGAGGGAGGTCAGGGGCCTAACGGAGAGTGAAGGTAGACCTGGTGTTTATAGGAACACCAACAAACTTCCAGCCTCTTTCTGAAACCAATGCTACCAAAATGCCACTAACTGGGAACTTCATATTCCACTTTAAAGAGGAGATGGGTGACTTTCAAATATTCTCCTTTGGATGGGAGTGAACAGAGGCAGAGATGGGGAAAAATATAAATATACCTTCCACTATAATACATGGTGAATGCTTATTTTGATTCCAATAACTATTATCAATTTTTAGACAAAATCATATTGCATCCAGCTTCACTTTAAAAATATTTATTCTGAGGGAAGGAATAAAAGAGACTTCGGATTCCTGGAATTTTCTTACTTTGATCAACATATGATAAAAAATAAGCCAACCTCAAGCATCTTTCCAAGTGTCAGCCCAAATATCACTTCCTCAAGGAAGACTTCTCTGACTATCAGACACAATTAGGTCCTTCTAGTAAACACTCTCATAACCACCTGGACTTCTGTGTAATTTGTATAATTCTGTGTACACATGACCTGCAATTATAGAAGCTCTGTGAGGCCAGAATCTGGTCAGTCTTTCACACCACAGTCCCAACACATAGTGCAGTGGCACATGCTTGATAAACAGACCTTGGCTGATAAATGCAGCATGCAAAAATTCAGAGAAGTAGCTTCAACCCAAATTATTTGCTTCTTGTTTCAATTTCCTTTCTAGGAGGTATCAGAACTTTCTAAAATCTCTGCAGATGAGTGGGATGAGTAGCCAGTGTTGAGAATCTTAGTCCTGGTCCTACACAATTTCCCTAGAAGATTTCTGTGTTAGGAGAGACTGCATTTCATACCATTGTGACTACCATCTTTGTCTCTGCAGTCTTAGTGCCTAGGTTTGAATCCTAGAGCCACCA
Source organism: Mesoplodon mirus (assembly GCF_964341445.2). NCBI lineage: Eukaryota > Metazoa > Chordata > Mammalia > Artiodactyla > Ziphiidae > Mesoplodon > Mesoplodon mirus. The sequence goes on along the minus strand of NC_138983.1, from coordinate 134,649,722 downwards.
CTGGCCAACTGTGTGAACTCAAGCAGATTACTTAACCTCTCTGTTTTAGTTTCTGTTGGATGAGATCTTCAAGAGGACATGACTTCCTCTGGTTGACCCACAAGCTGGACCCAGGCAATTGGAGGCTCCTCACCCCTCCTGTTTTTGGAATGTATGTTCTGCCTACCATTCACACAGGGGAAGTTTGTTCCAAGGAGGCAGACTTGAGAGCAAGGTGTCACTGAGAGCATCTGGACTGAATACATGACTGAACCCAGTTAAGGTCTCTACAGGAACATTTAAGATTCTGGAGGGTAAGTATGGTGATCTACCCATCTTGTGGGGACTCAAAACAAGGCTCATAAGTAAGTTCTCTTGCTTATTAAAAACCACTACCTCCCCTCCCGCCTCCAAATTTCCTTTCTAGAAAGGAGTAATGATCATTGTACATTCAAAGATTTCCTGTGACTTCCTTGTTTTCAGTCCCACATACAGCTTTATTCTTTGCATCACAATGGCTGAAACTTGACTCAGAATTTCTCCAAAAGATACTCAGACCTCAAAATCTAGAGAGCCAACCTTCTCCCTTCAATGTACCTGGAATTGAGGTAAGGTTTTTTTTTTTTTTTTTTTTTGCGTTATTCGGGCCCCTCACTGCGGTGGCCTCTCCCGTTGCGGAGCACAGGCTCCGGACACGCAGGCTCAGCGGCCGTGGCTCACGGGCCCAGACGCTCCACAGCATGCGGGATCCTCCTGGACCAGGGCACGAACCCATGTCCCCTGCATCGGCAGGCGGACTCTCAACCACTGCACCACCAGGGAAGCCCTGAGGTAAGTTTTTAAAAGAACTGCATACACCCTATATTTAGCACTGTGACTATTATTCATGTACCTGTACAAGACCTGGTCTTTTTTGTCAAAAATCACAGCCAGGAATGGCAGTAATATAGCTACAGGATTCCCATGTGCCACACTAAGTGGACTGTAGGGACATGCGTTGATACACTACTGATCCAGGAAAGTGTACAGATAAATCAAAAATTTAATAAGAGAAAACCCAGCTCTAAATTCCCATTTGCCTTCAGGCTATAAAGGATTTAAGTCCATGAAGAGAACATATTTTGGGCAGATTTTTTTCTTTTTTCTTTGAAGGCATAGTAGCAAATGCTGATGCTTTCAGCAAGGACTCAAGAGGATCTTCATTTTTGCAAGAAAATTTCACCTGCTGGTAAGATCAGCATATATGGCAAAGCACTGAGACCATGACTACAGGGTCAATAATATTAGAGGCATTTGGTACTGAGCCAATCCACTTTTCTTTATTTGGAAACATGATTTGGTTAAAGAGATGGAGGTAACTTCTGTAAGAGCACAGATCTGGGTTCTGAATAAACACCTATAACATTCCAAGCCTTTGCATTCAGGTATGTGAATTCAAAACGGCTAATAACCCAACTCCCAGGACTCCACACAGCAAGCCAAGCTTTCCCCTACAGTAAAGCTGGCACATTTTAATTTACATGGATCATTCCTCATCAACTCTATAAGACTGAGATTTGTTTTGTCTATTATAATGTATTGAGTATAAGCTTGGAATAAAAAGCTATGAGGTCAAGTGCAAAGTCCATATTCTTTCTCAATGCCTGACACCCAAGGATTCGAATTTTAAATTTATTTAGAGCTGGTACTGAGAGAGATCTAGAGGTCATGGTTGTAATAAGGCAAACAGAAGGCAATAATGCAGCACTGTCTACTCAGTTCAACCACTGTGGACTCTGGGAATATGAAGCTGGAAATGGAGAAAGTCCCTAACTCAGCTCAATGGGTCCAAATGCAATGCGCTGATTCTTGGGATTCAGCCAGTGATAAGCAAAACAATAATCAGCATCTGAATATAAAATATATGTATGTTACTGGAAAACTGTTCCATCCAGAAATTTGTGAATACTTACTAGACTATCACTATTTATTAATCTAAACTTAGCCTAGGAATTGTTTAACAATGAATGACTAATACTGATTTTCTTTTCCAAAGAATATAAGCCTCATGACAGCCAATATTTTTGTTTGTTTTGTTCGCTGCTCTCTCTGTGCTGCCTATAAGAAGGCCTGAAATGTAGTGGGTCATCAAAAACACTTATTGCATGAATGAACAAATTAAAGAATAAGAAAACATGGCCCACAATTTATCTGTACAATCATTTGTCACACTTGTATTTTTAAAAGCAATTTTCCAACAGGTTTATAATAATCCACCAAACTCTCAAATTCTTTTTTTTTTTTGCTTCCTAGACCTAACTACCCTGTATCAAGATTATAGCAAAACACTTGAAATTCAATAGGATTAATACTCTTAATCTTGTATTTCATTCATGTGCCTTACCTGACACCTCTGTTTTCTTTGAAGAGAAGCCTAATGTTTTTCAAGTCCTACAGAGTGGGTCCATAATAATAAACCCCATCAATATTCACATCCAAACATTTTGCTTGGGTATACACACACATACACACACACATACACACACACATACACATGCACAAAGAGTGCAGAAATGACATTAGTAATTGCAACTCCGATTAATTCTTACTTGCAAGGCCACTGTGGAGGCAAGGCTAGTATACAAATCCAGACATGCTTATTTGTTCCCAGCAGACAGTTCATGCCACCTTTCCTCCCCAATAAATGATTCACACTTTGTAAGATTATAGATGGCAAGGTGAGGCATCCAAGGGAGACATGTTTCTAGGCATCTTAGAATGTAGTGCTTCTTTGAGATTTCCCTTTACCAAAAGACTTCAGGACATTTCCTAAACAAAAAGCTATGTGACAAAAATGGGTACTAAGAAGAATGAAGACTTATAAGGTAGTCTCTTTGTTAAAGCAATTAATTCTTTTTTCCAATAAAAATAAAAGTCCTGATATGAGATCACTATAATAACTTTACATGGATTAGCAGGTGTGGTAAATAAAAGAAGACACAATCTCCCACAGTTTCACCCCAATTCTTAGTATTCTTGATAGGAATAGTGGCCCCTTAGAGGTTAAGGTATCACAGGGAAAAGTAGAAGATAACTTCTTTCCAGTCATTTCCATTGTGTCCCCGTGACTAAGGCACGAAGGTATTCAAATGGCAGGTTCAGTTGGATCTTGAAAGACTTTCGCTGGACTGGAGTGTGGATAAGGATGTAAAAGAAGAGAAGCAAGACAAAGAAATCATTCCTTAATGAAATTCTGCAGCTAACATAAATAATGTGAACTGCCCCTTCCTTTACCCACTCATTTCAATAAGGTATTAACTTCGCACCTACAGAGGTCATCTAACTAGGAATGTTATTAAGTAGTTAAAATCATTTTACATTTTTTAATGGATATTAAATTTATTAAATTTATTTTAAAACCAATCTACATTGGCAAATTCAAACCCACAATTTAGTAAATATGACAAGGTCTGTGAAATAGTCAGGGTCATAAATAAGTCTATTAAACTCACAGTGTTTTGAATCTTAAATGTTGCATGTTTTGACACGAGTATGTTCTGATTTGTAATGCATCATAGCAATAAGGGAGGTTGTTTTGAATTTGAGATGTAGGAAGACAAATACAAACTGATACAAAATATTATAATGTATCAGGACCATGAATAATGTAATTACCAAATGCCTCAATACATCATATGCTTCATTTTTTCAATATGATAAATACAAGTAGCTGAGGTTTGTTAAATATATGTGAGTACAAAATTATATCAATGATGTTAATTAAAACACATCTGAAGTTAGCCCAAGAAAATGTTAATGTGAGCCCCAAAGTTTCAACTTTACCATTTTTAGCATTATACATACATATATATCTAGATATCTATATATCTAGATAGATATATAGATATAGATATATACATAATATATGATCACCCTCTTTTTTCTTAGGTTTGTATTAATCATTTTCCATTTCAAATACAAAATTACCTCAAGCTGTTTGGTAGTGGAAATGCAATTGCTATTATTCTGATTGTTATTGATAACAAATGACTAATCATGAAACTTCTTCCCAGGGAGTTAGGATACTTGGTTTCTAGGAACAGCTCTGCCACCAGCTAGAGTTGTTACCTGGGGCAAGTAATTTAACTTGTGTAAATTTCTTTATTTGCAAAACAAAGGAGTTAGCTCAGCTGTCTCTAAGGTCCCTGCCAGACCAGACCGAATATTCCAAAAACCTAAGATCTATGACTTTCACTAGTTATTCTAATTTTAAAAGGCAATGCCAATTTTTGACCTGTTCTCTTGTCTACTCTTGCAATTACCATTGATCTTTCAGAAATGCTCTCTGTCCAAAGCCTCTGGGCGTATTTGTAAAATGGAAATTCAAGTGTTATGAGAAAGCAAAATGGACAGAAGTTTCTAATAAATATTTCATTCCATTATCTGGCCAAAGCATTGAAATGGCATTCCCCTCATCTCAGGAGAGTCAAGGTTAGGGCCTTACCCACAGACTTGGGGTGCTCCAACCCTACAAGATTCAGAAGTTAAATCTTCACACTCAAGCATTATAAATTGCAGGTTGCTTCCCAGTGAGAAAGCTCAGCTCTGTGAAGGACTGGTGTGGGAAGAAATGCTGTAGTTTTGAACTGGTCTGAGAGGTTCCCTGTGCTGACCTCCTTTTCTGATCTGCTGTTCAGGTTTGCATCCATTTTCCCTGGCATGAAAGTAAGCCCTGCTTGAACTGACCATGGGAGTAGAGGGAGGATGTGGCTTAGAGAGATTTGGGCTCTCACTACCTTATAGCTCTTCTCAGCTTGATTGGCAAAGCTCTAGATAGCAACACCACTCACTTCTTTATCTTTTTGCCTCCTGTTCCTATCAACCCTCTTTCAGTTTCCCTTGCTGAGATACAGAGAGGTAACATCTGACACCATGGCCAGCAATTCTGAACACAAGCAAACGGAAGTCCCAGCCATGTTTGGCTTCTTTGAGGCGGTTCATGCAGTGTCCTCTTTACAATGATCAGAGGCCCCTCTTTAACAAGGAATGGCACACCCCCTCCACCTCCACTCATAAAAGGATCTCAAAGTGATTCAGCCACTAATTGTTCCTCATGAGTTCTAAAGGACCCATGGGGAGTTACAACTGACTGTTTAACTGATCATTATAGAGTGATTAAATGCGACATTTCCAAAGAATTAGGTGAAAAACCTACCAAACTCTGGTAGGGTCAAAAGACTAGGCACCTTGATGGATTTCAGTATCACAACACTCATCTGGTTTGTGGAATGAGGCATGTTAGAAAATATTCCCAAATTTTAAAATAGATTTTATGCTAATGGGCTCTTAAACATTTAATGCTTTGTTAACACATGGTTATTCCTCCATTAAGCACCATCATGACCTATACATAGTTTATGAACATTCCTGTTGTCCTTGAGAGAAATCACACACTGTAAGGGCTAAAAATAGCAACCACATGAACAGCGGAGTATAATTTGCATCTCAAGTTCAGCTGACATCATCTAACTCAGAAACTTATTTCCAGGGATCAGACTCAGGAAAAGACTCCAGTAGCCTTTCAGCAAACCTGAATATTCTGGAAGTGACTAAGTCCCATGCCTTAGAGAGAGCTGGTTTTGAATGGTATAACTTTTCCTTTTAATGGTGAAATACACAGAATGACTCTTCCAGTCTTTCATATGCAGCCCAATCACCTTTGTCTACACTCGCATGGTCCCATGGCACATTTCTTTCTCCATCCATCAAGAACCAACCTCTCCACACTCCTTTCACCTTAAGAGCCACATAAACCAGCCATAGTTATCTAACTTGACTCTCTACTCGGCAACATAGAAACTTATTCTGAGAGGGGTGATATACCTGACATACAGCCACCTGCTGCACTAAGGGAGCCTGGGTTATAATTCTGAGTCTGAGATCAGTGTTCTTATTGCTCTTTCCTCCTGTTTAAATTGCATAACTTCTTCAACAGTCACCTCCTCCATGAAGCCTGTAATGATTGTTCCAACTAAGTGTAGTTCTCCCCATTTCATAATTGGTCATGGTACATCCTCACTCTAGACCCTTAACCACTTGACTATGTCAAATTTAAATAGGACCTCATTTCAAATGATGGAGGTAGGATAGATAATTGAGAAAAATTATACAAAGAAATATTGGGTTGGACAAAAAGCTCATTCGGTTAACGAATACGTTTTTCAATAAAGGTCTTCATGAAAATGAAAAAATGTGTGTTTTATTGTTACTTAAAACCGAACGAACATTTTGGCCAATGCAATAGAACAGGGAAGGCAGGTTGAACCCTGGGAGCAGTGGCTAAAAATAACTTTGGTTTACAAAAAACAAAATGTAACTTCATTTTTGTGTCTCACTTATCCAGACCAGCTCCTCCTCATATTTTTCTTCCACATTCTTCTACTCAGTTATCTTTAATCACAAATTGACCCATTTCCTCCTTGAATTAGTACTCTTCAGTTTTATCCTGATGGCTACAAGAATAAATCAAAACTCTCTGCATAGAAAAATAAGCCCTGTAATATGGTCCTTACTGCATCTGTAGCCTCATTTTCTGACCGTCCCAGAATTGTACTCTATCTTCCAGTGGTATTGAAGTTCTTGCTCATCTCCCTGCTCCTTTCCTGAAGTTGTTGCAGGCCTCCCTGTCTTTGTTCATCCCGTTCTCTTAATCTCATCACACACTCCATCTTTCTTTGCCATGCTAACTCTTATGTATCCTTCAGACTCTGCAGACACATCTTCAATCTCTGGAATATTTCCCTTAGTCTCCACGTTGAGCCGCCCCACTGTCCTTCCAAATGTCCCCCAAACATCCTTCTCTTTGGACAAACCACCCCGATCATGAGTTCCTCAAAAACAAGGGCTGCCTCTTTGTCATCTCCTAGCCTACCACTAAATGCATATTAACTATCCTGTGAAGGTTGTTGGCTGGGAGGCCCATCCTGGGTGAATTGATTTTTCTGTATATCAACTGTGTAACAATAACTGAATCAGTAGATGTGATGGTATGAAATTTATCTCAGAAAGCTTGTGTTTAGGTTGCTCACGGTGAATCAGAGGATGCGGAGATCTTCCCATTATGTTTTCTATCCAACTCTCACAGATCATTGCGATTTTGTAATAATCCCAATTCTATATGCTTTATAAACTATAGACTGTTATATAGTTTACAATATGTTTACTCTCATTATAGATGTTAAAAGTTTAATCTAGAAATCAAGGCTAAATTTTAAATGATAATCAATTAGGTAACAAGATCTAATGTAATATTACAGCAAAGAATGAAAATAAGAGGGTTTCTCTTCAGAGTCCTAGTGTAGACAGTTTTCCCAGTGTGGATAAGCACAATGCTTTTCACTAATTTATCAAGCTTCTCCATGTCAGACTGTTTGTAATTTGTAATTAAGAAATTTGTTGGCAAGTTGAAAAGTCTTCATTTGTCTTGGATATCAAGATGTTATCGGGACTTTCAATATTTGTTGATTTTCCTCTTCAGCATGTGAAGACTCTCAATAATTTTCTCCATGTCACAACTGCTCCTGCCCAGCACTACTTTCTGTCCCATTTCTGACACTTGGAGTTACTCCAGGCTAGTATTAAACAGAGCAAAGTTCTTCACCGTCTTGGTTTGTTGGTCCCTTTTCTGGACAGGATTCTAAACACTTATACCCATCTTGATTTTATCTTTTGAGAGAAACGTATTTATTTATCATATCCTCTGTGTCAGACACTGTGCCAAGCATTTCACTGTATCATCTGAGCCATCACATAATTCTTCACAATACTATTTATTGCATTCAGAAGTGCATATTAAGTACAGTCTGTTCTCTCTATCTTTTTTGTAATGCAAATTAGCTCACTCACATAAGGGAATGCCATCAATAAAATGCAGAAATCCCGTGGGTTAATAAGTGATTTTTTTCCCCAGCCCATTAAATTTTGTGCCACCAAGGAGCAACATCTGAACACAAAGTATACCAACATGGCTGAATGCAGTGAGCTGGAAAAAAATTACATCGTTGTACATAATGCCCATTTATCCCATTTTCTTTCTTTTGGCTCATTCTGACCAAGCGCTGTCTTTTGGAAATGCATGTTGGTGGCTTTCCTGATCTTTATGCAGTTGACCCGGCCTCCGTGCTCAGTGTTACCATCTTTCCTTATGCTCCCTTGGGTCGAGCTACCTGAATCTTTTTGTTTGTTTGTTTGATATTTACCTTTTATTTATTAGGACTTTTACCTTTTTTTTGTTTAATTGTTAGTTTAGGGGTTTTCCTTTTTGTTTTGTTTTGTTTTTTATTTTTTACAATTTTTATTAGTGTTTGGTTACCAAACTGTATATATTTTTAATAGAGTGTGCCTAACTCTATTTTTCCTTTATCTTGTTATATGTAAAGCAGGAGTTTTCAGAATGTCAGAAATATATCTAAAACATTATAGCAGAAATACTTATACTCACTAAGTGTTAGACACAAAGATGGGTATTATTTTCAAACCTGTACTCATAGATAGGTTCACAAGGGTCAGATTAAGTAACTTGACTCTGGTCACTTAACTACAACGTGGCACAGCTGGAACATGAATCCAGTTCTGTCTCCTTCTAAGCTGCTTGCTTTTTCTATCATATTACATTGCTTCCCAACTCTCCTTTCTTTCCACCACCTCCTGATCCCCAAAGCTAACAATAGTGAATAGAGAAGAATATGGACACCCTGTGTGCATGTGAACATATGTCTACATGTGTGACTAAGTGTGCACATGAATGCATATGCATGTGTTTATTCCACATCCCACCTCCAGGCAATCAGAAGGTGTCAGCACTTAGGTGAATGCACAGATCTCACTGAACACTGTGCCTTCTGGGAGAGGGAACACCTGGCTGAAATCACAATGCTGCACTTGGCTCTCAGAACAGCCTCGTGAGCAGTTACAGCAATGACCCATAGGGATGACTCGAGCCTAGCCAGCGTGAATGGACTGAAGGAGGACAGAATCCAGGCGGGAGTAAAACATCTCCACCATAAACTGAAACATTTTTCTGTTTGAACTGATTTCCATCTTAAGCTGGCTCAATACATATTTAATGAATTCTTCTATAAAACCTTTAACAGCCCTCAATTCATTTCAAGTGGCAAATGACTCAGCAATCTGAAATGATGAGCTGAATGCTGCCTCTATATTCATTACCTAAGAAGAAAAAGTGATTTTTAAAAAAAATATGTTCTTTCCTCCTTGTGCTCACATTCATCTGACGTGAAAACACTACGTCTGCCAGTCCTCTGTGGCTCAAAGATGTGATCTTACAAGAGACATGTTGTAATTTTTTTTTTTACCATGAAGAGTTGTGATACATATTAGGATTACACATTAGGTAACATTTTTGTTATTATATATCATCACGCCCTCATGACCTCTAATTACACATTTCACTTGTGCATTCAACAAGTGTTTTTAGCTATTTACTTCTCGGAAAGTTTCTTTAGGTGCTGTGGAAAATACAAAGCTAAATCAGGCAAGGACACTCGCCTCAAGATGCTTTGACACACAGGCAGTCCTATAAGGTATTAAACAGGTGCATGAGATCAAAGAAATGCCTTTTGACTTATTCCTGGTGCCACGTGCATCATGCTGTACCAGATAAACCTCTGCAGACTTGGAAAACTTAAAATACTAGGATATACACTGACATTTGGCCTGAAGTATCTCTGACCTTGAGGTCCCTTTGCAACTGCAAATGCCTTACACCAGCAATCCTAAATGGGTATAGGGCAGTGCCCCCCACCTCACCCATACATACTAAACATGCCCAAGCACATCTCCAAAGCCTTTTGCTACCTCTCCAGTTTCATCCTATACTACGTTTCTCTTTCCTTGATTGCCTTCTGCCAGTGGGTCTAGGATGCTTTTCCTTCAGGGCCCTTTCACTGGCTGTTCCTTCTACCTGGAATGTTCCCCCTTAAATAGTTGGTGACTCAGGATTTTATCAGCTTTTTGGTTCAAAAGTTAACTTATCAGTAACTGCTTTGTTTAAAATAACCCTCCTAACATTCCCTTTTTTCTTTCATTGCTCCATTTTTCTACCTAGAACTTACCACATTCTGTATTACTATATATTTTACTTGTAAGTTTATACTTCTGCTCTTATATAAACAATACCTAAAATCTATAAAGCAGGAATTGCTGCTGTATTTCCAGGGCCTAGGAACAGTATCTACCATACAGCAGGCTCTCCCTAACCATTCACTATATGACTGCATGAATGAATGAATGAATGTGTCTATACACCTACAGGCATAGGGGTTTTGCTTACTACCCAAAACCATACGTACCACGAGTTTACCACCACTTGTTCAGAGAAGTAGAGGGAATTCTTAGTGTGGGAGTAACAGTTAAACAATTGTGAAACAAAGTAAGCCCTGGAATCCACCTTATATTCCACTTTAGAAATCATAGTCACCCTTGGAGCCCATCCTTTCCAAGCTGCCTAAGACTAGGTAGAGTGAATTTTTTCTACAAAAATCCAGACAGTATTTTCACAGCATATTTTATAAACATGGCTTCCAGTTTACATATATTTGCATATTATATCCAGAAAGTCCCTAAATTTCAATGACTTTATGTAAAATAAATGAACTCAAAGAGGTCAATCGATGGCAATTATATAATATCCTCTAATCAAGCCCTCCTGGAGTTGGAACATCTTCCTAAGGAGTAAAGGAATTACTTTATTCCTTTACAGCTCATCCTCCAAACTCATGGCACCATTGTTTGCTTTGGGAAGTGATTCAGAGGTGCCATTCACAGGTCATCATAAAAGTTTAATAACCACCTTTGGCTTCTTCCACTTACTGACACCATGTCCTCTTATGTCATATATATTCCTAAGTTTTATAGATTGAGAAACCAAGGTATCCCTGTTAACTCAGGTTACAAAAGAGAAAATGAAACACTTAATCCTAATCTAGCAAGTAATAGCCTCTCTTTCTGCACTACATATTGTTAGTATCTTAATTACTGGAGAAAAGACCCTAACCAATAATGTCAAGTGGTACTCTGCACGCTTTGAGGAGATTTACTCTGGTGTGGTCTTCTTAATGAGTCCCCTTCAAAAAGAAATTTACTGAAATTATTTTCTCATCAATCTGGAATCAAACATCTACTAGTTAATGTCTGGCTCACCCAATGAAGAGGACATAGTATCCAGTAAGGTATATTCCACTTTGTCATAGCTGCCCAAGGCAATGCCTGATAGGAAATTAGGTATTCAGGTACTACAGATGGTTTCTTGTTTTCCAGGGAAAGCTATTGTAATTTTTAAAATTCTCTCTTCTCCAGTGCAGTCGCCAGGGTGTCCTGTGTCCCTGAACACCTGCTGGATTGCCACTTTCATGTATCAAAAACAAAGTTGGTTTTGTAATGGACTATCAGCTCATTTACTGGAATCAGAACTTCCGAATCACCCTTGTGATGTGCTCCTTTATAAACTTCACAAGGCTTGCAAAGTATTTCTGCTTCAAGGCTCACAGAAATACCTGGACCCATGCTAGAGATGAAGCAGACATTTCTGAGCACAGTTGGTTCAACGAAGGAGTGAGTGCACAACATTCATACTAAGACCAACTGTGGTTGGTGTTTATTTGAGACCTTTTCCAGAATCACACCCACAGATCTCTCCTGCCTAATCAGAATGACATAAGTCATGGGCTGTTGCCTTGCTTGTGATTGAAATCGGGACAAGGAAGAGAAGGTGAAAGGGACTTGGTTCCTACCTAGGATTCTGCTTCCTTTTCACTGTCCTTGCCCCACAGGCTAAAGCTGATGAATGGTCAGCCCCTTGCACTTGTTCACACCTTCTCTTCTGGGAAGGTACCAGTTACATGTCCTCCAGGTCATCAAGGAAAATAAATGACCTCTGCTGAGGCACTAGTGTGCTCTCTTATAGAGGCTTTCCCTTCCACATCATGCCCTGAGCCTTTGATCACGCTGCCCTCTCAGCTTATAAACTGGGAAACATTGATCCTCAGGGTTCACTCCAAGCCCTTTCTCCTATAGTAAGCCTTCCCTGCTTCCCTCCCCAATGAAACATTGGTGTTTCTTTTCCTGTGCTTCTACTATAAATTTATGCAGACCTCCAAGATAGAGGCAGATTTCTTTTATTTTCCTTTCTGTATCTATCTCCTTTCCTAAATGATAGGCTTCTCAAGAAGAGAATTATGTTTTTTTAAGTTTTGATTTCCTAATGCTCACAGAAGTGACAGAGTACACACACTCAAGAAACTTCATTGAATGGATGATAGAATAAATAAAGAATTCTTTGGATTTTCTGGAACTCCTGGAATGATTATTGTTTTGTTTATGTCTAACCTTTCTTCCCTCCAGTGTCCAAGGAGTGATTGATGAGCATTCTAAATTAGAATGAGTATAGACATTAAAATTTAAGACCATGGTAGCAGTGCAGCAACAAGCAGGGGTAGAGACCCATTTGGAAGAAGCACAGCTTCTGGTCTCTTCAAACTTAGAAACTGCATTCTTTTGCTCCAGAGATGAATAAGGCTAAAGTTGTAGAGCTCTGTGGGGTTTCAATCTCTAGTTAGTCTCACTTCTCCTTATGCCACCTGTAAATGAGTAAAAGAATCAACAGATGGCTGAGCTCTATATTTGTAGACTAGAATTAGAGAGTGAAAAAAAATTCTTGTAGCCAGCTCCTAAATTTAGAGAAACTAAATTTTTGCCTGCTCATAGATATGACCTTGAGAGAGAACAGGGGTCAGTGGCAATCAACCTTGAAGAACAGGTGAACTAATTGTCTCAAGAGGTGAAGTGAGCTGTGTTCAATCTATGGCTCCCTGACATGGTTTAGCAGTATTTGTAGGACGATGACCAATCAGTGGCCATTGGTGAGGCAAATGGGACCATGCTTGTGATATCATGAATGCTAACAATAGAAGAAATCATCATTTATGGACCACATAGAATTGTTTTGGGTAGTGTTCTGAATGTTCAGGCCATACTGGTTACATGGAGATTCTGCACAGGAGGTCATGTTATCATGAAGCACTTTGCCATTCAAGGGTGATTAGGTTTTACAATTCATTTCAGAGTGTTTAAAATAATACCTCTAAATACTGCCTTAAAAATAACTGTAAACTACTATTCTTAGCCTTCTAGGCAATATATATTTCAACATATATTTGCTTAGTCCAATATGGATGACTTCTATAAGGTGAGATGCAAGTAAGTGATTCCTAAATGGAGAAAAACATTTCAGTTTATAGGTATAATATACATTTTCTCTCTTGATGGCAGATCATATTTTATTGATTAGGAGCCACTGATTTGATACAGGTAAGGCTGAATAATGCCACAGACAATATCACTAAGGAAGGAGCTTATACTGTATTTTTAGGCATTACCTTTAAAACAATTCAAAATGAGAAGTAAGAGAAGTTTCTTTGGCTTCCTTAAAAACTTCCTTCTAGTCATTAGGAACTGAACTGAATACAGAAGAGCTATTAAGAGAATTGGATTTTCAGCTCATTGAAACCGCAGCTTTATAAAGACATGATAGGTCTCTTATATACCCTTAATTTTCTACCAAACAAGTGAAGTTGAAGTCATTTGACTTCCCAACTTTTGTGCTTATTTTTCATTGGGAATGGGGTCAAGACATGGAGAAATTAGCCATGTTGAATTGGGCCATGTCACATTCAAGAGGCTGTGGGAGAACCAAAACACATTTAGCTGAGCAAACACCAGTGTAAGTTGTCATAGTATATATATATTTCTCTTGGGTTGTATGGCACTTAAAGAGCTAATGAATGACTGGGAGCAATGTAAAAGAAAAGTTCATTACAACTCATTAAAAATGAATACAATTCTAAATCAATTCCCATTAGTTACAGTGTAGATATCGCACATGTCTTGGAAAAGTTTATTATAAATTCATGCTAACCCTGTGAGTAATAGTGGTTAGTCTGTATCTCTTTCCCTAATAAAAAAGGAACAGGACAGACTGCATCTAGTACTTTCTTATTAAATGAAATATTTAAAAGACATCATCTTTCTTCTCATGGCCGTGTTCTGATTATGTCAAGTCAAATTAGCTAAGTATATAAATTGCAGTAAACATAAGTGACAAATAAATGAAATGCATGGTGACACCCCCATGAAAACCAACTATGGACTCCATACTAGGTGGTAATTTCACATGCCACCATCTGGGGATCCAAAAGGAGAAGAAACCAATCTTCAAAAGGTATTACGTCAGTGTCAACATTGTGATATTCTCTCTCTCCCTCTGCTGTGTGTTTGATTTTTTTCACCCAAAGCTCTATGACTTGTTCTTTGAAGATAAATGGAAGAGTAAAAGAGCTCTTCCATTTGTCTTTTTTTGCCTTAATCAAGTTATTCTAGTCCTACACTCTTATTTTTAACTAAAGCTACATTGTGGAATGTATGGAATACTGTCTCTAATATCTGGTAATAAATGTTCTCAGATTTCAACATGTGGATTGCCTTTACCTCACTTACAAACACCTACCAAAATACAGACAATTGTCAACCATTTAGAAGCCTGATTCACAGTTTCTGGGAGCTTACTATGTTCTAAATATTGTGTTAGGCATTAGCAGTAAAACTATGTGCAGTACAGAGGAGGACTCTCACCTCAATAACTTGTGAGTGAAAGAGAAAGGCACCTATACATACGACAATAAAGCATGAAAAATTCCATGACAAGGAATTCAAGGTGCTCTGGAAACATACAAAGAGGTTTTTAAACTGTTTTAGGTGTCCAGAGAATGTCCCCAGGGAAGGAACTGATAATTAATTAAGAACTAAGGGATAACTAGAATTTACCTATGTAAATATATGGCTTGTTTCAATCAGCAGGAACAGGTGAGCAGAAAGGGCAGATGCAAGAGGCCATGCAATACTAAAAAAAAAAAAAAAAAAAGATATGACTAGAGCATTGGCAAGAAATTGGTCCTGATGACTCTGAGGAGGGGGCAAAGGTGAGATGAAGAAAGGCCTTGTAGGCAAGATCAAGATTGCATATTCTACATGAAGCGAGGGAACAGCATTGTACATTTACATATTAGAAAGAGTACTCCGGCAGCAGTATGGAGAATGGATTATAAGGGAGCAAGCCTAGGGGCAGGGAGGTGGGTTACAATGGTGGATGTAGCCATAATAGGAGAATAACTCAAACATATTGAGAGCTTATAATGTGTCAGACACTATTTTAATATGTGTGTTAATTCTTTAGTTCTAACTACAAACCCATAAGGTCATATAACTATTATTCCTATTTTCTGAATGAGGAAGTTAAGACAGAAAAGACTGAGTAGTTTGCCCAAGCTTACATAGCTAGTGAAGAACATATCCAAAGTTTTAATCCAGAGAGTCTTAGCCCAGAGCCCACCTCCTTAAAAATCACTGCCTTATTAATACTTAGAACAGGGTAATGTCAATGAAAACAGAAGGTAGATCCTAAGGACTGAGAAATAAGCCATTTCCAGGTCACAGTGAAGTTTTTGATGTTCAAGGCTGAACTGAGCATCGAATCAGGCAAGCAATTCTTAGTGGAAATGCACCCAAACAAAAGAGGTCGAGAAAAGGGTGCAGGTCAAAATGAGGGGTCACAACACAGATCATTAGAGAAGGTCGGAACAGCCCAAAGTAGAGATCGAACATTTCAAAACAGAAAAGAAAACAAAACGTGGAGCAAAGAAGGTAGTCTAAAGACAAAAATATTCAGAAACAGAGTATTCACAGCAATTAAAGCTAGAGACACAAGACTCAGGAAAACTGATGTGAATTAACAAAACAAGACAGAGTGGGTTATGTGAGACAGGTTTTTGCCTCAGGCCTGGAGCTTTTTTATCGTTCTTGTTGAGTTCTAAACCAAAGTCTTTGTGACTTCTGGACTATGCCCTGCTGGGGTCAAGGGAAGGGAGTAAGTAATTGAGAACATGTGATTGAATTGACGTCTGTCAGATGATAAGGAGTAGCAATTGATAGAAGATTCTTCTTGAGAAGAACATGGATGATCTACTATAAATACCTGGTATTAAAAGATTAGTGGGTTCTTCTGCATTGCAGAAACTCAATAAAGAATTGTTGTATGGCTAAGTAAATGAATAAGTGAAGTTCCTGTTTCTTACATTAAATTATCAATGGCTAAAATAAAGGGGGTGGGTGTACACCTAAATTACCTAATATTGAAAAATAATGGGCATCCTTTTCAATAAGACCATTATTAAAGATTAAGCTCAGATTCCTGATCCCTTTGTCAATTTTATGAAAGTCTAAAATAACAGTTTTCTATATTGTGGAGTCTTTTAAAAAAAAGTGTGGCTATTAGAGAGAGGAATACTTAAATTTGGGAGCTTGTTCTATCACTGACCAGTCTCTGCTTCATCATCTGGAAAACTGGGATAGTAATACTTAAATCTCAAGCTAATTATAAACAGAATTGGGAGTACAGAAATACACCCTTATATTTATAGTCAACTGATTGTTTTACCAAGGTGCCAAGACAGTTAGTGAAAGTATAGTCTTTTCATCAAATGCATATCCATATGCAGAATGATGAACTTAGACTCATCTCACACCATACAAAAAAATCACCTCATGATTATAGCCATAAATGTAAAAGCTGAAACAATTTTTATGACACCATGATATAAAATCTTAGAGACTTTTTCTTAGACAAAGATTTCCTAGACAGGACTCCCAAAAAGAAAAATAAATAAATAAATAAATAGGTCCTCATCAAAGTTCAAAACTTTTGCACTTCATGATATAATAAAGAAAATAAAAAGACAAACAACAGAATGGGAGAAACATATCTGCAAAGCACAAATGTGGTAAAGTCCCAGCATCCAGAATTTACAAAGAATACTTGTAACTCAAATATTGCAAATCAATCAGAAAAAAAAGGGGGGGGTGTAAAGAGTATGAACAGATATTGTCCCAAGAGGATACGGTTGGCAAATAAGTACATGAAAAGATGTTCAACGCATTATTTATTAGGGAAATGCAAATTAAAATCATGACAAAATGCCATATTTCACTCATGAGAATGGCTAAAATAAATGACAGACAATAACAAACGTTGGTGAGACTGTGGAGAAACGAACCCTCATACATTGCCAGTGAAAATGGAACAAGTGGCAGCCACTTTGGAAAACATTTTGGGAGTTTCTCAAATGATTAAACATAAAAATACCATATGACCCAGAAATTCCACTCCCAGGTATATATGCAAAAGAATTGAAAACATATGTCCCCACAAAACATGCACATGGATGTCCATAGCAACATTATTTATAATAGCCCAAGGCTAAAAATAACCTATATGTTCAACAGCTGGTGAATGGATACATAAAATAAGATATATCCTATGTGGAATAAGGTTCAGCAGTAAAATGAAGGAATTACAGACACATGCTAAGGCATGGAAGAACCTCAAATGTTACATCAAATGACAGACAACACATATTGTATAGTTTCTTCACAGGAAATGTCTCAGAAAGCAAATTTAAAGAGATAGAAAGTAGACAGGGTCTGCCAGGGGCTAGCGGGTGTGAGTGGATTAGGATTAGCTGTAAATGGGCAAAAGGCATCTTACTGGAGGGATGAAAGTGTTCTAAAATGAAAGTGTTCTAAAATTGTATTACTTGACCCACTTGGTAAAGTAAGTGAAAATTAGTGCATTTTACATTGGAAATAGGTGAATTTTATGATATGTAAAATATTTTTCAATAACGTTGATTATAAAAAAACTAAAGAAAAATCTAAATGATCAGTCAGTTTTTACTCTTAGAAAACTGTTTTTGCTACATATTCGAGAGAGAGGGCTCTGAATAAGCAAATCTGAAAAATGACTCTGCTGCCTAAACAGCCCTTCTTCCCACCTCCCCTCCCTGGGCTCACGACAGCACAGATGCTCAGCACAGGGCCCAGCTGGTGGAATCCAATGTCGCTGGCTTTGCTGCTTGCCTGGGTGAGGACGCTGGCCTCAGCATGTTAGCAATCCTTATTTGCTGGTTCTAATAGATACATTTTGCCTCCAGCAAAAAGTCTGCAAATACTTAATAAGAATAATGAGCAGTAGCAGAGAATTAATGGCCTCTTTATTATGAGAGATGGAGTCCAGTATTCAGTGTTCTTGAATAGGAAAACTGTTTTATAGGCAAAATTACCTGGAGAGACCTTATTTAGTCAATTTGAAGGTAATAGGTTTTGGATCCTAAATGTTAGTAAATGCAGAAGGGAAGAGTTCAAGTAAGGTCTGAACCACTTACCTGGCACTTCCTCAGTTATGAAAGGAAGATGAGGCTTGACTCCTCTGCAGCAGGTGGAAGGGTGACTACCTGCATCTCTTGCAAGAGGAAAACAAAAGAGAACAGTCTGTTGGGTGCAAGTGAGCTTTATCTTGGGTAACCTTTTGGCTTGTGCATTATTTCTATTTTTTCCAGGGATGCCAAAACCAACAGGATGTCTATGTTATAACCATCTGGGGCCACACTATACACATTTGGGTGAGAGGCTCTTGCCTATCTCACTGTCAACATGACTTGTGTTCATTAATGTATGTATCAGACTGGGCCAGACCCCAGCTGGCCAGGTCTTGGGTGAATCAGATCTGGGACTCCTTGTGGATGATAGCTCTGGACACCTGGCTACCAGGGATCATCAATAGAGATGGAATAGTCCAATTGACAGGTATATTGGGTTGCACTATAAGAAATCAGCCTTTTGTCTGTCATATATGTATTTAAGCTGTTTAAAGACAAGCAAACAAACAACCAAAATGAACAACAACACAATGACAAAGCGTACTAGTGTCAGATTACTAACGTCAGAGTACTAGTGTCAGATTGCTAAAGCTGGCCAGGCAGCGTTGGGACCAATATACATAGAAAGAAGGGCCACCAAGATAAAGGGACCTACGATAGACCATCCTCACTCTACCCTTCAAAATTGTCATTATTCAGGCAGTATTCACATCCATGTCATAGGACAAGTCTTGTTGAAGAACTAAGGCAAGTTTTAACAACTGCACTACTTTAAAAACTTCAAAAACTTTTTTTTATACCATCAACTTACTTTTTTTACTTCTTCAAAAATAAAATGATAAGATGCCAGGCACTGTGATGGGTTTGGCAAGGACCAGAAGGTGCTATCATAGCCCTCTCAGGTCTTAGAGTGTCAAGGGTAAAGGAGAAATGTGCAGAAGGTTTCAAGGGAGAATATGCAAAGGCCCTTCTGAATGGTTAAAGGGGTGGGAGTGTCAGGTAAACGGGACATATCGATTCATAAAACAGGTGCAGAAAGACTGCACAGAGGAGGTACTAACTGAGATGTGCTTTAAAAAATGATTAGAGGCACGAGAGGAAGTATTTTTCAGGGATTCTTCCAGAGGAAAAACACAGCACAAGCAAGCCCCAAAGACAGGAAAGCCAGAGGGCTTTAGGGACCAATCAGAAGCCCAGATTGATTGGCATGCAATATACTTTTACGGGGGAGCAGAACAACTGGGTACAAAGCACTGTGGAGAGTCTGTGATGGTAGACAGAGTAGTCAACCATAATATTCCTTTGGTTAAAGACCTTAGTATGGATAACATGAATGCACAATAGTATGGTTAATCTGGTGATCATGTATGGAATGGGTTTCAATGAGGAGAGTTGAAAGGCAGGGAGTTCAGTTGGAAAGTTATTGGTTCCTCAAAGGTCCTGCTGAAGGTATACCTGAACCGAAAGTATTCTGGAATGAGCCTGGAATCCAGGACATCTCTTTAGAAGCTACTGCAATCCAGGTAAAAGATAATAACTTGACTTATGTTGGTTGTGCTAGAAAAGAGAGAACAGGAATGAAAATTTGGGAGGTAGGATACACTTCCAACTAATGATGTCGATACTATTTACAGACACAGATCTGTGGCATAGATCAGGGGCTTTTCCTCACTTCTCCATGTCGATCTGCTTTCCTCATTCCTCCCTTAAATGTCTCTTAGCTTCTAATGTATTCTTTTCTGAGCAAAATTGATAGCAAGCTTCCAGACTCAAATCCTCTTATTCTTGCCAAAGACTAGAAAATGCAAAGGAAATCCTTTGGAACAAGCTTTAGGCAAACTGCCTATAACCTGAGGGGCAACCATCCTTAGCATCCTCAGTGTTTAGCACCGGGCCTGAGACCCAGTAAAGTTTCAATAAACATTTCTTGAATGAATGAATGAATGAATGAAGACATGGTTTCTTTATACCTCAGTTCAACCCAAGGTGAATTAATTCTAGTGGCTCTATCTTCTTTAAAGGGTTCTATCGGGATTGAAATACCTCCCATCTCCCCATCCCTGTCCTCCCCTAAACACCACCACCACCTACTAAATTTGCTAGGCATTTTCTGTGTTCTAGTCAATGCAATCAGCAGATGCATTCATCCCAAGGAACTGTGTTTTCCTCTACTTCCACAGCTATCTTTAACATGGCAGAGCTCAACATAGCCAGGGCAACTCACCTGGATAGTCTTCTCAGTGAAATTTTCAAGAAAGAAGGGAATTCATTATCTTGAGCTCCCTGTCACAAAGCTTTCTTCCCTCCACAAAACTCAGCAATTAACCATATTTATCTCACCCTCAAGACAGCTCCCACTGCATTCCTTGAACTTCTTTTCTTTGGGGAGATGAGAATAATGGAACAAAGTGGCAAAGGATTCTGGGATGAAAACAGCATACTGGAATCAAGCCCCAGGGTTTTATAGAACCAAGTGGAAGGTGCCACAGAGGTGAGTGGCTTTTAAGGAAACTCACAGAGGTAATCAATTTGATCACACAGGCAGACACTGAGGTATTTGTCAAAATGTCAGGGTTATGGATAGTGCCAATATATTTGCTTTGCAATGCATTAGTCTTTTTAAAAGCCTGTATCTGATGCGACATTGGACACAGTTCTGTTTTTTTCTTTTTTTTCCCTTCCATCACAGTGTTCTGTTAGGAAATACAATATACTAGTTTTCTTTGGGGTCTGAATTTTATACATGGAGATTTCCTGCCATACAGAGGAAGAATAGAAAGTTATTTGTGTGTGTGTTTGTTTATTTTTGAAAGGTTTGAGAAATATATAACAGTAAGTGACTATCAGGTCCATTCTTTCTCTGTGTTAAGCCTAAAAGCCAGCTGGGAGGGGGATCTTTAAGGAGAATAGAAGACTTGGCACATGGCAGAGGCTTGGACCACAGCCCTAACACATGCCAAGCTACATCCCACACCTCCCGTTGATGTTAACAAAGACAGCCTGCTCCTTGTTCTCCTGATGCCCACAGAAAATGACTGAAGTCCATATTAGCCCACTGGCTCCCGTGACATGCCTGGTTGCCCCACAGAAGAGCTTGACCCTGTGTTACCAGGAGTGGCTTATTTAATGCCAAAAGATCTGCATGGTTGGTCACCCTAACTCAGAGGTTATTTAATTTAAAATGGAAAAAGTAAAAATAATCTACTCCTACTGAAATGACACAGTATGCATAAACTACTGTAGCATTAAAATGATATTTTTTCATATAAGAAATAGTAAAGAAGAACAATCTGTTGCTCCTCGAATGAATTATTGGGACAGCGAGAGAAAAAAAAATTTAATACTATATAGGAAATATCTTAAAACACACTGGTTAGCTGTAAAAATGCTACGTGAAAGACTCTCACATATACTGGGCCATTAATAATTTTAGTTTCTGTAGATTTCAAGGAAGATTTCTTATTTTCTTATGAGGAGGAGTGGTACTAGGTAGGTAATCTCTCTCCCAGCTTTCTGTCCTTTCATGAGTTTACTTTATTTCTGGCCAATAATAAAGAATCTTCCCTCAATCTCCCTCCTTCTCTACCCACATGTAGCTGGATCTGCCTATTCTGCCTTGGAATATTTGTCTTGTGTAAGGATTTAAGGTCTTTTCAGCGAATAACATAAAAATAGTTCATATATGTCACTACAGTTTTTTCCACAATGACTTGGACCTGAGTTTCTGTCCTAGTTTCTAATCAACTAAGAACTTGGCTGGATGTATTAAAAATTCTGTCTCATTTTCTTTGTATGTAGGTAATAATAACAATTACAATTACAACAGCAAATATTTAATACATGCTGGGTACTTTTAGAAGTGCTTTACGTGCATCAAACCATCTTGTCCACTCTGGAACACCAGAGTGTATATATATATATATATATATATGTATATATATATATATATATATATATATATATTTAACATCTTTATTGAAGCATAATGGTTTACAATGTTGTATTAGTTTCTGCTGTATAACAAAGTGAATCAGCTATACATATACATATATCCCCATAACACCTCCCTCTTGCGTCTCCCTCCCACCCTCCCTATCCCACCCCTCCAGGTCATCACAAAGCACCGAGCTGATCTCCCTGTGCCATGCAGCTGCTTCCCACTAGCTATCTATTTTACATTTGGTAGTGTGTATATGTCAATGCCACTCTCTCACTTCGACCCAGCTTACCCTTCCCCCTCCCTGTGTCCTCAAGCCCATTCTTTATGTCTGTGTCTTTATTCCTGTCCTGCCCCTAGGTTCTTTATAACCTTTTTTTTTTAGATTGCATACATATGTGTTAGCATACGGTATTTGTTTTTTCTCTTTCTGACATACTTCACTCTGTATGACAGTCTCTAAGTCCATCCACCTCACTACAAATAATTCAATTTCATTTCTTTTCATGGCTGAGTAATATTCCATTGTGTATATATATGACACATCTTCTTTATCCATTCATCTGTCGATGGACACTTAGCTTGATTCCATGTCCTGGCTATTGTAAATAGTGCTGCAATGAACACTGTGGTACATGACTCTTTTTGAATTATGGTTTTCTTAGGGTATATGTCCAGTAGTGGGATTGCTGGGATATATGGTAGTTCTATTCTTAGTTTTTTAAGGAACTTCCATAATGTTTTCCATAGTTGCTGTATCAATTTACATTCCCAACAATAATGTAAGGCGGTTCCCTTTTCTCCACACTTTCTCCAAAATGTATTGTTTGTAGATTTTTTGATGATGGCCATTCTGACAGGTGTGAGGTGATACTCACTGTAGTTTTCATTTGCATTTCTCTAATAATTAGTGACGTTGAGCACCCTTTCATGTGTTTGTGGACAATCTGTACATCTTCTTTGGTGAAATGTCTGTTTAGGTCTTCTGACAATTTTTGGATTTGGCTGATTTTTTTTTTTGATATTGAGCTGCATGAGCTGCTTGTATATTTTGGAGATTAATCCTTTGTCTGTTGATTCATTTGCAAATATTTTCTCCCATTCTGAGGGTTGTCTTTTCGTCTTGTTTATGGTTTTCTTTGCTATGTAAAAGCTTTTAAGTTTCATTAAGTCCCATTTGTTTATCTTTGTTTTAATTTTCATTACTCTAGGAGGTGGGTCAAAAATGATGTTGCTGTGGTTTATGTCAGAGAGTGTTCTGCCTATGTTTTCCTCTAAGAGTTTTATAGTGTCTGGCCTTACATTTAGGTCATTAATCCATTTTGAGTTTATTTTTGTGTATGGTGTTAGGGAGTGCTCTAATTTCATTTTTTTACATGTAGCTGTACAGTCTTCCCAGCACCACTTATTGAAGAGGCTGTCTTTTCTCCATTGTATATTCTCGCCTCCTTTATCAAAGACAAGCTAACCACATGTGCGTGGGTTTATCTCTGGACTTTCTATCCTGTTCCATTGATCTCTATTTCTGTTTCTGTGCCAGTACTATACTGTCTTGATTTCTGTAGCTTTGTAGTCTAGTCTGAAGTCCAGAAGCCTGATTCCTCCAGCTCCGTTTTTCTTTCTCAAGATTGCTTTTGGTGTACGGGTTTTTTTTGTTTGTTTGTTTGTTTCCATATAAATTGTGAAATTTTTTGTTCTAGTTCTGTGAAAAATGCCATTGGTAGTTTGATAAGGATTACGCTGGACCTGTAGATTGCTTGGGTAATATAGTATTTTCACAGTGTTGATCCTTCCAACCCCAAAACATGGTATATCTCTCCAACTGTTTGTATCAACTTTAAATTCTTTCATCAGTGTCTTATTGTTTTCTGCATACAGGTCTTTTGTCTCCTTAAGTAGGTTTATTCATAGGTATTTTATTCTTTTTGTTGTAATGGTAGATGGAAGTGTTTCCTTAATTTCTCTTTCAGATTTTTCATCATTAGTGTATAGGAATGCAAGAGATTTTGTGCATAAATTTTGTGTCCTGTTACTTTACCAAATTCATTGATTAGCTCTAGTAGTTTTCTGGTTCCATCTTTAGTAGGATTCTCTATGTATAGTATCATGTCATCTGCAACAGTGACAGCTTTACTTCTTCTCGGATTTGGATTCCTTTTATTTCCTTTTCTTCTCTGATTCCTGTGGCTACAACTTCCAAAACTATGTTGAATAACAGTGGTGAGAGTGGGCAACCTTTTCTTGTTCCTGATCTTAGTGGAAATGGTTTCAATTTTTCATCATTGAGAATGATGTTGGCTGTGGGTTTGTCATATATGGCCTTTATCATGTTGAGGTAAGCTCCCTCTATGCCTAGTTTCTGGAGAATTTTTATCACAAATGGGTGTTGAATTTTGTCAAAATATTTTTCTACATCTATTGAGATTATCATATGGATTTTATCCTTCAGTTTGTTATTATGGTGTATCACATTGATTGACTTGCATATATTAAAGAATCCTTGCATTCCTGGGATAAACCCCACTTGATCATGGTGTACGATCCTTTTAATGTACGGTTGGATTCTGTTTGCTAGTATTTTGTTGAGGATTTCTGCATCTATGTTCATCAGTGATATTGGCCTGTAGATTTCTTTTTCTGAGACATCTTTGTCTGGTTTTGCTATCAGGGTTATTGTGGCCTTGTAGAATGAGTTTGGGAGTGTTCCTCTATCTGTTATATTTTGGAAGAGTTTGAGAAGGATAGGTGTTAGCTCTTCTCTAAATGTTTGATAGAATTCACCTGTGAAGCCATCTGGTCCTTTGTTGTAAGATTTTAAATCACAGATTCAATTTCAGAGCTTGTGATTGGAGTGTTCATATTTTCAATTTCTTCTTGGATCAGTTTCGACAGGTTGTGCTTTTATAAGAATTTGTCCATTTCTCTCATGTTGTCCATTTTATTGGCATATAGTTACTTGTATTAATCTCTCATGATCCTTTGTATTGCTGCAGTGTCAGTTCTTACTTCTCCTTTTTCATTTCTAATTCTGTTGATTTGAATCTTCTCCCTTTTCTTCTTGATGAGTCTGGCTAATGGTTTATCAATTTTGTTTATCTTCTCAAAGAACCAGCTTTTAGTTTTATTGATCTTTGCGATTGTTTCCTTCATTTCTTTTTCATTTATTTCTGATCTGATTTTTATGATTTCTTTCCTTCTGCCAACTTGGGTTTTTTTGTTCTTCTTTCTCTAAATGCCTTAGGTGTAAGGTTAGGTTGTTTATTTGAGATGTTTCTTGTGTCTTGAGGTAGGATTGCTTTGCTATAATCTTCCCTCTTAAAACTGCTTTTGCTGCATCCCAGAGACTTTGGGTCATCATGATTTCATTGTCATTTTTTTCTAGGTATTTTTTGATTTCCTCTTTGATTTCTTCAATGATCTCTTGGATATTTAGTAGTGTATTGTTTAGCCTCCATGTGTTTGTATTTTTTACAGCATTTTTCCTGTAATTGATATATAGACTCATAGCATTGTGGTTGGAGAAAAATACTTGATACAATTTCAATTTTCTTAAATTTACCAAGGCTTGATTTGTGACCCAAGATATGATCTATCCTGAAGAATGTTCCATGAGTACTTGAGAAGAAAGTGTATTATGTTGTTTTTGGATGGAATGTCTGAAAAATATCAATTAAGTCCCTCTTGTTTAATGTAACATTTAAAACTTGTGTTTCCTTATTTATTTTCATTTTGGATGAACTGTCCATTGGTGAAAGTGGGCTGTTAAAGTCCCCTACTATGATTGTGTTACTGTTGATTTCCCCTTTTATGGCTGTTAGCATTTGTCTTATGTATTGTGGTGCCCCTATGTTGGGAGCATAAGTATTTATAGTTGTTATATCTTCTTCCTGGATTGATCCTTGATCATTATGTAGTGTCCTTCTTTGTCTCTTCTAATAGTCTTTATTTTAAAGTCTATTTTTTCTGATATAAGAATTACTACTCTGGCTTTTTTTGATTTCCATTTGCATGGAATATCTTTTTCCATCCCCTCACTTTCAGTCTGTATGTGTCCCTTGGTCTGAAGTGTGTCTCTTGTAGACAGCCTATATATGGGTCTTGTTTTTGTATCTATTCAGCCAGTCTATGTCTTTTGGTTGTAATATTTATTCCGTTTACATTTAAGGTAGTTATCGATATGTATGTTCCTTTTACCATTTTCTTCATTGTTTTGGGTTTGTTATTGTAGGTCTTTTCCTTCTCTGGTGCTTCCTGCCTAGAGAAGTTCCTTTATATGTGTTGTAAATTGGTTTGGTGCTGCTGAATTCTCTTAGCTTTTACTTGTCTGTAAAGGTGTTAATTACTCATTCAAATTTGAATGAGATCCTTGCTTGGTAGATTAATATTTGTTGTATGTTTGTCCTTTTCATCACTTTAAATATGTCCTGCCAGTCTCTTCTGGCTTGCAGAGTTTCTGCTGAAGATCAGCTGTTAATCTTATGGGGATTCCCTTGTATGATATTTGTTGCTTTTCTCTTGCTGCTTTTAATATTTTCCTTTGTATTTAATTTTTGATGGTTTGATTAATATATGTTTTCATGTGTTCCTCCTTGGAGTTATCCTGTATGGGACTTTCTGTGCTTCCTGAACTTGATTGACTATTTCCTTTCCCATATTAGGGAATTTTTCAACTATAATCTCTTCAAATATTTTCACAGTCCTTTTCTTTTTCTCTTCTTCTTCTGGGACCCCTATAATTTGAATGTTACTGTGTTTAATGATGTCCCAGAAGTCTCTCAGACTGTCCTCAATTGTGTTTATTCTTTTTTCTTTATTGTGCTCTGTGGTAGTTATTTCTACTATGTTATCTTCCAGGTCACTTATATGTTCTTCTGCCTCAATTATTCTTCTAATGATTCCTTCTAGGGAATTTTTGATTTCATTTATTTTGTTGCTTATCATTGTTTGTTTGCTCTTTAGTTCTTCTAGGTCCTTGTTAAAAGTTTCTTGTTTTCTCCATTCTATTTCCAAGATTTTGGGTCATCTTTACTATCATTACTCTGAATTCTCTTTCAGGTAGACTGCCTATTTCCTCTTCATTTGTTTGGTCTGGTAGTTTTTTACTTTGCTCCTTCATCTGCTACGTATTTCTCTGTCTTCTCACTTTGTTTAACTTACTGTGATTGGGGTCTCCTTTTTGCAGGCTGCAAGTTCATAGTTCCCATTGTTTTTGGTGTCTGCCCCAAGTGGGTAAGGTTCTTCCAGTGGTTTGTGTAGGCTTCCTGGTGGAGGGGACTTTTTCTTGTGTTCTGGTGGATGAGGCTGGATCTTATCTTTCTGATGGGCATTACCACGTCTGGTGGTGTGTTTTCATGTGTCTGTGAACTTATTATCATTTTAGGCAGTCTCTCTGCTAATGGGTGGGGTTGTGTTCCTGGCTTGCTAGTTGTTTGGCATGGGGTGACCAGCACTGGAGCTTGCTGGTCATTGAGTGAAGCTGGGTCTTAGCATTGAGATGGAGATCTCTGGGAGAGCTCTCACTAATTGATACCATGTGGGTCCCGGAAGTTTCTGGTGGTCCAATGTCTTGAACTTGGCTCTCCCACCTCAGAGGCTCAGACCTGACACTCGGCCTGAGCACCAAGACCCAGTCACATAGCTCAGAAGAAAAGGGAGAAAAAAAAAGAAATAAAATAAAATAAGGTTAGTAAAGTTAAAAAATAATTAAAATAAAAAATTAAAGAGTAATAAAAAAAGAGAGCAACCAAACTAATAAACAAATCCACCAATGATAACAAGTGCTAAAAACTATACCAAGATAAACATAAAAATCAGAAACTAGTCAATCACAGACTGCAAACCCCAATTCTACTTTTGCTCCCAGAGTTCACCATAAGAGCAAATATTTTGAAAGGTAGTCTCATTCAGGTCAGACAAACCCAGCTTCCTTATGATCACCATGTTGTTTTTTGTAATATTAACATGGAATTGCATCAATCCATTCAAACCATCTCTCAGGTCTCCCTCCAGAACCTGAGTGCCAGTTTGCAGGACAGTCAGCTGACAGGGTTTACTTGCAGACTGAGACCAATGAACAAAGCAAAGCCCCCCATAGGATCCTCATCATCATTCTTCTCTAGGAATCTAGGAACTATTCATAATAGACTTGTCTGGTCCCTGTTATATCCTTAAGGCAGTTATGCAAATTATCAACAGATTGAAAACAACCTCGGTACTGGTCAGTATAATTTTTTTAAGGTAATATATATCATTTAGCCATTGTTCTGGCTATTTGTATGTACCATAAAAGAAGCATCTACCACATGCCCAGAATTCATGGATTGAATTCTAAATAGTTTGCTTTAACTCCTCTAGACTCCACTGTCACATTCACTCTACTTTTCACTCTATTTTTCCCGAATCGTGTGACTGCCAACCTCCCTGTCTATCTGACATTTACTTTGCATGCTGATCCTTCCAACTACTCCTTTACCTGTTCTCCTTTGATCTTGCTCACTGTTAATCATCTTTCAGGAATATTTTTTCCTGCTTCACCTTGTTCTCCAGATGTCCTTGTCCAGATGTAGCCCCTGTGTATCACACTCAAACCCACACGCCCCCACTTAATTGGACTGGATAATGTGAGAAGGTATCTGAACAAAACTTATCATTAAGTAACAAACTTATTGTGCATCTATCACATCCAAAGTACTCACTCACTCAGCTAGTCTGGGGTTACTGAAAGTCATAAAATTAGATCCCTGATACTTTTAAAGAGTTGCCCAGGGCCTCCCTGGTGGCGCAGTGGTTGAGAGTCCGCCTGCCGATGCAGGGGATACGGGTTCGTGCCCCGGTCTGGGAGGATCCCATATGCCGCGGAGCGGCTGGGCCCGTGAGCCATGGCCGCTGGGCCTGCGCATCCGGAGCCTGTGCTCCGCAACGGGAGAGGCCACAACAGTGAGAGGCCCGCATACCGCAAAAAGAAAAAAAAAAAAAAAAAAAAGAGTTGCCCAAATCTATCTGGCAAGGAAATGTCATCCCCAAAATTTCTTTCATCAGTATTTTTTTCCTTTATAAAACCTGTAATATATAACATGATGTCTTCCTTCAATCCACCATCTAGATTTTGAGAGAAAAGGAGTATTGGAAAACAATCCAGTACTAAACAACAATAAAGACCACAAAGTAGGAGATGTCCCAGGAGAGGATGTGACTAATTGCTAACTGAGAAAATCATTGAAGTTGGTGAGGTTAGGAGTGGGGAGGTCACTGTGTATGTGAAGCCTTCATTGCAGGGAGACAAGGGGAGTAGCCTTTCTAGCAGAACTGCACTAGGAGTCAAAGATGGAATTATATCAAAAAGAGAACAAAAACCCTGAGAGAGGGGGTTAGCTTAGTCGATACCTGGGAAGTCAATATCTGGGTACCAGTTCTATAGAGGAAATTTAAGATATTAAGACTGAAGTAAAATTGAATTGACTTATATCTTTTCTTTTTTCATTAAAAAAAGTGAAAACAAACAAACAAAAATCCCCAGAAAATCCTTTGGAGTCTAGGAACTTAAGTCATATTTTA
Organism: Mesoplodon mirus; assembly: GCF_964341445.2. Lineage (NCBI taxonomy): Eukaryota > Metazoa > Chordata > Mammalia > Artiodactyla > Ziphiidae > Mesoplodon > Mesoplodon mirus. Next base: position 134,619,929 of record NC_138983.1, on the reverse strand, counting down.
AGCTCTTCTAACCAGGGCATAAGAAATCACTGTTTGTGCCAAAGACCTTTGGAATGACTTAAGTTTTGGCTTTATATTACCAAGTAAGACTTCACAGATGAAAAGCAGCAAAGTTCCATCCCTGTTTCCAGGGATGTTCTACTCAAGCACAACTGAATTGCAGTCAGAATGATGCTTAGTCTATTCAAGATTTCCTTCTCTTCTGCAGCCCATAACTCTGATCTCACTGACTGGATGCCTTTGAAGCCTAACTCTGCCTTTGATCCACTCTGACTCATTATTAGCTCAAGTTATTTGATCTCTTACAGGTCATAAATATTCTCATATTGAGATTTCCCAAAGAGCCACTTATCTAACATGAGCTGGAAACAGCCCTTCCTAGAAGATGCATTTGCCCCTGGTCATCTGAGACCCATCCTCTACTGACTTTGTGTATAAGGCCTTGTTAAGATGATCTTGGGCCTTCTGTCTACTGGTGTTAATAAAATGGCAGCAAGTTCAGGCTGGAAGTGATGATGCTTTTAGTAGTAGAGCACAATTATGTTCTGCTCTCCTGTTTTTAAAGGCAGAATTTGTGTTGCTGATAGATCTGGGAGATGCTCTACCAATTAACCCATGGTTTAAAAGCAGAGGGGTTTAACAATATAGGCAGCACAACATGTAATGCAAATAAGACTAAGCATGGCTGTGATAAATGTGTCTTATCCAGGGTAGTGCCAGCAACATGATCTGAACTCACAAATCCTGCTATTGGGTAGCAACAGAAATGCACAGGGGTGTGTTATCAGCAGCAAAGGCCAGGGGGAACGTGTAAAGGAGGAGTTTTTCTCTAAATCATGACAGAGGTAAATAAATATCCTCAGAATCTAGATGATCATCTTTTCAGAAGGTGGCCCATGGGGAGATATTTATTCTCCCTGCACTGAAAGCCACCAGAACTAGATGAACCACAATCTGTGACCATTTTTTCACAAGGCAGGCCAAAGGTAGGATAATGCTCTCCCTTAGATTTCCAAGAGGACATCGTTTTGTTTTCTTTTATTCTTTCATATAAATTTGAGACATTGCACTTATATCTTAAAGCACTGTAATTATTATAGATTTTCATTAAAATAAAGTCATAAATCAGTGGGAGAAAAAGCCTTTGTCAGATCTTGTGTCCCAATTTTTGGTGTAGGAAATTTATGGTCACCATAAGCTAGAAAGCAGTGACAAGGTCTGCCTTGGTGAATTAAGAGTTCCTACCTACGGCTTTTTTGCTTTCTGGCAAGAAACAAGGAATAAAAGAAAAAGACAATGGAATTTTATGTTAACTGACTTCTGCTCTTCTTGTTCTGCCATAATATTCATAAAAAATAATTATAATAATGTGACTTTAATTTTATATTCCACTTCATAATTTACAAATTATTTTGTGTGTATTAGTATCACACTCCTAATAGGAGGATGGTCTTTATTTTTTCCATATCACAGATAAGGAAATTATGGATAGAGAAGAACAGAATTGTGCAAGGGTGAGTAAATAATTGACCTGAGTGAGCTGCCAGGTCATGTATCTTCCCAAGAGATATTCTGCTCTGTTTACTCTCCCCTATTGTTATAAGTGCCTCAGAGTCTCCCTGATATCCAAGGAGCACTGGAGAAATAATGGTATAGCAAGGAAAAAATGTAGCCACTGTGCAAACTTCCAAAGCTCCAAGGAGCAATTTGCTTTGAATAGTAAGAATAGTTATAAGACTGATTTTTAGGAATAAAGAGACCTCAAACTTAACCAAGGGAAAATCACACTTACCTAGATTAAGACACTGTGTACATTTTTGATGCACTTCTCACCGTTGAAAATTTAGATTTAATTGCGTGTGATCATTTAATTAGGTCTTCTCTCACTAGCCTGAAACTTCCATTAAAACAGAGATTTTATTTGCTCTTCTGCTCATCATTTTATCTCATGTTGAGCACTGTGTGTGGCACTCAATACGTATTAATTGAATGGTTGAGTAAATGGACTAATGAGAGGACAAAGACCCTAAAGAAGGATAGAAAAAGATGACTTTCAATTTGAAATGAAGAACCTCATATTAAATATGAGAAGAATTACAAGGGGCAGTCTGATCAACACAACACACCTTTTTCATTCTATGTTTTGGGATATCAAGTTAGCCTCAATTACAGCTGCTGGTGCCTTATTATGGGAGAGCAAAAAAAAGTCAACTCTGTTTCGAGTGAAAGAGAAAGAAAGGTTGGGAGAAATAGTTGCCTGATTGAACAAAAATAAAATTATCAGCGTACTGGGATAGCCACAGTTAGGAGAATATTTCTTCTCAGAATGTGCAGTTGGAAATAGCCATTGTAATCATTGTGTCTAACAGAGATAACTCTTAAGTCCAGTGCTAGCATTGTGTGCAGGGTATATGATGCACCTTGGGTGGAAGTTCCTTTGCTTTCTGACTATATCCACTTAAAGATGGATAGCCAGCATTGGTGGAAGAACTGTCTATAGAATGTACAGAGATAGGCAAATCTCTCCAATGAGTCATTGGATTAGGGCTTAAAGCTCAATCCTGGCCTTCTTAATGGTAAACATAGAAAAGTTGAACCGAATGGCTTTGGTTCCAAGTTCAGCTTCTGTATTTTTCTCTTCCCTGTTTCTTGTGTCTTACCTGCAGTCTCAGAAAAGTCATTGTGAGGTCAAGTTGACATATACAGCATCTTAAAACACTAAATGGCCTGTAATGAGGGTAATGATTGCCAAGCACTCAGTACCACTGACTTCTTGTAAAAGAATATTAGTTGCTAAGAGCAATAGAACACTCTTGGAAGTCTTCAGATGTGTTGCTACTGAATATAAATTTTCTAATCAGGTGCTTTTAAGTCAGGTAGAATTTTTGCTTCAGTAGGAAATACACTATTTATATATAAGTTCATAATTTACCAATAGATCTTTTGCTTTTAACTTTTAACAACATGTTGGGTAACGGGGTTGATTTTCCAATCTCCCATTGACAGGTAATGTAAGAAGTGTCTTATTGACACTTGTCTCCAGCTTTCTGCATATGTTAATACTAACCAGGAAAAAAGTGGCACATTAGTTAAACATTAGATAGAGTCTTAAAAGCCAAGTTCTCTTCATCCTCAGTGACCTATTTCTCCTACTGTGGTGCACTGTCTTGCTGCCCTTCTCTATGCTGTTCCTTCATTTCTTTCCTGTCATAGGACTCATTGTCCCAAGTCTCCATTTCAAAGCCTCAAAATGCTTAATATAGGCTGAATACATAGTAGGTGCTCCAAATAAATTTGCTGAGTAATTCAATTAAGAGAAGAGGCAAACTCTCAAAGCCATTCAGAGTTATGCTCTCCCTTGGATAAATTTGCTAACATGAAAAAGTGTGTCATGAATTAAGACACTAGATGCAACTCTACCTCCAGAATTTAACAGAGCTCAAATAATGGCATTGTTACTAGATTGTTCCTAATAGATGCCCCATCCTTATCTGGATGCCAAATTCTGTTTATTTAAGTCTTCTTCAAAGGCAGGTTCTAAGCCTTTATCCCTGTTTATAAAACATTTTGAGATCTCCCTGAAAGTCATTAAGGAATGAAATGCTAGTTATAGTTCTAGCTCAGCTGGGAGTCAAGTTCATCAAACATCACTAGGACTACTACTACTCCAGCTACTTGGACTTTGCTTGTTTTCAGATACCTGCCAGAATTTTTTTCACATCCATAGGTTATTAACTACATTATAATTTGGGGGGTTTGCTTTTATCTTTCTTTCCAGAAGTTTCCAGAAATCGTCTCTTGCATCAGCCCATTCATGCTTTAAGTGCCTCCAGGAAACATGATGAGGTGGGAGTGAATGAGGATTCGGAGGGGCCATTTTGAATTGGGGCTTCTATGAAACGTTTTTATTCATGTAGTGAATGCTGGTATAGCTAGAACTAGAACCCAGATCGGCTGTTCACTAAATGATGGGAGGGAATCTCCTGACTGATGTTATTGTTTCAATTTATAGGCAATAAGAGTCAAAGGGCAGCATGAAGGTATCTGTACAATGCCATGGTGCGAATTGAGCTCAGTCTCATAATCAACTCAAGAATAAAGAAAGCTAATTTTGCAGGTTCCAGACTCTAGCTGATCTCTAGCCCTGTGGATACTAGAGCAAACTTTTTGATATCACCTGTTGGTCACCCTTTGCCTCATTAAATGACTGTGGATTAACGAGCACATAGAATCAGGAAACAGTTCCATCCAAGGGAAGGCAAATTGAAGTCCAACTTCAAAGCAACACACCTGACTTCATATAAAAGTGTTCTAGTTTATTACTTTGCACGACTGTGTGTTTCAATTTATTACACTGATGACTTACCTTGTACTATCCTGTGTTCAATTATGTATTTCCTGTTCTCATTACAGAGCTTCAAACGACTGCAAAAATATATTCATTTAATGCTTTTTCTGCTCTTTTAAAATTTTTATCACTCAGAAAGGAGAAAGAAAATGGTTTGAGCATTAGCACTGGATATAGACTCAGATTGATTTTATATACTTAAATTACTCTGATAATTGGAGCAAAGAAACTCTTTCAGCTGAAAGAACTGAATAGTAGCTAGAAAAATATATTTTGCAGTCTTAACTATTCAGATATTTTGCATATACTAGCACATCCAATATGTAACAATACAAAGAAATCAGAATAATGTAAAACTCTTGGGGGTCCAAAGAGACCAAGTGTACCAGGTAGTGTTTTGGGAAAAGATGGGGGCCATAATCTGAGAGACATGTTTTAGTAGAGAGTCTTCCACTTACTAAGTTTGTGGTTTGGGAGAGTTTTATTTGTGGGAAAATAGTTATCTGTAGTTATGCCTCATTCTTAAATGATATGGCTATTTTTATATTAAAAGACAAAATTAATCTAAGTTAAAATAATAAGATCTATATGATGAACAATGTATAAGTCAGTGTCCTCTCTTACTCCACAGAGAAAGAAGGATAATGGGGATGCTCTAGCCACTGTCTTATCTTAAATAGGTTTGTTAGTGGGTTATGACTTAAGGAACAAAGAATACAACACTTGTACCCTCACTCTATCTCTCTTTTCTGATGTTTAAAATCAGAGCAAAACATTGAGCAAAACAATGAATGAAGGCTTAAATGCTGATACCTCTGAGAGAAGTAACCCAGTTACATTCATCCTAAAGGATAAATGAATGATTTCAATGCCTATCCGGAAGAACAGTACAAATGTCAATGGATTCTCAGGTAAGAGGCAGTATAAATTGTCATGCAGGAGAAAAAGAAAATGGCATAAACCAAATGGGAGACTTAGATAGGTAGAGAAGAAAAAGTTCTTTACAGTTTGAATGTGCACTAGGCCTGATGATGAGTAGAAGGATCAGAGGAGCTTCTCTTCTTTTTATCATCAAAGAATGTGATAGATTCATTTGACATTCAGATTCCTTGCTTAGCTTTCATGCACTTATAATGTGAAGAACAAGTTCATTTTGAACAGTTATACCTCAGGTGCCAAGACAATGTCAGGTGAGAAAATAAAAACAGAATCAAATACCATGTAACAGAACAAGGGGTACCCAGTTGATTAGAACCACTGTCTAATTAGCTATTCCACTTTCCTTTCCCCATAAATGAGCAAGCGGTGACTGTAAGTGAATTTGGGGATCTCTGTAATCTAAGGTTTAGAGCCGTTGACTGAACCCACAGAAGGACTAAAACGTAAAAGCAGTTTCTCCTTTCTGAAATAATGCCATTCCTCTGTCCATAATCTTCTGCTTTTGCCAAGGCTGGACAGTGCTTGCACCTAGACATTAGGCATCTTTTCTACTGATTACTTCTAGTATCTGCACACTCCAGGTATAACCATTTGTCTTTTAGAATGCTGTTAAATTATTCCCCCAAACCTCATAATAAAATAATTTGTATCCTTATTAATCAAAAATCATGCAATTCAGCATTTTTGACTTGGAAACAAAAAGTATTGTCACTATGAGAAAGTTATAGTATTATGACTCATTACTAGAAACATTCATTCAAAGCAACAAGTTGAATATGACAAATATTGGACAAGCATCTCTTTGTTTAGGTTACACAATGGATCTGTTTGTTCTCCTAATTCTTTTTTTTTTTTTTTTTCTGTAGTACGCGGGCCTCTCACTGTTGTGGCCTCCCCCGTTGTGGAGCACAGGCTCCAGACGCGCAGGCTCAGCAGCCATGGCTCACGGGCCCAGCCGCTCCGTGGCATGTAGGATCCTCCCGGACCGGGGCACGAACCCGCGTCCCCTGCATCGGCAGGCGGACTCTCAACCATTGCACCACCAGGGAAGCCCCTGACTAATTATTTTTACCAATTTAATTCAATTTGGAAGTAGTAAATCTCATGGGTGGTATGGTGTCTTACTATATCCTGAAATTCACTTAATGCTGCTTTCTTCACTCACTGCATTCACCCGATAAGCATTATGAATTCTTAAAACATTGCTGGGCACTGTGCTAGATGCTAGGAATACAAAAATTAAAGGGAGGGCTTGCTGACCACGTCTTCTGCTAGTGAAGGCTTCTAGGGATTGCAATCACCTTCTAACCCTCCCTTGCTCCTCTCTTCCTAAGACTTCATGAGGATCAAGACTTGGAGTTTCTGGATTACTTCATTTCCCAAAACCACTGAAACAAATACAATGCATCACCTTATCCAGAGCATTCCCTTTAACCTATTTTGCATTTCATACAGCACCAAACTCAATTTCTAGTTCACCCTGACTTTAAGTAACTATATCTGATTTAAATCATTCTTATTCTGATCCTCCTTTTTCAACATCACAAAGCTGTGCTTCAGCATCATCCAGCTGTGCCCTTATTTTGCCACCTCCTTGAGGTGAAACCCTTTCAGTGGTGTGCAAATAAGGAAACCTTCCTGAAAGGCAAAAGCAGGATCTGGACCTGCCTTTGCTGAAAAACTCTCCTCATTATACAGGTATCAGATAACCTATTTTGAAATATAAAGCAGCCTTTCAGGCTGCAGTTGAAAAACAGTATTCTAAGATTTGTCTTGAATGCTTCCTTTTAAAGATGCTTAATGAATTCCTGAGTTTAAAGAAAGTCAGAGGAGAAAAGTATCCTCCTTGCTTTTCCTTTATTCCCTTGGGAAATTAATGCACATTATGATTTATGAAGACCACTCCAGAGCCTGGTGTATCTAAGATCCCATTTGCCAGGCACATCTTGCAGTGGTTCATTCCTAGAACTGTCTTCAGGGGTGGTTAGTGTACCAGGCATTCTCCCACAAGGGCACAGCCAAATTTGATTAATTCAAGGAGAGCTGATTTATAAAAAAGATTAATCAGAAAGGAGCAGATGGGTGTTAGGGAACCACAGGGATGGTGTAACACAGCAGCACCCCATGGGGCCTTCCCAGGACAGGTCTTCCCCCAGACCCTCTGCTGTGGCTCCTCTCTGACGTACCTAGACAACAGTGTTTGATGCACTGTTTTGCAGATGTGAACCCCGCCACCACCACCAAATAGAAGAACTACTTGATAACCATGAGCACATAGCCCCAGGCCTCCTGGAGCCTAAGGATTGATAACTGAACCCTTGTGACACCACCCTGCTGCCTCACCATCAGCTAATCAGAGAATTGTGCACAAGCTGATCACATACCCTGCGACCCCCAATCCCCCAGTCCCCCCACTCCTACAGCCCCGGTCCTGGCCTTTAAAAATGCTTTGCCAAAACCCTTCGGGAGCTCAAGGCTTTTCAGGGCATGAACCACCTCGTCTTGCGTGACCTTGCAACAAACGTTTCTCTGCTCCAAACTCCAACGTTTCAGTTTGCTTGGCCTCACTGTGCGTGGGACACACGAAATTGCGTTAACAATGGTTAACCAGGACCTGGAAGAAGAAAAAGTCCTGGGAGCAAGCTACCTTGCTAGAATGGTGGAATGACATGTGGAGGGACAGAGCTAGTGTGAGGCCACCTTGAGGGAGGGAGCAGAGAGGTAAGTACTCCCTCCCTCCATCTCTGGCTGGAGTTCCCCTTGGGCTGAAGTCAGCTGGAAGCCATGAGACTCAAGAGTCCATCCAAGATTTCCTAAGGTCACACTCCCGGGGCAGAGAGTGGGGTGGAGACAGGTGGAGACTGGACCCGAAGGGGCAACTGGAAAAATCTGGTACAAGCAGGGAGCATGCCATCTCTCTGTTACCTGCTCGGTAGCTTCCAACTGGTCTCCCTGCTTTAGAGAAAACATGGATCCCGGTTTGCTCAGGACAATGTTTGTTATGTCTGTCCTGCTTGTCTATGGATTGTGTCAATTTTCACTCTCAAAGAGTGCTCTGGTTTAGATAAAGTGTATGGTCATCCTACTCTGCTTCAGCTTTTCACTGCATCAGGTCCGTCCTCCAACAGCCACCAGAGTGGCTAAAACAGAGAATTGGATTATGTAAATCATATCCTCAAAACACCCACCTCGTTCACAAAAGTATCACAAATCCTCACCTCAGCCCACAAGCCACAAATGCTCTGCCTTCATTCTGTCCCTCTGAACTCAGCTTCTTCCACTCTTCCCGGCCCAGGCAGCTTCCTTGTTCTCCTTCCGCAAGCAAGCCAATCCCACCCCCACACAGGCCCTTTGCACTTGCTATTCTTTCTGTTGAGAAAGCTCTTCTCCAAGATATTCTCCTAACTTGCTCTCTTTTTTTCCTTTCTATCTTTAATGAAAAAAAAAATCACCCATCAAATGAACTCTGCATTTACCACCAATTCTAACTAAACCCCCTCCCATAGTCAAACCCTTCCTCTCATCCTGCTTTATTCTTCTTCTTGACACTTCACATCATCTGTATATTCATTTGTTTATTGTCTGTCTTTCTCCACTAGAGGAGAAGTTCTCTGAAAACAGAGATTTTTCTGTTTTGGCAATTACTGTATTCCTTGAACTTAGTAGAGTTTCTAGCATATATTATATGCTCAGTAAAGATGCCTTGGACAAATAAAAAATACATGAAGATTTTCGGTACAGAAGATAGAGTTGGGCTTCAATCTGTGGGTAACAGGATGATCTGAGTATCATTAAACTAGCTAACAAACTAAAGAATATATGTAATATAAATTTAAGACATAATGGAAAATAAGGGTGATTATCAATATTGTTCTTGTAACTATCATCGGCACACACAGTGAATGGAGAGACTAAATTATATCTGAAGGTTCTTTTGTTCATATGAATCATTAGTTAAAATCATTGTATTTTTGCACTTATTTTTCTTAAATTTACTGAGGATGTTTTGAAAAGGAATACTTCCACTACATAAATAAGCACTTTATTCACTAAAATATTCATGAGTCACGTTGAGAAGCCAAGATTTTATGTTTGGTTAATTCAGCCCCAAAGAGGTTAAGTGAATTACATCAAAGCACACACCAAATGAATGATAAATGTACCAGTAAAACATAAAAGAAAAGGACCATGTTTCAAAAAAGAAAACTGCTGAAGTTTGAAATGAGAGAAAGATTTGCTTGAAGCAAATTCTCATGGGAGTTGACCCCACTAGAATGACTGGCAGATTTGCAGTGTCTCAGGAACCCTACTATCCAGGAAAAGATTCTTTCTCTTTTATCCAGCCAACCAAAAGGTAGCAGACCATATAGTATAACATTCTACCTGCCCTAGCATTGAGAATAAAGTAGTATTACCTTCATATTATTCACATTGTCTTTGACAACCTGAGACATTTCATATACTCAGAGAAAATTTTGAAACTAAAGCTATGATTTAGCTTATGACAAGACAGGAATCTATTTTCTTATCATTATTATCACCCAACACTTTGGTTGCCCTATATCCTTGTCCTCAGTCTTAAAAAAAGTCATAATCCGAAAGGACTGAATGGATAAAAGGAAAGAACATCTGAGCAAAGAGAACTCCAGGTCCCACTTAAGTCTCACAAGTGTGTTTTCACCATTTGTATGGATGAATATTCTGAAGTCCAGCTCAGTTACATAACTTGTCCACAATAACCTAATAATCCTCGTATTTGATAGTGCCAAGAGGATTTTAACCCATATCTGTCTATCTCTGAAAACCATGACCTTTTCCTTAGATTGTGCAGCCTTTTCATATCCAGACTTATGGAACTAAGGACATTTTATTGCTGGGGTTGAAGCCAGCAATGGTTTTTTTGTGCATGGGGTTGAAGTTCATGCACAGGCCCTACCAGCTCAGGGATCTAAAGCAATCAGAGAGAATCAGAGTTAACTCAATCAAATTTAAAACTAATTTGTTTTCATTCTCTTGAGGAAGAAAGGTGTCAGCTCTTACCATTCCTACCATCAGACTTTATCACTTTCAAAGGGCTATAACTTGTTCTATTCTCAAAGAATTCTTGAATCTTTAGATTTTCATTCTGAACCCCTAATGGGCGCTCAGCACCCTTATGTGCTCTGAGAGCACATTGATAGGAATAATCTCTTTATATAAATTTTATTTAGGCTTACTTTTCTAAAGCAAGATTATGTGAAAAGTATGTTTATTAATGAACTTCTCATTTTACTAAATAAGTTTAATAATATTTCATACTTTGAAAGGATTCTTGAGCATAACACATTTGTCTAAAGATAGCTTTAATTTGCGAGTGTCACATTTTCTTCCCCAGCATCAAACTTATGATTTACCTTAAACAACAACAACAAAAGACAATATTCGTATGTTTTTCAAGAACATACTAAGTTTAACAAGTAGTTATTACTACCAAGGACTATGTACTCACTGGATTACAGCAGGGAGATTGTGATATAACCCGTAACCTTTAGGGAATTTTGATTTCTTATGAAAGCTAGGAAATACATGCACTTATGATAACATTCTGTTTTTAAAAAGCTGCTGGAATGTCCAAAGAACTCATGGCACAGTAAGCTCTTTAAAATTTCAGAGGAAGACCTGTGGGTGAGAGATAGCAGGAAACACCTGCCAAAACCTGGCTAGACAATAAAAGAGAGGAAGAGTTTGGTTTTCCTGGGACCTCAGAAATGTCTTAGGAGGAGACCTTCAACATGGTGGAGGAGTAAGACGTGGAGATCACCTTCCTCCCCACAAATACATCAGAAATACATCTACATGTGGCACAACTCCTACAGAACAACTACTGAACGCTGGCAGGAGACCTCAGACCTCTAAAAAGGCAAAAAATTCCCCACATACCTGGATAGGGCAAAAGAAAAAAGGAAAAACAGAGATAAAAGAATAAGGATGAGACCTGCACATCTGGAAGGGAGCCGTGAAGGAGGAAAAGTTTCCACACACTAGAAGCCCCTTCACTGGTGGAGATGGGGTGGGGTGGGGAGCCATGGAGGACAGCGCAGCCACAAGGGTGCAGAGGGCAAAGCAGACAGATTCCCACACAGAGAATTGGTGTTAACCAGCACTCACCAGCCCAAGAGGCTTGTCTGCTCACCCATCAGGGTGGGTGGGGGGTGGGAGCTGAGACTCGGGCTTCAGAGGTCAGACCCCAGGGAGAGAACTGGGGTTGGCTGCATGAACACAGCCTGAAGGGGGCTAGTGCACCACAGCTAGCCAGGAGGGAGTCTGGGAAAAAATCTGGACCTGCCTAAGAGGCATGATATCATTGTTTTGTATGAAGAAGGAGAGGGGATTCAGAGCACCACCTAAAGGAGCTCCAGAGCTGGGCAAGAGCGGCAGCTGTCAGTGCAGACCCCAGAGACTGGCAAGAAATGCTAAGGTTGCTGCTGCAGCCACCAAGAAGCCTGTGTGCAAGCACAGGTCAATATCCACACCTTGCTTCCCAGGAGCCTGTGCAGCTCACCACTGCCAGGGTCCCATGATCCAGCGACAACTTCCCTGGGAGAACACATGGCATGCCTCAGGCTGGTGCAACATCATGCCAGCCTCTGTTACCACAGGCTCACCCCACATTCCATACCACTCCCTCCCCCCGACCTGAGTGAGCCAGAACCCCCTAATTGGCTGTTACTGTTACCCCATCCTGCCTGAGTGAAGAACAGATGCCAGAGGGTGACCTACATGTAGAGGCAGGGGCCAAATCCAAAGCTGAACCCCAGGAACTGTGCAAAAAAAAGGAGAAACAGGGAACTTTCTCCCAGAAGCCTCAGGAGCAGCGGATTAAATCTCCACAATCTATTGGATGTACCCTGCATCTGTGGAATACCTGAATAGACAAAAAATCATCCCAAAATTGAGGCAGTGGACTTTGGGAGCCACTGTAGACTTGGGGTTTGCTCTCTGCATCTAATTTGTGTCTGATTTTATGTTTACCTTAGTTTAGTATTTAGAGTTTATTATCATTGGTAGATTTTGTTTATTGATTTGGTTACTCTCTTCCTCCTTTTTTAAATATATATAGACATATATATTATTTTCCTTTTCTTTTTTTTTGTGACTCAGTGTGTGTATGCTTCTTTGTGTGATATTGTCTTTATAGCTTTGCTTTACCATCTGTCCTAGGGTTCTGTCTGTCTTTTTTTTTTATAGTAAATTTTCTAACATTTGTTATCATTGGTGGATTTCTGGTTTGGTTGCTCTCTTCTTTCTTCCTTTCATTTCTTTCTCTTTTTTACTATTTTTATTTTTTAAAATTTTTAATAATTATTTTTTATATTAATGACTTTATTTTATTTTTCTTTCTTTCTTTTTCCTTTTGTTTCTACTGGAAAATGTGGTTGACAAGGTCTTGGTTATCCAGCCAGGTGTCAGACCTGTGCCTCTGAGGTGAGAGAGCCAAGTTCAGGACACGGTCCACCAGAGACATCCAGGTCCCATGTAATGTCAAATGGTGAAAACTCTCCCAGAGATGTCCTTCTCAACCCTAAGATCCAGCTCCACTCAATGACCAGCAAGCTACAGTGCTGGACACCATATGCCAAAAAACTTGCAAGACAGGAACACAGGCCCATCCATTAGCAGAGAGGCTGTCTAAAATCATAATAAGGTCATAGACACCATAAAACACACCACCGGATGTGGTACTGCCCACCAGAAAGACAAGATCCAGCTTCATCTGCCAGAACACAGGCACGAGCCCCCTCCACCAGAAAGCCTAAACAACCCAGTGAAAAAGTCTTACCCACTGGGGACAGACACCAAAAACAATGGGAAGTACGAACCTGCAGCCTGCAAAAAGGAGACCCCAAACACAGTAAGTAAAGCAAAATGAGAAGACAGAGGAAAACATAGCAGATGAAGGAGCAAGGTAAAAACCCACCAAACCAAACAAATGAAGAGGAAATAGGCAGTCTACCTGAATAAAGAATTCAGAATAATGATAGTAAAGATGGTCCAAAATATTGGAAATACAATGGAGAAAATACAAGAAACAATTAACAAGGACCTAGAAGAACTAAAGAACAAACAAACAATGATGAACAACACAATATATGAAATTTAAAATTCTCTAGAAGGAATCAATAGCAGAATAACTGAGGCAGAAGAACGGATAAGAGAACTGAAAGATAAAGTAGTGGAAATAACTACTGCACAACAGAATAAAGAAAAAAAGAATGAAAATAATTAAGGACAGTCTCAGAGACCTCTGGGACAATATTAAATGCACCAACATTCAAATTGTAGGGGTCCCAGAAGAAGAAGAGAAAAAATAAAAGGGACTGAGAAAATATTTGCAGAGATTAGAGTTGAAAACATCCCTAACATGGGAACAGAAATAGCCACCCAAGACCAGGAAGTGCAGAGAGTCCCATACAGAATAAATCTAAGGAGGAACACAACAAGACACATATTAACCAAACTATCAAAAATTAAATACAAAGAAAAAATATTAAAAGCAACAAGGGAAAAGCAACAAATAACATACAAGGAAATCCTCATAAGGTTAACAGCTGATCTTTCAGCAGAAACTCTGCAAGCCAGAATGGAGTGACAGGACATATTTAAAGTGATGAAAGGGAAAAACCTACAACCAAGATTACTCTACCCAGAGGGATCTCTTTCAAATTCAACGGAGAAATTGAAACCTTTACAGAAAAGCAAAAGTTAAGAGAATTCAGCATCACCAAACCAGATTTATAACAAATGCTAAAGGAACTTCTCTAGGCAGAAAACACAAGAGAAGGAAAAGACCTACAATAACAAACCCAAAACAATTAAGAAAATGGCAATAGGAACATACGTATTGATAACTACCTTAAATGTAAATGGATTAACTGATCCAACCAAAAGACACAGAGAAGCTGAATGGATACAAAAAATAGACTCATTGGGGCTTCCCTGGTGGTGCAGTGGTTCAGAGTCCGCCTGCCGAGGCAGGGGACATGGGTTCGTGCCCGAGTCTGGGAAGATCCCACATGCCATGGAGCAGCTGGGCCTGTGAGCCATGACCGCAGAGCCTGCACATCCGGAGCCTGTGCTCCACAACAGGAGAGGCCACAAGAGTGAGAGGCATGCATACCACAAAAAAAAAAAAAAAAAAAAAAAGACCCATATATATGCTGTCTACAAGAGACCCATGTTAGACCTAGGGACACATAAAGCCTGAAAGTGAGGGGATGGAAAAAGATATTCCATGCAAATGGAAATCAAAAGAAAGCCAGAATACCAGTTCTTATATCAGACAAAATAGACTCTAAAATAAAGATGATTACAAGAGACAAAGAAGGACACTACATAATGATCAAGGGATCAATCCAAGACGAAGATATAACAATTGTAAATATGTATGCACCCAACATAGGAGCACCACAATACATAAGGCAAATACAAACAGCCATAAAAGGGGAAATCAACAGTAACACAGTCATAGTAGGGGACTTTAACAGTCCACTTTCACCAATGAACAGTTCATCCAAAATGAAAATAAATAAGGAAACACAAGTTTAAAATGATACATTAAACAAGATGGACTTAATTGATATTTATAGGACATTCCATCCAAAAACAACAGAATACACTTTCTTCTCAAGTGCTCATGGAACATTCTCCAGCATAGATCATATCTTGGGTCACAAATCAAGCCTTGGTAAATTTAAGAGAATTGAAATTGTATCAAGAATTTTTCTCCAACCACAATGCTATGAGACTATATATCAATTAGAGAAAAAATACTGTAAAAAATACAAACACATGGAGGCTAAACAATACACTACTAAATATCCAAGAGATCACTGAAGAAATCAAAGAGGAAATCAAAAAATACCTAGAAAAAAATGACAATGGAAACACGATGACCCAAAATCTCTGGGATGCAGCAAAAGCAGTTCTAAGAGGTAAGCTTATATCAATACATTCCTACCTCAAGAAACAAGAAACATCTGAAATAAACTACCCAACCTTACACCTAAAGCAATTAGAGAAAGCAGAATAAAAAAAAAAAAGTTAGTAAAGGAAATAAATCATAAAAATTTATGATTTAATGAAATAAATGAAATAGAAATGAAGAAAATGATAAAGAAATGAAAATGAAGGAAAAGAAAAAAGAAATGAAGGAAATGATAGCAAAGATCAATAAGACTAAAAGCTGGTTCTTTGAGAAAATTAAAAAAATCGATAGACCATTAGCCAGACTCATCAAGAAAAAAGGGGTGAAGACTCAAATCAATAGAATTTAAAATGAAAAAGGAGAAATAAAAACTGACACTGCAGAAATACAAAGGATCATGAGAGAGTGTTACAAGAAACTATATGCCAATAAAATGGACAACCTAGAAGAAATGGACAAATTCTTAGAAAAGCACAACTTTCTGAGATTGAACCAGGAAGAAATAGAAAACATAAACAGACAAATTACAAGCACTGAAATTGAGACTGTGATTAAAAACCTTCTAACAAACAAAAATCAAGGACCAGATGGCTTCACCAGCGAATTCCATTAAACATTTAGAGAAGAGCTAACACCAATCCTTCTAAAACTCTTCCAAAATGTAGCAGAGGGAGAAACACTCCCAAACTCATTTTACTAGGCCACCATCACCCTGATACCAAAACCACACAAAGATGTAACAAAGAAAGAAAACTACAGACCAATATCACTGATGAGCATAGATGCGAAAATGCTCAACAAAATACTAGCAAACAGAATCCAACAGCACATTAAAAGGATCATACACCATGATCAAGTGGGGTTTATCCCAGGAATGCAAGGATTCTTCAATATATGCATATCAATCAATGTGATAAACCATATTAACAAATTGAAGCAGAAAAACCATATGATCATATCAATAGAAGAAGAAAAAGATTTTAACAAAATTCAACAGCCATAAAAACCCTCCAGAAAGTAGGCATAGAGGGAACTTACCTCAACATAATAAAGGCCATATATGACAAACCAAAGTCAACATCGTTCTCAATGGTGAAAAACCGAAACCATTTCCACTAAGATCAGGAACAACACAAGGTAGCTCACTCTCACCACTATTATTCAACATAGTTTTGGAAATTTTACTCACAGCAATCAGAGAAGAAAAAGAAATAAAAGGGATCAAAATCAGAAAAGAAGAAGTAAAGCTGTCACTGTTTGCAGATGACATGATACCATACATAAAGAATTCTAAAGATGCTACCAGTAAACTACTAGAGCTAATCAATGAATTTGGTAAAGTGGCAGGATACAAAATTAAGGCACAGAACTCTCTTGCATTCCTATATACTGATGACGAAAAATCTGAAAGAGAAATTAAGGAAACACTCCCATTTACCACTTCAACATAATAGAATAATATACCTAGGAATAAACCTACCTAAGGAGACAAAAGACGTGCATGTAGAAAACTATAAGACACTGATAAAAGAAACTAAAGATGATACAAACATTTGGAGAGATATACCATGTTCTTGGATTGGATGAATAAACATTGTGAAAATGACTGTACTACCCACAGCAATCTACATATTCAATGCAATCCCTACCAAACTACCAATGGCATTTTTCACAGAACTAGAACAAAAATTTCACAATTTGTACGGAAACACAAAAGATCCCCACTAGCCAAAACAATTTGGAGAAAGAAAAACGGAGCTGGAGGAATCAGTCTCCTGGACTTCAGACTATACTACAAAGCTACAGTAATCAAGACAGTATGGTACCAGCACAAAAACAGAAATATAGACCAGTGGAGGAGGATAGAAAACCCAGAGATAAACCCATGCACATATGGTCATCTTATTTTTGATAAAGGATGCAAGAGTATATAATAGAGAAAATACAGCCTCTTCAATAAGTGGTGCTGGGAAAACTGGACAGCTACATGTAAAAGAATGAAATTAGAACACTCCCTAACACCATAAACAAAAATAAAATCAAAATGGATTAAAGACCCAAATGTAAGGTCAGACACTATAAAACTCTTAGAGGAAAACATAGGCAGAACACTCTATGACATAAATCACAGCAAGATCCTTTTTGACTCACCTCCTAGAGAAAGGGAAATAAAAGCAAAAATAAATGTGACCTAATGAAACTTAAAAGCTTTTACAAAGCAAAGGAAACTACAAACAAGACGGAAAGACAGCCCTCTGAATGGTAGAAAATTTTTGCCAATGAAGCAACTGACAAAGAATTAATCTCCAAAATTTACAAGCAGCTCATGCAGCTTAGTATCATAAAAACAAAAACCCAATGCAAAAATGGGGAGAAGACCTAAACAGACATTTCTCCAAAGAAGATATACAGATTGCCAACAAACACATGAAAGGATGTGCAACATCACTAATCATTAGAGAAATGCAAATCAAAACTACAGTGAGGTATCACCTCACACCAGTCAGAATGGCCATCATCAAAAAATCTACAAACAATAAATGCTGGAGAGGGTGAGGAGAAAAGGGAACCCTCTTGCACTGTTGGTGGGAATGTAAATTGATACAGCCACTATGAAGAACAGTATGGAGGTTCCTTAAAAAAATAAAAATAGAACTATCATACAACACAGCAATCCCACTACTGGGTATATACCCTGAGAAAACCATAATTTTAAAAGTCATTTACAACAATGTTCATTGCAGCTCTATTTACAATAGCCAGGGTATGGAAGCAACGTAAGTGTCCATCAACAGATGAATGGATAAAGAAGATGTGGCACATATATACAATGGGATATTACTCAGCAATGAAAATAAACAAAATTCAGTTATTTGTAGTGAGTTGGATGGGTCTAGAGTCTGTAATATAGAGTGAAGTAAGTCAGAAAGAGAAAAACAAATACTGTATGCTAACACATATATATGGAATCTAATATATATATATATATATATATATATATATACATATATATATATACATATATATATATATAGTTCTGAAGAACCTAGAGACAGGACAGTAATAAAGACACAGACATAGAGAATGGACTTGAGGGCAAGGGGGGGGGAAGTGTAAGCTGGGATGAAGTGAGAGAGTGGCATGGACTTACATATACTACCAAATGTAAAATAGATACTAATGAGAAGCAGCCACATAGCACAGGGAGATAAGCTCGGTGCTTTGTGATCACCTAGAGGGATGGGATAGGGATGATGGGAGGGATAGGCAAGAGGGAGGAGATATGGGGATATACGTATATGTATAGCTGATTCACTTTCTTATAAAGCAGAAACTAAGACACCATTGTAAAGCAATTATACTCCAATAAAGATGTTTAAAAAAAAAAGAAAAAGAAATATCATGGAGGCATCCCCATCTCTACTTTCTTACTGTTATGGTTTTCACGTAGGCTCTTCTTATCCATCACCCAGACCCTTGCTACTGAACTCTTGAACCCTTGTTAGAAATGCAAAATATTGGGTCCCATCCAGAACTCCTAAATCAGAAGCTGCATTTCAACAATATCCCTAGGTAATTTATACATATATTAAAAGTTTAAGGAGCACTGATCAAGGCTATTAAAATAACCTCTCTAACAACTATCCATGTTGGGGCTTGGCCACTCTCCACCAAGTCAGTAGAACAATTTTTATAAAACACATGCCTGACCAAGTCATTTTTCAGATTTAAACACTGCAGAAGCTCTCTTGCTTACAGTTTTGATTCTAAACTCTATGGCGTGGTGTGTATAGGTCTGTATGATCACCCTGTTTATCTACACTTACCCCTCTTACCTGTTATCCACCACTCACCTCTCATTCTAACTCCTTGACCCTTGGCAAGTCCTCGGATATTTTTTACATAGTCACACTGTCTTTATTTTAGAGTCCAATCATTCCATCCAGTTGGGAAAAACTTCCTTCTCTTTTTAGCATCCCAGGTTCCTATTGATCTTCCAAGGCCCTGGTCTAACACCAAGTTCTCTCTCAGTGAAAATTTCTGAGCTTTCTTCCCACAGAACTGGTAGTTCCCTCTTCCGTGATTCCAGGACACTATATTCATAATTTAGTTGTTCCACTTACCTCAAGTCATTGGGATACAGGTTTAAAAATGAGGGATTGTTTTAGCACAGGCAGCTGAGCAGATAGTGGGTGTCATTATGCATTAATTATTAGTTGCATTCTAAAATAACCTTTCAGTCTGCACAAGCAAAGTGAATTTGAATTTTAAGGTAATTACCTGAGATACTTCAATATTTTTTTAAATTTTCTTTCAGCATAATGCAATGGAAAGAACATAGGACTTTGGAGCTTTAAGACTTCCTATCTCTGTCACTTCCTAGTAGCCTGATGTATGATCTTAGTAATTAACCTCTCCAAGTAAGTTTCATTATTTTTAAATTGTGAGTAAAAACTAGAGCTGTTTCTTAAGATAATTGTGAGAATTGAAAGAGATAATTAATGTGAAAGCATTTAGATAACTAGAAAGTGCTGTATACATAATCAGTATTTTTCATGAATTTATTCCCTTAATATATTTTGAGCACTTGTTATTTCCTGAAAATTGTGCTAGATATCAAAGTTATCAAACATTTTCAGATATGGTATCAGTCCAAATAACAAAGGGTACTAGAGGATGTAGACACAGAGGGAAAATTTAGAGAAAATGTGTAAGTTGATGCATTAGCAGTGCAAAATATTTAAACATAAGAAAATTTAGAACAGGCTTGATAGTCAAGGTAACATTTTAAAAAATACTGCAACGGAGGATAAAATTATGAAAGTCTTAAGATTTATAATTGTTGGCTCTCCCTTTCTCTAGACTGATACAGCCACAAATTTCAGACATTTCTAGAATCTTAAACTTTTGTCTTCCTCTTCACCCAGACCCTGATGTGTCTCAGTCCCGGGCCCCTCCTAACTGTCCCCACTTTCCTTTCCCTGCTACCAATACTTCTTCATTCCTGCTTAGGGCAGCACACACTATCTGTGCTGTACTTGGCCCAGATTCCAAATTCGTGCCAATGTTTCCAATATCTATAACACCGTGGAATTTGATCACTGACAATGTAAATGTCATTCTCAGCTGAGTCACTTCAAGTCCTTACATCCTCCATGAGGTTTTCTTTGCTTGTCCCACCCCCCAGGGGGTCTCTGCAGTTCTTGACTGTATCACGCAGAAAATCACTTAATCATACACATTCCACTTCTTCTCCACTGTTTTATATTTATGCCATTGCTACAGCTGGGCTGAAAACTCCATGAAGGATGGAATCTTGATATTACTCCAACGTGAGTCTCCCATTTCATACTCTGAGACCTTGAATGGGACATCCTTGCCCCACTCCACTTCAGCCCTCTATGCCTCCATTTCCTCATCAGGAAAATAAAGGTGTTCCACTATAAGATTAGACTAGATGATCTTCAAATTTACCTGCAGCTGGAACAATCTATGTCTCTTTCCATGAGACAGGTCTCACCTCATCTTTATAAGGTTTCTTCTAGTGCAAAACTGAACTCATTTCGGATCAAAATTCATGTGCACCCCAGCTCCGCCTCCGTCCTAGTACTCTGAGAGAATAATGCAATCTATTTTGCAGACCCTGTCACTGTTCTAGCACATAACATCCTATTATTCTTCCAAAATGGAAGATTAAGTTTCCCAGCGTATCTGACTGAAGGTCCAATATTACCAGATACATAACCATTTGCCTGCAATTCCCCTGGGGAAGGTTATTAACAACAACTTAGTCCCTGATAAATGACTATGTTTCCAAGGTAGTGGTTTATATCAAGATTCCTAAATACATATCATTTAAATTTACCCAGACAGCCATGTGTCAAATAAACAACAACTGATTATTAAAAACACTCATTCTTAGGCAAGAGACTGCTGTGCAACTCCTGGTGTGCTAAATCATTGATTTGCTTTAAACATACAAGTGTCTTTAATAATCAATACCCACCTCCCATTATCTTATTAAAATTTGCTTACAGTGTTGCTGAGGAAGAAGAGTGGCTCATTGGTTGTCACCTGCAACCCAGAAACATACCTAGTGACATGGGGTTAAGAGTTGCCAAAGCCTCACAGAATGTCAAGGTTAGAAAGAACCTGAAGTTCTTCTAGGGAAAGTCCCCATTCAGTGACCAAGTGCCTTCTACTAGCATCCTCACAAAAACAGTCACATGGCTGCGTGCACCTACCTCCAAGCAGGGAACACTAACCACTCCAGGCGGGGGAGCCTCCCAAATGTGACAGTTCTCCAGCCTTTCTTTTCTTTTTTTAAAATTAATTTTTATTGGAGTATAGTTCCTTTACAATGTTGTATTAGTTTCTGCTGTACAGCAAAGTAAGTCAGTTATACACATACATATATCCACTCTTTTTAAGATTCCCTTCCTGTTTAGGTCACCACAGAGCACTGAGTAGAGTTCCCTGTGCTACACAGCAGGTTCTAATTAGTTATCTATTTTTATATATAGTAGTGTATATATGTCAATCCCAATCTACAAATTCATCCCACCTCCCCTTTCCCCCTTGGTAACCATAAGTTTGTTTTCTACATCTGTGACTCTATTTCTGCTTTACAAATAAGTTCATCTGTACCATTTTTCTAGATTCCACATATAAGCAATATTATACAGTATTTATCTTTCTCTGACTTACTTCACTCTGCATGACAATCTCTAGGTCCATCCATGTTGCTGAAAATGGCATTATTTCCTTCATTTTTATGGCTGAGTAATATTCCATTGTATATGTGTACCACATCTTCTTTATCCATTCCTTTGTTGATGGACATTTAGGTTGTTTCCATGTCCTGGCTATTGTACATAGTGCTGCAGTGAACCCCAGTCTTTCTTTAAAAAGTGTTTCCCTGTGAGCTTCCTTCCCTTGTGCCTAGTCCTCCCCAGCTCAGAATAAGAAACCAACTTGTGATGGTTAATTTTATGTGTCAACTTGACTGGGTCACAGGGTGCCCAGATTAAATGTTAGTTCTGGGTGTGCTTGTGATTGTGCTTCCAGGTGAGATTAGCATTTGAATCAGGGGACTCAGTAAAGTGGACGGCCTATCGCAATGTGGATGGACATATTCCAATCTCTTGAGGGCCTGAATAGAACAAAAGGAAAAGGAAGGGGGAATTTACCACATTTTTCCTGCCTCACTACTGAGCTGTGACATCTTTGCCTGCTCTTGAACTGAGATTTACACCATCAGCTTCCCTGGTTCTCAGACATTGGGACTCAGATTGAACTATATCAATGGCTTTCCTGGGTCTCCAACTTGTAGTATCAGATTGTGGCACCTAGCCTTCACAATCATGTAAGCCAATTCCTCATTTTATATATATATATATATGTAAAATTATATATATTTAATTATATAAATGATTATATATAATAGATATATAATTCTATATGTAATAAACTGAATATGTATATAGATTTGGTTTATTATACATAGAATTATATATATATATATATATATATATATATATATATATATATATATATATATATATATATACATAATCTTATTGGTTCTGTTTTTCTGGAGAGTATTGACTGATACACAACTCTAACTGAAAAGGAAAGATAGCAAGGCAGGAAGAGAAGAGTTTATCTATTTATGGAGCATCTATTATGCTCTATTCACATCATATATATTATCTTAATAATTTGTGAGTCACAGACCTATGTTTAAATGCCAGCTCTCCACCATAATCATTTGTGACCCTTGGCAAGTTATATATATCCATAAGCTCAGTTTTTCCACCTGTAAAATGGATTATATTTATCTCACTTGATGACTGCAAAGATTATCTGACATTATGTATAGAAAATATAGATGACTCAATGCAAAGCAAATGCTCAAAGCATGGCTATTTTAGTAATCATAACAGTAACAATGAACCACACAATAAGTCATGAAATAGTTACTGTGCTTCCATTCTGTGAAGGTAGCTGTAATGTCTCATCAGGGTTCTCTCTGCTCTAGGTCTCCCACCCCCATTGACCTCAGCTCAGTCTTCCATGTGGAAAGTCTGCTCTCCGTCAGCATTCCACCAGCCGCCTCTGACCGTCCTCTGGAGCAGAGCCATGCTCTTGCGGGACACAGGCCACTTGAGGGAATAACCAGCATGAATGGAAGTGTGTGTACCAGACACAATGGCTACAAGCCCCCACTGCCTGTACCACCACATCATCTGAAGTTCTGTGAAGGTCCTCCAGCATTGGTAGACATAAAGTAAATAAGTCAATAAAAATGTTGAACACATGTGTGAATAAAGGAATCAATCAACCAACTGATGAAGAAATGGGTGGCTGAGTTAAGGAAAACAGATAAGAAGGATATGACAAGAAAATAGCACGAGTGTTCTCAGAAGCCTGAGTGGGAGGGTAAAGGGTTAACCTGTCTTGTTTTCACCTTCTCAGTAAAGGAAGGAGCCCAATCACATGGTGTCCTGGATATTTTGCCTGGAGACCAGGAATCTCAGGAGTTTACTTGCTTCTCAAGCTGAGGCTGCTCCACCTGATTGGAGAAAGCTAACCGTCCTCCCGTTTCCTTTATTTGCCTCCTACTCTCATACAGTCAACCTCATTCTTACATCTCCCAGCTTCTTGTCCCTGATGACTCCTCCTTTAGGCATGGGATAGATAAACAGCCCATTCTCAGTGCTTTCCATGAGCCCCTGCTCTCAGCACCTTCTACCTAAAAGGTGGTGTCGAGGTCCAGAACTACATAAGGCCTCAATCTGCTATAGTCTTGACCATACTTCTAAGCTAGGGACAGAGGTTTTCTGCTTTTTCAGAAATCAGGCACAGTTTTGAAGTCCCAAAGAGAAAAATTTAATTGATTTTGTTAGCCAAGTCACTTTCATTTAGAACTGAAAGAGGTGAATTTGACTCACTTGGTTGTAACATTTTCTCTGTGTAACCCTCTCCTCTCTGCTCCCTTCCCAATTAGTACTTGGTGCTTACTCTGTGCATCTTTTGTGAAAGATCTCTACTGCAGGGAACCCCTCCCTGAGGCTGGGTGACAGGAAAAGATGCCTGAAGTGTCAGCCTCTGTTGTAGCTCTCTATGGTGGGAGCTGATTCATTTCATGATTGTGAATGGATCATTATAAACTCAGCATAATGAAACAGTTATTACCTAAGAGGTGATGAATTTGGGGAGATTTTCTAGGGTAAATTATTTGCAGTATATAGTATTGCAACAATTAAGCTAAAGTGATCACAGAAATGTTGCACTTGACTGGTACAATTTTCTTTCTCTTTTCCTTCTTTGTTTTTTTCCTTCCTTCCTTCCATCCTTCCTTCCTTCCTTCCTTCCTTCCTCTCTCCCTCCCTCTCTTCCCTCCTTCCTTCCTCCTTCACTTATTTTCCTTTTTTTCTGTTTTTATCATATGTTTCATTGAATATTTAAATTGCTTGGTGTTTCAAATTCTTTGTTAAAGACTCTGACACCTGGGTAGTGTCTTTAGAACTGGATAAAACACACATGTGCACACACACCTCACAACAGCGCTTAGCTTTTAAGGTATGCACGTTCTAAGAGAAGCTTCATACCATTACATCGTCCCATTATCTTCTGGAATACTAATGAGATGAACATAGCAGTCAGGTACAGGAGGCAGGATTCACAGCTGTCTGGAGCCTCTGTGGCCACAGTACTGTCTAGATACTCTCTGCTCTGCCCCAATCTATAAAATGTGGTTCTTTCTTCAAGGCCAGAGACAGAGCAATTAGGACAGATCATTTCGCCCAGAAACCACTTCTTGCATTTAACCTGTCATGAAGAGTGGAAAGCTCTAATAACTGACAACAAATACAAATCTGGTCAGGTAGCATTGGGCACCAAGAGTTAGTTTGGAGCATCCATTTGATTTCTTATGTCAAACATTTCCTTGAAGACATCTTGTTCTATCAAGAAACTCTTTACCCCATTGAGAGAAACAGAAATAAGAGATAAAGGGAGGGAAGCAAACCCAGCAGTATGAAATCTTGATTCTAAAGGCAACTTTGTTCTGAACCCCTGGTTGCCTTCCCACCATTCAGGCCATCTGTCCTACCCCTCCTCTGTCTTCACTCCCAACTTTGTCTTGTCTCACATCTAGTCTCCCCCTCCACCCAAAGTCTGTCCTCCCAGATAGAACATGCTTCTTATACATTTGCTAAAATCCTTCCCTTCAGTTACTCATAAAACTTTCTTCAAGTCATGTTGAGATTCATAGCAATCCAGACACACATATCTCCCCTTGGATAGAACATCTACTTTCCCTTACAATAAATAAATAGATGGGTAAGTAGATAGATAGATAGATAGATAGATAGATAGATAGATAGATTTGGATTTATATTAAATTGCATGTAGGAGTATATAGGCATGTAATCCAGGACACTTTTGGTTCCAAGTGATAGAAACTAAATTCAAAGCAGCTTAGATCAGAAGAAGACATCATTGGCTCTTTCAGCGCTGACAAGGGCAGCATCAGAGAAGGGATAGAGAAACTGGATGTACTGAATCAAACGCTGAAGATACCTTTGCTATCTCTATTCCTCTCTCTCCACATCAACCTCACCCTTTCATGTCAGTTTTCTCCAAATGGCAGGAAACAATCACTCCTTCATTTATTCTTCCAACAATACAGTAAGTCCCCTACCTACGAACCTTCAAGTTGCAAACTTTCAAAGATGTGAACGTCCCATGTAGTTTCTCAAAAAAAAAAAAAAAAGTGAACGTGTGTGGGCATGTCCAATCATGTAAGTTAGCTCATGTGTCTGGGGTACATTTTCACATGCGTACATCCTCTACAAGTGGTTGTGCTTTTGTGTACTTTACTGTATGGCACTGTGTAGAGTACAGTAGTACAGTATCTTTATTTCAAGCTAGATCTGCAAGAGGACGACTTCATTGAACTCCTTGCTGTGTAACATGAGGAGCTTACTAATGAAGACCTGATGGAATTGGAGGCCCAGAGAGAGGACGAAGAGAGACAAGAGGAAGAAGAAGTAACTGAAGAACTGAAGAGATTCACATTGCAGGAAATGGCAAGAGGATTTTCTTTATTTGAGGAGGCACTGTTAGTTTTTGAGGCACAGGACCCAAACATAGAATGGTACACGAAAGTTGCAGCAGCCGTTCAGAATGCAATCCAGTGTTACTGTGTCATCTATGATGAGAAAAAAGTAGATACTACCCAGACGTCACTGGATCGTTTTTTCAAGAGGGTAGATAGAATTGAATCCAGCAAGGAACCAGAACGTGTGCCATCAACGTTAGTCGTGAGTGAAACTGCACCTTGTCCTCCATTTCCTATTGCTGACGATCCTCAGCTCTACCATCTCCCACCTCCTCTCCCTCCTCCAGTCAGTAACTCTTCTTGCCTGTTCACTCAATGCCAGCCCCTGGATGCCAGCTATTGTACTGTACTACTGTGCTTTTCAACATACTGTACTGTAAAATTAAAAATTGTTTCTTTACTTTTTGTGTTTGTTTTTTATGTATTTGTGTGAAAAGTATTTTAAACCTATTACAGGTAATAGGTTTATAGGTAATAATACTATTACCTATAAACCTAGTACAGTACTATATAGCCAATTGTGTAAGTTGGGTACCTATGGTAACTTTGTTGGACTTAAGAGCTCACTCTCAGAATGGAACTTGTTCGTATGTAGGGGACTTACTGTATGGCAGGCACTGTACTAGCCACTGAGAATACATTAGTGAATAAAACAAAGATCTCTGCTCTGTGGAGCTTAATTCTAGTGGTCATCAATAGCTTCCAGTTCTACTGTTTCAGAGTCAACACACACACACACATGCACTCATGACTAAGAAACGCACTTTTCTGGTCATATGTTCAAAATCCTACAGGACGGCTGTTGTTGCTCAGGTGTGTATCAAATATCAGACCAACTACAGCAATCTAAAAGGATCCCCACTCTAAAAGTGTCCAGCGGATATGACAGCCCCCATTTAAATCTTCCAGTTAAAGTAGGAGAAGAAGCATTTCTTAGAAACAGGGGGAAATTTTTGGAGCTATCTGTATATTAGTATGTCTGCTCAGCTATCCCCTTCAAAATAATTTCCCAAAGGGCAGACTTTAACTTCTCCCCATTTTGAAAAGACCTTGTGATTTCCACCTCCTTGTGCTGCATTGAGGCACTATAGCTCGTGCCGCCATCCTTGCCTGTACAGAGTGTCAACCAGAGAGAAGAAGCATAAACTCTGTGGCTCTGTCTTCTTCATGTATATTCTTGAACACTGCTTGACTGTAAACATGATGTCACATTCTGTCCACTCTGGGGAAAAAAATAACATTTTGGCATGTGTTGCTAACATGAAGTGTGCAAAAGAAAATAAATAGCTAGGGATGTTGAACAATAGAACAAAGAGCTGAAAGCAGGACTCAGTGACCAAGAAAATAAGACAAATGAATTGAGAGGCAAGGAAAACCCTGCAGGTAGAGGTACCTAAGGTCCTGGCCAGCTGTACAGGGCAGAGAATATTGAGCACCTGTTACAGCTGCCCCTCGTCAGTGGCTAAGGGACTTAGGGCAGTCTCCATATTGAGCAGAGTCAGAGGGGATGTATTTCTAGAGAGGGAGATACATGTTGGTAATGGACTAGACTCCAGGGATTTTAGAGAGACATTGAGGGATTACAAATTATGTATGTCTTATGAAGCAATGTACTAGATCAGAAGGAGAACAGAATTCAAAGTCAGGCAATGTGAGGTTAAGTTCTGGCTTTGCCATTTGTCCCCCAAAGGAGATGGATGAACATATCTGTTCTATAGTTTCCAGAACTGTAAAATAAGTATAACACTATACACACTCTCTCTACCTCACAGGATTGTTGTATTTCCTGTAAGAAAAAATAAAGTCTTCAAACTGAAGCTGGCCACATCTTGATGTTGCTTCTACCCTGTGCCCGTCACTAAGCCCCAAATAAAAAAGGGGATATTGAAGTGCATAAAAGTTGGGGGGAAGCCTACAGTCCTCAGAAAGAAACCCCAAATCCTCCATAGGCATAAGAATAAATTTTTAAAGGCACAATCAGCATATGGAAAATGAAAACAAAACCTTGGGCCAATAGCCATTCCAGAAATATCTTCCTATGACATACCACTTTGGAGACATTGCATTACTTCACCTGGGCTTTACCTGTTTCCTTTCACACACCCTTCTAGAGATGGCTGCATGTCATGACCAGGCAAAGTGATTTCTTCATATGCTGTACACAGCTCATAAAATACTTTGGGATTCTGAGAGAGGAAAGGCACTAAAAAAAGATATCATTACTCCATATAAATTTTAAAAAATCTTCCTGACAAGGTAACAGCATTTGATCCATTTTCAATTTCTTGGCAGACTCAACACCTCTAGGGTTTTTGGTTTTCCCATTATACGCTGTAGCAGACAGGTTAGCTCACACATGAGCAGAAACATTGGAGGCCTACTTCCTGTATAGAGTGAGGGGTGATGTCACTATCGGTTCCACAGAGAAAGACTACAGTTGGAGCCAAGCTCATTACCTTTTAGTATGCAGTGTCAATTCTCAGAGTTAAACATAGTACACTCTGATGTCTTTTAATGAAATAAAGCTTCACCAGAGCAATAATGGAAAGCAAACTGTATGGGACTGTAATACAACTGAGTGGTTGCAACCTGCATCTGCACTTCCATGGTGAGTTTGTTGTTGAATTGGATTTGATAAATATCAGAAGAATAATGGCAAATGTGGGTTGCTCATGGCTATGGTGATTGACAGATGTCAAATGCAGTGACAGATCGGGCTGTCTTTCAGGAGAAACATAATTCAAAGACCTCACTGCAGGTAGATGGATGGTGCATGCAGACTAGAGCTGGATCTCTGGGCATTTATTCTCTGAAATTCCAATGGGGAGTATACACTTGTATAAATGTCCAAGTCAATCCCTTTACATACTGTATATCCAATTACCTCTTTTCTACCTACTGAACTTCCATCTAGCTAACAGCTGGGCCTCCATATCCAACCTACTTGAGCAGATGTTTATATAGAGAGGCTTCACATCAGTGGACTTCTTTACTGCATGTTTGCCTCCTTATTTGTGCTATTTTACTCTCAACTCACTGCATCTGCCTATCAATTTTTGTTTTTGTTGTCATTGTTCTCAGGCTACTGCAATAAGTCAGAATTTAGATTTCTCTTGCCCAGAAGGATTCCTGGGTGTCCTGGGTTCCCATTCAATTTGAGTTATTCTTTTTCCCTCTAGGCCAGGTATGCAACCAAGTGCACAAGGAGGTTTATCACAGGTCATAAATCAAAGCTCAGCTTAAATAGGAGGAGGGCAAGGGGAAGATGGGAAAGGAGTTAAATAACAGAAGAAAATGCCTATGCCTATTGTTTCTGGTTCAGAGATTTTTCAGATGATGTATGCCTAATTGGAGAATATCTTTATTTAAAGGATAAACATGCAAATCACCTTTATTTTAAAATTTCTGAATCCTTTAGTCTTGTAAGCTGCTGGGTGCTAAGAGCAGACTGCTTACCAATCATTTTGGGAGGAGTTGCCTCTTGGGGTGATTGTCAAGCAATCTCAGGGGAACGGAGTTATCCGCTACGTTCCCAGATCTGTCAATCTCCAACAGCAATTTGACATTAAAAATTAGGAGGTCAAAAAAAATTAAGAGGAAAAGAAAATCTGTAAAGTAATATGGTGAATCTCTGCTTTAGCATTTTCTGTTAGAACGTTTCTGAGCAGACATGTTAAATCTCAAAGACCTATACTATTTTTTTTAAATGCTAAGAATTTGACTTCTTGGGACTCTTGATGAATGTACCTCTAGGAACACATGAAGAGCATATATATTTATAATTCAGTAATGGTTAAAAATAAGTCAATCGGATTCCATTTCAAATTTCTTAAAAGCTTAGTGGTTTCATTAATTGAAATCAGGTCAGTCTTATTTCAGACCCTAACATTTTTTCTGTGGCTCTTCTGGGAAGATTTCCAACCAGACTGCCCTCTTTTTAAACAAACTACTCTGCAGTAATATCATAAATCATTCTTCATTTTTATTATTATTAGTATGCTCAATAATAATGCACACATTTAGTGCGTTTTTATTCCTCAAAGTTTCCTCTCATACTTCATCTCAGTTTAATCTACTAGCAGCTCTAGGAGATGGAGAATCTATTATTGCTCACTTTGCAGAGGAAAGGAAAGTAAGTACAAAGCTATTATGTGACACCTAATGACAAACAACTAGTTAGTGGTGAAAATGAGAATTGAAACCTCATTTCTTGACTCCCAATACACGTTTTTAACCTTACATCAGGAGAGCTCATAAAATACTGGCATAGGGACAGAAAGAGAGGGAGTATCTCAGCTCCATAAGAGTATATGCACAATTCTGTGCATACTCCCCATGGGGCGAGGATATGCACCAATGAAGTAGATGATGTTGCTAGTCCTTTTCCAGTCATCAGGGAAAAATGTATTCCTAGAGGAAGAAAGACTGGTTATCAGAAAGTAGCTGTCAGTTCTTAGTTCAGCTGCAACTACTTTTCCACAACTAGGAGACAAATGGAGACAATTATTCAGAAAACTGAGATCAAAACTAGGGGAGATGTTTATTTAATACATATTTTGGAGAAATTATTGTGAGCCCAAAATCTTACTGGGCCCTATGAAACTTCAAAAGTAAAACAGAAAAACAGAAAGAAAACAGAGAAAATCCTCAAGGGATTTTCAGTCTAAGACAGAATAAATTGGAAAGAATGAGTTAACCTCTTTTGCACTTTTATTTCTTTAGCTGTAAGATAAGAATAATAAAAGCTGCAAGGGCAAGCTAATATATTCCAAATAATACACAACTGATCAATATCTATATGGAGTTTCTTATCAGGTAGGGCAATTTATAGGTACTTCCTGTAGAAGCTCCTCTCAACATTCATCCCATCCTTAACCACGTGGTTAGATGCAAACACACCCTCGCTTATGAGTCACCAGACAAAACTCATATTCCTGGCAAAGTGTCTGGATATCCCAATTGGTAGTACTGGCTTTCTTTTTTTCTATCCTTTATATGCGATAATTTCCTTGTTAGCAGAAGTCATACCTGTACATGGCAGGTAAACAATAAAACTTTGTTGAATGAATGAATGCATGAACAAATGAATCTCTAAGCCCTTCAATATATTTTGGTGCCTGAATTAATATGCCAGATCTTGATGGCAAAATGAATATGAATATGAATCAGTGCAAAGACATTCTAGGGGAGTGAGAATTATCTGCAAAGAAAAGAAGGGATATAAAACTGTCAATTTCTCTGCATTAGAATTTCTTTCTTTCTTTCTTTTTCTTTCTTTCTACCTCCCCACTTCTTTCTCTCTCTTCCTTCCTTCCTTCCTTCCCTCCTTCCCTTCTTCCTTCCTTCCTTCCTCCCTCTCTCCTCCCCTTTCTCTCTCTCTTTCTCTCTTTCTTCCTTTCTTTCTTTCTCTCCCCCTCTCTCTTTCTTTCTTTCTTTCTTTCTTTCTTCTCTGGCCATGTGATTTCTCAGAACCACAGTTGATGCTATCCAAAATGTTATGCTCTGCAGGTTAGTCTCAAAATAAATTGTTAATGAAATTATATTTTCATGACTTTGGCTGCAGTAAACTCTGGAATAGTAGCAATTTTCTAGACCTTTCAGGAAATAAACCTGCTAATTGACTGGAAAAAGAAAAGATTGGATTCTAGAACACCTGATAGTCTATCTACATGAGTTGGGTTAGCTAGGTAGTATTTCAGCCTCCTGAATTATTCTATCTGAATAGACACTGCTCAAGTCATTATTTGGAATTATCAAAGCCTGTCACTGCTCAGCTTCTAAAACCACAGCACAACCGAGCCAGGCTGACTCCTGTAAGCAAATGTTTCAAAATGACTCTTTAGAATCCAGATTCCAAAGCAGCAAAGTCCCTAAAGTGAAAGTATAAATTCAACAACCCTGTTGTATTTTTTTATTTTTATTTTTTTAACTTCCTTTAAAAAACAATGAGGTTTCTCTCCCTAGAATCAACTCTAATTCTGTAGCTAATAGTCAGTTTAAGCAGCTATTTTCGCCCATCTAATAATAATTTTATTAGATCCAACTGGAAACAAAAATTGTTTGATGAGAGAGAGCTTTATCTATTAAACAGAAAGTCTAAGAGTCACGATGAAGGGGGACAGAATCTAGAACAGGACGCCAGCTTCACGTGAGGAGTGGAATTTTGCCAAGCAGGTAGGGCAAACATGCTGCTTCACTAATAGCATTTGAAGTACCCCAAACTATCAACTCTTCACCAAGCTTTCCTGAGTCACACTTGAGATTCTATGGGTGAGGATTGCTGGAAGAATCAACATTAATTTGGTCAGCCAAGAAAAACCCTAGCACCAGACTCTAAAATTTCCTTCAAAGATTGTGCAGCGCATAAGCTAGGGTATTTTCTATATGGTGTATGACCTTCTAGGAATAACCTTGTCTCATCTCTGCTTGTTGAAATACTTTCTTTTCAGGAACCAGCCTAAGTATATGGGTCCTTCCTGAAGATGGTAACCACTCTTTCCACTTCACTTTGTATAACTCATTTGTTCAATAAAAAACTATTTTGAGTACTTACTATGCATATAGCACTTTGCTAAACCCTAGGCACACAAAAATAAACAAGACAGGCTCATCCTCTCAAGGACCTTAGTGCTAGAATGTATTCATACCTCCACTCACAAACCAGTGATTACAATACAGAATACTGAGGGATTTAGTAGAGCTAGGCACAAGATTCTATACTCATCCACAAGATTCATGCTATGGAATATATGAACAAGTACTGCTGGGGCAGAGCTTAAATGATGGTTAAGAATTCAAATGACAGAGAAGGGCAACAAAAGCAAACTAGGGAGAGGAAATAACTTGTGTAAAGGTATCCAGTGAGAAAGCATGAGTCATTCAGTGTGGCTGGATTGTGCAAGTCACTGGGAAAAAGGAAGGAAATATAGCTGGATAGGTAGGCAGAAGTCAAATCAGAAAGGAGCTGGAAAGCCATTCGAAGGAGTTTCGGTTTTATCCTACAGGCAACAAGGAGCCATGGAAGCGTTCTAAGCATGGAGGTCACAGTGCTATATTTGCATATTTTATAAGGACAAATATTCTGGTGACTATATGGAAGGTGGTTTGGAGTGAGATTAGAAGCAAGCAAACTAGCTTGGAGGTAGTCCAGATAAGAGAGGAAAAGTATATCTACAAAATAAGATAATTGTAATGGCAATATAAAAGAATAAATTGATTCCAAAAATGTGTTTTCACCTCTAACATGTTCCAGTACTTACCATGTTCAGCTTGCCATTATGATTATTTGAATGCATATTATCCTATCCTTCTTGAAGTTCTAGGGCCTTTAAGGGTAATGGGTGACTTTTTATCATTCTTGTTCCCCACAGACTTAACACAGTCTGTTTAATTGAAACTTAACATATTGTATGTTGAAATCTCTCAGAAGGCCCTGCACTGTACTACATTAGTCAGTTGTCGACTTGGACACTTGTATAGTATGATGTCAGTCAGTGACCATGGACAATCATGTCAATAAAAGAGGCATATGGGGCTTCCCTGGTGGCACAGTGGTTGAGAGTCCACCTACCGATGCAGGGGACACAGGTTCGTGCCCCGGTCCAGGAGGTTCCCACATGCCGCAGAGCGGCTGGGCCCATGAGCCATG
Source organism: Mesoplodon mirus (assembly GCF_964341445.2). Classification (NCBI taxonomy): domain Eukaryota; kingdom Metazoa; phylum Chordata; class Mammalia; order Artiodactyla; family Ziphiidae; genus Mesoplodon; species Mesoplodon mirus. The sequence goes on along the minus strand of NC_138983.1, from coordinate 134,585,902 downwards.
GCTGCTGAGCCTGCGCTTCTCAACAGGAGAGGCCACAGCAGTGAGAGGCCCACGTACTGCAAAAAAAAAAAAAAAAAAAAGGAGGCTTATACACTAATCTCATGTCTTAGAAATAGGAATAGAATCAGCTATGACCCTGAAAATCAATAATCTGACTTTGTCTGTTAGGAATTAGATTTTATGTTAGAGGAAGATAGAGGATAGCTAACTATAAGTTAACTTTCCATCATAGTACCATTTTTCCATCTGAACTCTGGATTGGAGCCTGTATTCTCAAGGGAGTGATGTTCAGAGCTTCAGAATTGGGTCACTACCCATCACCATCATTAGTCAGGAATGAGTGAGGACACACTGGGAATTCAATGAAAACTACAGTCTCAAAATTGAAATAAGATAGTGTACCATCTGTCCTAGGGGAGACAGCATCCTAAATTGGACAGGTTGTGTCTCTGAGGTTGCTTGAGGGAGGTGAAAACAGTCTTATTCTTGTGAAAATGCAATGTAATTAATCCATCTTAAGGGTGATAGGCAACCATGAAAAATTAGTAGAGGGGATATATTTATATGAATTATAAACATGATAAAAATAATCAAGATTTACAGGTCCTTCCACTGAGGGCATATACTGTGGTATCAAGGGGTTTATTCTGCTGGTTGCCTCATTGAACAGAAGTGGAACTTCCCTGAAAATTAGCCATGATTTCCTGGCTAAACAGCTCTCACTAACAAAATCACATAACATGCTTCTGGACAAATTCTTTAGAACTTATACACTCAGATGGCACTTATCCCCTAAGGCTGTCCAATTTTGGAGTTGTGTACTTATTCATAGACACTGATATTGCTCAAGCAATACTTGGCCCTCCTCATTAGGCTCTACCTTGAAGACAAGACAAGAACCATGTGGGAAAAATAAATCAGCCTTGTTGCTGTTAGGCTGGTTACATCTCATAGGAGTTCACATCCTAGTTTTACTCTCTAGGCCAGAAATCTTATGCTAAGTCAAGCAGGTAAGAGTCACCGGTATACCTCACACAAATGTAAACATAGACCATACGTAGAAAACCATGTACTGTCACTGAATGCAAAAGAGTATGAGATGTAAATCTCTTAGAGATAATATGACAATGATCAAGCTTTGGACATAGATACATCTAATGCCACAAGGCTAGCACTATGTGATGTTTGTCATTCTATCTCCAGTATCTAACAGAGTCTCAGCCATAGTAGGTATACAGTTCAGAATTAATGAATTGTTATTTTTGTAGGTATTGCTTTTTTGTCATTTATGACTTCCTGGGACAAAAATACTTTCAGCTTCTTTTTGTCTCTTGTTGTCCCCACTTTCTTCTATCCTCTGTGGTGACAGGCACTTCTTCCAAACCAGAATGTACCTTAAATAGATACATGGGAAAGGAGAGTGCATTTACTTATACATGGCAAAATTCTGTGAGACTTAAAGTAGTGTGAACTGTGTAATTGCCTAGCTAGAAATCTAATGGAGGTATAAATGGAATTCTGTAATAAGATATTCATAAATAATCTATGAGATGGAATCTTGAAAATGGAAAGACTCTGATTTACATATACTTTATAAATAATATCAAATATTATGATTCAAGAAATTGGAATGAAGTTTCAGTGATGTGTCTTATTCAGCTTCATTTACTCATCCAAATTAGTTATCAGGTCTTTACTGACTGCTTTCTCAAGCAATCCAACACTGAATTAGACGCTCGGGAATTTCTCCTTGCCCAAATGAATGCAATGTTTAGTTAGCCAAAATATCTGAATTTTATGCAGTCTATCCTGATGTATCATTAACTTACACACGGCCTAGATAGAAGACAATTGTCCACTTTATCAAGCAATACCTTTATCAAGATATTTAAATAGGATCCATGTGTGAAACCTCATTATTCTTTGTGGGGGGGCAAGAAAGAAAAGAATAAATGCAGGAGTAAAATAATCAATAGACATAACCATTCCAGGAATTTTTCACTGATGTAATTTCATTGGTAATGAAGCCTGAGACAGTTTATCCCATGAGCTCTGTTTCAGTAGTGTGATAACAGAAAATAGACAAAAATGAGAGGCTTGAGATAGGTGTAAGTAGGTCATCTTCCCAAAGGAAACAACTCCAGTCTTCCACCTAGCTGATGGTAATTAGTACTATTCAAAATAATTGTTTAAACCCCCAAAATAACTGAAGCTTAGAACTTCTTGAGAAAATAGGAAAGTCCCAGAGGTTCAGGAGTCAGTAGGAACATCCATGTCCAACTTTCTAAGTTCTTTAGTCATGCCTATTGGTCTGCAGAACTTAGTTGTTTATAGGAATCCAAAGTTCTTGAGTAATAATAAAAATACTAGCTCATATGTATTGAATTATTATAATGTACTGCATAAAAATATAGATGAATTATTATATTTAATTCTCAAAAGAGTTTGAGAAATTGTAATCACTGTTTTACAGATGAGGAAACTGAAGCTAGAAGGGGTAATCATCCAAAGCCACTATAATAAAAAGCAGAGCTAAGACTTTAAAACTAGATCCTCCTGATGACAAAGTTGGTGTTCTTTATCTTGTGGGTATTGTCTCAAGTCACATGCCTTTTATATAGTGGAATCATTATCCATCAAACTCCTGGAGTAGCAAAGCCTATATAGAATTATATTATTTTCTTATATGCTACTATGATGTCATAGTGGTAGCTTGGTAAATTAAATAGCACATGCTTTTTTGCCCCTATTGGTCCCCATAGAGACACCATGTGTACAAAGATAAACTCCTTGGGAGGATTCCTGCTTGTATTTCACTAAAACTGTTATACCAGGTATCAAATTTTCTTGTTGGTATGAAAACTATATTTCTTCTCCCCTCTTAATGACAGTTGATGTCCTTAGTGTATGTACAAAGTCTAAGTTTCCAAGCTATCAACAGAACTCTAATGATTATTATCAAGAATCTCTCTGAACACCATTAGGCCATGCCAGAGTTGGCTGCATTTCCATAGAGGGAAGATCAGTTCTTGACTAAGGGGATAATTGTGCAAACAGGATTTCAAAAGATGTGAAGAAAATTCACATAATTCCACAAGCTCAATATTCTTCAGACATTTGGGATTTTGGATTTTGATCTCTTGACCACCAATTTCAATTGCACTTAAAAAAAAAAGTCCCATAACTACCATATCTGATCAGTTCATAGCCCTTTGGCCACATTCTCTTTTAGGAGTGTCTGTACATCTTAGGCTGTAGGTGAGCCAGCTAGCAATATGACCATCCTATAGGAATCTCTTTCAAGATCTATGGACTCTAAAATGTTGGCTATAGCCCAGATGCTTTTCTGAGAGGACTTACACACTCACCCACTGTCGTAGATGCTATATTGAGCCACCAGATCCCACATCAGGAATAATTTATTCCTCTATTTTCTGAGAATGCATTCAGAAGAACCCTCAGCCATCAGCTCTCTTTTGTGATTGCCTCAGCTTGACTAAAGAAAACTTCTTTGTCTAAAGTCTCACCTCCTTCCAGACATCGAAGCCCAGTGACTCATTAGTCAACATCAATCTCACTTTCCCTTGTCCCAGCTAGGCATCCAAGACCCTAGAACTGTTGATAGGGTCAGTAGGGAAAGAAACTGGGACTGCATCCCAGCTCAACTGTTCTCTCTACCCAATTCTACATTCTTGCCTACTTTCCACAGGTGCTGATCTCAAGAGTGCTCCCTAATTAAAGTCTTGCATGCTAATTTCTGCCTTGCACTCTGCTTCCCAGGAAACCCAACTGGTCATACCTGCACTAACAGAATTTCTTTAACAACCTTTTCTCTCTGAGATTCTTACACATTAATAGGCTATGGAAACCAGTGGGAAAGGGATATGAAAGGGAAGCTACCAGGAAATGTAAAGACAAATAGCTCATCAATTAGCAAAGAAACACTTTCACCCCTTGAGTTGCTCAAATTCACTGTCATTCAAAAAATTTGAATTCACAGGTAGACCATCACGAAGATTTTAATTTAAAACTAAAGTACTCATGACATGTCTCAATCCATACCAGGTGAGAAAAAAAAAATCTATAAGGGAGAGTCATTATTTGGGGGAACAGAGGAGACAGAGAAGGTAAAACTGCTGTCAGCACTCTTCCTGCTGTATGACACTGAAGCAAAGCTATCAGACTCTAGAATGCAACCTCCCCTCCTCCCATCTCCCAGGTCTATGACTCCATTCCAGTTTTTGGTCTCCGAAGATAGCCAGCAGAAACAGGATTGGCTGGGCAGTGTGATAGCGTTAATGGATCCTGTCAAGCATTCCAGCATCTTCTTACTATTTGTATGTATTTGATTCTTCCTCAGGAGCAAAGCACTGAGAAGTCAAGATAATAATGCATCAGATAGGAGGCATAAAAAACCAGAAACGTTAACATCCTAAGTAGAGGTAGCATTCTGTATTGCTCAATAAAATTAATTATTTTCCCTTCCACAGCTCCATTTTTGTTACTCCAGTTGTGAGAAAGCATAATATCTGCTGTCATTGCTTATTTGGAAAATTGTATCAAGTTATTTCATACAAATAAGACAGTGTTCTTTCATAAGGTAACATCAGTTAAAGTTCAAGTAATGCCTAATGTGATACATTTGTTTTAAATGACTAACAATTTTATGTAGTCCAACCATGGTATGCAGAGTAAACTCCAGGATCTAGCATGCTACAAAAGGCCAAAGCAGCTACAAAGACAGAGATTCTGCATCTTTATTGAGGAAGGAGAAGAGTATAAGGCTTTGGAAGCCTTTGGAAACAGGAGAGAGAGTGGAACTGAGTAACATTTAGCAAATGAAAACCATGGAATTTTACAAATCATGAGGTTAATACCTCTGTCTTTTACTCAGCCATGCTAAGGAGGGTCCAAGTTCTCAAAAAGTTCAAGCTGTTTCACAGAACTATATTAAATGGTTTGGTTTCTCTGGGTTTCCTAATGGAGCCTTGATTAAATTTTCTTAAAGTGAGTTAATCTCCATAAAGATACCCTATTCTATCTTCTGTGTCTCCTTTCCCATTGCACCTACTTTTGAATTTACTGGAATCTGCTTCATTCCAGTTCTATATTAAGAAGACAACATTACTAGAACGTGGGTTGGTGGCTTGCCTTTCATGCTGCAGAGCAATGGTTTCAAATTTGAGCATGCCTAAGAATCATACCTTACCTGTCCCAACCCCCAGAGTTTTGATTTAGTAGGTATAAGATGCATTTCTAACAAGTTTCCAGTTGTTGCTGATATAGCTACTCTGAGGAACAAACTGAAAACAGCTACTGCTAAGGAAAAAGAGTCTGTCTAAGGTCTTTCCAGAATAGGTAAAGAGATGGTGGCACGGGGGTGCAAGGGTAAGGAAGTGATTGACTTTATTCAGTTAAAGTCTATGATGAAGAAAAAAACCCTGAATGACAAAGGACCTTGCACCCTTCCACAGGAGAAAAACCCATAAATGAAGTAGTGGCAAAGTGCCTAGTGTGGTGGCTACTGTATAGTAGGTTCTCAATAAATGTGCGTGGGGTAGGGGGTGGGAGGGCAAGGAAAGACCAGGTGTTATTGGTTAGTTCTTGTTGGTTCTTTTTGAAAGCATTATTGTGTATTTTGTTTAGATTTTGCAATAAAAAGGAAATTAAGAAAATGTGATTTCTCTCTAAAGAGAATGTGTGGGTGTAAAGGCAAAGGCACAAGGGTAGAAAAGAAATAAGAGAAACTTGGTGAGTACAGTAACACAAATCAAAGGAAAACTGACCCCTCCCTTCCTCTGGTCTCCTGCTACAAACCGAAATGGAGAAAATAAGCTAACAGAATAAACGATGCAAAGTAATGTAGCGGCTTTGCCAAGTTCTTTAAGTTTTAATAACAGCAGAAACAACCCTTTTTAAAATATGAATTTCATCTTGCCTATGTGCCTTTAAGGGAGCATAACTTATTTATACTTTCTTCTTTCTTCTAATTTACTGACTCTTGCCATCTTGAGGGCTCTCCCTTTCAACTAGAACAATAGGGTTTTGAAAATGGATATGTAGTAACAGCAGCATTTTCAGTTCTCTCTATGACTCCTCATTATAAGGTTATTTTCTTGTGTTTTGAAATAGAAATGCTGCCTTTGATGCTACCATTTAAAGTTTCTTTTTTCTTTTTCTAAAGAAAGTGTCCCCTACTTATAACCCAGCCTTGTTGCCTTTGCCCAATGTGGTAAAGAGAATTCTAAATAAATATTTTCTAATATGCCTTCAAGTACAACTTTTCTTTTCAGTGCAAATAGGATAATTGGGCAGAGGAGAAGAAAGCCACACTGAATGCACTGTTTTAAGGGGGCGACCAGTGTGATTTTTATTTGGCTGCTCTGATGTGGGGCTCATCAGCAATTTCCAGGAGAGCCTGGGGAATTCACGAACAGCGTTTTAGTGATTGGGCTGTCTGCATTTGAATCTCAGCAGGGGCAAAGATTTGAGGCGCTCTTCTGACTAGAAAGATAGAATTAGTCTCTTTGTACATCTCATCTTTCCGGGGTGTTTTTGTAGCTTTTTCTACTCCTCATGACTTATTTCCATTGGCCTCTTTCACCTAGTGCTGTGCATTTCCTAGAATTTCTTTCATTCTCTCCCTCTTTTCCCCAGTCTCAGTTTCTTTCCCTACCTCTGCTTCCCTCCATCTTTCTATTTGTTTCTTCCTGTCAGTCCCTCTTATGTTTCTACTGACATATGGATCTGCTCAACTTGCTACCCAAGATCTGCTTTTGGCCTCCTGACAACACAAGGTGCTACCATCCTGACAGGCAGCAATAGGCAGGGGAAAGGCAGGCATATGTTAATGTAAGGGAGTTTGGGGAATCGATAAGCTGTTGCCAGTTTCAGGCATAAGTCACTTAATTAAAAACCAAAACCTCTCAGCTCTGTGTCACTTGCCTCCTTTGAGAGCACAGTCATCCCCTTGGTGTCCTCGCATTTGAGAAGCACCCGTCTGGGCTCTGTGAAGTTTAGTTTAGTGTCTCCAGCTGACAGGTAACAGGCAAAGGAGGAAAAATGAAAGAGGAGCCCGGAAACAGTGGAAAATTCAGCTGCACATTATTGAAACACAAACCAGAAACCAAAATATTGGACTTACAACATATCCCCAGATTCTGTGCCTCCTAAGTGCCAGGCACTGTCCCCAACAGTGAGGAAGCCCAGAGAAATAAGAATGACCCCACCTATGTTCTTAGGGAGACTGTGTCATATTTGATGATGTAGATATATAAATACCCAGGGGCTTTATCTTTCTCTATAGAGCATGGAAGCCTGAATTCTACTTCCTTTTTCCAGTCTTTGCTCAAACCAACCCCACCGGACCTCAACACTCTCGTTTCCTTAAATTATCCTTGCCTCTTACCAAAAGGTGCTGACATGTGCAATTCTATCCCCGCTTTATCTCCTTATTTCCTTCCTATCCTTCAAATCTTAATTCAAGCATTCCTCCTTTGTGTCACAGTGACAAATACATCCCTGGCTGCCTGAGATTTTCTGTTTTAGCTCTGGAAGTCCTGAGTCCTAGGAACACCTCAATTCCATGCAAATCAGGATGACTGCTCATCCCAGTCAAATCTCTCGATGATAAACAATTTTAAAAATGACAGCTTTATTGAGATATAATTCTTGGACCACAAAATTCATCCTTTTAAGATCCAGTATTTAGTAAACACACAGAGGTGTGCTCCATCACCACTATCTAATTTTAGAATATTTTCATCAATCCTAAAAGAAACACCATACCCATTAGTAGTGAATCCTCATTTCTCCCTCCTGCCAGCCCTTGGCAGCCACTAATCAACATTTTGTCTCTATGACTTTGCCTATTCTAAACATTTCAGATAAATGGAATCATACAACACGTGGCTTCTTGTGACTGGCTTCTTTCACTTAGCATGATGTTTTCAAGGTCCATCCGTATTAGAGCATGTATCAACACTTCATTTGTTTTTGTGGCCAAATCATATTTCACTGTATGGATAAACCACATTTTGTTTCTTCATTCATAAGATGAATATTCATTCATATGGATGTGAATATTCAGTCAGATATTGAGTTGTTCTCATTTTTTTGATATTATAAATAATTCTGTGAATATTTATGTACAACTTTTTTATGGGCATATGTTTTATTTATCTTGGAAATATACACAGGAGTGAAATTTTTATGTCATATGATAATGCTATGTATAAGTTTTTGAGAGTCTTCCAGAGTGGTTGCATTATTTTACAATCTTGCCAGGAATGTATTGGGGTTCTAATTTTTCTATGTCCCCTTCAACACTTGTTATTTTCTGTTTTTATTTTGATATATTTCATTTTAATTTTAGCAATGCTAGTGGTTATAAAGAGGAATCTCATTGTGGTTTTGAGGTGCATTTCCTCAATGAATAATAAGGTTGAGAATATTTTAATGTGCTAATTATATTTTACATATTTTTGGAGAAATGTCTATTTAGATTATTTGATTATTTTTAAAATTAGTTTTTTATTATTGTTGTCATCTAAAAAAACCAAATATTATATTTATATATATATATATATATATATATATATATATATATATATATATATATATATATATATATACTGGATACAATCCTTAATCAGATATACAATTTGAAAATATTTTCTACTGTTCTGTGTATTGTTTTTTTAACTTTCTTGATAGTGTCCTTTGAAGAACAAAAATTTTTAATTTTGATAAAGTCCAACTTCTTTTTTCTTTGGCTGCTTCTGCTTTTGGCGTGATATCTAAGAATGCCTAATCCATTAGTCACAAAAATTTATTTTATTCTTTATTCTAAGTATTTAATAGTTTTATCTCTTATATTTAGCTCTATGACACGTTTTGAGTTGATTTTTGTGCATGCTATGAGGTGCCTATCACATGCATGTGCCTATCACATCTTTGGCATGTGATATCCAGTTGTTTCTGCATCATTTGTTGGAAAATCTTTTCCTTACCCACTGAAAAGTCTTGGCACCCTTGTCAAAAATAAGTTGACCACAAATATTAGAGTTTATTTCTGGACTATCAATTATATTCCATTGATCTATATGTCTATCCTTATGCCAGTACCACACTACCTGGGTTACTTTATCTTTGTAGTACCTTTTGAAATGAAGTGTGAATCCCTAAATTTTTCCTTCTTTTTCAAGATTGTTTTGGCTCCTCTGAGTCATTGCACTTTCCCATGAATTTTAGGATCAGCTTGTCATCTTCAGCAAGCTGGGGATGATGGATTGTGTTAAATTGGTAAATCACTTTGGGGAGTATTCTCATTTTAACAATATTAAGTCATACAATCCATGACTGTAAGATAGCTTCCATTTATTACATGTTCTTTAATTTATTTCAACAGTTTGTAGTTTTCAAAGTATAAGTTTTACACTGCTTTTCTAAAATTTATTCTTAAGTATTTGATTCCTTTTGATGTTATTGTAAAGGGATTGTTCTTAATTTCATTTTTGAATTGTTCATTGCTAGTGTATAGAAATAAAATTAGTTTTTTGTATATTGATCTTGTATCTGCAATATTATTGAACTTGTTATTTCTAATATTTTTTGTAGATTCTGTATGATTTTCTATATAAGAAATTATGTTGTCTGTGAATAGATAAAGCTTTACTTCTTCCTTTCCAAACTGGATGTCATTTATTTCGTTTTCTTGTCTAATTGTCCTGTCTAGAACCTCCAGTACAGTATTGAATGTAATGGTGAGCATGGACATCCTTATATTGTTCCTATCTTAGGGGGAAGATTTCAGTTGCCATTGAATATGATGTTATCTGTGGATTTTTCATAGATGTCCTTTATCGAGATAAATAAGTTCATTTTAATCCTAGCTTCTTCAGTGTTTTATCACAAAGAAATGTTATGTCATGTCAAATTGCTTTTATGGATTTATGGAGATGACCACGTGGCTTTATTGTTTTATTCTATTAATATAGTATATTACATTTACATATTGAATTTTGTATGACAAAACAATCTTACATTCCTGGGATAAATCTCACTTGGTCATGATGTGTAATCCTCTTACTATGCTGTTGGATTCAGTGTGTGAGTATTTTACTGAGGATATTTGTGTTTATGTTCATAAGGGGTCATAGGCTGTTATTTTCTTTACATGTGATGCTTTTGTCTGGGTTTGGAACCCGGATAATACTAGTTTCATGGAATGAGTTGGGAAGTGTTCATGTCTCCTTGAATTTTGGAAGAATTTGCAAAGCTCTGATGTGAATTCTTCTTTAAATGTTTAGTGAAATTTACCAGTGAAGCCATTGGGACCAGGACTGTACTTTGTGGGAAGTTGTTGATTATTACTTCAATATTTTTACTTGTTATATATTTATTCAGGACTCTATTTCTTATGGGGTAACATTTAGCAGTTTGTGTGATTCTACACACCTGTGGTTTGCCTGTGGATTATCTATTTTGGCATAGAATTGTTCATATTATTTTCTTATAACCCTTTTTATTTCTATATGTATGATTAGTGGAAATGCCCACCCTCACTACCTACAACCTTTCTTGACTGTAGTAATTTGAACTCTCTTTTTCTTAGTCAGTTTAGCTAAAATTTTGTCAACTGTGTTGCTCCTCTCTAAGACAAAAGTTTTTGTTTTATTTATTTTTCTCTATTATTTTCTATTCTCCATTTTTATTTATTTTTGCTCAGACCTTTATTATTCCCTTTCTTCAGCTTGCTTACATTTAATTAGCTCTTCTGTCTCTAGAGTCTTAGGGTAAAAGATCTTCTTTCTTAATAAAATCACTTATGCTATGAATGTTTTTTCTAAGCACTGCTTTAGCTGCATCTCTTAAGTTGATTCTATGCTGTGTTTTCATTTTCATTCATCTCAATTTCCCTTTGATTTATTTGTGATTCTCCAAACTTTTCTTTTGTTATTTATATCTTATTTTGATCCACTGTGGTTAGAGAATATACTTGGTATAATTTAATCCTTTTAAATTTATTAAGCTTTACTTTGAAAATAGTCTATAATGAAGAATGTTCCATGTACACTTAAGAAAACTGTGTCTTTTGCTATTGTTGAGTGGAATGTTCTATAGAGTCTAGTTTCTTTATAGTGTTTCTCAGGTCTTCTATTTCCTTGTTGATTTTCCTTGTTGTTCTATCTATTATTGAGAATGGGGTGTGGAAATTTCTAAATGCTATTGTTAAATTGTCTGTTTCTCCTTGCATTCCTATCTTATCTCATTTTCTGCATTTGGGGACTGTATTGTCAGATGTATGTGTATTTATAATTATTATACTTCCAGATAGATTGACACTATTTTTATTATAAAATGTTCTCCTTTGTCTCTAGAAATATTTTTTTGACTTAAAGGCTATTTTGTTTGATATTAGTGTAGCCACTCCAGCTCTCTTTCAATACTTGTTTACTTAGTCTATCCTTTTCCATTCTTTTATTTTCATCCAATTTTGTCTTATATAAAGTACATCTCTTGTAGACAGCATACAGCTGGATTATATTTTTATCAGGTTGTGCTAACGTCTACCTTTTGATTAGAGTATTTATCAATTTACATTTAGGGATTTTACTGATAAGTTAGGATTTATATATACCATTTTCCTGTTTGTTTCTTATGTCATTTATTTTATTTTACTTTATTTTTTTTGCCGTACATGGGCCTCTCACTGTTGTGGCCTCTCCCGTTGTAGAGCACAGGCTCCGGACACACAGGCTCAGTGGCCATGGCTCACGGGCCTAGCCACTCTGCGGCATGTGGGGTCTTCCCGGACCGGGGCATGAAACCGTGTCCCCTTCATCAGCAGGCAGACTCTCAACCACTGCGCCACCAGGGAAGCCCTCTTATATCATTTTAAATTTCGTTCCCTCATTCCTCCATTACTGATTTCTTTTGTGCAAAATACATATTTCTTAGTATATGTTAGAATATAAATTCCCTTCTTAATTTTTTCAGTACTTTTCTGTTATTTTCTTAGTGACTGTCCTGGGTATTACACTTACCATATTAACTTAAAACAATGCAGTTCAAATTGATAACAACTTAATTTAATGATATATAGAAAAATGTGTTCCAATAAAGCTCTGTCAGCTCACCTCTTCTTTGTGCTATTTTTTTAAAACGACAATATCATTTCTATTATAAACCAATCAACACAGTTTTTAAATTATTATATTATGCAATTGTCTTATAAATAATATGGAAATGGTTTCAGTTATTAACCACTGAGAACAATGTTGACTGTGGGATTGCCATATATGGGCTTTATTATGTTGAGGTAAGTTCTCCCTATGCCTACTTTCTGGAGGGTTTTTACCATAAATCGGTGTTGAATTTTGTCAAAAGATTTTTCTGCATCCATTGAGGTGATTTTTCTCCTTCAATTTGTTAATATGGTTTATCACGTTGATTGATTTACATATATTAAAGAACCCGTGTATTCCTGGGATAAAGATCATGGTGTATGATCCTTTTAATGTGCTGTTGGATTCTGTTTCCTAGAATTTGGTTGAGAATTTTTGCATCTAGGCTCATCAGTGATATTGGCCTGTAGTTTTCTTTCTTTGTCTGGTTTTGGTATCAGGGTGATGGTAGCCTTGTAGAATGAGTTTGGGAGTGTTCCTCCCTCTGCTATATTTTGGAAGAGTTTGAGAAAGATAGGTGTTAGCTCTTCTCTAAATGTTTGACAGAATTTGCCTGTGAAGCCATCTGGTCCTGGGCTTTTGTTTCTTGGAAGATTTTTAATCACAGTCTCAATTTCAGTGCTTATGATTGGTGTGTTCATATTTTCTATTTCTTCCTGGTTCAAGAACAAGACAAGGTTGTCCACTCTCACTACTATTATTCAACATAGTTTTGGAAGTTTTAGCCATAGCAATCAGAGAAGAGAAAGAAATAAAAGGAATCCAAATCAGAAAAGAAGAAGTAAAGCTGTCACTTCTTTGCAGAAGACAGGGTACTATACATACAGAATCCTAAAGAGACTCCCAGAAAACTACTAGAGCTAATCAATGAATTTGGTAAAGTAGAAGGATACAAAATTAATGCATAGATATCTCTTGCATTCCTATACACTAATGATTAGAAATCTGAAAGAGATATTAAGGAAATACTCCCATTTACCACTGCAATAAAAAGAAGAAAAGACCTAAGAATAAACCTACCTAAGGAGACAAATGACCTGTATGAAGAAAACTATAAGACACTGATGAAAGAAATTAAAGATAATACAAACAGCTGGAGAGATATACCATGTACTTGGATTGGAAGACTCAACATTGTGAAGATGACTATACTACCCAAAGCAATCTAGAGATTCAGTGCAATCTTTATCAAACTATCAATGGCATTTTTCACAGAACTAGAACAAAAAATTTCACAATTTGTGTGGAAACACAAAAGACCCCAAATAGCCAAAGCAATCTTGAGCAAGAAAAACGGAGCTGGATGAATCAGCCTCCCGGACTTCAGACTATCCTACAAAGCTACAGTAATCAAGACAGTATGGTACTGGCACAAAGACAGAAATAGAGATCAATGGAACAGGATAGAAAGACCAGATATAGGGCTTCCCTGGTGGCACAGTGGTTGAGAGTCCGCCTGCCGATGCAGGGGATTCGGGTTCGTGTCCCGGTCTGGGAAGATCCCACATGCCACGGAGTCGCTGGGCCCGTGAGCCATGGCCGTTGAGCCTGCGTGTCGGGAGCCTGTGCTCTGCAACGGGAGAGGCCACAACAGTGAGAGGCCCGTGTACTGCAAAAAAAAAAAAAAAAAAAGAGAAAGACCAGATATAAACCCACACACCTATGGTCACCTTATTTTTGATAAAGGAACCAAGAATATACAATGGAGAAAAGACAGCCTCTTCAATAATTGGTGCTGGGAAAACTGGACAGCTACATGTAAAAGAATGAAATTAGAACACTCCCTAACACCATACACAAAAATAAACTCAAAATGGATTAAAGACCCAAATGTAAGGTGAGACACTATAAAACTCTTGGAGGGAAACATAGGCAGAACACTCTCTGACATAAACCGCAGCAACATCATTTTTTGACCCACCTCCTAGAGTAATGAAAATTAAAACAAAGATAAACAAATGGGACCTAATGAAACTTAAAAGCTTTTGCACAGCAAAGGAAGCCAGAGACCAGACGAAAAGACAACCTTCAGAATGGGAGAAAATATTTGCTAACAAAGCAATGGTCAAAGGATTAATCTCCAAAATATACAAGCCGCCCATGCAGCTCAATATCAAAAAAACAAACAACACAATCCAAAAATGGGCAGAAGATCTAAATAGACATTCCTCCAAAGAAGATATATAGATTGCCAAGAAACACACAAAAGGATGCACATCATCAGTAATCATTAGAGAAATGCAAATCAAAACTACAATGTGGTATCACCTCACACTGGTCAGAATGACCATCATCAAAATATCTACAAACAATAAATGCTGGAGAGGGTGTGGAGAAAAGGGAACCCTCTTGCACTGTTGGTGGGAATGTAAATTGATACAGCCACTATGGAGAACAGTATGGAGCTTCTTTAAAAAACTAAAAATAGAACTACTTTATGACCCAGCAATCCCACTACTGGGCATATACCCTGAGAAAATCATAATTCAAAAAGAGTCATGTACCACAATGTTCATTGCAGCACTAGTTACAATAGCCAAGACATGGAAGCAGCCTAAGTGTCCATTGACAGATGAATGGATAAAGAAGATGTGGCATATATATATATATATATATATATATATATATATATATATATATATATATAGAATGGAATATTACTGTGCCCTAAAAAGAAATGAAATTGAGTTATTGGTAGTGAGGTGGATGGACCTAGAGTCTGTCATACAGAGTGAAGTAAGTCAGAAAGAGAAAAACAAATACTGTATGCTAACACATATACATGGGATCCAAAAAAAAAAAATGTTTCTGAGGAACCGAGTGGCAGGACAGGAATAAAGACGCAGACATAGAGAATGGAATTGAGGACAAGGGGATTGGAAATGGTAAGCTGGGATGAAGTGAGAGAGTGGCATGGACATATATACACTACCAAATGTAAAATAGATAGCTAGTGGGAAGCTGCCGCATAGCACAGGGAGATCAGCTCGGCGCTTTGTGACCACCTAGTGGGGTGAGATAGGGAGGGTCGGAGGGAGGGAGATGCAAGAGGGAAGAGATATGGGAACATATGTATATGTATAACTGATTCACTTTGTTATAAAGCAGAAACTAACACACCATTGTAAAGCAATTATACTCCAATAAAGGTGTTAAAAAATAAAAACAAACAAACAAACAAAAAATAAATGTATATCCTTTAAATAAGAGTCCATGTCAACATCTAATTTGGAGACAAAACAGATAACTTGTTAAAGAGTAATCTTTAGTTGATACCTTCAAAATAATTTTTATTTACAGAGCCATTTTGATATGGAGGATAAGTGATGTGCTTGCCAAGGGAAGCCCTATCATGATTGGAAGAGAGGTCATGACAGGTTTTTATAAAGAAAAGAGGAGGGATGCCTTTATTTCCTAAGATTATTCTTTTCTGCTCTTACAGTAAAAGAAAAAAGAGGCAGAAACAAAAATTGCCATTTCTGCTCCTTATTCACTCTATGAATTCATAGAAAGTCTCATGATAATGAGCCTCCAAGAATCTTCAAGCCCCATGACAACTTTTTTAGCATTGTAAAATTTATTACTTGATTGTGATATTTTTTGCCCCTGTATTCATGTTTGCTCTTCCCACTAGAATGTATACTAGTTATAGTAAAGGACTACATTTTATAATTATTTTACCCAAGTGTCTTGTGCATAGTTAAGCACTCAAAAAGTGAGTTATTATTTTTAACTTAATCCATCATTTTAATGTAGAAAAATAACAATTTTGAATGAAAATATTCGACATTCCTATGTCTCTCCATTAGCTGTTTAGAAATGTTAACATAAGCTGGATATATACACTCATAAATAGGTTTCGTAGGGCAGGGTCTGTGTTTTTCTTCCTGCCTGTATCCCAAGCTCTGGGAACAGTATCTGGTACATGTAAAAGTTTAATAAATAACTGTTAAATGAATGGATCCCAGTGTTTATGGTTATAACTGATGAGAGTGCAAGTATAAGGTCAACATGCAAATAAGCTTTTCTACTCAGGCAGTCTTTAAAAATTATTGTTTTAAATCAAAAGGTTAAGTACCAAAGCTCCTTTTAAAAAATACAGATAATTTGGGAAAGGACTCAGAAACAAAATAAAGATGTCACAACTGTGAACAAAAATAGGTAGGTGCAAATAATTTATTTATAATCATAAATCATGTGAATACTTTAGGAGGCTATTAGGAGAGTACCTATTTAAAAAGAGATATCTCTTTTAAAAAATTTAAAGTGATAGACTTACCTGAAAACTTGTCTTCATGTTATGGTGAGAGTTTTTTCTTTTTCTTTTTTTTTTCTCTCTCTCTAACATTTCACATCAAACTTCTCTCTAGCCTTGAAGATAATGTCTTGGCTAAAAACACTTCATTGAAATCTAGCTTTTATTTAGTCAAACCCAGAGAGAGGGTGGTCCAGGGGGTGAACCTACTGAGGATAATTTACCCAAAACATGGAAGATCCAATTCTTCATTCAAGCCTTAATGTGGACTTCAATGGAATATAAGAAATTGATGAGCTAACAATATTAATATCATTTTTCAACAGTTACTGGCATCCAAAAATCATGTAAAATATTTTAAATAAGTTATTACTAACCTCTATGATAAAATTACAAAGTAGATATTAGTGCCACATTTTGGAAGTGGGGAAATTGAAAATCAGAGATATAAAATGATTTAGCTAAGGATGCTTTGATGTGACCAAGCTAAGATTTAAATTTAGGTCTGTTTAGCTAGCAAAGCTCAAATCCCAAGCTTTTCCCTCTACACTACCCAACGTCATATAACTCCAGAAGCTTCACCTCATCCAGCTATGTCTTTGATCATCTGTGTCCCAATCCACACTTTTATCCTAACCTTGGCTTTGCCCAATCTCAGTCATTATTCATTCAGCCTTAGATTGCCCAAGACACACTGTTGTTATTGTTCAGGTCAACCCCTAAGGACCAGGAGAATGACTTATGGAAAAGATTAGTTGATGCTTAGCACTTATCTCTGGTGGGTGTTTTTAAAGGGAAACTGGATAGTATAGTGGAAAAAAGTTTGGGATTTGAGCTTCATAGTCAGACAGAATTACACTTAAATCTCAACTTTGTCGATTTGCAGCATCCTTAGTTAAGTGACTTCACATCCATGAGCATGATTTCCCCATTTGTAAAATCACATCTCTGCTTGAAGACCACTGGCACTGCTTGTTGAAACTAAAGGTGAAACATGGAGAAAACACAGAAACTCAAAGCTCCACCAGGCATTCTTGCAGCCAAGAATGAGACCTGCAAGGCTGGTGCTCTGAAAGGAGGTGACACATGTATTACTGTTCTTAATGACTGTCACTCATTTATTTTGGGATGTCGATATCTATAACTCAAAATAGTCCCTGCCAATGACTCAATGGCGAGTCCAATAATGTGATACAACTTTTTCTACCTAGAAGTATCTGGTGAAGATTGTGGTTGTAAGAAAAAGATATGGGCTTGACCATTGCCTTTGTCACACTCATGGTCTTCACAGAGTGATATAGACATGAGGTATTTAAGATCACAAGGGTAAATAAGGTTTAAGGAACCAATGCATCTCTATTCTTTCATTGATATATCTGTCCCATTTATGTACCAACACCCTAATTAAAGAACTAGAGTCATTTTTCTGATATAATGACCAACTCATGATGGCAAAGGTTAGGAAGGGTGTATGTACAATTTCAGGCATTTAAAAGAGTTTCTGTTAAGTTTATTGAGTATGTGAAAAAGGATGTTTTAAGAACTAGTTTTAGATATTATGGATAGCCACACCTATGTTTTATATAAAGACTGGATTTAAGGGAAACTAATAGATACATAGTATAAAAAATCATAATGGCTAAGCTTTTTTAAAAGGGGTGGAGGGGAGAAAAATTAATTGCTAGTGAGAAAAAAGAGAAAAGATTTTACCAGGAATCCATGATAAAGCTATTAAAGTCAGGTACTATGCATTGTACACTCAGACAAGAAAAGCAGCTTAGATGGTGAGTCAGAGAGGACCACATGTTTTCCTTCCTCTTCAAAAATTGATTTTTTTCCTTCATAAGAGAAGAAAGGGAAAAAAACCCACCTCTTTCTTAATGTTTGCTACACATCAGGAATTACCTCATAACTTTACACGTACTAACAGATTTAATTTTCACAACAATCCAATAAATTAAGCAATCTCAGAGGTCAGCAAACTATGACCCATGAATCCAGACAGATGCCTATTTTATTATGACCTGTGAGCTAGGGACATTTTTTACATTTTAAAAAGGTTACATTTTGAATGGTTATATAATTATCTATAGAATCTATCTCTTGGCTTGCAAAGCCTGAGATATCTATTGTCTGATCCTTTCAGGAAAATTTTGCCAACCACTGTGACATATTTTCATTGCACTATTACAGATGAGAAAATTGAGGCAGTTAGTTCTCTTCTGTTTCCAAACAGTAGGGCAAGAATTTGAACTCAGGAGGTTTCATTCTAAAATGTGAGCTCTTCACTGCTTTGCTGCACTGCAGCTCAGAGGTGGGGGCCATCTGACTTGACTATTAAGGGAAAGTCCAGTTAAAAAACAGGCCCTCTGTCAAAATGCTTAGAATCACTGAGTTAGAACTATAGGTGAAAAAGCTGAGCTTTGTCACAGGGAACAATCAGCTTTAACAAAAAGCCAAAAATAGGTCCAAGAGAAACCTTGAAGGACAAAGTGCTGGCACTGAAGTAAAGCCAGAACTCCCACAGGACACATACAGAACAGGGGCAAAAGAAAGGACATATGCTCAACATAGCATCTTCTGGATTTTACCAAGTTTCGGGAACTCAGAGAACAATTCCCTTTTTTATCCAGGAGGTGAAAATCAGAAGAATAATGAAGATGGTCAAATGAGGCTGCATGGAGACAGGGCAAAGAAACATGCTGTGAGCTCACCAACCCCTAGGCCAGGGCCAATGAGTGACCCACTAGAGCAACCATAGGACATCTGTGCTTGGCTACCAGTCCAGTTCTGAAACCACCATCCGGTGACATTTGCCTCCTTTGTATCTTTCAAGTGTAAACATTTTCTATTCCTGTGCTGTATCTTAGCTTTTGTTTAAGGTGCTACTATACTCCTTCTAGAAATATTGGACGTATGAAATGGAACAAACCAAACTCTGGTACATCCTTAAGTGGAGAGAAAGGGAGAACCTCTGAAGATTGTAGCTCTGGAGACGACAACTCTGATCAGTAAGCAACCACAGCCAACACAGAGAGAGGTGGGAAGCATCAGAAAACAGATGTGTGTCTGCCCACCAACAGGGCAGACCTGTCTTCCAGTGTGTTCCATCAGGAATACATGGTACTGGGGGTTGCAGCCTTCACTGCCAGCCTGTCTGTTCCTGAAGCAAATCTCAGGTGCACGTCTGAAGTGAAAGCAGAGGCTGAAGCTGAGGAGGCAGAAGGGGGAAAAGGAGAGCAGTGGTCTACAAAGCAGAGATCCAGACCAGGGCAGAGATAGCCTAGATTTTCTTAACCTGTGAGCCTCTGTTACATCACTGGTAACATGGGCACGGGCTTCTCTACCCCACAGGTATTTTGTTACTGTTAGAAAAAGTGAAATATTTGGTCCTTTTGTTTGTATATAGAAGACTGCCTAAATGCCACATACAACACACCAAAATTCTTTCTGTAATTCCCTTCTTCTATTAAACATCTCTAAGTAAGATCCCACAATCCCCCTTAATAAAATATTAATTGCATCCTAGCCTCTTCAAGAAGTTCTGGTGTCTGTTTGAGCATTAAAGAGTACAGAAAATAGGTAAGAGTCCAAGTTGAAATTTCCTTCAATCTAAGCCTGTTCTGAAGTTGACAAAGCATTGGTCTCCTCTGTTCTCCAGACCCAACAGTCAACTGCCTGCTTTCACCAACAAGGCAGGAAGACCCTTGATTTGCACCATCACTAACTGCTTTGGCAGGAAATTTTTTGTTTGAACTACCTTTAGAAGGAAAAAGACTGGTAAAGAAAAAACACTACTCCCCCTATTTAGCTTATTTCTTTTATATTTTTGTTCCTGCCTTTGGACAAATAAAAATTTAAAAAGAGAAAATGAGAGCAATAAATTGCTATAAGCTCAAAATTATTGATTCTTCTCCAACACTTCACTTGGCATCAAAGGAAATTTGTGACAGAGAGTAAAAAAAATAAAAATGAAATAAAATAAAACAAGAGGTAAAAATCCTAAACAGTTGGGGAAAATTAAGTTCTACATATTTTCTTACAGAGAAAACTCAATATTCTGGCTGGAGAAACTTAAAGTTTTATGTTTTTTGTTTTATGTGTCCTTGCTTCATTTTAGATTTGAAGTACCTAGAAGTACCTGGAAATTCTGGAACCCCATAGAATTGCACCTTTTTTAATTGTAATGAGGAGAATTAGTTCTGACTCAACACAAAACATAAACAAATTAATGCCATAGACATGGTAGAGTTTTAAACAAGCCAAATTGTTTTCTGGCTGAGATGACCTTCAAAGGCTAGTTTTCTGAATATTTGTCTTTCTTTCCCCCTCCTCTCTTAGATAATTGGGACAATTTGCAACAGAAAAAGAATATGATGCCAACATAAGACAAGCCCATTAAAGAGTATCAACTTGTCCATGGTTCTGAGTAAATGGATGCAAATGTTCTTTACTAGCACAAAAGTTTCATATTTCTAAACATCTGTCCTGTGTGCCATCACCAAGGAAAGTGGTAGAAGAACATTTCAGCTGTTTCCTTTGGAGTGCTCAGACCAGCTTTTAGTCTTCTGTGGTGAGGAAGCCCCTTATTGCAACTCTATTTTGGGTGTATGCACACAGTTGACCTAATTTTAAAGAACTTCCTCTGAAACAGGGAGCTTCTTCTCCTTGACTGTTGCAATAATGGTTACTCCTCTCAATTGTGTGTGCTTTGGTTTGGTTGATCTCTATAAGCTCAGCAACCCTATTTCCTAAAGTGTCCTGCCCCAGTGACTGGCAGGGAGAGAGCCAGAAGCTTGGGCTATTGCATGTTGAGCAGGGACCACGATGAGAGAGACAGAGGCCCAACGTGCAGGTTTCATGGAAGAGTTTCCTGTATCTACGCATCCCCTTATCTTTAAAAAAAACTACTCTATTGAGGTAGGATTGAAATGTAAAAACTGTGCATATTTATATGCAGCTCTCTGACTTTGGGATAAGTATACATCCATGAAACCTTCACCACCATCAGGTCCATAAACATGTTCGTCATCTACCTAAGTCTCTTCCTGCCCCCTTTATTATTATTATTTGTGTGTCAGTGGTAAGAACACAACATCTTACCATAAGATCAACCCTTTGAGCAATTTTTTTTTAAACAGCTGAGTAAAGGTTCAGAGAGTTTTATTTTGTTTTTGTCCAAAAACACACACAAGTTTGGGAAAGTGAGAGGATTAGATGTTGAGTCTCTGTCCCCATCTCTTTCCATAACAACACACCACCTCCTCCTTCACCACAAAACCTCGCAGGGCACATGGGTTTGTGTGTTTGATCTGGGTGCATGTGCACGCACACACACTTTCTGGGAACAGCATCTCGTCTTCCACAGACTTGGAAATGTTGCCCTTTGGTTTCTTACCACAGAGGCTTTTGGCAGATGGTGAATCAGCCTCAGGTTCAAAGTCAGCCTTTACTTAAGAAGAGCTCCCCTGGTATCCCTCCACCTTCCTCTCTGGAGAGCGCCTGTCAGGCTGCTCCCATCTGCTCCCACTGTTTTCCAGGAACTGTGTATCTCATTTCACACAGGGTTGCTACATGCCCAGGAGAATTTTTCCTGACTGCATTGCTTATGCTCATTTCCTTCCTTGGCGCTCTCTAGAGCAAATGTTTCCGTATCTCCCTCAATTAAACATTTAATAAGAAAAGGAGGACCTCATTTTCCTACCACCCAGTTGACCAACCTTTCTTCAATCTGTATCCATATTCTGCTTTCCTTCCTGTTATTGATACAATAACCGTGCCCTCTCTGCTACCAGCAAAAGCCAAATCACAACTTGAACATTGATTGTATCCCATCTCCTTGAGGCTTCCCAAGGACTTTGCTCCTGCATGTCTCCCCTCTCTCCTATGCATCACCAAGTTTATCCTCCTAAGTGTGCTAGTGGGCATTTCCAATAGCACACCAGCACACTATTTTATACAGTGATACAGTCCACCTGAAAGAGCACATCCACTGCTCCAGTGACCATCTCATTTTACTCTACTGATAACAAAACCGTCAAAAGAGTGTTCCTGCTCACTATTTTCACTTCTTCACCCCAAATGCCTTTTTACACCTACTCCACTTTACTCCTTGACACTCTACCTATATTATTCTAACTCTTGTCAAGGTCACCAAGCACCTCTGGATTTTAAAACCTAATGGTCCATTTCCCATTTTCATCTTCTTTGAATTCTCAGCATCATCGGACACAGATCTTCCTTCTCATAACATTTTCTGCACTTGGCTTCTAGGTCTCTCCACACCAGGTTTTCATCTTACCTCACTGGTCCCTCTCCCTCTCTTAGAAATACCTAAAGATGTTGGCATTTCTCAAGTTTATTCCTCACCCTCTTTCCTCCACTAAACTTTCTCTCAAGTAGTCTCCTACAGTCCCAAATATGTGCTTCTATCTCCAACATCTCTGTAGAATTCCAGGTGTATATCGACCTCCTTACCAAAAACTTAATTTTCAAAAAAAACCTCCCAACCACCCTATAATTGATTGCACCTGGAGCTTCCTCTAGTTCAGTAAATGTTTCACCCATTCTCCTAAGTGCTCAAGCCCAAATGGGATTTTTCTCATGCCCCATGCTCCAACCTGGTGAGCAAGTCCTGGTGGTTCAAGCTTCAAGAAATTTCCTGACTAGAACTAGAATACTTTTCAGATCCTTTACCACTATACCATTTTGTGAGACACCATCATCTCTCATCATCTCTGGATTAGTTCAAGGATTTCCTAATAATACCTCCACTTTTGTCCTGCTACACTTTATTCTCCACATGAATACTAGAATGGTCTTTACAACAAATCCTCCAATAACTTTCCTTCACACTCAGACTGTAATCCAAAGTCCTAAAAGCACAGCTTACCAGGCCCTATCTGGGCAAAGAATTTAAACAAGAGTGAATATATGTATATGTATAACTGATTCACTTTGCCATACAGCAGAAAGTAATGCTACATTTTAAATCAACTGTCAACTCATACTCCAATAAAAATTAAAACAAACAAAAAACAGAACCAAAAAAAGATCTCCTTTCACTCTCTAGTTCCTGTGCATGAAATCTCACTCTCTCCCCCAGATGGTCACATGACTGTTCCCTCACTTCATTGAGAGTGCCGCTCAAAGTTTAGTTATTCAGCAAGGACTACAATATTCTATAATACCTATTCAAAATTGTCCTTAGATACCCTTTTATCCTACTAACTTTTACTTTACAATACTCACTGTCTGAAATTACATTATAATATATTTACATCAAATGTTAATTAAAATATTCCTTCAGGGAAAAGACTCTTTCTTACCGCTGGATCCCCAGAGCCAAGAATGGTACTTAGCACACAGTAACTGCTCAATAAAAACTTGTTGGAAAAAGATGAATAAATAAATAAAGTTAAACATAATGTGAGCGATGTCATTGATTATTTCATGTGAAGTGTCTGAGCTGAGGATGAGCCTGTCAATTAGGCTGGTGTTAAGGATAAAAGAATGACTGTTGTAATAACCCATAGAGTACCCTCACTCAATGTTCTCTCCTAAAGGAACCAGAAAAGTAGCTTTAAAAATGCATGTAATAAACATTTGTCTGTGCATTACCCTATATTGATTTCCCCCCAAATTTAAAAAACAATATATTTGACATTATTTGTATTTGCTTTCCTATAGAACAGTCCACATTTTTCAGCCTGTTAAACAAGACCACTACAAAACAAACACAACTTTTTTGTCTGTGACTTTTTTTCCCCTCCTACCATTAACAACCTTAAAAATGAGCCAGCTTTCATATGAATGTAAGTTTTCTGGAACTATGCTCTAAATACAGTATATCCTTCTAGCTCTAAGGACCTTACAATATATCTCCCTCTCATCTTTTGTTCTCGTTTCACATCCACTACAAGACCCGTCCTCTTTTTTCATTCTCAGAGCTTCCACAGCATCTTTGCTCTATTTGTAAGTCACTTAATAATTTCCCCTTCATAACATATATGAAGATCACCTTTTCAATGCAAGATAATACATTTTTGAAAGCAGAGACTATATAAGTGTACACCCATCAACTAGCAGCCTACCTGGCAAATAATAGATGCTCAATAAATCATGAATGAATTAATTAGTTAATCAATAAATAGATGAAGAAATGTTGAATAAAATAAAACAGGTTATAGCCTATAAGTAAGAGGTGGGGTCAAGGAATGGAAGACCAGGTTAGCATTTGGAACCTCAGAAGCTCATGGACATGATGCTAACTACCAAGTAGCTAAGTATGTACAGACTCTTTGACTGTCAAATGCCAGCCTCAGGAGTGTGTTTGTGCACGTGTGTGAAGAGTGTTGACAAAAGCAAGGCAATGCTTGGTCTAATACATTTTCCTCCTCATTTGTGATCTAAGAAAGAAATTCTATATCTGGTTTCCTGGTAAGAATGATGTTCCCTGACACATCAATGAGGAAACTTGTTTTTCAGAAAGAAAATTTTCCCTTCCCCTCTCAGCATAATTAAGCTCTTCTACCAGGGGAGGACTGGCCAACCTCACCATGATTGGGGTCTGCATCTGATGTTATTGTTTTCCATGCTGGTCAGTGTGCCCTCTGCCCTGCACACCTCAGCCAAGGGAGAAGCTCTTTGGATAGTCTTTGGATAGGATTTTTGTCCCAGTCCACATAGATTTCCACTATTCATTACTACTGTAAGGGCTGTATTAATTGTGGTGTCTTAACCAAGTTTCTGAAATCCCAACAAGTGTCACAAGGTAATGGATCTTAAAGGAACAAAGATGTGAAACAATTTCCAAGTCTACCTCCAGCCTTCAGAGAGAATCACTCACCAACAACTCAGAAACATTGAAGGGAGATAAGCAATCCTGGAAATAGCCATAACCAAAAGTGTTTCAAATTATACTTCTTAGGATATCTTATAAGTTTATTTTACTCTAAATTCATGATTCATGGAGCCATTTTGGATGCTACTAGCCACCATAGTTAGATAAGTTAGGTATTTAATTTTAAAAGCGTACACCCAATGGCAAACTACAGGAAGTCAAATGCACAGATGGGACATTTTCTCAACTACTTTTAGAATTTCCTCACACATTTTGAGTAACTTGTAATATTTCAGTCTTACTGCCACTGCCATACATGATTCTTTGAAAACAGGTACTAAAGGGCAGCCATTGAGCCATTACTTTTACTTGGAAATTGAAGGTGAAAACCCTGCATTGAAATGGAGGCATCAATTTACAAGATGAAATGACCCTTAACAAGAAAGTCAGCTAACTAGTCCCGCTGGAAATTTCTGTCCTTGAAATGTGAAGCTCGGGCTGGTCTGAGCGCCCCGAAGTGGGAGTAATCCTGCCCCTTCCCTAAGGACCTTCACCATTTTGATCATCATAGCATTTTAGAATTGGGGGAGGAAAAAAAATCACAGCCTGATTACAGGCAGTAAATCCCTGCATTTCTTGAGGATTAATGGTAAAGCTTTAACAAAGTGTTTCAGATTCTTAAAACATAAGTATGCTTTACCACATGGCAAACCCAGATATTTTCTTGCTGAGCTACATTTCATCTGTATATGGACAGATATTTTTGTGTTGACAGAAGCAGGACTTGCAAGCAACCCCTTTTTGCCTTGGAAAAGCCAACTACAGAATATGCTTCCATGTACAAGAAATAGAAAATGTTCTTGAGTCCCCTGGGTTTCTAGCCAGGATTGTGAATGGAGAAGGACCATACTTCCCAATTAGCTTATTTTGAAATACCTTTCGTTTTTTTGGTTTGATAATCCGCAGGGATATTCCTCTTCTGTGTGGGATTTTCCTAATGGGCTCTGCTTAGGCAGCAGGAAAGACTGTCATTGCTTAATAGGTTTGAAAATGCAAGACTGACCCAAAAGCACCTACCAAAGGCCTCCTGGTCTATTAGTCTGCAGTTCTGGCAGGTGCCACTTTGTGACCTCTGGGGCTTTATATAACATTGTATGGATGAGTACGGATGACAGAGAGAGGGAGGCTTGCACCATCTAGGCTGATCTGCAGAGATTCAGTAGCTTCACTAAAATACGTTTCATATTTTTGATACATGCACGCACCTATGTGTACACTTAATGTAATGTGCTCTTTTTTCTCCCCACCATTCACAGTCTGTTATGAAACTGGTGGTGCATTTTTAAAATTGATTGTGACTTAGAATCAAGGAAATATGGCATTATTCTCCATTTAAAGATCAAAGTTATAACTAACAAATATAACAAAATAAATGCAATATAAAAAAGACTGTGTTTAAATTGGCTTGCTGAACTTAAACATTATACTTGGTCTGAATATAAGTTTTGAAGTTATCCCCAAATACCTCATGAATTCACCTTCACTCACTCTCTCTCTCTCTCTCTCTCTCTCTCTCTCTCTCTGGTACAGAGTTAGAGAGCTTGGAAGGGTTCCACTTGTTTGTGTGTTACTGTCATTTTTAGAAAATCTATTATTTGGGAGATTTATTTCTGACTTGTTCTTGCATTTCAGGCTTGAAGTCTTGCTCTTAGCTTGTTTATTTGACCTTAACTGGGATCACATCTGTTCTAGTATCTTGGGCATTTGTGATCACAGATCCATTCCAGGCTTCCTTTCATGCTCTGATGAACAAATACTTCTGTATCCTGGTTGCTTTCATGGTTCAACCCCAAAGCAACCCCTCCTACTTCCTCATGGCAGTAGCACCTCCCCTGTGCTGCATTTAGGAAACAAGTGAAGCATTTCCTGTCATCAGTGTCTCCCACTCTCCTCTCTCTTTCTTCCTTGGACTGACCTAACCCCTCCTTCAGAGGTAGAACCTCCCTTTCAGTAGTAGCTCCTATGAACAGGCAGACTATTTTGCATCACATGTACATTGAATAACTTGTGAGTGTAAATCCCTTTTGTAGATATTTGCATTTTAAGCTTAATTGTAAAAATTGGAAATGGAATTTAAAACTATTTCCTTCTTAATGCAACTCCATGCATCAGCAGGTCATGAAGACCTGAGGGAATTGATTTTAATCCTAAATTCATAAATCAATATTTTGCATATGCAAAGACAATCTAGGCATACATTTCTCAGTCTTTTTGTGCAGTGGTTGAGAATGAGTGGGGAAAAAAATAAAAGAAATAATATGGCCATGCTCACTCCTCTCCAGGTATCCCAGTGTCTTCCTGTAGAAAATCTACTAAACTGAATTGACTGACCACTTCCAAATTAACCATTCTTGGGAGCTATTAAGCCCAATTAATTCAAGGTGAGTTAACGGTTGCAGACCTGGACACTGAGCCTACCTACCACCATCCCAATCCTATGTCAGCTGAGAGGTCAGCCTGCCATCATCTGTCTCTCGATCAATATTCATTAAAGACATTGTAATGACCAGGGCCACTTGCAAAGACAGATCCCTTGGGGAGTAGCTCAGGACTCTGTATTTTAATAAAATACTTGAGTGATTATTAAGCACATTCAATTTTGGGAAACATGACTTTGTACCCTTTACTAAATTTCTCCTTTACATTTCTTCCCTGCCTCTTTCCACTCTTCAATTGACCATAACTTATTCTTCCCCTCACCCTGCCACAAAATTCATAGATATTAGTCATGCAAAGTCATTTCTAGTTTTGTCTGCCCCATGCCCCATGCCTTCTTCTGACCTATGTGTGGATGGGGATCACACTATCACTTCCAAAACAAATGGAATCAGGTTTGGAGCCTCAATGCCACAAAACCTAAGATACTATAGGCATGATAAAGCAAGGTAGTTGGGTGGCTGTCAAGACCATTCCAGCCCAATAGGAGTCTACCAAAGAAATCCAGGAATTCTTTGCTATAGTCCAGGGTTGTAAGTGTGGTAGGTACAAAGGACATTTGGAGGTCTTAGGTTCAAGCCCTTTGTTTTGTATGGATGAGGAGTCTGTGTAGATGCTCATGAGTATAATGAGAGAATTATCCCATATATAGATAGCAGCTGAAAAAAAATGGTGGATGTTGATGCTGATTTATAGAAGGAAGGTTATTTTAAGCTATAAAATTTCTTTTTTTTCTTTCTTTTTTTTTTTTTTTTTTGCAGTATGCAGGCCTCTCACTGTTGTGGCCTCTCCTGTTGCGGAGCACAGGCTCTGAATGTGCAGCCTCAGCGGCCAAGGCTCACGGGCCCAGCTGCTCCGTGGCATGTGGGATGTTCCCAGACTGGGGCACAAACCTGTGTCCCCTGCATCGGCAGGTGGACTCTCAACCACTGTGCCACCAGGGAAGCCCAAAAATGTACCTTTTTTTGTGTAAGAGCAATGCTAATTACTGTCATTGATATCTCCTATTTATAGTATTTGCCTAATTGCTATGTAGAATATTTACTATGCACATAATAATTATGCATTATTTTCATCTTCATTAGTTTCTAAATTTCTTAAGGGTAAGGATAAAAGTCTTCCATATTTCTGTATACTCCAGCCCACTTTGACAGTAGCTTACATATTGTACGTTTTCAGTACAATACTTAATGATTTAATTAATGTGTATGTTTTACTCCTGTTACATTTGCACATATGCATGTTTACACAAAAGGCCCCAGTAAATCATTTGATGCCTCTCCACCACAGACACAGGTATACCTTTCCTAGGTTGGAAAGTGTTGGAAATAGAAGATGGAGGCCTTTACCTTAGAGCTATCATTAAGAGAAGATAGGGAGAAAGAAGAGGAACACAGACAGGAAGAGAATGGAAGGACATGGGGAAGAAGAAAAGGATGAACTGTGTTACATTGCGCTTGTAATTGACAGAAAATACTCTGCAATGCATATAACAACCATTAAGCACATAAGACTCCAAGTCAAAACCAAGAGTCTTGGTGGCCACAGCTGTATGTGTCCCTTCCATCACATACAATGCTCTGCTCCTTTCTCATATTAGGAGGTGAGACACAGTAGTGTGTTTATTTCTCTGTTCAGGCCACACCGTTTATCAGTTTTCCCCCTAAAGCACTGCATATGCTTCCAGATCCATGTTGGATACACTTTAAAGATGTGTGTGTTCCTTCCTTCCCTAGAGCTAGTCTTCACAAGCTTTAAGTACCAAATCTTAGAAGAAGAAAAAAAATTGAAGATGAAGATGAATAAGGAGGAAGAGGAGAAACAGAGCACACACACACACAGAAAATAAAAAACAAAAATACCTTAACCATATCCTGATCCATCCCAGAAAACAAGACATCAAGTGTTCTGTGAACTACCTCTTATGTACCTTTCAAAAATCAAATAATGTAATCGGTGGTTAACCAGTATCTGGTTAACTGGTTGGTTAACCAGTATACATAAGGATAATCCATGTAGAAACTGAACTATGGGTTTTCTTTTGTTGAAAATTATAATTATCATCTTTTTCTTTACCCCTCATCACCACCACCCCTAATTTCCTTCTAATTTTGCAGCCAAGGTTCATGGCATTCAAACTTTTTTCAAATCCATTCATTTCCCAATGACTCCCAATTTCTTTATTTTTGCACTTCCTATGAAGCATGACCCTGAGTTTTATTCTTGCTTGATTAGAAGATCAACTCTATTTATGGATGTTCAGGCTTCAGAGATTTTGCTCACATAACATTGCTTTCTTCTTATAACTCTTAAAAATGAATAAATAAAAGAATACTGTTCATAACTTTCTCTTTCCCAATCAGGGAAAATTTATTTTAGTTACCTTAGTAACCAGAATGTCAGTCATTCTCTCCCTATGCCAAATCCCTTTAGAATTCACATAGAGCACCATTTTAAAAATAGAATTATTTCTATTCTATTTAAACTCTAGATTTTGTTAAAAACAAACTTCTTGCTTACTTGAATGCTTTCTTAAAGAAGCCAATCTATTTCTTGCTCATGAATATATTAAATTTAGGGAGTAGAGAAAATTTTGATATATATGTGTGCGTGAATTCTGTAAACATATATTATATTCACTGATAGATATAAAGAAGCATACAATTTAGGATTAGGATAATTCAATGACTTAGTGACAAGATTAGAATGCAAATTGCCTGAATACAAGAAAATGCATCTTGGAGATGTATGTGAGTGTTTGAATTACTGCAACCTCACCAACGGTGGATATACTTCTATTTTTTCCCAATTTGGTAGGTAAAATAGTGATATTAGATTGTGGGGTATT
Organism: Mesoplodon mirus; assembly: GCF_964341445.2. Classification (NCBI taxonomy): domain Eukaryota; kingdom Metazoa; phylum Chordata; class Mammalia; order Artiodactyla; family Ziphiidae; genus Mesoplodon; species Mesoplodon mirus. The sequence continues at coordinate 134,555,273 of NC_138983.1, read as the reverse complement.
TTTTGCATTTGTTCAATTTCTAGTATCTCGTTGTTTAATTTTTACCCATTGCTGTTTCTAATTCTATGTATCAGATATTAAAATTATATAGTTTTATTAACAGAAAATGGCTTAATTATAATAATAATTAAGCTTATTCCTAACTATTTCCTATTTCACTTACTATAATAAGTGAAGAGAATTTTCTTTTTTTCATAATTTTAACTAGTTTTCAAAATTATTATTGGCCATTTAATGCATCCTTACTATGAATTCTTCATTGGTTATATACATTCAAATATATTCTAGACAGTGACTTGGGTTTTTTGTTTGTTTAGGGTATCTTTTCCATACAGGAGGTTTAAAGTTTTATATATACGCATTATGCAATATGTTTTATTAAGATGTGCTCGTTTTTGCATGTTGTTTAAGAAATCCTCCTCTACTGCAAAGGCTGAATGTTATTATGCTAAATTTTCTTCTAAATGTTTTAAGTTTTCCTTCTGTTATATATGTCCTCAATCCTCCTGAAATTTATTTTTGTGTATATATGAAGTAGAGATCTTGTCATTTGTTTTCATATAGATAACTCATTGGTCCAGTGCTACTTATACTCTATCTCCCTAGAAATTAATAATGTTAACTCTTCAAATATCAGATTTTCTTGCATACAGGATTTCTTGGCTCCCTCTACTGTGATAGCTCTGCTTGTTAATCCCTGAATAAATAACACACTATTTTAATTAATGAAGAAAATAGTAAATATTCTTTCCCTTACAAAATGGCCTTGTAGTTTAAAGATTCTATCAACATTTCTTCCTTTTATTATGAAATCCCTGTCTCTGACTTGCTCATTTTCCTATCCTTCTGTTAATATTTTTCCACTTGAATATATGAGTTTCTTACAAATTAAATAAATTAGCTATTATCTTTCATAGAATTTACAGATTTTACCTCATGGCTGTTGAGTCTCTAAACAGTTTTTGATAGTTTTGCCAAACATAAGATCTTTGGATTTTGTTTGTTTTAAATATCATGAAATTAATTTTATTGTTTATTTCCTTTATGACTTCTGGGATAAATTAAAACATCAAATAACATTCAATGACATATTTATCAATGATAAGCAAAAAAATCTCAAAATAATAGCTTTTCCCATGTTTATGACAAATTAATGAATAACTTCATATCCTGTGACACTCCATCCTTCCTTTTTCCCTCATTCAAATTTTCATTATATATAAATTGAATTCTGAGTCTCTGACTGAATTTAACATATTTTACTATATATTTTTGTATTCAAGAATAAACCTTGATTTTGTGCTCAATTTTGCAATCGTATGTTCAGTAGTTATTTATACTTAAAATTTTATATTAAATGAACTGTTCTCCTTCAGAGGAAAAAATAGTTGAGAAATTTCTTCAGAAAATATACACATTTACCTATTGCCTTTGCACACCATGGGGAGCTTGGCTGAGTATACAACTCCCAGGATATCAACCACTTTTTCTTGGAAATTGTGAGAGATTGATGTGTATCTTCGGGTAGCTTGGTATTGTAAGTCTGAAGTTTGTTTTATTTTATTTTGTTTTTTGTACTGTTGTTAATGGTATTCCATGCAACATTCTAAATTTTTCATATTGTGATTGAAAAAGAAAAGCCAAAATAATCTAAGTAAGGTCTCCTGTTATTAATTTAAGGCAAACTGAGCAAATTCTTTATAATTGTAGCTGGGTCCCTTTTCTTCAGTTTGGCAATTATTTTTCTCTCTTCTTTGATTATTCCCTCTCTTACAATTTTTCTGGTTTTCTTTTTTCATAAATACTTCTAATCTTTAAGTTGCATCTCCTCTCTCTTGCTACTATATTTATAATATTCTACTATTGTTTTCATCCCTTTGTCCTTTCACTCTTCATTTTCAGAGGGAATCACAAGTTTTGACTTTTGCATATCAGATCTGATTGTTATAGTCTATTCTGACTATTTTCTTTTGCAATCTTTTCTTTCATCAGTCAGCTTATTTTAATCTTTTTTCATCTTAGTGTAGTCTTCTGCTATACTTTTCTTTCCCACTCATGAGGTCAAATCTGTTTTTCTACAGCCTTCAAGTAGGGATCTCATTTTTTTCATTGATGTTATTCTGTTTAGAAACTACCTTTCTGAGACATATTAATTTGGGTTTTCTGGGCTATCGGTTCTTCTTATGTTGTAATATGTTTTCTGAAGTCTGCTTTTATTTGTTTATGTTTGTTCATCCTGCGTAGGTGAAATTTCTATGCAGGCTTTGCATTTGCCAGAATCTTGGTGGGGGTGGAGGAGGTTACTGTCCTCAGCTCTTGTTAATGTCCTCTTAGGTGCTAGTATCAAACTACTATCAGATGTAAAGGAGAAGGACATTCTTAACCACTCCATAAATTATGATGTCTAGCACACTCTACTTGGTGTGAATCTACCACTGCATCTTTTACTGCTACCATGTCTTCTGGATAAGAGAATAGAATGCTTATGGGGATCTCTGTGTCAAGCAAAAAATAAAAAGCTACTCTTTCTAGTATGCACTGCTCTTTAGGCAATTTCTATCTCTGCCCTTGCTTTTCACCCTTTTCCTTAAATGGTAAAGCATTCCAATATGTAGATATCATGGCCTGCCCTTACTCCTACTCCCATTCCTTGATATGCTGAATATTGAGAGTCCTGGTCTCTGAACATATGCAGAAAGAGATCCTTCGATGAAAGCACAGGCATTGAATATCTGCCTTTTCTTGCTCATAATGTGCATCTTATGACATTTGGAGTCTGGTGGCTCATTTGCCCAACAATGTGACCTCCGCATCCTAAACTTAGGGACAAAAAGATGGATAAGTTCTATGATCCTTCCACCTTTTCAGGCACTCTTTGAGCCATGATAGATCAGAAAGTTTCAATTAACTTATAGTGCAAAAGCCTGTGCTTCCACCAGTCCCCATCAATAAGACAGCTAAGAAATAATTGTCTCAGCATTGACAATCTATTCTTAACTTTAATTTATAATTCTCTTGTCATTAAAAATAACTTTATAATTTGAATGAAATATTTTCTGTAAAAAATGTTCAAGAAGTTGTAGTAAGCAGAATGTGTTAATATGGAAACTAAACCTAGATTATTAATAAAATTTTTTAAAATAGGTCATTCTTATCTTATATTGGACTACTGACTTTACAAAATTTGAAACTTCCAACAAAAAGAAATTACAAAAATATCCTGTTAACATGTCAGTGAACAAAAACTATTGCAATGGGTGAGCCTTCTGTGAAGGACTATACTAAATTTTGAGTCCATTGAAAATAAGTTTTTACAAAGTATCACCTGGATATCCCTGACAAGCTTTGAAATCATCTAGGAGGTGTGCTTATCCGTGTCTGTACTGATTGTGTCAATTAATGTGTGTGTTATTGAAAGCAGTGCTATAATCCCCATTGATTCTGGTGGCATTTTTTTGAAGTAACAGGAGAGAGCAGGTGAAGTAAGTGTTCCATGGACTACAAATTGGAAATCACTATTTAAAGGGCATAATGGGATATGTGAGTTGCATATCAATGATGGGGTATGTTATAAAAAGTTATTTCTTAGAAATATGAAGTTTAAAGGTGTGATGGAAATAACATAAAGTCAGATAAGTCGAATGTTCAGCACTTTCTTGGCTCCAGTAAACACAGGGTTAAAATATGTAGTTTCTCTCTCCCAGAAGACTATCTTCTATGTGGTGGACATCCCTTATAATGTGATAACAGCTTTAATAGGGCTCAGTTCAGGGTCCAAAGAGAGCACCTGGCCAAGTGGTCAGAATCAATACATAGGAATTCACAAGGCCGACCAGCTGGACAAGGGCTTGATAAGGCAAAAAGAATTGCTTGTTCAGAAACAAAGTGGTGAAACAGTATTTGGCTCATGGAAGTGAAAAGAGTTGGAAAGCCTAGGGAAATGGGCTGAAAAAATAAATGAGGGGAAGCTGGTGAGAAGCCGTATATACCATGCAAAGGAGATGGTAGTAGTCGAAATAGCAAAAATCTATGAATAACCCAAATGTCCATCAACAAGAGAACAGAGAGATGAGTTGTGGTATATTTCTCCAAGGGAATACTACAGAGTAAGGAAAATACATGAGTTGCAGTTATGTGCATGAACATGGATAAAATGCATACAGATAAAGTTGAATGAAAAGAGCAAATCAGAATCTAAAAAAGAGTGGATATATGTATATGTATAGCAGATTTACTTTCCTGTACATCTGAAACTAACACAACATTGTAAATCAACTATAATACAAATTTAAAAGAAAAAGAGCAAATCATTGAAGTATCATAGAATATGTTTCCATCCATTTATGCCATTTACAAACATACTGTCAAACAATTTTTTAATTAGGAATATATTTACATATACTATATATATGTATGTATACACATATATTAGATATATATCTAAAATAAGAGAATAAGAAACACAAATTTCAGGAAAGTGCTTATCTCTAGGTTTCCCTCTAAGAGGGAAGGGGTTGGACACCACAGGGCAGGGGTGGGGGGTTGGTATTCCAAAAGTATTGGTATTATTCTCCATCCTAGACTGAGTGACAGGTGCTCTAGTGTTAATTTTGCTTATATTATTTATTATGTACATATATATTAAATATTGTTTGTATCTATTGAAAATTTAATAAAAGCAATAAAAGTATTCTTGTCCTAAATTTAATTACTCCATCAAAATTAGCCTTGCTATTTCAAGGAAAAATGACTTATTGAGAGCTTCTATTTTCATTATAATAGAAATGTTAACTGTTAAAACCATTTTGATGTCCAGAAAGTTAATGTGAAGGTTCAAGAGATTTCTTAAAGCCTTTTCTTTTTAAACTAGAAATAAAGAAGTGAAGGAAAAATCCTCAAGTGTCAAAGCAGGCAAAGGCGGATGGCTGAGAACTCTAAAGCCCTTGATTGTACTGTGGGTTCATTGCTTTGGCCACAGAGGAGACTTCACCTTTCCATTTAACGGACAAAGAAAATGTAAATTTGTTCTCAATAACAATACACCCAGCATTAAACTTAGTAAGAGAAAATTGCACTAAGAGCTGAATTTTAGGCTTAACTTTCTGACACTCTCTTTTTTGTATGGAATTGATCAGCTCAAACAGAGAGCTCATGACTGGGAAAATGACACAGTCTGCTGTTGCCTTGTTCTAAATTTTAATGGTGCCAGAGCCACTCTGACACTAATTTTACAGCTGCTGTTCCCTCTGATTGTCTATCAGGAACCAGCATTCTTCCTTGGCTTCCCTGTGAGCAAGGCAGCTGTGGAACAAAGTCCGCTTAGTATTAATCATTGCGGTTTCCCATCTAGTCCTGTGAAAATAAAATCGACTGTCCTCAGAATGAAGAGTAAGAATTATTTGAAGAAAGTGTGAAAATGTAAAACTTGGTCCTGACTTACCAGCTTTGGCAGAAGTCTTTCCTGATGTTGTTGGATCATTTTCCTTTTTTTTTTTTTTTTTTTAGATCACTATGGAAGTAGAATTACATGGAGAGTCCTTTCCATTTTCCTCAAAGAACTAACTTCATTTTTTTTTGTTAAATGATATTTACAAAATATTCTCAATAGCACAATGAGTATGATATGTTGTACCCAAAACTGATTTCTAGACTGGAATCAAGTTCATGATGTGTGCTTATAAGGGTGCTTAATTATACTCACTGCGACACAACTTGTATCACTGGCACAAGACTATCCCCATCAGCTTTTTCAATATTTCTTCCCATTAGAAAACTGTAACTCAAATCTCTCTTAACTAAATCGTTTTGTCCCTATAGATAATAATCTCATGGGCTTAAAATACTTGGTATATGGGAGGGTATTCTTGATAGGATGGGAGTGGGAGCTTAGACTGAAAGTTAGAAGAAGGAATGTTATGAAGGGAAATTGTTGTGATTCCCTTCATTGTAAAAACCAAAAGGATAAAATTATACAGACAGTAAGTAAGTTCATTTGCTATGAATTAATATATATTTGGAAAATGAGAGAGAGAGAAGAAGAGGGGGAGAGTGAGAGTGAGAGAGAAAAAAAAAGTTCATACCGGGATGCAAGGGAGGAACATACTTAAAAGAGATAAAAAATATACAGTCCTCTTTTCATAGGTTTATTTACTATTTCTGTTTTTCATTTATTTTCCAGGATCTCCTGTTCATGTTCTTTGACTAATTGTCTTTTGGTTTGTCCATGATTTCTCCACTTAACCTATCCTTATACATTTTAAATTCTGGGAAGTTTCCTTTGTCATGTGTGCTACTTACATTTCTTAAGTGTCATTTGTTTATGGTAGTTGTTTCCATTCCAAAGTTTTTAATTTTTATTGTAGTAAATTGTATCAATCTTTTCCATTATGGGTAATTTTTAAAGCACATTATTTGCTGGGTTTTCTTTTTTTTTCTTTTTTTTTTTTTTTTTTTTTTTTTTTTTACAGTTCCATCTACAGATGCCATGCCTCTTCAACTATCCCGGAAGTGCTATGCAGGAGGAATGTGGCATGTCTTCCTCATCTCTTGTCCCTTTTAGAATGTCCTTCACACATCTTGAATTAGTCACGCAATACCAAACTGTTGAGGTGACTAGCTGACTTGAAATTGAGGAGGTGACTTTTGCAAGTGCCAAGTGAGAGATTAGCAAAGAGATTGGCCTTTGGTTTATGCTCATGGAAATCGGCTGAGAGTATTTTCATTGTATTTTTCCTTTTTTCCCCCTTTTTCTTCCTGATTTTTTTGAAATGTTCATCAGTTCTTAAGGAAGAATTCTTTCTCCCTTTAGAAAAATTTATTTTGCAAGAACTTAAAATAAGTAGGTCTCACAATTAGTTTCTGAGTAACTGTTAATTCATACAGATGTAGGAGGCAGGTTTCCTACAGCTGCTTGTAATTAAGTTCAGTTCATCATCACATCTCATGGGTTCCTTTAATATTTAACCCCCAAGCAACACTTTCAATGCCACCAACTTCTCCAGACTCACAAAGTCTAGAATACTAAAACCCTTGTTGAGAGCTTTGAAGTTTATCCTGTCAGGTATATTTGACAAAGATTACTTGAAGGGGATGTAAATCAAGTCTCTTCAGTTATTTCTATAATAATGTCTACATTTATATGGTACAATGCCTTTGCCATAACATGCTCATGCAAATAATTTCACTGAATACTTCAGTATCCCTTCAAAATAGGAAGGCAGGTTTTATTTTCTTTATCAAGTGAGACAATACAGGCTCAGCTTCGTTAAGTGACTTTTTCCATTCTAGCTGTCAAATATTTATTGAGCATACACTAAAGGAAGTTTGTGAGTTAAGCCTTCTGAGTTAAATACAGTCCAGAGGCCAAATGGCTTACTACTATCTAGTAGAGGTGTGGTCATTATGCAAACAGCCCTATTTGTGGCAGAGTGAGGAGTAACTTTTATGAAAAGTATAAGCATCCCATGACATTCATAAGGGTGGGAGAATTTGAGCATGAGTTTTGGAATTAAAAATGTACTCTGGACAAGAATTTTACTTATATGAGCCTCAGGTTCTTTTCGGTAAAATGGATCTGCCTTCAATAAAGTAGGACTGTCAATAAAACAGGACCTAGAGTCTGACTATATTTGTTTACTATCTGCCACTACCACTTACCAGCTCTATAAACCTTGTTGTGTTACTGAATCTTTCTATGCTCTGTTTATTTTTGTTCTCATTAAATAGGAATAATAGTACCATCTCACTGGTATTTTGTGGATATTAATGAGATAAATCTGCATAGTACCTGCTGCTTAAAAACTTCTCAGTGTATGTAGTTGCCAGCATTATTATAGTACTAATAATAGTATATTTGGAAGCTCAAAAAAGACTTGATTGACATTATGACAATGAATATGTTTTAAACACTTAGTTAGATCGTGATTGTCAGAGAATAAGAAAAAGGTACAGCTTCTTGAAATGCAGGATATTCTTGAAGGACACCAAATTATCATCCTTACTGATACATATGCTATTGGTAAGCTACTAGAGGGATGTCTAGTTGAAATTATTTTGAAGGCCTTTGAATGGTAGCTTAGGAATTTGTAGCAAATTTGTTGGGGACTTCTGGAACATTCCCATCAACAGTTAAGATTGTTAGACTTTTAAAGATTGATCAGTCTGGTTGGTATAAAACATGTTATCTGATTGTGGTTTTAATTCGGCTTTTCTTGATTATCAGTAAGATTAGGAATCTTTTTTTAGATATGAATGGCTAGTAGCCCTAAAACCTACCATGGTTTCTGGTACCCAATATGGGCTTAATACATAAATATTAAATAAATGAGTAAATGAATGCATGTTCAAAATGAATGCAAGGTATCTCCCTTTCTCACAGACATCATGGATTTTTAACAGACTTGTACAGAGACGATGTGCTTACTGCCTAAGGGAAAGGTGTAACTTCTGTGATGACCTTCTCTGCTGAGGGAGACACTGTCGTGAAATATCCGTCTAGAGCATCCCCCTACAGGCAACAGTGACCCTTCGATCACACTATGCAGGTACCTATCTCTGCTAGATATGTGAAGCCTTGGCTCTTTCCCGAAATGAGCATTATAATACAGGGAGCAAGCATCACATGATTGAAAGAGGAGATAACTACCAAGCAGCTGTTTTAGTGTGAGCTGATCCTAGACCCGAAACACCCATTTGAGAATTCTTACTGAGAGGGTTTGGCCTTGCAAGTGGATTTCTCAGCCATCCTTTTCTTTATTTTCTTTAATCAGAAGACAATTAAGACCTGACTACAAGTACCCCAGATGATGGAACCAGTTTTAAAATAGAGGTTTTATTATTATTCAGGTACAGTGAGATCAGCAGACCAAGAGACAACTGCCATTGAAAAGATGGTTTGTTATACTCACAGATCCCAAGAGAAGAGGACATACCACACTACTGGGGGGTATATACAGGGGATAGGTCAGGAGGCAGAGAGAGGGGGAAAGTGTGGGCAGGGTCCTTTCTTGTGGTTTCTGCAGGCAGGAACGGACAAGCAGGGTAAGCAAGCTCACGGTTGGGTAATTTGTATAATTTCAATGGGGTCTGGCATATAGAGGCTGTCCCTAGCTGTCCGGCACCTGGCTCTAGGATGATGAGAACAGGTAGACAGTAGCCTGGAAATTGAGGAGCCCAGTAAAGGAGGTGGTTGTGGCGCAGGCTCTGGACTGGCTGGTTTGCATATGAAAGGCCTGCTCCCAGGCTATTAACTTACTATCTCTAGGAATTAGCTAGCACTGACGGGACAAAGCCTCGAGTCAGTGAGGCCACAGACGTCCAAGTATTAGAATTCAGAAAATAAAAGACATGGTTAATACAGACAGTAAGATTGTTTGCCATTTTAGAGCATCATTTACCCATATCCTAAAGGAAGCCTATGAAATAATAATGGCTACAATTTATTGGAAATATAGTATACACTTGATCTTGAAGTAGTTGCCTAACATATTTTTTTTCAACAACCTGATGTTAGTGTCATAAACAAAAGACCTACATTGTCTCAAACTTTTGCAATAGTAAGAAAGAGTATATATAGTCTCTGAGGTCCAAAGGGCAGAACGATGGACTGATGGGTGAAAATTACAGGGAGAGAGCATGGAGCTCTACATATGGAAGTCATTGCAAACAAGTAGAACTTTCCAAAATGGAACAATGGCATATGACATAAAGAAATCTTCATCACAGGACATGCTAATTCTCCTACCTCATACTTGGTCCAGGGAATTCCTGCACCGGCTAGAGTTTTAAATCTAGTGACCCCTAAGATTGCGTTAGATTCAAGACTTTAAGGTCCCCAAGCATTTTTTTGTTTTGTTTTGCTCAAAAAAGCCTTAAAATGGAGGCAATCTGAAAATAAAATCTGGCTGAATGCTGAATGGCCAAGGGATAAAATCAATTTTTGGCATAAGCTTGTATTGATGAACTTCTGAAATACAGAAATACTTCAAAATTTTATTCCCTCCTCCCCCCCAAATTGGAAGAGCAGAAGAGGATATCCTAAGATTTCATACTGACAAAGCAGTCTGCTGAAAGAGAGGGGCTGAGTCATTTTAATATTCTCAGCTAAGGGAAATTATAGAGTTAGAATTATATTCAAGATTTAAGTAATAATTAGTTAATGACCCTATAAACATTTTACTTAATAGTATACTCATATCACCACCTCTCTCCACGAATTTCCTCTATCCACAATTTTGATTAAACTGAAAGAATTGTGTATAAATAAGAAAGAAATTTAAAAATGATTATGTGCAGGCATACCTTGCTTATATAAAACACAGACTGAAGAAATTTTAAACAGTGACAACATGTTTTAATGACTATAAGGAAATCTGCCAAGCTAACATTTCTACTTTATTTTGCATTATTATTATTAAAGATTAATCTCATTAAAACACAAATTTATCTTCCTCCATAAATGACCATAGCTTAGCAAGTGAAAGTATTTAATTTCCTCCTAATTCATCTCATACTCAGTGAAAATGGTATTGTTTTTTTTTTTGGAATAATTGCCCATTGTTGTAGTGCACCTCAAGCATTGCTTGTATGGCAGCCTTCTAGCTTAATGCCAGAGGGAGAAGATCTTTCCTTAACCATCACCATTTTACCTCAAAATCAGCAATCGTGTGCATTATATATGTACATTACTTCCCTCTGTCACCTTAAGACGCCCATTGCCTCTGCTCATCACCTTAGTGCTTGGTACTGCCTAGCAAAGGTCTTAACTGATAGTAGGTGCTCAATAAATATTTAATTAATGTTGAACAGCTACCTCTCTGTCTCATTTTGGTAGCTCTCAAAGGTCAAGAGGAGAAGAGCTTAATTTCAAAAGATAAAGGGTGCTATTTACTTATTTACTTCACTTTTTGTGATCAGCACTGGACTCCCTGGCTGTACCATCTCTACATCATGAGAACAGACTGGCCAAGACAAAAGGCAGTGTGGCAGAATCCGGGATGTGTCTGGCTCCTGAGCTGCAGGCAAACCTCAGAATGCAGATCATAGCACCTAAGAAGGCAGAACCCATCTGTAACCACAGAACCCTCTGTAGGAAAATGGTCACATGCACAGGTCTCCCTCTACATCTTTGGGACTTGGATTAATTTAAATGAGGAAGAGATCAGTTTGGATTAAATAAGCCTTTTTAAATTTTTTTTTCATGTTGTCTCCCTGGCCACCATGGAAGTTAGGTCCGTGGATTTCTCCAACTTAACTCCAAAGCAAGGGTTCGAACATGACACATAATATTAGAGTAACTATTTCCCCCATATCATCTTACAGTTCCCTCCTATTTTTTACCTCCTTTCAATATCATAATAACCACATTATATAAGGAGGTAGTGAGAACATAAGAAAGATAAGAAGCTTCATTTTGAATATAGGGATGTAATCTTCAAATTTCTCAGCCTATCAGCACCCTGCTCTAGTGACATTATACCCAGAAATACTAATGTAGGGTTTTCAGGATATCATTTCACTAATGCTATGGTTTGAAATCTTGACTTGATGACCATAATCAATAGATCATATACATATTCAAATTACACAAATTATAAATATCCAGTAGAAGAATATGGAGGGAAATTGTCTAATTTTTAAAAATGAAAAGTTATGGAATTGGTTTTGTTTATTGATAAAGAAATGCAAGAGCTTTGGATAATATTTGTAAAGAAATAGTAACAAGAACATCTATGACTCCAGATGCCTATTTTATAATTAAGAATCCTACAGTACATTCTAAAAGATGATGTAAAGTAACATCGCCATAGTAAAAACAAAAAAAAATGATAAACGTAAGGACCTTTAATAGTCAAAGCCAGATGTTTAAGAGCACTAAGAACTGTATAGGCTGAGGAGCCACATAACAACCAAATTGCCTTAAAATAAAGGAAAGGACTTAAGTAGCAAAAGAATAGAAAATATTTCCAAATGAATATTTTTTTTGTTTATAGTGGCTTTTTTTTTTCTATTTCTTCAAAGTTAGAAATTTCTCAGAAAACCTCTTATATTGACAGGTAATTATTTGATAATGAAGTGAATAGTGATGATGAAAATTATAATGATGATGACCACTGCACAATGTATAGTAAACACTGTAATGAACCACAATTTTTCTGTACCACCATGGTTTTCTCATCTGGAAGACTAATTTGTCATCAGCTGAAATTATTAGCAAGTACAGTATGGTTTCCAAATCATCTTGTATATATCTGCTATCTGTAAAAACAGTTTGGAGCTTCACATATAGTCAGTTTCTCCTTAAATATATATTTACTTTTATCTATTTATGTATGCAAATATATACTCATACCTATTGAATATGCATATATGTATGTAGTATGTATTAAAAAAATGAGAAAATCATTCCCACATACATTATCTCATTTAAGCTTTAGAGAAACCATGTAAGGCAGATATTTGAATCACACCTTTCTATACAAAGAAACAAAGGCTCAAGGAGTATTGAATATTTTCCACAGAGTACAGAGGTCATCATCAGTAATAACAGGATTCAAACCCAGACGTCTAGTTGCAAGTTCTGTCCCACCTAAGGGGAGAAGAGTGGGTAAGATCTGTAGTTTAAGAAAAGGTCAAATATTGTCACTACCCATTTGTCCTGTTCAGTGGCCAAGCTATAGATCCAAATATAGCAATAATTGGTTAGGAAATTATCTCCATTCAGAGTTGGTGCAAGTCCTGATACTAGAGTTGAAAATAGCATATCATGATAAAGCAAACATGTGACCAAGGCAAGCCACCTAACCTCAGTAGGACTCAGTTTTCTCATCTGTAGAGATAATAATACCTACTTGATAACTTAATTTAATTTGATGGTGAGGATAACATATACAACATCTGATGTGATGATAAAGGATGTAGAGAGCCTAGGATGTTGTCTGTCATTTAGCAACAATCATTAAAATTCAACTGCAATGTTTTTATTATTGTCCATCAATACATTTGGTGTCAACACTGCACAGAATCTGTGAGGTACTCCAGAATGACAGTAATATTTTTTACTTCTTAATTTTAATATAGACAGTATGAGGATAAAGTGGACACTAATTTTTCTTAACTTCCTATGAGTTGCTATCTAGCCAAGAAGATGAAACACTGAAGTATCTTTTGTAAGAATAGGCACAGTCCCAAAAAGAAAAGTGGCACAGAATGAAAAAATAGGGGCTGATTAAAAAAAAAAAAAAAAAAAAAAAAAACAAGATACAGGGTACAGGATCTTGAAGAAGAGAGAAATTGACACATTCATGGATGCTCTGTGACACAAGCTGTATTTAGCCCCTCTGCTGCCTTGTGCCAGTTGATTAAGTTGGGGAACATTTTCTCTAGTTGTGTGAGAGAAGCACAGCTGTCTGTTCAGGAACTTGAGTATGAAACGTATTCTTCCTGCCAAGCTTTCACGGGGTACAACCTCAAAGCTTCACAAAAACAGAATGGTTTTACAAATGATTGGAAAGACTCATTCTCACTGACAGATGGAAAGTATCAGAGATTAGGGGAGTGTGCCTTTGTAAGTGTGCACATATGTGTATAATGTGTGCACACCCACGCTTCACACATTCATTTGGTGACGTGGCTGATGATAGGACTTGAAAACTAAGAGTGTTGAGCTTCTCTGTTGCTATATTGTGTTTTCTCACAAACCTATTTTTTAAATGAATAATACTCACAATTCTTTTTCTACAGACCAGAATGAAGACTAAGGGTTTTCCCTGGCCTTGGCATATATATATATATATATATATATATATATATATATATATATATATATATATATTAGTTTGTAGAACCTGCTTCAAACTAATACACACAAACTCAAACCATACACACAAACTCAAACAAATACAGAAACATACAATTTTCCCATCCCACTATTATAAACTCAAAATGCTTACTCACTTAGCTTTTATAACAAAGAAAATGGACCTGGTTTCAGTTCAAAAAGATATTAGGGAATTTCCCAGCAAAAATGAAAAACAGATGATATTTTCCCCCTAGATACTTCTGTTCTTGGATATTTTAATCCCACCTCCCATGTGGGATGATTACATCAGTCAAGGTAACTATGGAAACGCTCAATCCCATAGTTGATGTGCTGCCTGAAATTTAGCCAATAGTTGACTGCATCATTACCCCTTTTCTAGCAATTGGAGGTTTCATATGCTTGATATGCTTGATGTGGCCACTGTGATTAAAAACCATTTTGAGGGACAGCCTTCCATTTTTCTGAAATCTTAAAGCTAACCTGGAGAACAAAATATTGGTATTGCTGGTGTCAGAAACTATAAATAAACATGTGATCTCATCCTCAGAGGTTCATTTTGGAATAACTTCCTGGCTGCCTATAGGCTACCAGAACATCAGTAACTGCACTGCAATGGCAAGATAGCAGTACCTATCAGTCTCATAAAGCCACAAAAAGCTGGAACGCAGGTTTGATGATGCTTATAAGCATTCTTATTTGACAACCATCCTTTTGCAAATAAAGTAATAAATCTCACTAGTTTAAATGGAATTTGAAATGTTACTTTAGTTTTTAGTAAAACTAAAAACACCCCAGCATATGACCAAGGGGGAAGGGAATATTTAAGATTCTAAGACTTGGACCTAACCCCATATCACCTGGGACAAAGATATAGGTTAGGAGTTATTCTTTTTAAATGACAGTTACCAAAGATAAGAATATGTATTCTTTTATCTAAAGTGGGGAAGACATATAGTAGTTCTATTTTTAGCTTTTTTAAGGAACCTCCGTACTGTTTTCTATAGTGGCTGTATCCATTTACATTCCCACCAACAGTGTATAAGGGTTCCCTTTTCTCCACACCCTCTCCAGCATTTACTGTATGTAGATTTTTTACCATGGCCGTTCTGACCGGTGTGAAGTGATACTACATTGTAATTTGATTTGCATTTCTCTAATAATTAGTGATGTTGAGCATCTTTTCATGTGTTTGTTGACCATCTGTATATCTTTGGAGAAATGTCTGTTTAGGTCTTCCACCCATTTTTTATATTGGGTTGCTTGGTGTTTTTTTGATATTGAGCTGCATGAGCTGCTTGTATATTTTGGAGATTAATCCTTTGTCATTTGCTTCATTTGAGATTATTTTCTCCCATTCTGAAGGTTGTCTTTTTGTCTTGTTTATGGTCTCCTTTGCTGTGAAAAAGCTTTTAAGTTTAATTAAGTCCCATTTGTTTATCTTTGTTTTAATTTTCATTACTCTAGGAGGTGGGTCAAAAAATATGTTGCTGTGGTTTTTGTCAGAGTGTTCTGCTTATGTTTTCCTCTAAGAGTTTGATAGTTTCTGGCCTTACATTTAGGTCTTTAATCCATTTTGAGTTTATTTTTGTGTATGGTGTTAGGGAGTGTTCTAATTTCATTTTTCTTTTTACATGTAGCTGTCCAGTTTTCCCAGCACCACTTATTGAAGAGGCTGTCTTTTCTTCATTGTATATTTTTGCCTCCTTAATCAAAGATAAGGTGACCCTATGTGCATGGGTTTATCTCTGGGCTTTCTATCCTGTTCCATTGATCTCTATTTCTGTTTTTGTGCCAGTACCATACTGTCTTGTTACTGTAGCTTTGTAGTCTAGTCTGAAGTCCAGGTGCTTGATTTCTCCAGTTCTGTTTTTCTTTCTCAAGATTGTTTTGGCTATATGGGGTCTTTTGTGTTTCCATGCAAATTGTAAAATTTTTTGTTCTAGTTCTGGGAAAAATGCCATTGGTAATTTGATATGACCCAGGACTCCCACTACTGGGAATATACCCAGAGAAAACCATAATTCAAAAGAGGCGTGTACCCCAATGTTTATGGCAGCACTATTTACAATAGCCAGGACATGGAAGCAACATAAATGTCCATCAATAGAAGAATGGATAAAGAAGATGTGTTACGGGCTTCCCTGGTGGCGCAGTGGTTGAGAGTCCGCCTGCCGATGCAGGGGACACGGGTTCGTGCCCCGATCCCGGAAGATCCCATATGCCGCGGAGCGGCTGGGCCCGCGAGCCATGGCCGCGGAGCCTGTGTGTCCGGAGCCTGTGCTCCGCAACGGGAGAGGCCACAGCAGTGAGAGGCCCGCGTACAGCAAAAAAAAAAAAAAAAAAAAAAAAAGATGTGTTACATATATACAATGGAATATTACTCAGCCATAAAAAAGAACAAAATAATGCCATTGCAGCAGCATGGATGAACCTAGAGATTGTCATACTGAGTGAAGTAAATCAGGCAGAGAAAGACGTATCATATGATATTGCTTTTATGTGTAATCTAAAAAGGTACTAATGAACTTATTTACAAAAAAAAAAAGAGTCACAGATGTAGAAAACAAACTTATGGTTACCAGGAGGTAAGGGGGGGAGGGATAAATTGGGAGACTGAGATTGACATATATACTTACTATATATAAAATAGATAACTAACAAGGACCTACTGTAGAGCACAGGGAACTTTAATCAATACTCTGTAATGGACTATATGGGGAAAGAATCTAAAAAAAGAGTGGTTATATGTATATGGATAACTGTTTCACTTTGCTGTACACCTGAAAGTAACACAACATTGTAAACCAACTATACTCCAATAAAAATTTTTTTAAAGGAAAAAAAAAGTGGGGAAGACAAAGACTCACCAAGCTTGCAATCAAAAGTGCTAGAAAGGTTTAGAAACAGCCAAACCAGAGGTAGACTGAGTATTACTAAACCTGTGAGCCACCTTTGTCCAAGCTTAGTCCTGATTAAATCAAGGTCCTTATCTTCCCCTCTATATATCCAGTAGAGGAAAAGGTAAACTATTTCTTCAAGAAAATAATATATTCTAGACCCTCTATAATTTTTAAAATACCATATCTAACTTTTAAAATAAAATTACTAGGCATGTGAGCAGACATGACCAAATAATTGATACATGTGAGAGAGAAAAATGAAAAGATAAAATAAAAGCAAGTTAACAAGTTAGCCAGATGTTGAAAATAGTATAAAATACGTTTGACTAACTATAAATAATCTATATAAGAAAACAGAGAAATAGTTGAATAGGTATTTTAAAAGATAGAGAATCTACATACAGTACTGGAATCTATAAAAATTAAAACCAATTTAAAAATTAAAAATAAAAAGTAATGTAGTTAGAAGTCAAGAGAGTAATTATTTTGGGAGGTGATTGTGAGAAGGGAATAAAAGGACATTAAGGGTAATGGTATTATATTTTCTTTGACGTGTCCTGCTGTGAAAAATGAACTGCTATGGCTTAGCAAAGACATTAAAACATTCACTGTAAATATGTTCAAAGAAGTAAAGAAAACTGTGCATACAGAATTAAAGGAAGGTATAGTGACAATGAATCATCAATAGATAATATAAATAAGGAGATAAAAATTTTTTAAAAGAACCAAATGGAAGTTACAGAGTTGAAATAAGCAATAACAAGAATGAGACAATTCAAAGGTTCAAGAGTAGATTAGGGATGACAGAAAAAGAAGAATCAGTGAATTTGAAGATAGATCAATAGAAATTATGCAATCTGTAAAACAGAAAAGAAAAATAATTCAAACACTGAAAAGAACTCTAATTAAAGAAATCAAAAGAATTAAATAATTGGAGGGATATAATAAGTTCATGGCTAGGAATACTCAAGATTATTAAGATGTTAGTTCTTCCCAACATGATCTATAGATTTAACACAATCCCAATAAAAATTCTAGCAAGTTATTTTGTTCTAGAGTTTAACTTGTTCTAGAGTTTGTATAGAGAGGCAAAAGATGCAGAATAATCAACACAATAAAAAAAGAACAAAACTGAAGCAAAAGAACAAATTTAGAAGACACAATATCTGAATTCAAGACTTACTACATAAAAAACTTCAGTATCAAGACAGTGTGGTACCAGTGAAGAAATGGACAAATAGATCACTGAAACAGAATAGAGATCCAAAAATAGACCCCCACACACACACACACACAAAATCAACTGATTCTTGACCAGGGAGCAACAAATGGTGGTGAAACAACTCGACATACACTTGCAAAATTAAAATTAGAAACTTCTGCTCTGTGAAAGGCATATCAAGAGAATAAGACTGGAAGGAAATATTTGTAAAACACATATCTGATAAAGGACTGATATCCAAAATATACAAAGAATTCCTAAAATTCAACAGTAAGAAAATGAACAACTCTATTAAAAACGGGTAAAATATATAAACAGATACCTCACTAAAGAAGATATACAGATGGCAAATAGACCTATGAAAATATACTTGCAAATTAAAACAATGAGATAACCCTACACACCTATTAGAATGACTAAAATCCAAAATACTGACAGCACCAAATGTTGGCAAGGATGTGGAGAAACAGGAACTCTCAGTCATTACTGGTGGAATTCCAAAATGGAATGGACACTTATAAACCAGTTTTTTATATTTTTTTCAAAACTAAATATACTCTTAACTTATAATCCAGTAATCACACTCCTTGGTATTTAACAAAATGAGCTGAAAACTTATGTCCATCCAAAAACTTGTATATGAATGTTTATACTAGCTTTGTTCATAATTGACAAAATTTGGAAGCAACAAAAATGTCCTTCAGTGAATGGATAAACTGTGATATATCCATACAATGGACTATTATACAATGCTAAAAAGAAATAAAGTGTGAAGACACAAAAAGACATGGAGGAACTTAAATGAATATTACTGAGGGAAATAAGCCAATCTGGAAAAGATACATACTGTGTGATTTCAATTATATGACATTCTGGAATATGTAAAACTATGGAGACAGTATAAAGGTCAGTGGTTTCCAGTGTTTGGAAGAAAGAAAAATGAGTAAATGGAACATAGGATTTTTCGGGTTTTTTTTTTTTTTTTTTTTTTGCGGTACGCAGGCCTCTCACTGTTGTGGCCTCTCTCATTGCAGAGCACAGGCTCCAGATGTGCAGGCTCAGCGGCCATGGCTCACGGGGCCCAGCCGCTCTGTGGCATCTTCCCAGACTGGAGCATGAACCCATGTCCCATGCATCAGCAGGTGGACTCTCAACCACTGCACCACAAGGGAAGCCCCATAGGAGGTTTTTAGGGCAATGAAACTATGATGCAATGTAGTATAATGGTAGATACATGTCATTACATATTTGTCAAAACTGATAGAACACACAAAACCAAGAAGGAACCTTAATGTAAACCATGGGTTTGGGATAATGTGTCAGTGATGGTTTATCAGTTGTAACAAATGTACAACTCTGGTAAAAGATTCTGCTGGTGGGGGAGTCTGTGTATGGGGAGAGGGAGCATATGGAACCATCTGCACTTTTTGTTCAATTTTGCCATAAATCTAAAACTGCTTTTAAAAATAAAGTCTATGTTTAAAAAAAAGAAAGACCTTCATTGAAATGTGGGACACAATTAGCACGGTAATATATACATAGTGGCAGCATCACTGGTAAAGGAGAAAGAAACAGAAAAATATTTCAAGAAAAAAATGGCTAAAAATTATATTTGATGAAAACCATTAATCTACACATCCAAGGAGCTCAATTAATTCCAAATAAGATAAGTGAAAAGATATTCACACCCATACATGCACATCATATGCAATGTTGAAAGCTAAAGATAAAGAGAACATCTTGAAAGCTGTAAAATAAAAATGACATTATGTATAAGGGAACTCAAACAAAATTAACAGTTAACTTATCAGAAAAAAAAATGAGGCCAGAAGATATTGGGATGACATATTCAAAGTGTAGGAAGTAAAAATCTATCAATCAAGAATCTTACATCCAGCAAAACTATCTTCTAAAAAATGAACACAAAATAGAGATATGCCCAGATAAGCTAAAACTAAGAGAACTCATTGGTAGCAGACCTTCCTTACAAGAAGTATGAAGGAAATTCTTCCAAATGAAAGCAAGCTGTATCAGACAGTAATTCAAATCAAAATGATAGAACAAAAAAGCACCAGTGAAGGCAATTATGTAAGTAATAAGGAAAGACAATATCATTGCTCACTTTTCTCCATTCTGACTGATTTTAAAAAAACAGTATATTGTATTGTTTTGTTTTTTTGGACCTAAATATATGGAAATGTAATGTGTTCAACAATAACAGTACAAAGGAGGTGAGTAAAACAAAGCTGTATTGGAGCAAGAAAATTGGTTGGAAGAGATGAAGAGAATCAGAAAGAATAAAAAAGTAAAGTTATAACAAATTATGTAAATTTATGCTTGCTCTCTTTTCTTCACTCAGCCTTTTTAACTGACATAGATTGTATTAAGTAATAATTATAAGAAAGTATTATATTTGTAACATATTATATTTGTAAAATATATAACAATAGTAACACAAAAGAATGTGGGGGAAGGAATGGAGCTACATAGAAGTAGAGTATCTATATATCACTGAAACTAACTTTGAATCTGAAATAGATTATAATAAGATGTATTTTGTAAATCTCAGAGGAATCACTAAGAAAATATCTCTAAACATAATTTGTAAATCATTAGAGAAATTAAAATGTAACACTACAAATAACCAGTTAATACAAAATAAGGCAATAAAGGAGGAACAAAGGGAGAAAGAAGACATAACACATATAGAAAACAAAAAGTAAAATGACAGACATGAATCCAACCATTTCCACACCAAAATTAAATGTGAATGGATTAAACAATTAAGTCAAAATCTTAGTTTGCCATATTGCATTTTAAAAAAAGATCAAATTATATATAGGAGACACACTTCAGACTCAAAGATACAAACAGATTGAAAGTAAAAGGATGAGAAAATATATATCACGTAAACAACAATATAAAATAGATGGAGTGAAAGTACTAATATCAGACAAACTGTAAAACAAACAAAAAATTAGACAGAAAGAGGGACATTTAATGATATTAAAAGAGTCAATCTCTCAGGAATATTAGCAATTATAAACATATATGCACTTAACAATAGAACCTCAAAATAAATCAACAAAAACTGGCTGAATCAAAGGGAGAAATGGACAATACAATAATAATATCTGAAGACATCAAGATCCCAATTTTAATAACATATAGAGCAACTAGGCATAAACAAAGAATGTAATAGAGAAACTGAACAACACTACAAACAAATTAGACTGAACAGACAGATAGAACACTCTGCCTAACAAGAGCAAAATGCACATTCTTCCCAAGGACACACAGAACGTAATCCAGTGTAGACTATGTGTTAGGCCAAAACAAAAACTATCCAAAAAAAATTTAAACATGAAAATCATAAAAGGTATGCTCTATAATCACAATAAAATGAAATGGAGTAAATTAGAAATCAATAATAAAGGAATATCTGGGAAGTTCACAATATGTGTAAGTTAAACAACACAGTACTAGATAGCCAATGGATTAAAGGTTTCACCTTGAAATTAGAAAATATTTTGAGATAAGAGAGGAAAAGTCACAACTTACCAAAATGTATAGAATGCTGCTAAAGTAGTGATCACAGGGAAATATATAGCTAAATATATAGTAATACCTATAATTAAGAAAGAAGAAACATTTTAAATTAATAATCTAAACTTCAACCATAAGAAAGCAGAGAAAGAAAAACAAATAAGACACAAAACAAGAAGTAGGAAGGAAATAATAAAGACAAGTGAAATTAAATAAAATAGAGAATAGAAAACAAAAAGCAACAGAAAAAACTCAATAAAACCAAAAGTGGGTCTTTGGAAAAGATCAATAAAATCGATAAATTTCATGTAGACTGACCCAAAAGAATGAGCAGATTTAGTTACTAAAATCAACCATTATGAAAAACAATGTATATATATATGTATGACCGAGTCACTTTGCTGTACAGCAGTAATTAACACAACGTTGTAATTCAACTCTACTTCAATGAAAAATAAATTTTAAAAAATGAAAGAGGGAACACACACACATACACACAAGTCTATGAATACTATGAATAACTGTATGTCACAAATTAGATAACTTAGATGAAGTGGATAAATATCATGGGCAACAATTACTAAAACTGACTCGAGAAAATTCAGCAAATCTGAATAGTCCTATAACAAGTAAGGAGATCAAACTTCAAAACTTCCCAAAAAGTAAAAAAACAAGGCCCAGATGGCTTCACTTGTGAATTCTACCAAACATTTTATATATATTTAGTTTATATATATATAAGTATATATATAAACTAATTCTTCCCAAATAATAGATCAGGAAGGAACACACCTCAACTTATTCTATGACACTAGCACTATCCTGATGCCAAACTGTAGATACACACATGACCAAAAAAAAAAAAAAAGCACCAAATCCAGCAACATATATGAAAGATCATACAACTTGACAAAGTAAGATTTATACCAGAGTGAAAGGTTTGTTTAACATCCCTAAATCTATTAATAGGATACACCATAGTAATAATGCATAAAAGCCAAGTGATCATCTCAAGAGATGCAGAAAAAGCATTTGAGAAACCCAACACTAATTCATTATTAAAATGTTCAATGAACTCTGAATGGAAAAAAAATACTCCCTCAAGTTGATTGAAGGCATCTGTGAAAAAATAAAGTTAATGTCATACTTAATGTTGAAAGATATGAATTCAAGGAGGCAGAAATCATTTGGGGCATTTTAGAAGTCTGCCTACTTCAGAAAGCTTTACCTTTAACATCAGAGAAAAAGTTAATTATCACTATTACCATTTCTATTCAACAGTGACTGGAGATAAACCTAAATAAATGAAGAAATGAACATTGTTTACAGATGAGTATTTGAAAGAGACCAAGTTTTCCAGTCTTTGGTCATCAATCCCATTTCTCCCTTTGCCCAACATTGAACTCATAGCTCTATTAGATATCAATGTCTATTATAAATCTATACTAACTAAGATAGCATAGTGTTGGAATAAAAGTAGGCAAATAGACCCATGAAACAGAACAGGAACCCTTGAAACTGATCCAGGTATATAATGACAGCTATTTCTGACAGAGTTGTCATTTTAGATCACTGAAATCCTGTACCCTTTAAACAATGTTTCCAAAACAATTGGACATCTCTACCAAAAAAAGTAAGGAAGAAAAGGAAGAAGGGAGAAAGAAATTGAAGTCTTATCTCACATACAAAAATCATATTAAAAATCAGTTCCAACAGGAATAAGGACACAGACGTAGAGAATGGACTTGAGGACACAGGGAGAGGGGAGGGTAAGCTGGGACAAAGTGTGAGAGTGGCATGGACATATATTCACTACACTACCAAACGTAAAATAGATAGCTAGTGGGAAGCAGCCGCATAGCACAGGGAGATCAGCTCGGTGCTTTGTGATCACCTAGAGGGGTGGGATAGGGAGGGTGGAAGGGAGATGCAAGTGGGAGGGGGTATGGGGATATATGTATACATATAGCTGATACAGAACAATGTAAAGCTATTATACTCCAATAAAGATGTTAAAAAAAATCAGTTCCAAGTCAAGAATTTAAAAAATCCGAAAATAAAAATTACAGATGTCCTAAATGACAATATAGGAAAATATCTTCATTATTTCAAGGTGGTAAAGAATTTATTTATTAAAAAAGAAACAGCTTCAATGATGACTTGCATTATGTCAAAGACTTCTGTTCATCAAAAGACAGCATAAAGTGAAAAAACAATATACAAAGAGAATATCTTTGTAATTTATACAACTGACAAAAAGCATGCATACAGAATAAAGAAAAGATAAAAAGTGAAATAAACCAAAGATGTGAACAGGCACTTCACAAAAGTAGAAATCCAAAAGACTAATAAATATGTGAAAATGTGTTTAATTCATTAGTAATGGAGAAATGCAAATTAAAACCACAATGAGTTACCGCCAAATTACCAGAAACTAAAGCATTTTAGGATACCATGGGTTCCATGAAAGAAGCCAAACCAAAAATAATACATATAATATGATTCCAATCATATGGTATATAAAGCAAGTTGTAGATAGATAGATAGATAGATAGGTTTTTTTTAACGGTATGAATACACAGCTGTGTTGGTTTGCAGACTCAGGAGCTTCCTTGGTGAAATCTGAAACTGGCCCCTCACATGGAAGGCAGAGAGTTACAGAAGAGTCAGCCACTCCAGATTGGCAGGTGGCAGATTTAATAAACAAGGGAACTTACCTACAAGTCTTGTCTGTGGTGGACGGAAGATGCAGAGACCCTCGCATCAGCCCACCAGAATCTTAGAAGTTCATATAGAAGCCTTAAATGGGTTCAGTGATGCATACAGTCCAGATGCTCTCTCAGGATCACGTCCTTGTAAACGTGGGAACGGTGGGCAGAGCTTACCTTCCAAGGACAGGGGTTGGGTGAGGAGCCTCCAACTGCTTGGGAACAGCTCGTGGGTGACCCAGTGGTCATGTCCTCTCAATGACCTCCTCCAACAGGTGGAATAAGATTTTAAAAGAGAAGCAGGAAACGATTATCACTAAATCCAGGAGAGTGGAGGCAAGGCATTGTGCTCAAGGAGGGGCATAAGGGGAAAGGTGTTGGTGATGCTCTATTTTTATCTGTTTCTCTGTTCAGGGAATGAAGATAGGTGTCAGTTTTATAATTATGTGTTCAACTATACACATTCTTTGTTTTTCTGTACTTGTGTTCTTTCATGAAAGGAAAAAAAAAATACTTAGAGACACAAAATTTACTTCTTGTCAGGATAGAGATGGTATAATATATGGGGGGAAGACCAGGGCTTCAAAGGTATGAGCAATTTATACTTTTTAAGGTGGTGTTAGTTACACATTTGTTCATATTAATACTATTAGTTACAGCTTTTTCATATATGTGTGTATATATATATATATATATATATATATATACATATTTACTTTTATATATAAGAATTATTTTATAATTAAAAAAATCAAAGATCCTAACCTAGAAAAATAAAGTGCACAGCCCAATCCCTGGTCTATTATATCTACTCAAAAATTATTACCTGCTATTATAAATTAAAAATTAAAGATATTATAAATCTCTAAAACAGAGGTTGGCAAACTACAGCCCACAGGCCAAATCTGACCCACCCCCTGCTAAGAATGGCTGTAAACTAAGAATAGTTTTTACATTTAAAATGGTGAGGGGGAAAGTAAAAAAAAATATGTTGTATTACATGAAAATTATATGAAATTCGAATTTCAATGTCTATAAAGTTTTGCTGTAACACAGGCACACCCAATTTTTGGCACATTGTGTATGTCTGCTTTCTTGGGAGCAACCCACTTGAGCACTTGTGAGGGACCATATGGTTTACTAAGCCTAAAATATCTGCTACCTGCCCTTTTACAGAAAGTTGGCCAACTCTGCTCTAAGATACTTTATCCTTCCCTTTTCAAAGCCAAGTTGCCCTCTGCAGTCAGAAGACTACCATGCCAAGTGGCTCCCCCTTGGCTCAGCTGCTTGGGGAAGATCCCACGTGGACTCTGGCTGCTTGTATGGACAGGAGCCATCATCAGTCGAACATATGTTTCTGAAAATAGCCTGCAGCCTCCATCTCTCTGTTCCACCTTCCACCCCCAGCTGTCACTGGAGCTCTTGGGAACCAGGGAACTCTCTGAACTCCATAAACTGCTTTTCCCTGGGGATGCTGCTTTAGAGATTTGGGCCAAGTTGAGAAGTAAGGGAAAGCCAGGGCTTATGGATTGGAATTCCAACTCTGTGGCTTATCAAGTATAAAATCATAGGACACTTGTATTCACTTTTATGGTGTTTGGTTTCTCCTTCTGTAAAAATAGGACTAATAACACCCACTTTAAAGAGTTTTTATGAGAATTAGGGATAATATAAGGAAAATTCCTGCAGGTAATAGATGTTCAATTAATAGAAGCTATTAGTGTTCATAATCATCAATTCAGAAGGTATCAGGGCAGAGGAAAGAAGATCCCAACTAGCCTCTGTGGTAATACTAAACTTCGGCTCTAAGTCCCTTAAAGACCTGAGTCGCCAGGAAATGGCACAAGAGTGCAATTAATTAATTCAAGAAGACAAGGCCTCCATGGCTCTGATCAGCTCTTTTATCATCCTAAGTGATTTACCAGCCCCTTATCCACTCTACTCTGAATTCGGTTTTATAGGGACCCTCCCAAGGCACTTATGCACCTCTACACTCACATATCTCAACTCCCTTTACAATTCCTGGTTATTTTCATTGTATCTTGGGCACTAAGATTAAGAGCCAAGGTTTTTGCAAGTTACCAAGAAAATAAAAAGCGAATTTCTCAGACAGTGGTTCACCTTTTAGTGCCATTGAAGAAGAAAGGCAGTTTCAACCTGAGGTGTGAAAGTAGAGGAAAACCCCTGGAATTATGTATTTATTCACATCAGAATACTTGATAATTGGGATAAAACGTGGACATCAGAGAGTTAGAAAGACTGTGATTAAGATGAGACTGAATTCCGTTTGCTTTCAATTTAACTAGGTATAAAATTATATTATTCATGTATCAAAACATGACATAATAACTTATCCTTTGTTGCTAATTCTTTGAGTCCTACATGAGAAGCCTTGTTTAAGAGGCTTAGATTTAAATAAGAAAATTATCTCAAGATTATTTCAAACAAAGCAAGGTATCACGTAGAGGAAAGTTAAAAGTCCTCATTTCTGGGGAGGTGGTGATGGGTCAGGAGGGAACTTGGCAACTCTGGTAGAGCTGGACAGCCCCACCCCTTGCACAAGGTTAAGAGCCTACCACAGAACCGCAGTTGGGCAGTGGCCAGGTTGTGCCCACTTGGGGCCACTGGGAACGGAGAGATGGTTCTCCTTACTAAATGCCTAAGAACTGAGTCTAGGCATCAAGTCTGTGGGATGCTTCTACCTCTCTTCTTCCTTGGGGGAAACCTGGAAGAAAACATAGGTTCCCTTTGAACTTTATACTCCTCATGGATCAAGGAAAGGTTGATGGTCTTTCCAGGGCCCTCACAAGTCTGTGCTCAGAAATCACAATGATTAAAACAATAGCAATACTTAACAGTTCCGATACAATCACTGTGTTAGAACTTGTGCTAGGTATTTTATGAGCACTCACTCCTTTAATCTTCAAAACAGCCCGATGAGGTCCTAAAAGTCTTCTTATCTATAGATGAGGAAACTGAAGCTTAGCAAGGTGAAGTCAGTTTACAAGGTCACACAACCAGTGACAGTCAGATTCAAACTTTGTCTCCAAAATCTATACTCTTTACCTAAACACTCTCTATGCTTCCTTGCCAGCAGACTCTCCTCATCCACCTCCCAGTTAGGCACTCACCCACCCGCTTACCACATATGATATTATTTGATAAACTCATTGTCCTGGAATTCATGGATTTCTTCAATTCATGCTTTGTCTGTACCCATAAGTGTCTGTGACACTGGCTATTTATTTCTGAGTTCTTGGAGACCACAGACTGTGTTTAAGGGACATAACTTCTATACCATTCAGCACAGAGTCACACACTAAGATATAAATAAAACATGTTTTTGGCTGAAAGCATGTGCTTTCACTCTGCTTGCTACTTGACTTCATTTCTCAGGGAGAAGAAAAGAAGCACAGAGAATCTGCCCACTGTCCAAGTGACACAGAGTGCCTGCTTCTTCACTTGAGGTCTCTGAGCAAGTCGGAGAATGTGTTGTGTGATAAACAAATTGATGGCTTTTCACCTGTTGAGTAGCCATCCCAGAAGATCTCACAAAGCCTCCACAGCAGCCTAGACCTCACATTGAGTTCTGGCTTCACCACGTATCGTGTGTAATCTTGAGTGAGTTACTTAACCAAGCCAAGCTTTGGCATTCTTATTTGGAAATAGATTTGGGATGGTGATTGTACAGGTTGTTATTTTGGCTTGGTCAGGATCTTCTGGCCCACCCTTGATGACCAGACCCACTTCATCTCCTGGTACTAAAGACTCCTTTGGGCCTTGTCCAGATTCCTCATCTTGCCTGGGGTTTAGGCTAAGCACCCTTCAGTGGAGAGGTGGTGGGGACATCTCTCTGCTAGACTTGGCATCTCCATGGCAGGTCCCAGGGCTCTGAAATTGGCCACCTCTGCTTATACTGAAGACCTTTCAGAGACCGATAGATCACTTCCACAGGAGCTGACAGATGCCCAAGAAGGCTAATGCATGCCATCTCTCTGCCCAAATATGCAGTGTTTCCATTTTTATTTTATAGGTGTCCACTGTCAGCAAGAGATAACCCTGTGTAGTGTTCTCCTCCTAGACTGTGTATAAGGAAAGAGCATTTACCTCCTCATCTCCAGCTCTCCCCTCAACCCTCCTAGCTCTATCCCCCAGGATTCTCCCTAAACTAGGGATACAAATATTGAAACCCACCCTCGTCACACATCTGCATCTTCTGCTTCAATTATGCTCCCTGCTAACTGGAAGGGCCTTCTTTTCTTCCCATTCTTTATTTTTTTAAGAGTTTTTTTTGATGTGGACCATTTTTAAAGTCTTTATTGAATTTGTCGCAATAGTGCTTCAGTTTTATGTTTTGGTTTTTTGGCCACGAGGCATGTGGGATCTTAGCTCCCTGACCAAGGATTGAACCCGAATTCCCTGCATTGGAAGGTGAAGTCTTAACCACTGGACCTCCAGGGAAGTCCCTCTCCCCATTCTTGATGCAGTTGACATCACTTATATGACATCTTCTTCAAGAGGTGGCCACCACCTCTTGTTCTTAAGGATTCTAATAGTGGAATGGCTGTAGTGGGACATCACTTGTGATTGGGAGGGTGAAGAGAATGAAATTATTATAAATTTAATATTTTCAAAATATTATTCTCATTGTACAGTTTTTTACAAGTAGTCATGGAAATCCAGGGAGCTAAGCATTATCATTCCCATTTCACAAAGAAACTGAGGCCCAGGGAGATATAAGTCTCTTGTCTAGGTCCCTCAGGAATTGATCACCATTTTGTCTGAACACAAAGACTTTGCTTTTTCCACTGCACAACCCAACTGACACCACTGAAGATATTCAAGCTGAGGCCAAACACTCATTTCACATGTCTTTTATTTCAGGTGATTAGACCATTAGGAATTTGAACCCTGTGACCTCTGAGGTCTTTCTGGGGTAAAATTTCAATAATTCTATATTTCTGCTTCTCTGTCTGTCACCTGACTTTACAGAGTCCAAAGATTTTTTTTTCCTTTCTCATCTCTTCTCTTCAAGGCATGCCTGAAAAGCCCCAAATAAATGAATTGGACCCCCCTTAAAACTCTCCGAAGGGCCCTGCAATCACATCAAACCAGCCACATAATAATCCTGAGAGGAGGTTTTTCTCTATAATTCACTCAGTGCCTCAGAGCTGGAACTGGACAAGAGATACATAATTTATACAGGCAATTACACATCAATTGGTTATTAAAAGTGCCCTCATTGAGATGTACTGTATTGAGGACACGGAGATAAATCTGGTTCCCCAGGTAACAAGCTCTAGCTCACAGACAGAAGGCAAATTTTCTGATTTGGGATTGGCGTAGCTTCTCTTGACCCTGCTCTTCTTTGCCTACAGTGTGTTTGTTCTGCCTGTGCGTGGGCGGGTGAAGACAGGATCAGCAGTGAGAAATCCACGATAGAATCATAGCCCGGTGTTTCTCTTGGAGCCATTTCCTCTTGGTAAAAATGATTATTTTCCTAATTAATTGAGCATCCACCCAAGAATTCATTTATCCATCAATTCATTCATTTAAATCATGTTTTAAATGTTCTTGATGCTGAAGGAGACATAAGAATGAAAATGGCATTATTGCTCCCTTGGAAGAGCTGACTGTTTAGTAGTAAAGACACAGGAAAACAAACAATTTCAAATATTTTGATAAGTGTTGAAATGGAGAGAAATACAAATGAAAATGTGATGGAGGGGGACATTGGCTCTTCAGGGCAGCTGGGAAAGGCTTCCTACAGGAGAGTAGGAACGAGCAGATCCCTGTGATGATAAACAAGAGTTCACCAGATAGAGTGGAGAGGTATAAGCTATATGTTGAGGAAACAACCATACAGAACACTTTGATGCCTTTACACATTTGGCCAACAAAAAGGGAACAATGAGTGATTCTGTGGTTAATGGGGAGGGGAAGAATGTTTGCACCAAGATCTTCGGGAAGTTTTTTTTTTATTGTCTTTGTTTTGCTTAAATACAGAAATCTTGATTCGGAAGGTCTAGGGCTGGACCTATGGATCCATCTTTTAAAATTTTTCCTGATGATTCTTTTGAACATGGAGCTCAGAAAATACTAGAGAAAAACTGGTTTAGTGTCTAGGCTGTTACCTTCCCGAATTCTCTTTTTTAACTCCTAGGCTGCAACCTCAAGGCTGAGTTTAGTCATCAACGCTCAAGCAGTTTGCTTAATGTCATCTAGTCAATTGTATCCCCAGAAGAGCCTGATGCTTTTCCAGTTACGTTTAAAATTTGGGAGGATGCCAAGATACACTGACAGTCCTTTGGCACCAGCTCCCAATGAGCTTCCCCAGAAATATGGTAGCAGTGAATCCAGAGACCCAGGCATTCCAGCGGCACAGAAGAGCAAGCCACCTCTGACTTCACTGTGTAAACTGCCTTGGGAATTCCCATGACGGGGGCCAGATATAGGTCTAATGGATTGAACAAGTAGGGACTAAGGGGAGCTTCTCTTCGGAAAGCACAGTGTGGGAAGTTTAACAAAATGGTGGAGAATCTTCACTAAACAACCTATGAACAAAATGTACTGAACACTTCTATACAAAACTTATCAAGCACTCTGGGAGACAAAGGTAGCGTTTATAATTTATCTGAAGGAGGGGGTACCATACACACATATGAAATATAACTGTAGTAATTCAATAATCAAATTATATTTTTCAGGTTGTCCCAATAAGATAGGTTAATGGCCTGAAAAGCAATTTTTAGTGATGATATAAATATTTTCTTTAAGTATGCAGAAATAAGAAGCTGTCAAGAATTCATAAAAGAAATAATGCTTACCCCCTAGGAGCTGTTGCTGGAAAAATGCATTACTTTATAGCTTGTTTTCCCCTTGGTTTTATTGCCTATCAAAGTAAGAAGAGAGGAATTAACATTTGTTGAATGCATATTATATGACAGACAATGAACTAGGTGCTTGGTGCATGTATTTTTTTTTCATTTTAGGTTTCAAAAAGCGAGTTGGTATTATTATCATTCATTACAGATGCAGAAACTAATTTTCAGGACATATATACACTTTATCTTGGATCACTGCCCAAGTAGTCAGTGAAAGAGCTGCAATCACTCAGCTCATACCCCTTCATTAAAAGCTTCCTAGGGTCGTGTCATCCTGTATAGTTCATCTAGGTAGGTAGGTGGATATGAAGAACTCCTGATATTCTGTGTATCCATTCTGTGACTAGAACAGGGTGCAGAACAGAGTAAGAACTCTGCAACAAATTACTGACTTGAATTGAAACTTTCTGTAAATACTCACTCATTTATTTGTTTTGTACAATATATAATGTACTCCCTAAACTGCTCTAGATGTTTGGGTTATAACAGTGAGCAAAATATTAAAATTCTTCTGTCCTCATGGAGCTCATGTTCTAGTAGGGGGAGACTAACAAAATACAATAAACACCACCAGCAAGTAAATAATATCATATATTAGAAGATATATGATGGAAAAAGAAGTAAAGACAGTGGCATCAAAGCCAATCATAGCTTCTGAGCAGCTTCAGATAAATGCCACACTGGGCTGATTTAATTCCAAGAGAAAGAAAAGATTGAGACATTTTAGTTAACCATTATAACTTTTCCCAAATAAATATTTCTCATGCTTGAAAAAGTAAAAGTAGCTCATGGACTTTCTAATTATCTTTATGAACCTCTAGGTTGGGACTCATTTCCCTGTTTGTCTCTTTTTTCACTACCCCAAATAGTCATCAAACCTCGGTGGCAAGAGAATCAGACACAGAAACATGGAGAACAAAAAAAAAAAAAAAAAAGAAAGAAAGAAAGCTCAAGAGTGGGGGACTCAAAGGCATGCCTAAGGCAAGTCCACCCCTTCACCCATACCTTCTCTTCTCTTGACCAAGAGTGAAAGGTGAGTAAGATCTCATCCCCGTACAAAAGATGCAGGAAGGCTATTGTATCAAGATGCAGGGCCAATAGAATGCACTCATCCAATAACTCTGGGACATTTACTATTTCCCAAAAGCAACAAACTCAGTAACCTCTGGAATTATAAGATCCCCAACTTTGAAAATAGAGTTACATCCGGTCACTGAGTTACCATTCAAATTTAGTGGCAAACTGGAAATTCCCAACAGCCCCCAAAAGTAGGTTTTGTGTGGAGAGTCTTTGGGGAAACCCAGATCTGCAGCAATCTAATTGGTCGGGATAGACGCCACTTAGAAAGATCCAGATCAAGAAGAGAAGTGAAGCTGAGGAGGTTTCTGGACTTCAGACCTTTTCATTAGAGTGAGAAAAGAAGCTGCAGGGCATTTTCTGTCTCAGGTCAAGGAAGAATTTACTCCTCCTTCTAACCCAATGCTTGGAGGACCTGAGCCCCACCCGTTCCAGAAACGGGTCTTACCTCAAGAGTATTTCTTTAAGGATACAGAAGGAATATTGAATAAGATCTCAAAAATCTACACTCCATATGAAAGGAGAGAAATAAGCTGATTTTCCCCCCCAAAAGTCTCCTGTGGTGTAAAGGGACCCAATTAGCAGGAGAAGGTGAATCAGAATAATTCTGTTTTCTATACCTTTTCCTGTGGCCATCCTCCTAGGACTGTTTTTGGGTTTTGTTTTTTTTTTTTGCGGTACGCGGGCCTCTCACTGTTGTGGCCTCTCCCGTTGTGGAGCACAGGCTCCGGACGTTCAGGCTCAGCGGCCATGGCTCACGGGTCCAGCTGCTCCACGGCATGTGGGATCCTCCCGGACCGGGGCACGAACCCGTGTCCCCTGCATCGGCAGGTGGACTCTCAACCACTGCGCCACCAGGGAAGCCCCTTAGGACTGTTTTTGAAGCACGGGCTCCCTTCGGACTCGGATCTCTTTCATCTCTCCCTGTGCTGGGTGAGGTGTCCTAAACGTGCTGGGACATGACGGACACATCTCTGAGGCCACTAATGGGAGGGGCCAAGACCACGCAGGTCTGGGTGAGACGCTTCGCTGTGGCCACCGTATCCGTAGCCGACAGCCCACATCACTCTTCCTCTCTGATGCCTTTTCACTTTGGCAATGTTAATGCACTGAATGTAGCCTTACTGTAAAAAAATAATGTCTGTCCTCATCTGGGATTACTAATCATTTCCTTCCTTGTACTTCATGACCTTCAATTTTCTTTCAAACATCCTCTTCTTAACAGACCTACCGGCCGACACTACCCTGATCCTCCTTACTCTGTTCCGTTTTTGTGGGGTTTTTTCCATCACACTTTTGATTTACTAACATATACACCAGTGTCCTCCACACATTCTCATACCTCTCCTTCCTGGTGTTTAGTGAGTCCCAAACTGATAACTAGGCTACACTCATAATCAAAGATAAAAAGTGCACTAATTTGAGCATTATAATCGAATAAAATCCCAAACAAATGAACTTATTTACAAAACAGAAACAGACTTAGAGAATGAACCTTATGGTTACCAGGGGGGAGAAGGGTGGAGGGGAAGGGTAGATTGGGAGTTTGGGATTGACATGTACACTCTGCTATACTTAAAATAGATGACCAACAAGGACCTACTGTAAAAATAAATAAATATATTTTTTAAATGTTATAATAAAGGAAAAAACAATAAACTTCAGGTATATGTTACATGCAATTCAAAAAAAAGATTAAAAGTGCACTAATTTGAATATCATGGTCAAACAGAATTCAAAACAAACTAAATTTTCTCCCTAGTAAAGGTATACATAAAAGTTACTGTATATGTGTGTTTCAGGGGGGATGGTAACTAATCACAAATACGTTCACGGGTCTCACAATAATCTGGATGAGCACATAGTTTTTTCAAATAAATCTTGTACTATTTCTCTTTTTCTTGCTGCAGGTCTATGTTTATAGCCAGCACTGATGGTAACAGAGTTCCTGATCCCATGTCCATTGACGTCCTCACTTCCTGCTGACCTGATGGCACTGAGAAGTGTTAATAAACAGAGTCCTTGCCCTGTCTTTCTAAAACTTATCTCCATCTTTCAACCCCCTTCTCCATCCTAGGGCCCCCTATACCAGCCTTATGAGAACCCCGGGGACCCCCACAAGGCCCAGGAGGCTGGCCTACTGTTCCCAGTTTAATTACTTCTCCCTGGGGTCTCCCACTCAGAGCACCCCTACTTGCTTCCCCTCACCTCTGAGCAGAGGGACCCCGATGAGATGGGAAAAGGAAAAAGAAAGAAGAGATCAGAGGCCTTCAAGACAAGCTTATTCACCTACATCCTATTTTATCGAAGGCCACCTTCTAACTCTCCAAATATGTTTGAATAAATAAAAGCTATAGACAGAAGTTTGGCTTTTTTGACTTTATGCCTGAGTACCTAGCAGAAAAACTGCTATTAACTACTACCCTTAAATCATTCTCAGTGTGGCCTTCTGAAGTCCTTACCCTAAACTGTAATTATTTCTTCTATCTTAAACGTTCCTCTGACCATCAGTGTCCCCTCTTACTCTTTTTGCCTTGAGGGCTGTGCTTCTGGAAGAGTAACCCTTCATAGGGTGCTGAGGTTCTGGACGAGACAGCATGAAGTTAAATCAGGGACAGCGCCACCTTGAGAAAAAACAGCCCATAAATTTCTGGCAAAAACACATGAAAGATATTGCTAGGTGAGACCTGCTGCCGCTCAGGAAAGCTAATAATGTTGCCCTATATTTACATAGCACTTTATCATTTACCAAGTGTTTCGCCTAATGACCCCACTTAATTATTCCATCCTGTGTGGGCAAGACTATAATCCCTTTACGGATAAGCAACCTGAGACTTTGAGAAGTTGAGTGATGTGCTGAAGGTCCCATATGGTTAGATAGGACCTGCTACATAATTTGCAGGGTCCCAGGCAAAATGAAAATCCAGAGTTTAAAAAAATTGTTTAAAAAATTACCAAGAAATTCAAGATGGCAACAGCAGATCATTAAACCAAGTGTGGAGCCTGTCTAAGCCTGGGGTCTGTGTGACTGCACAGGTCACACACTCAGAAAGCTGGCCCATGGAGGTGGAGGCAGCTCTGCTACATGGAGGTGGAGCCAGCTCTCACATTCAAATCTTTGGAGTCAAAGTCCATCTTTCTCAGGACTCCTCCCCTGGTCTGCCTCCAGCCATGTCTGTGATGTTGCACATACATGATATAACTGACATAAATGCCAGTTTCCCCTAATGTACACCCAAGGGTGAAAGTAAATAATCATTGCAGTCTCTTGCCTCTCCAGAGTTCTATGATCTTTACCCCCTAGACCCTTGAGCTCTAGTGGGTAACTATCTCTACAATGATTCTGAGATGAAGGAAGAAAAATATGCCTGTGGATGGTTTTCTCTGTATTTTAAAACGGTCAATACATCTTCCACTCTTTTGAAATCCTGCAGCTCATATCCCCTCTTCCTCTTACTCTGATTTAATCTATTATTTAAGTCTGATCATTTGGAAAAGGCAAATGAAGGAAAATAAAGGGAAGGAGAAAGGAAGAGGGAAGAGAGAGAGAGAGAAAGAGAAGGGAAGGAAAAAAGAAATAGAAAGAAAGAACTAAAAAAAAAACTCTAGAAGGTGCCCACAGCACAGATGGCTCCCGACCTCCTCTTCTACTCTATTATCAGCAGACTTCACTCCAGGGATGATGCATTCTGAAATTTGTATGGCAAAGACACCAAGCTGGTTATTATTGTGGAGGCTCTTGCTTCAAGCAATGGTCTGAATGTGTCTCTCCCTGAAATCTGAACATATTCATCAAACTGCGTTGTGCTCCTGGACTTGCAATTAATCACAGCTCATTTCAAGCTTTGTTAATTAATACCAAGGCCAGGGACCCAGTGGAGGCCACAAATTTAATCTGTGGTGTTTTAAAATTATTATAATCTGTTAGAGGAAGAGCTGCTGGATTTTAAATAGACTTTTTTTTTAATTCCAATACTGCATTGCCAAGAAATTAAAAGAAATCATATGAGAGCCTTGCTGAAGGAGCTCCACTGAAAAAGCCTCCCTTTGCTTTTGTGAGGTGACATCTGGCCAGCAGAGGGAGTTGCACTGAACCATTAAGTCCCACGTCCTCAGAGCTAAACACAGTCAACAATTTGAAGACAGAAAGAAAACCAAAGGGACACCACCAGGCAGCTTCTGGCAATAACAGAAGCAGAGCCGCCCAGTGGAATGTGGTTTGATGAAACTGGAAAAAAACAGTTTCTGTCTCTTTTTCTCACCTTTGAACTACCATAGGAGAAGAATCCCTGAGTATAAAATCCACCCAGTCAGAGAGGGGGAATTGTTAAAACAAATGATTCCAAAGGAGTAAGGGACAGTTTAAGTGAAATGATGCTCAGTGCTTAATGGTTAATCTCACTAGACTGAGATCACTAGTGCCTTTCATGCTCTGTTTTCTTGGGTTGTCTTCCTCCCTAATCTGGAGCAAGGTAGGCCCACCTCTGTTTCTGATGAGTATTTATCTTTTCACACCCCAACATTTGTAGCAACTCTACCTAGCTGTAATTTACACTTGCTCCTTTCCAGTGCTTCACCTGTTAGCTCAGTTGTCTAAAAAGTTTGGTTCTGAAATGAACCTTAAGAGGATAAGTGATCTTCAGTCATTAGTAGAACAACACCAAAATGTTCCAGAAAAATATGAGAATTTGTGAATAAATAAGTATTTCTGTGCAAAGACTTCCAAAGGAATGACTTTCTAAAATCCTTAGCATGGGATATACAGCTATATAAACCTTTCTCTGATGGAATCTTGAGTCCTGTTTCCCCACACTTCCTGCCCCACTTCAGCCATTCCAAAGTTCCTACATCCCAAACCATCTTGACTTTTATGCATCTGGGGCTTCACACAGGATACGTTCTTAGCCTGGAATCCCACTGGGTTTCCATTCATACTTCAGGACCCACACAAAACTCACCTTTTAACTCTGAAAATTTCCCTGCTTCCTGCAAGAGCTCCTATTGAATGATTGCACATTTTTCTGTGCATATTTACCCTTGCCCTTTTCACACTGCTTTGTAAATAATATGGATGTATTTTCTTTACTATACATGTGTAGATACTTATAATAGATTATGATAGAGAATAAAAAGGTAAGTAGATATAAAGATGAAGGTCTCTACTTCCAGACTGAAGTTGCCCAAGAGCGGTGCCGTTATGCTTCTCATCTTTCATATGCTCAGTCCCTAGGACAGTGTCTGTGACGTAGTATGTGTTTGCTACATATTATGTGAATAAATCACTTGAATGAATAAGCAGAGGTCAGTCTAGGTCTAGTCTTATTTTATAAAAGGAAACTGAAGCACTAGCAGGGCAAGTTACTTGTCTAAAGTCACATAATTAATTATCAAATACATTTGGCACAATTCCAAGCCACAGTTGGCTCATTTCTAAAGGTAGACAAGCTCAGAGAAATTTCTGTTCTTTAGAGCTGAGTAGTCTGCAAGAAACCACATAGTCTCATGCACGGGGATTGGTTGGGGAGTGGAGAGGGTGAAGAATACTTAAGTCAGCTATGAGAGAGTGATACACAGAACCATAAGATAGAGCTCCAAGTTAACCTGGGAGGGGCAGTCCAATTTAAGAGTACAGCTTGAGAATGCTCTCAGGTAGGTTAAAATCTCCAGATTATAGGGCTAATGAGTCTTGTCCCTGCACCCTCCATTTCTGAGACCTAGGGAGAACAATTCGAAGCTTTAGATGAAAATACCCAAATGCAATCTGAAATATTATTTCCACAAGAAAATGCTCCCAAATATTTTCTAGATGAGCAGATGGACCAACCCATAGGACTTATGACTATACACTCAAGCCCAAGCCCAGCCCTAGCCCAAGCTAGGGACCAAGAGCAGAAGCTCCTGCTCTAAGACAAGGTCACAACATTTTCAAGGACCTGGATGGTAACATGAAGGAGAAGAGCTCGTAGAGAGTGACAAAAACAAAGAAACGTGAAGCATTCTTCCAATGACAGACACCACCTAGTCTTGCCTCAGTGTCAGAGATGCCATGTGGAATGGACAGGGCTGGTGAGCCTGAGAACTGTCAGATCTCAAGGAAGCAGTACATGATACACGGTTCAATGTTGCTAGATCTTCCTGTAGTCCAAAAGAAGCAAAAATCCAGATATCTGTGTGTCTTCTTTTGATATTTTTAATGTCAATAAGTATTTCTCTGTGTGGAGCAACCGAGAATGAAGCATTTCTGCAAGACAAATCTGTTATGTGAACTCACATGCACATAGAGCAATCCATTTGTTATTGGAGCTTGAAGAAGAGAATCCCCTCTCCAAGCAACTTTTGGGGGATGGTAGGTGTTAATGGGGAGAAGGGGGGAATATATGTATTTTCACTTGAACAGTTTAGAAATTCATAGAATTTCTTCCACATCCTGTCCAAATATAACCTCTGCCTCAGGACCATAGGCCAAACCATAAGTGCTGGTTAACTGAGAAGCTACCAGTTTAAAATGTCCTTATTACAGTGAAAACATGTAACAAATACTGTGTCCTGATTTGAAGGTTGGGAAATATAGTGAGAATAGATGTTGCTCCGTTGCTACACAAGTGATGCTGAGTCACAAATGAACAGATTTCTGCTGCGTGACACTCTGCTTCTTCAAGAGCAGATGCTTTCTTCCACAATTCTGCCAGGAGACCATGGCCACCCTCCTTCACTTGGGGTTTCCACGTAGCTTGGAACTTTGCAAGGTGAGAGTTCTCCACACGGGATGTAACCAGGGATCAAGCCAAGTCTCCTAATATAGATGGCTGCCTAGTAGTCCCTGCAAGAGGGGCTGCTCGCTGTGGGAGCTCACTGCTCACTGTCCCTGGCAGATGCTAAGAGAAGGTGGTGGCCGGCAGTGGTGCTCAGGATGAACAGCCTTCGTGCAGAGGCTGCCTGCCTTTAGGGAGGTCTTCAGACAATGACCCACATCATCTGGGCATCCAATCCGTGCTCCCCCCGCTCGGTCCTCTCCTCTTGGACTCCCGTGAACCCCATTCTCATCTTTTCTTCTGTGTCTCTCTTCTTACCCTACCCTTTGCTTTTGCTCTTGGGAAAGATGAAGAAGGAACCCTTTTCTCTCTTAAATGATTCTAGATATTTCCCTCAGAGAAGGAATGTTCTCACTCAAGGTAATGTTTCTGCTTTCCAGGCACTAGTATCATCTGCTCCATGGTTTGGGCATTTGGAAACACCAAAAATCAGAGATTTACAGACTGTTCCCTGTTACAGGCCCTGTCACACCCGTCCCTGAGGCAAATCGAAACCTTAATATCTGCTTAAAATGAAAATTCTGTGGCTAAAATTCTGTGAACCCACGAGCCCCAGGAGCTGTCTGTAAGCTCTCAATTCTCTCTCAGCAAGCACTGCAATCATCACGCAAACAGAACAGTACCAAGGTCTCCAGAATCCACCTCTGCAAGTCTCCAAACAAGGTTTTGATTGGGTTGGTCTCTGAATGTCCAAAAAGAAGGCTTGTTAACATCAGGCAGGAAGTGAAAAGGGGGCGGGGTGGTGGCAGCTGTGAACCTGGCCCAAGCACAGGGCCTCTGCGGGCAGAGCCGACAAGGTCGACTATCCTTCCATCCCGACTGGCTGCCTCCTGATGGAAAGGCCTGTACAAATCCCACCTTCTCTCCTAAGCTCCTTTATTCCTGTGGCCTCACGCAGTGACAGGAGAAAAGTTGGAAGGGAAGAGAGCGTTGAACAGCTAGCTGTGAGGACATATTAAAGATTTCACCAAGCAACGGCAATATCCAGCATCTCCCCTTTGGTCCTTCTCAGCGCCTCAATCCTCCACCTCACCCAAGTATAAAGAAGTGTGTTCACGAAAGAGGCCTGAGGGTTAAGAGTATAAATTTCAACCTGCAATTTGAGGGATGAAGAAAGGTTCCCCTGCCTCTGAAAAGAATTCTCCTGTTGCCTGCCAGAGAGTCTGACCGTCAGAAGGGCATGGTTTTGGGACAAGATATCCATCTCCATGGCGCTCCTTGTTAAACTGCAGATGACTCATTCACCCAGGAGAACCATATGTATGAACATATATATATACACACACATGTACATGCACGCATACTATATATGTACATATATGTATATATGTGTGATGTTCATGTGTATACATGAGCTAAGAAAAACAAACAAAAAAGACAATATTGCTTTTTGCCTCCCAGAAGCTTACAATCTAACAAAGCTTACAACCTAAAAGCAAAGTACATTTACATAAGTAATATGCATTTGCATTGATAAATTACAGATATGGTACTTTAAGATTTTGTTTGTAGTATGGTGAGAAGGGGTCTGGGTTTAGAATCAAAAGACTTAGGTCTGAATTTCAGCTTTTCTATTTACTATTAGCTGTGCAAACTTGGACAACTCACTGTACTTCTTAGAAGAGTCCCTGACAGAGAAAATACACTTAATAAATGTTAGTTATTTTCATGGTTTAGTGTTATTACTATTAGCTTTATCAGTAATGTTATTATTATTAAGTGGAGGCAGCAATACATGCTGCACATGCTCTGTAGATTCCCATAGCATTCTACCAACACTAACCTGTCCCAATATTTACTAACTTGCATGGTTATCACATGTTAACAGCTTTCTAAATGGATTCCATGCTTGAAGCCTGTTTTGCTTCTAATCTATGTTGTATACTGTTTCCAAAGTTATCTTTCTGAAATAGAAATCTATTTGCCATGTCAATCAACTCCTTGAAAACCTCCAAAATCTCCTTTTGCTTACAGAATAAATTCTAACCTTAGTGGGCAGGGGAGGGGGGTCTTGACAAAACAGTTATTTCATCTTCAAGTGGGAAGAGAAGGAATAGAGATAAGACAGGGCCATACCTAAACTTAGGTTTTCACTTTTATAACTTTGAACCTTTTTTATTATTAATACTCTGGAATAAAAGAAGACAATGACCTCAATATTCCCAAGAATGTTTTCACTTGTTCATTCAATGGTTATTTATTGAGCACTCAACTACGTGCCATATACTGGAGATACAGGAGTGAAAAGACAGAAGATGCCCTGTCTCTATGGAACTTATCTTCTATTGGGAAAGAGAGACATAAACAGACAAGTAAATAGGTAAGGTG
This sequence comes from Mesoplodon mirus, assembly GCF_964341445.2. Lineage (NCBI taxonomy): Eukaryota > Metazoa > Chordata > Mammalia > Artiodactyla > Ziphiidae > Mesoplodon > Mesoplodon mirus. Next base: position 134,513,977 of record NC_138983.1, on the reverse strand, counting down.
ACAGCAAATTATCTCAGACTCCAAGCTGAGGGCTCAGAAAGCTTCTGAAAGCTAAGATCCAGGCATTGGTCCCAGTGTATATGTGTCATATCCATTTGTCATATTTCACCATGGTTTGTATTCTTTTTCATCTGCAGAGTCAGTTCTCAAGTACTTGAGCCAATTCTAATTCTCTGAAGCATAGCTGTCCATGTTGATAAGTGCGTGTGTGTGTGTGTGTGTGTGCCATCCTCCATGTGTGTGTGTGTGTTGGTGAAAACGTGTTCCTGAAAATGGAGAGACTAGCTAAATCAGTGCAGTATGGGGCCTGAGAGCAGGGACTTCAAGGAGATACCTTATTCCTGGCTTCCTAAACTAGAAAAATCACTCTCCCCTTCTTTTCAAATGCCCTGAAGTCTCTGCTCTGGCCATAGTTTCTTAAAGTTGCCCTTCATTCAACTGTTTTGATCATTATTTCCAGACTTCAGCAAAGCCTTTATGATGTCAAAAATGTCCACGAATCCTGCCTGCAACGAGACTAGTGCAGTGCAGTACACTGGCTGGTGGAGTCTGGAATTAATCTTGCCAACATAAATACAACATCTGTTATGGCTTGGGCAAAACTTGAATATCCACATGGCTGCATGTTCACAAATTCTTCCCTTGAGTGTTCCCCCTCACAATGCCCGACTCTCATATGTTGCTACATTAATCTATAGGACTGAACTTTCATCAAGTTCTGTAACTTGAGTACTTGTAGGCACATAAACTGTTGGGATGACACCTGGATTTCGCTGAACAGCCTCCTCCCTCCTCCCTCCCTGGGTACAGCATTGCCTCGTTTCCCCTATTTTTCAGTGCCTTGTTGGAGGAATGTGATAAACGGACCCATCAACTAAGATAACACTGCCAGGATTTAGGTATTGCTTACCACTTGGAATCCCAAAGCTCATCCTCATCTGATTGAAATATTTATCTTGCCCGATATTTTGCACACATTATCAATTTTAACTTTCAAAATATCCCTTCAAAGTCATTATTAATTATTCCCATTTTATAGATGGAGACACTGAGGCTCAATGTAGTTTAATAATTCTGCCAAAGTGTCCCAGCTGGGAATGTTGCAAGGCATGGTGTTTACTACCACATAGTGTGAGGGAACCAAGATGCCTTTGCTTTAGCTGTCGGAGACCGTGCATCCCAGTGGTGCAGGACAGGCTCTTTCTTTATGCATCTGGGTTTGGACTCCTGTTCTGCCACTTGCCAGAGGTATGAACTTGGGTTAAATCCACTTCAAGTTTTGGCTTTCCTACCTTAAACAGATAAAACAATACTTGATTCATAAACTTGAGTTAAGGATTATATGAGATACTACAGGTAAAACACTTAGCACAGTGATGGGAGTATGCTATGGAGAGCACACAATATATTTTAGTTATTTATTAGTAATGCCATTGTCATTGTTCTTATTATTGCCACCTGAACTCCTTGAGCTATACTTTACCTAAGAAATTACAGTTCCTAATTACAGTACCTAAGGCATGCAGCAAATTAACAAATGCCCCTTAACTGTGAGGAACATGTTCCAAGTCCTCCAGCGGATGCCTGAAACCTCAGATAGCACCAAACTCTCTCTCTATATATATACTATGTGTTTTCTTCCCCTATACATTATATACCTATGATAAAGTTTAATTTATAAATTAGGCACGGTAGGGGATTCACAACAATAACAAATAATAAAATAGAACAATTGTAACAATACACCACAATATAGAAGTTATGTGAACATGATCTCTCACTTGCTCAAAATATCTTATTGCATAAATTTAATGCTTTTTCTATCTTAACTAAGCACTTATCATGCACAGTGGCTTTAACTTTTGCAGTTTAAGGATCAACAGCAAAACTAGCATAAATTTATTTTCCCTTCCTCACAATTTCAAAGATGGAAGATTCATTCTTACCGCAGATCTTAGCAACCTCAGCATATATATATATATTTTTCTTTCCTTGTTATGTTGAGACATTTCACCCTTTCACTTAAAGGAAGTACTTTACAGCTTTTCACTGGTGTATGAAAACTGCCAGCTACTCTTGCACTTTGGGGCCGTTATGAAGTAAAATAAGGGTTACTTGAACGCAAGCACTGCTACGCTGGGAAAGTCAATCTGACAACGGGGATGGCTATTAGGTGACTTAGTGGGATATGCTGGACAGAGGGATGATTCACATCCCTGTCAAGATGGAGCAGGGCAGCTTGAGAGTTCATCACGCTGCTCAGAATGACATGCAATTTAAAACTTATGAATTCTTTATTTCTGGAATTTTCCATTTAATATTTTCAGACCAAGGTTGATCGTGGGTAACTAAAACTGCAGATAAAGGGAGACTACTGTAGACCTCTTTTACATTAAGATTTCCTGAGCCAGCCTGTGCTACTGAGGTTCCAGCACATCTCACTAAGTTTAATGGCAGCGACTGCCAGGCTTGGTGTTTTTCCACATTAGCAGCAACCACGGGTCCAGACAAGACAGGGGTATCACTTATCTAGACTTGACAGAAGGTTCTTAGCTAGGAAAACCTTTGCCCCGAGCATTTTCCCAACCTCACTTAGCACTACCTGTTACTAATATCTCCCTGAAACAGGTCATATCTTATCAATCTCCTACCTTAAAAAGTAATATTTCCCCATGCCTAAAAAATAATCAGTGTAAAACTCCATATCTCGTCATTTAAGTTTTCAAAAAATATTGCCAATGTTTCTAATTTTTATCTCACTACTATAGTCATCCACTCTATAAATCCATGATTAACTCTTTTGTGAACATGTGGGGAGCCTCTCATGCAGCCCTTTTCTGAAGCTGTTTCCTTCTCTAAATGCCTTCACTTACCTTCCTCCTTAACTATCTAAGTCCACGTCATCAACTTTTAAGGTGTAACTAAAATTTAAAGTCTTCCAAGAGCTTAGCTAGTCCTCCCTCCTGGGTTGTAATTAATGAAGACAACATGGAAAGGACACAGCATGTGGAGTGTAGGTCCTGCTCCAGCTCAGCGCAAGCATAGACATTAACTTGATGCAATAGAGTTACCTTGGGCTACAGAGTATTGCAAACCAACAAATGCTTAATCTGTTGTTTTCTCAACTCCTTCCAGGTATTTCTGGAGGTGTAAAATGTGAAATGAGCCAGCCTTATATTAGACCCAAGAATCGGAAGGAGTTATACTTGACTGAAGAGGAACATTTGATAAAGTGTGTTTCATTTTATAATATAGGAAGATATAAGCCAGCACCCCAACCCTGCCAAAAAAACATTGGAGTGATTATTTTTGATATGACATGACATGAGTATATAAAATATTTCATTATATTGGCAACTGACATCTCTTAAGTCCAGGACTGAATACAATTCTGTCCTGCATAATTCTGAGAAAGACATTCCGAATGCCATACTTAGATCTCTCCCAGAAAAGAATAGCACTGTGTGGCATTGCACTGATCATGATCTTTTTATATTGCAGATGTTTTTGCTCATGCCTAATCTTGTACACTCAATTTCACATTCCTGGAAGTCAGAGCCCACATCTGACTTATCTCTGCCAAGCGTCACAGAGCCCATTAAAAAGGTCTATGCATATTAGTCACAGAGGTAATGTGTTCTGAGTGACAGCTGCAAGTTGAAAGAATATATCATGGACTTTGGAGTCAGCTTATCTTGGGTTTGGTTTGCCTGTTATCTTTACTGGTAAACAACTCTGTAACCCAATAATACCCACTTTTTAGAATTGTTGTAAAGATAAGTAGGATGCGATTTGTAAAATATCATTTTAGTGTCTTCCACATAGTAGGTGAACTGTTATAATAGCTTTATTGTAATTATATGTGAAAAGACAAAAAAAATTAATATACCATTGACCTTTCCATTCACTGTCTTCTGAAAATTCCTTTCAATTTTTAAATTTCCCTGTCTTAATTTCACTGTCTTCAAAAAAGTGTCATTCTTTGTCAGGATAATGCTTGGGCTTTTCTAGGGCAGGACTAGAAGAGAAGGAGAAATAGAATAAATAACACTGAGGCTAAGACTGGGGAGGAGAAGTATACATGAGGCAACAGAGAATGATGCAAGCAGATGGCAGGAGAGGGGATTTCAGAGGTATTACTGTGATCTGTGTATCCCCAGTATTTACAGGCATGGCTACAATTTATATAGTCCCTTCTAAAGGTCTTGAATTATTGTGAAATTACTTCTTTGGCTGGTTGAGATTGGCACCTACAGGTCACAAATCTTGAAACACTAGTATATATGCTTGAATAATAGATTCTACTAATTACCAGTCTCCATAGTGTGGTCAAGGATACACACATCTGGAAAAGCCAACTAAAGAGATGTTTATTCTCTGAGGTAAATGCTTCTCCATGGATTTGCACATCCACAGGTTATGTCAGCTCCCCCATCCCTGCATGACGGGCACAGAGGAAACAGTGGTAGAAACATCCTCTTTCAAGCTCGGACCTGTTGCAAGAGTTCTTCATTGATCAGTTTAGATCTATGTTTTTGGCTCCCACAGTGTTAATCTTTACAAGTCAAGCCTGTTGAATCCTGAAACTTTCAGTAAAGTCTTTGGGGATCAAAAAATACAAAGTAAGAAACGACAGACAGAAAGATGGAACAAACCTAGTTTAATCTCCTGAGATTTCAAGAGTTATTGATTTCAGACAATCAAAGGTCTATGAAATCCAAGGACCCTGTGAGATGATTTTATCCCCATTCATTTATACACCAAATATTTACTGAGGTCATACTTTTGACAGTGGCTAAGGTAAGTGCTTTAGGTACAATATTATATTTATTTTATTTATTCCTTTTTTTGAATTTTATTTTATTTTTCTTTATAGAGCAGGTTCTTATTAGTTATCCATATTATACATATTAGTACATATATGTCAATCCCAATCTCCCAATTCATCACACCACCACACCCTCCCCGCGACCTTCCCCCCTTGGTGTCCATAAGTTTGTTCTCCACATCTGTGTCTCTATTTCTCCCTTGCAAACCAGTTCATTTGTACCTTTTTCTGGGTTCCACATATATACGTTAATATACGATATTTGTTTTACTCTTTCTCACTTCCTTCACTCTGTATGACAGTCTCTAGATCCATCCACGTCTCTACAAATGACCCAAAAACATCTTGCTGTGATTTATGTCAAAGAGTGTTCTTCCTATGTTTTCTTCGAACAGTTTTTTAGTGTCTGGTCTTACACTTAAGTCTCTAATCCATTTTGAGTTTATTTTTGTGTATGGTGTTAGAGAGTGCTCTAATTTCATTCTTTTACATGTAGCTATACAGTTTGCCCAGCACTGCTTATTGAAGAGACTGTCTTTGCTCCACTGGATATTCTTGCCTCCTTTGTCATAGATTAGTTCACCATAGGTGTGTGGGTTTGTCTCTGGGCTTCCTATCCTGTTCTATTAATCTATATTTCTGTTTTTGTGCCAGTACCATATTGTCTTGATTACTGCAGCTTTGTAGTATAGTCTGAAGTCAGAGAGTCTGATTCCTCCAGCTCCGTTTTTTTCCTCAAGGCTGCTTTGGCTATTCGAGGTCTTTTATGTCTCCATACAAATTTTAAGATTTGTGGTTCTAGTTCTGTAAAAAATGCCATTGGTAATTTGATAGGGATTGCATTGAATCTGTAGATTGCTTTGGGTAGTATAGTCATTTTCACAGTATTGATTCTTCCAATCCAAGAACATGATATATCTCTCCATCTATTTGTATCATCTTTAATTTCTTTCATCAGTGTCTTATAGTTTTCTGCATACAGGTCTTTTGTCTCCCTAGGTAGGTTTATTCCTAGGTATTTTATTCTTCTTGTTGCAATGGTAAATGAGAGTGTTTCCTTTAATCTCTTTCAGATTTTTCATTATTAGTGTATAGGAATGCAAGAGATTTCTGTGCATTAATTCTGTATCCTGCAACTTTATCAAATTCATTGATTAGCTCTAGTAGTTTTCTGGTGGCATCTTTAGGATTCTCTATGTATAGTATCATGTCATCTGCAAACAGTGACAGTTTTACTTCTTCTTTTCCAATTTGTATTCCTTTTATTTCTTTTTCTTCTCTGATTGCCATGGCTAGGACTTCCAAAATTATGTTGAATAATAGTGGTGAGAGTGGACATCGTTGTCTTGTTCCTGATCTTAGAGGAAAAGCTTTCAATTTTTCAGCACTGAGAATGATGTTTGCTGTGGGTTTGTCGTATATGGCCTTTATTATGTTGAGGTAGGTTCCCTCTATGCCCACTTTCTGGAGAGTTTTCATCATAAATTGGTGTTGAATTTTGTCAAAAGCTTTTTCTGCATTTATTGAGATGATCATATGGTTTTTCTTCTTCACTTTGTTAATATGGTGTATCACATTGATTAATTTGTGTATATTGAAGAATCCTTGCATCCCTGGGATAAATCCCACTTGATCATGGTGTATGATCCTTTAATGTGTTGTTGGATTCTGTTTGCTAGTATTTTGTTGAGGATTTTGCATCTATATTCATCTACATTCAATAAGTATATTCATATATTTCTTTTTGTAGTATCTTTGTCTGGTTTTGGTATCAGGGTGATGGTGGCCTCATAGAATGAGTTTGGGAGTGTTCCTTCCTCTGCAATTTTTTGGAAGATTTTGAGAAAGATGGGTGTTAACTCTTCTCTAAATGTTTGATAGAATTAACCTATGAAGCCATCTGGTCATGGACTTTTGTTTCTTGGAAGATTTTTAATCACAGTTTCAATGTCATTACTTGTGATTGGTCTGTTCATATTTTCTATTTCTTCCTGGTTCAGTCTTGGAAAGTTATACCTTTCTAAGAATGTGTCCATTTCTTCCAGGTTGTCCATTCTATTGGCATAGAGGTGCTTGTAGTAGTCTCTTAGGATGCTTTGTATTTCTGTGGTGTCTGTTGTAACTTCTCCTTTTTCATTTCTTATTTTATTGATTTGAACCCTCTCCCTCTTTTTCTTGATGAGTCTGGCTAATGGTTTATCAATTTTGTTTATCTTCTCAAAGAACCAGCTTTTAGTGTTATTGATCTTTGTTATTGTTTTCTTTGTTTCAATTTCATTTATTTCTGCTCTGATCTTTAAGATATCTTTCCTTCTACTAACTTTGGGTTTTGTTTATTCTTCTTTCTGTTGTTCCTTTAGGTGTAAGGTAAGATTGTTTATTTGAGATTTTTCTTGTTTCTTGAGGTAGGATTGTATTGCTATAAATTTCCCTCTTAGAACAGCTTTTGCTGCATCCCATAGGTTTTGGGTTGTCGTTTTTTCATTGTAGTTTGTCTCTAGGTATTTTTTGATTTCTTCAGTTATCTATTGGTTATTTAGTAATGTATTTTTTAGCTTTCATGTGTTTGTATTTTTTACGTTTTTTTCCCCCTGTAATTGATTTCTAATCTCATAGCATCATGGTCAGAAAAGATGCTTGATATGATTTCAATTTTCTAAATTTACTGAGGTTTGCTTTGTGACCCAAGATGTGATCTATCCTGGAGAATGTTCCATGTGCACTTGAGAAGAATGTGTAATCTGCTGTTTTTGGATGGAGTGTCCTATAAATATCAATTAAATCTACCTGGTCTATTGTGTCATTTAAAGCTTGTCTTTCCTTATTAATTTTCTGTTTGGATGATCTGTCCATTGGTGTAAGTGAGGTGTTAAAGTCCCCCACTATTATTGTGTTACTGTCGATTTCCTCTTTTATAGCTGTTAGCAGTTGCCTTATGTATTCAGGTGCTCCTATGTTGGGTTCATATATATTCATAATTGTTATATCTTCTTCTTGGATTGATCCCTTGATCATTATGTAGTGTCCTTCCTTGTCCCTTGTAACATTCTTTATTTTAAGGTCTATTTTATCTTCTATGAGTATTGTTACTCCAGCTTTCTTTTGATTTCCATTTGCATGAAATATCTTTTTCCATCCCCTCACTTTCAGTCTGTATGTGTCCCTAGGTCTGAAGTGGGTCTCTTGTAGACAGCATATATATGGGTTTTGTTTTTGTATCCATTCAGCAAACCTGTGTCCTTTGGTTGGAGCATTTAATCCATTCACGTTTAAGGTAATTATCGATATGTATGTCCGTATTACCAATTTCTCCATTGTTATGGGTTTGTTTCTGTAGGTCCTTTTCTTCTGTTGTTTTTCCCACTTAGAGAAGTTCCTTTAGCATTTGTTGTAGAGCTGGTTTTGTGGTGCTGAATTCTCTTAGCTTTTGCTTCTCTGTAAAGCTTTTGATTTCTCTATCAGATCTGAATGAGCTACCTGCTGGGTAGAGTAACCTTTGTTGTAGGTTCTTCCCTTTCATCACTTTTAATATATTATGCCACTACCTTCTTGCTTGTAGAGTTTCTGCTGGGAAATCAGCTGTTAACCTTATGGGAGTCCCCTTGTATGTTGTCATTTTTCCCTTGTTGGCTTTCAATACTTTTTCTTTGTCTTTAATTTTTTTCAATTTGATTACTATGTGTCTCGGTGTGTTTCTCCTTGGGTTTATTCTGCCTGGGACTCTCTGCACTTCCTGGACTTGGGTGTCTATTTCCTTTCCCATGTTAGGGAAGTTTTCGACTATAATCTCTTCAAATATTTTCTCAGGTCTTTTCTTTCTCTCTTCTCCTTCTGGGACCCCTATAATGTGAATGTTGTTGCATTTAATGTTGTCCCAGAAGTCTCTTAGGCTGTCTTCATTTCTTTTCATTCTGTTGTCTTTATTCTGTTCCAAGGCAGTGAATTCCTCCATTCTGTTTTCCAGGTCCCTTATCCATTCTTCTGCCTCAGTTATTCTGCTACTGATTCCTTCTAATGTATTTTTCATTTCAGTTATTGTACTGTTCATCTCTGTTTGTTTGTTCTTTAATTTTTCTCAGAGTTTGTTCTAGGTCTTTGTTAAACATTATTTGCATCTTCTTGATCTTTGCCTGCATTATTTTTCTGAGGTCCTGGATCATCTTTACTATCATTATTCGGAATTCTTTTTCTGGAAGGTTGCCTATCTCCACTTCATTTAGTTGTTTTTCTGGGGTTTTATCTTGTTACTTCATCTGGTACATAGCCCTCTGCCATTTAATCTTGTCTATCTTTCTGTGAATGTGTTTTTTGTTGCACAGGCTGCAGGACTGTAGTTCTTCTTGCTTCTGCTGTCTGCTCTCTAGTGGTTGAGGCTATCTAAGGGGCTTGTGCAAGTTTCCTGATGGGAGGGACTGGGGGTGGGTAGAGCTGGTTGTTGCTCTGGTGGGCAGAGCTCACTAAAACTTTAATCCACTTGTCTGCTGATGGGTGGGTCTGGGTTCCCTCCCTGCTGGTTGTTTGGCCTGAGGCGATCCAACACTGGAGCCTACCCAACTCTTTGTTGGGGCTAATGGCAGACTCTGGGAGGGTTTACACCAAGGAGTACTTCCCAGAACGTCTGCTGCCAGTGTCCTTGTCTTCTCAATGAGCCACAGCCACTCCCTGCCTCTGCAGGAGAGCCTCCAACAGTAGCAGGTAGGTCTGGTTCAGTCTCCTATGGGGTCACTGCTCCTTCCCCTGGGTCCCAATGTGCACACTACTTTGTGTGTGCCCTCCAAGAGTGGAGTCTCTGTTTCCCACAGTCCTGTTGGAGTCCTGCAATGAAATCCCACTAAGCTTCGAAGTCTGATTCTCTAGGAATTCCTTCTCTCATTGCTGGACCCCCAGGTTGGGAAGCCTGACGTTGGCCTCAGAAATTTCACTCCAGTGGGTATAAGTGGTATACCCATTTCTGTGGTATAAGTGTTCTCCAGTTTGTGAGTCATCCACCTAGCAGTTATGGGATTTGTTTTTATTGTGATTGTGCCCCTCCTACCTTCTCACTGTGCCTTCTCCTTTGTCTTTGGATGTGGGGTATCTTTTTATGTGAGTTCCAGTGTCTTCCTGTCAGTGATTGTTCAGCAGTTAGTTGTGATTCCAGTGCTCTCACAAAAGGGAGTGAGCGCACATCCTTCTACTCCGCCATCTTGAGCCAATCTCCATTGTGGTTATTTATTGTTATTTTAATTTTTTTGATTGCATTGGGTGTTCGTTGCTGTACGTGGGCTTTCTCTAGGTGTGGCTAGCAGGGGCTACCCTTTGTTGTGGTGTGTGGAGCTCTCACTGTGGTGGCCTCTCTCATTGTGGAGCAAGGGTTCTTGGTGCATGCTTCAGTCACAGTATTACATTTAATCCTCCAAAGTCATATGATAGATCATATTACTATGCCCATTATAAAGATTAAGAAACTGAAGCTTCAAAAGAAGTAGTAAACTCGTCTTAACTTGAACAACTAATAAGTGAGTGTCTGATTCCAGTGTTTAAATGTAATAGGATAACCAGAGATGTCCTGAAGAATTCCATGACATTCTCTACAAGGCTGGATACTTAATTTGCAGGGCCAACTGTAAATAAAAATGCAAGGTCCCTTGTTCATAAATTATAATTTCAAGATTACAATAACAGAGCATTAAACCAAACAAGGTTCCAGACCCATGAGGTCAGGTCTGGTTTTCTGATTCATCATACAAACTTTATCCTACAGGCTTAACTTCCCCAAGGACAAAGATTTTTATTTGTGAAGAATTTGTGGTTTTTTTTTATTCAATCTCCTTAATTTTGTTAGTGATTCCATCTGCATCTTTAAGTTGGAAGAAGCAAGGCTTGGCCAAATGGTAGGGTGAGAAGAATTGGACTGGTTCCTACCAGCCAGAAAAAGCCAGGCTTCTGAAATAATGACATTTACTCGAGCATCAATGTAAGAGTCCCTTAAACATGTTTTTTCTTCTGAGATAAAAAAAAAAACTAAAAAACTAAAAGAACAAAACAAAAGAAAAAAATGCTCAGAGAAAAGAAAAATACAACTCCTTTCTGGCAAGAAAGATCCACCACTCTGGACTCTGCAAAATAAAAGTGATGCTCATGACTGCCTAAGCTGGTCTGTGCCCCAGACTCATGAGAAGATTTTATAATACAAACCCACTGCCTTTTGACAGCCATCACATTTGCTGAGATTTGGGCTTTAAGGATGCTGTGTATTATTACATGAGTATTATCTTTAATGCACAGTAGTGCTGTATTTTGAGTGGAGCCATCCAGGTTGATAGAATATGGTACCAATACCACATGTTGTCTATATTGTATTTATTCATTTATTTTATCGAATATATTCCTTGGGTTCCTTGTGCTGTGACAGCTAGAAACTCTTACAAAATTTAAGGGACATATATATTATCTATAGCTGCTCACAACTATTGGCACTAAAACTCTAGTTACTTCCACACCATAGGACTTTCTTTTACTAGATTTATCAGAAGTCAGGTTAGTTATTGAATCATATCTTTCTGGCCTCCAGTTCCTAAAGCATCCTAGAGGTTGAGAGTCCAGCCAGCCCAAGAAGCCCAAATGAGCTATTAGGGCATAAATCTTAATACAGAAAGCATTACTAAAATCAATAGGATTTGGCAGGTGCTATCATATATCAAAGAATGCAAAAAACAGGAAAGAAGTAGTCATCGTCCTCTGTGACTTTACACCACATTTCATCCACCTGTCACTCAAGCTAGTCTGTGAGTCGGGAAATGTTCTTGCCTTGTTCCTGGAGTGACTATATATTATGGGTTTTCTGGGACAGTCTCAATTTCAAGTACTGTGTCCTGTTGTCCCCATAAGTGTATTTGGACTTGTCAGACCCTGTGACCTGATTTTTTGGTGGAGAAAATATGTTCTCTGTGATTGCTTCTCATCATATCTGTAGTGGAATTGGGCTGTGGAAATTTGCATGAGTTTTTAAACCTAGCTGGGCCTCAAAATTTCTTGCCTGAAAGCTGTTGGGAAAGTGAAGGGGCTGTATAGAGCCAGTTATATCCAAATTTTTTTAAAGCACTAGAACAGGTTTTAAACAGTATTTTATAAGGAACCACAATATATGATATGGATGAAAATGGAGATGATGTGGTTGAAGTGGGTGACTCACCCAGATGCATACCTGAGAAGCACCCTCTAATGCATTTCCTTTGAAACCTCAGCCTCTGAAACATGCAGTTTGAAAATCCTTGGACTGATGATCTCTAAATCCCCCTCCAACTCTAATGAAGGCAGCAGAACCCTGGAAAGTGTACTGAGCTCAAAGGTGGTGGGTGGTCAGGTAGGAGAAAAGCTGGACGGAGATACGGAGGTGAGTAAGCACAGCTCCTCAGAGGGGCTCTTGTGCAACTCACAGATGATCACAGCTGTAACAAAGTGTCACCGGTCCATTGTCCAGTGTGTTGGGTCACTAGAGAAATGACTTGTGATTTTCTTGGAGGTGAAATGGATATCTTGGTGCAGATTAATGGAAAGTTGTTTGTTTGGGCATGAAACGATTTGAGTTCTGGTCTTGGTTCTGTCACAAACGGGTTTGGCAAGTCATCTGATCTTCTTGGAGGTCCAATTTCTAAAATTATAGAACTGTTCATTTGTAATATGTGATCAGAAAGATCTCTTCCACTTAACAAATTCAATGATTGCACTAAGAGAAGTAAAAAAAAAATGTATTAGGAATTCATCCCCATTTCTTAATCTAAGGAGGGAGAAATAACAGTATGTATAATTATTTTTTCTCATTTTCACCCCAATCCAACTCTCAGCTCTGTTTTATTATGTTGTACTTTCTGGTTGCCCTTGCCTGAGGTTCAAGAGATATAAACAGCAATTTCACCAGGAAAAAAATGGTAATTATCTCATACATGGTAGAAGACAAAGAGAAAAAAGCACATGGCTTGGAGTCAGATAAACTTGGCCTCCCATATCCACCTGCCACTGATAGAACCTTGGAAGAGGGTCAATGATCTCTAAGGATTCTCCCCAATTAAAGTGTTCACATCTAAAGAGAAAAATAATTTAGTAATTGAAGGGCAATCTTCAAAACAGATTCAGGAGCATTACCTTATTCACACATTAGTGGGAAAACTTTAGATATTCCAGCTTTAACTGTCACTTGCTATAGTCCGTGGCAGCTGACACTGGACCATCCAGTGAATCCAAGACCTAGATAGAATTCACACAAGGACGGTAGCCCTGGATTGCCTTATCTCAATTCCCATTCTCTTCAATTTTATCAAGTGGAAACATTTTGCCAAATATTATTAAATAATAAACACTGGTGTTATCAACAAACCCAATCCTCAGGCAATTCTTGTTCTTGCTAATGAATGGCAGAGTCTAAAAACCAAATGTAGAAACTCAGAAACTGAATATGTGACTGAAAGATATTTTCCCTCAAGGCCATCTGCTAACATGATGTGCTTTAGGATCATTCATAAAATTCCTTGTGCTTACGTGTGAAAGTTTATACATGGAACACACAGTGCTCATAAATGGGTGGTGGTTTTAAAAAGGTCCCTCCAAATACCCGTGGACCTCTGTGACTTCTTAGTGTGTCTATGAGGTTGCACAGCTAGAGGAGACCTAAAACAGTTTCTCAAACACTAATGTGTTTCTGGATCACTTGGGGAACCTTGATAAAACAGAAAGTCGGACTCAGTAGGTCTGGGAATGGGCCAAGATGCTGCATTTCTAACAAGCTCTCGGGTGATCCTGATGTGATTGCTCTATAAACAAAACTTTGAGGAGCAAGGTCCCAAGAGTTTGCCAATTCTATGTGTCAGAGGAGATACAACTAACCACCATTATTATAAATTATTTCGACATGCGGACTCTATAGCTAGACTGTCTGGTTTCAAGTCCAAGATCTTTCTCTTACCATCAATGTGACTTGGGCAAACTCTCCACCTCTCTGCCTCTTAGTTTCCTCATGTTGTCATAAGTAACACAAAGTTTATGTGTGTACTATGATGCACAGAGAACTGCCTGACACACAGGGACACACTCAGACGTTACTAGTTGTTATTACTCCAAGGGTAGACTTTTTAAACCTCCACTGAAATACTGGGAGGATTATGAGGAGTCAGGAACCCAGGGTTGAAGAATACATATTTATTGATGTTTCTTTATTCAGGAAATGATTTAAGACAGCTGGTTGTTAATTGCTTTCCTCAAGTATCCATATCTATAACAGCTGACATGAATACTAATATATAAATATAGACTTGAAAATAACTAGGCATATGTGTATCTCAAAAGATGATACACCTCAGGTAAATCATCAACAGTTAGTATTGTTAACTGGCAAATATTAAAGTCATTTAATTGATGGTATGGATTGAAGTATAAATTTACTGTATTTAGCTGATTTTCTGAAATTTTGCATTCTTTGGATTTCAGTTAGGGTTAGGGTTTGAGATTGAGCTTGGTTTCAGTAAAAACTGAGAAACAGACTATGTGGGTATGTGTGTGTGTGTTTTCTGTTACAGTCACTTAATTTTCTTACTATTGAGATCATATGACTGGGACTTCCCTGGTGGTTCAGTGGTTAAGACTTCACCTTCCAATGCAAGAGGTGAGATTCGATTCTTGGTTGGGGACCTAAGATCCCACATGCCTCGTGGTCAAAATACCAAAACATAAAACAGAAGCAATATTGTAACAAATTTAATAAAGACTTTAACAATGGTCCATATCCAAAAAAAACTTTAAAAAATCATATGAGGAATGTTATGTCCAGTTACATATTAAGTCTGAATACCTCTGGGGTAAAATCCTGGATGAAAGGAGCCAAAAGACTCTGAAAAATATTACATTTGAGGAGTGAGGATGTGAGTGGCAGAACCTAGGTAGACTAAGAGAACTTCTGACTATGGATGGGATTTCTGTGTAGGCAAAATGTTATGAATGTGGTTTCCCTGAACAAATATATAATGTATCTGAGGCAGCAGGACCTGGAGGCTAAAGCATACTTCTAGGAACACGAAATCCCTTTCCCAATCCTCACTACTGATCTAAGACATGGTTACTTTGAAATCATTTCATCTCTCCTGTTCCCCACGTGCACAGGAAGGATTAAAGATACCCGTCTCACCTCAGCAAAGCTCTGGCACAAACTAATTATGGGTTTTAAATGGTTGCAAAGGACTATCACCAAGAAGTGTATATGACAAGGGGATGTTTACACACACCGATGCCCCAGTTGGAACATAGGTAAATGCCAGAGAAAATTGATGACAAGTATCACAAGGCAAAGTGTTTACTCTCGGAGTGAGGAAGAGGTGGTATCCTGCAGGAAGATGAGAAATAGTTTAGCAGACAGGCAGTTGGAATCTGTGAGTTAAAATGAAATGGTGGGGGACCTTCAAGATGGAGGAGGAGTAAGACATGGAAATCACCTTCCTTCCCACAAATACGTCAGAAATACATCTACACATGGAACAACTCCTACAGAACACCTACTGAACGCTGGCAGAAGACCTCAGATTTCCCAAAAGGCAAGAAACTCCCCACGTACCTGGGTAGGGCAAAAGAAAAAAGAATAAACAGAGACAAAAGGATAGGGACGGGACATGCACCAGTGGGAGGGAGCCGTGAAGGAGGAAAGGTTTCCACACACTAGAAGCCCTTCGTGGATGGAGACTGCAGGTGGTGGAGGGGGGAAGCTTTGGAGCTGCGGAGGAAAGCACAGCAACAGGGTTGCAGAGGGCAAAGCAGAGAGATGTCCCCACAGAGGATCAGTGCCAACTAGCACTCACCAGCCTGAGAGGCCTGACTGCTTGCCCACCAGGAAGGGCGGGAGCTGGGAGCTGAGGCTTGGGCTTCGGAGGTCAGATCCCAGGGAGAGGACTGTGGTTGGCTGCACAAACACAGCCTGAAGGGGGCTACTGAGCCACGGCTGGCCGGGAGGGAGTCCAGGAAAAAGTCTGGACCTGCCTAAGAGGCATGGGACCACTGTTTCAGGGTGCACAAGGAGAGGTAATTCTTTTCCTGTGTCTCCACAGAAGGCAGAGCTCCAGAGACGGGCATGAGCTGTGGCTATCAGCTCGGACACCGGAGATGAACATGAAACTCTAAAGCTGTTGCTGCAGCCCCCAAGAATCCTGTGTGTAAGAACAGGTCACTATCCACACCCCCCAGGAGCCTGTGCAGCCCATCACTTCCAGGGTCCCATGATCCAGAGACAACTTCCCCGGGAGAACACACGGTGCACCTCAGGTTGTTGCAATGTCACGCTGGCCTCTGCCACTGCAGGCTCGCCCCAAATTCCAAATATAACTACCATTACCCCTCCCTCCCCACAGCATGAGTGAGCCAGAGCCCCGTAATCAACTACTACTTTAACCCCATCCTATCTGGGCAGGAAAAGAAGCCTGAGGTTAACCTACACGCAGAGGTGGGGCCAAATCCAAAGCTGAACCCTGGGAGCTGTGCGAACAAAGAAGAGAAAGGGAAATGTCTCCCAGCAGCCTCAGGAGCAACAGATTAAATATCCACAGTCAACTTGAGGTACCCTGCATCTGTGGAATACCTGAATAGAAAACAAATCAACCCAAAATTGAGGCGGTGGACTTTGGGAGCAACTGTAGACTTGGGGTTTGCTATCTGCGACTGACTTGTTTCTGATTTTTATGTTTATCTTAGTATAGTTATTAGCACTTGTTTTCATTGATGGATTTGTTTATTGGTTTGGTTGCTCTCTTCTTTTTTTAAATTACTTTTTATTTTAATAATTTTAAAAATATTTTTATTTTAATTATTTAACTTAATTAATTAATTAATTAATTAATTTACTTTCTTTTCTTCTCCCTTTTCTTCTGAGCCTTGTGGCTGTCAGGGTCTTGGTTCTCCGGCCTGGTGTCAGGCCTGAGCCTCTGAGGTGGAAAAGCCGAGTTTAGGACATTGGACCAACAGAGACCTCCTGGCCCCATGTAATATCAATCGTCGAGAGCCCTCCCAGAGTTCTCCATCTCAATGCTAAGACCCAGCTCCTTTCAATGACCAGCAAGCTCCAAGTGCTGGACACCCCATGCCAAACAACTAGTAAGACAGGAACATAACCCCACCCCTTAGCAGAGAGGCTGCCTAAAATCATAGTAAGCTCACAGACACCCCAAAACACACCACTGAACAAGGTCCTGCCCACCAGAAAGACAAGGTCTAGCCCCACCCACCAAAACACAGGCACCAGTCCCCTCCACCAGGAAGCCTACACAACCCATTGAAACAACATTACCGACTGGGGGCAGACACCAAAAACAATGGTAACTCCAAACCTGTAGCCTGTGAAAAGGAGACCCCAAACACAGTAAGTTAAGCAAAATGGGAAGACAGAGAAATATGCAGCAGATAAAAGAGCAAGGTAAAAACCTACCAGATCAAACAAATGCACAGAAAATAGGCAGTCTACCTGAAAAAGAACTCAGAGTAATGATAGTAAAGATGATCCAAAATCTTGGAAATAGAATGGAGAAAATACAAGAAACATTTAACAAGGAACTAGAGGAACTAAAGGGCAAACAAACAATGATGAACAACACAATAAATAAAATTAAAAATTCTCTAGAAGAAATCAATAGCAGAATAACTGAGGCAGAAGAACAGATAAGTGACCTGAAAGATAAAATAGTGGAAATAACTACTGCAGAGCAGAATAATGAAAAAAGAATGAAAAGAATTGAGGACAGTCTCAGAGACCTCTGGGACAACATTAAACACACCAACATTTGAATAATAGGGATCCCAGAAGAAGAAGAGAAAAAGAAAGGGTCTGAGAAAATATTTGAAGAGATTATAGCTGAAAACTTCCTTATATGAGGAAGGAAATAGTCAATCAAATCCAGGAAGCACAGAGAGTCCCATACAGGATACATCCAAGGAGAAACATGGAAGACACATATTAATCAAACTATCAAAAATTAAATACAAAGAAAAAATACTAAAAGCAGCGAGGGAAAAGCAACAAATAACATACAAGGGTATCCCCATAAGGTTAACAGCTGACCTTTCAGCAGAAACTCTGCAAGCCAGAAGGGAGTGGCAGGACATATTTAAACTGATGAAAGGGAAAAACCTACAATCAAGACTACTCTACCCAGCAAAGGTCTCTTTCAGATTCGAAGGAGAAATTAAAACCTTTACAGACAAGCAAAAGTTAAGAGAATTCAGCACCATCAAACCAGCTTTACAACAAATGTAAAGGAACTTCTCTAGGCAGGAAACACAAAAGAAGGAAAATACCTACAAAAATAAACCCAGAGCAATTAAGAAAATGGTAATAGGTACATATATATCGATAATTCCCTTAAATGTAAATGGATTAAATGCTCCAACCAAAAGACATAGACTGGCTGAATGGATGCATAAACAAGACACTTACATATGCTGTCTACAAGAGAGCCGTTTCAACCTAGGGACACATACAGACTGAAAGTGAGGGGATGGGAAAAGATATTTTATGCAAATGGAAATCAAAAGAAAGCTGCAGTAGCAATTCTCATATCAGACAAAATAGACTTTAAAATAAAGACTATTACAAGAGACAAAGAAGGACACTACATAATGATCAAGAGATCAATCCAAGAAGAAGGTATAACAACTGTAAATATTTATGCACCTAACAGAGGAGCACCTCAATATATAAGGCAACTGCTAACAGCCATAAAAGGAGGAATCTACAGTAGCACAATAATAGTAGGGGATTTTAACACCCTACTTTTACCAATGGACAGATCAACCAAAATGAAAATAAGTAAGGAAACACAAGCTTTAAGTGAGACATTAAACAAGATGGGTTTAATTGATATTTGTAGGACATTCCATCCAAAAGCAACAGAATACACTTTCTTCTCAAGTGCTCATAGAACATTTTCCATGATAGATAATATCTTGGGTCACAAATCAAGCCTTTGTAAATGTAATAAGATGTTATGGAGAAAAGGGAACCCTCTTTCACTGTTAGTGGGAATGTAAATTGATGCAGCCACTATGGAGAGCAGTATGGAGGTTCCTTAAAAAACTAAAAATAGAACTACCATATGCCACAGCAATCCCACTACTGGGCATATATCCTGAGAAAACCATAATTCAAAAAGACACATGTACCACAATGTTCATTGCAGCACAATTTACAATAGCCAAGACATGGAAGCAACCTAAGTGTCCATCAACAGATGAATGGATAAAGAAGATGTGGCACATATATACAATGGAATATTACTCAGCCATAAAAAGAAACGAGATTGAGTTATTTGTAGTGAGGTAGATGGACCTAGAGTCTGTCATACAGAGTGAAATAAGTCAGAAAGAGAAAAATACCATATGCTAACACATATACATGGCATCTAAAAAAATGGTTCTGATAAATGTAGGGGCAGGACAAGAATAAAGATGCAGACTTAGAGAATGGACTTGAGGACATGGGGAGGGGGAAGGGTAAGCTGGGACGAAGTCAGAGAGTAGCGCTGACATATATACACTACCAAATGTAAAATAGATAGCTAGTGGGAAGCAGCTGCATCTCACGGGGAGATCAGCTCTGTGCTTTTTGACCACCTAGAGGGGTGGGATAGGGAGGGTGTGAGGGAGATGCAAGAGGGAGGGGATATTGTTATATCTGTATACATATAGCTGATTCACTTTGTTATACAGCAGAAACTAACACAACATTGTAAAGCAATTATACTCCAATAAAGATGTTAAAAAAAAAAAAGAAAGAAAGAAATTGTGCATAGAGCCCAAGAGATGGAGGAGGGGTGCTAATAGAGTCTATCAATCCAAAATGGTAGAATGAAATGCAGTTGGCAAACATTTGTTCATTTGTTTGTTTTCTCAGGGAAACTTCATTGAGAAGCAGCCATGAGCCAAGCAGTGCACTACGTTCCAGAAACACCGGATCAAACGAGATATTTATTGCCCTTCATTGCCAGAAGCCCACAGTCCAGGGTGGAGACAGACATGTAAAAGAATAATTATAGTTGGGTGTCACAGGTGCTATGGTGAAATCATTTACACAAAGGTGCTGTAAGAGCAAAGAAGAAATGCACCTGTTTAAATCATACTCCAGGTTGGGGGCACGATTTCTGGAAGTGACGGTTGCATTGAATTGGGAGGATAAATCAGAGTTTGCCTCACTGAGTTAGTTCAGGGTATGAAAAAACATTCAGCCAGCCAACTCAGTAACTGAGGCTACACCTCCCCGTGCTAATATGTTTATGTGAGTGCTCTCTCTGGTAAAGGAGTTTAAAATTTTTAACAGAAACCTCTCCATATGAAGCATGGAGGAAAGTAACCAGGGCTTCAGAAGGTTTTAGAGGTTTTTAGCTTAGGAGTTTTGCAAAGGCTCTTTGGGCTCCTGTGTCTGCCTCTTCTTCTCTGATCAGAGAAACTCCAGTTTTTTCTCTTTTGCATGCTGGTCATGCCTGTGAGAGTCCAATTCAGAATGAACTCTGTGGCCAAAAGTAGTCTGAGAACCATAGTATAATATTCAGGAAAACCCTGCCTTAATAGAGAAATCAGCCATCTGTTTGAATATAAGTTTTCCTTTTCTCAGTTTCTGTCCAGGTCAGAGCTCTCAGGATTCTCCTTGACATCCCAGCTCTCTGTGCCCCCCTACTTCAACTAACTTCACAGATGTACATCACAGCCTCACTCCATCAGAAAGCAGCTCTATGACCGTCCAACTTAGCGATACACTATGGTGTTATGAATGACAAGAAAGTCATGGTTTACCCTTCCAGCGGAGCACATGTGTCCTGTTTAGCTGATAGTCAAAGTTTCACCTCAGAGAAGTAAAAACACAACATTAGAAGCACTTTGAGGTTTTGTGGGGAAGGTGTTCTAAATGACACATTTAGCCACCTCTTCTGTCTGCACAGGTGGGCCCTAGCCGTGGCTCCAAGGGCAGAGGTACACTGAGGTATCTTGAGGGTATCTGCTGCAGCAGGTGTAGGAAAGACTCAAGGTGAGGAGCCTCTGGTTCCTGCAGCTGCTGGTGGGTCCCGGAAGTCTTGAACATCTGTCTGATCAGGAAGTCACATGCCATTCAGCAAGAGGAAGTATTAGGGTGGGGGAAGAAGGAAGAGAGAAAGCAAGAACAGGGCAGAGGCCAAGAGAGGTGCTGGGGAAGAGTCATTCAGGAGGTTTCAGAACTTGTCACAATACCTAGAAAGGAAAGGAACAGAAAATGTAAGCTTACACTATTGTTTTTCAATGCTAGAACACGAATCCCCATCCCACCCCAGAACAAGAGAAGTGTTAGAGAAACCGAGACAAGCAGAGAGAAAGAGAGAGAGAGAGAGAGAGAGAGAGAGAGAGAGAGAGAATAACTTCCCCCAGCAAATTGCTTTACTTAACAGTTTAGGTCAGTTTCAACTAGGTCACAGGGATGTATTTTCAGAATAAAGTCTTTAATCGGCTGATG
This sequence comes from Mesoplodon mirus, assembly GCF_964341445.2. Taxonomy (NCBI): domain Eukaryota; kingdom Metazoa; phylum Chordata; class Mammalia; order Artiodactyla; family Ziphiidae; genus Mesoplodon; species Mesoplodon mirus. Next base: position 134,492,666 of record NC_138983.1, on the reverse strand, counting down.
GATATGAAAAAATAAATTACTGTGGCAAAATGTAATAAATGTTAAAGGGAAAATGATGAGGGTAATATAACTACATTGATTTAACTAGGATGATATAGAGGAATTGTCTGTTTTATAGGTTTCTAGATGTCTATTAGTGGCTCTGTATTAAGGAATAGGGCTGTTCTCTTGATATACTTAAGAGCTGTCAGTAATTCCTATTTCACAGTCCGCTGCTTCAATTCAGAAAGTGTGTTCCAGCCCTTGGTGACCCCATCCCAGAGGCACTGGAGGGTGACCAGTTGCCAAAGGTTTGCATTCAGGCAGCTATTGGGGAAGCAGTTGTATTATTCAAAATTGGGCTGCATTTAAGAGGAGCCAGTCACTTTGGCCACTTCTCCCCCTGCGCTGCCACCTTGCAAGACTGCAGTGTCATTTGTTTTAATCACTCCCGGCATTGGACTCATTATGTCCTGATCTTCTCTAGAGAGAGTAGCCTCCTTGGTGGGTGGAAATGGTAATTGAGGACACTTAGGGAGCAGGCATCATGCCAGTCCCTGGGGCATATGTCCCCCAGAGAGAGGGCACCTTCTCAGGATAAAGCTAGAGACATGAGCTTCAGGTAGTTTGTCACTTTTCCACTATGATAATGTCACTGACCTATAAAAAGGACCCTATAGTTCCCCCATGGTCCACTGAATTGAACCCAGACTATTATCAGAAAAGGAAGAAAACTCATCATCTGGGGTCACTCTCTGGACACCCCCCCACACTATGCTGGACACTTTCTCTTGTTAACACGTTTAATACCTGTATAAAAGCTTCTCAGGTAAGATGGCAGCCGTGACTCTTCCTATTAGAGACCCAGCCTAATGATACATTTTGCTGCTTGACACCTAAGTCTCTTTAAAGATATTTTTTTTCTTATTTCTTCCACTTAATGTGGCAAAGACCATCTGGCTGCTTTCCAAGTGTCTGGATAAGGATAAAGTGCTAGAAGGGTCTAGATTGGGCTCTACAGCCTCAGGCTCTGTGTCCTCGGCCCAGGCACACACGCTCTCTGGGCTCCAGTGACATTCTTGGCAAAAGTGAGAATGTTGGACTAAGGCAGTCGTTCTCCACCAGGAGCACACCTGGAGTTTTTTTTTAAGTGTCAGGACTGGCGAGGAGTGGGTGCTAGTGGTGTCTACTGGGCAGAGACCAGGGGTGCTGTGAAACATCTTACAATGAACAAGACAGTGTCCCCCACAACCATGATCTTTCCAGCCCAGAATGTCAGTAGTGCCGAGGTTGAGAAACCTAAGCCAGAGTCATCACAAATGGCTTCTCCAGTCCTCTCTCTGACCTGTATCACCTACTGCTTCCTCTATGTTGCCCATGGTCTTGCCCATCTGAATTACATCTGCCCCTATTTCATCCCAAGACATGTGATCTTTTCCCATCTCTCCAACTTTGCTAATGCTGTTCCCTAAACCTAAAATGCCATTTGTCCTCATCCCTGCTGTTGCAGTACTGGCCATCCATCAAGCCCTTTCTCAGATGAAAGGGAGTTCTCCTTCCTCTCCCAAGTGTGAATCAGGCTCACCCTGCCTCAGCATCAAAGATACTGAAACATTTTTTGATCTTTGACCTCAAACAAGTTAGTTTTCCAACTTTTATCTGTTGTTCAAGGTCTTCTTTTAATATTAATGGTGGCTATCATTTATTAAATGCCTATTATCTGTATGACACTGTATTTTTTGAAATTTATTTTTAAAGGTATATCATTTCATCTGCACACAGCCCTGTAAGATGAATAGTCTCCCCATTGTGCAGATGAGGAACTAAAGCTCAGAGATATGTAATTTGTTTGAGGCTTTTGAGTCCTTAGACACATTGTTTAATATTTAGTGTCATAAAGCGGCCAATCCTGCATTCAAAACCAGATATGCCTGATTCCAAACCTGTGAAAGTTCTTTCCACTATGTAGCAGATACTCTTACCTACCTGTCAACTGCTTAAATTAAGCCAGCATCTAAAATTGTTGCTAGGGGCAACTGAGTAAATCTTGTTAGATGGGTAATCTCAGTATGCTAGGCAAATCAGTCCAGTAGCTGCAAACCCGAGAGGTGGATTTGGCGGCTGCGAAAAAGACTATTCAAGCCTTTTCCTGGAGGGAGAAGTCAGAGAAAATTCTTCTGTGATTACAGCAAACTAATCATAGGTGTTACCAAGTAGCTTTTAGCAGAAAAAAAAAAAAAGACTAGTCAATGATGGAGGACGCTATGCATATCACTCATCTATTGCCACATGAACAATTACCTTAACATTTTTGCATCACCATCTCTGAGCGTCAGGAATTTGGGAACAGCTTTGAAGGGCAGTTCTGGCTCTTTCGTGAGGCTGCAGCCACCCGTATGTTTGATGGGGCTTCAGGGTTTATTTGCAAGGTGGCTCATTCACACGACTGGGGCAGGGTCACCAGGAATAGGAAGGCTCGCTCTCTGCCATGTGGATCTTTCCAGAGGGCTGCACCACTGTCCCCATTAGTCCAGAGTGTAATCCAGACGGAGCAATGCAGAAGCCAGGATAGCTTGTCTGACTTGCCTTGGAAGTCCCACACCATCATCTCCACAGTATACTCTCGATTGAAAAGACTAGCCCTATTCAGTGTGGGAGTGGGATACCCAAGGGCATAGGGTCATGGTGGTCACATTATGTCACAATTATTTTAAAACCAAAAACGTTCACAGAAAAATTTCCCTAGGTTGCCATCCCTATACGGGGTCTCAAGAACACACTGTTATATGAGAGTTTGTTGCCAGGCTAGTTCAGTCTGGGGTATTTGGGAGTCAGGATAAGATTCAGAGTAAGATGCAAAGGTTAAGTTCTGTATCAGTTCTAGAATATAGGGGTGTAGTTTCAGGGAGCTGAAGGATTGCGAGGTCAGAAAGTCCCTAGGGCACTCAAAATGACCAGGCTAAGTAAGCAAAGAGATTACACATAGAAAACAAACAAACAAAAAGGGAACAACCAGCAAAAGACTAACAAATTTTGCATTATTACTTTCCTTTTTTTTTTTCCCCTTCTAGAGACTTCCAAGAATGTTTTGGTGATTCGTGCCTTTGATAGAGAAAGGGCTTTAAAGCAGACAAAAGCTAGTGGTCAGCCAGTAGCTTTCCACAAAACAGAAAGCAAGAGGATTACCACTTAAGAAGTCAGAATGGGGAGGCCAAAACTAGCAGGGAGGTAGTGTCTCCGTTGAAGAGTAAGGAGAGAGATACTTGTCCCTTGTAAGACTTAATATATCAATATGTCATGGAGACCCATAAAAGTTGGGAACTTGAAGCCAAAAGTATATGCATCATCAGTTTCACATGCCCACTATGAAAAAGAGGTAGTGTCTCAGCGTCTGTGTGACATGACCAAGACCACCAGCAAGTTCTTTTATTGATAGAGAGCCAATGTAATGGGATACCAATATTATATTTAACACATATACTATATAGTATTTTCTCCCAAGTTTCTTAGTACAACTTTCTATTCGAAGTACTTTTCTCACATTTCAAATGTTCCAAGGATCCTTGTTAAGGATAACATGTTACTTGTAATATCCCATAAACTTATTATCATGGGGGGATCAGGGGGTAAATGAATCTGAATGAAAGTTTTATAGTTACCATATAAGACAAACATTAGTGTTATTCGTAATAATAGCCATCTGAGTAATAAAAGTCAAATAGGGGGCTTCCCTGGTGGCACAGTGGTTGAGAATCTGCCTGCCAATGCAGGGGACATGGGTTCGAGCCCTGGTCTGGGAGGATCCCACATGCCGCAGAGCAACTAGGCCTGTGAGCCACAGCTACTGAGTGTGCGTGTCTGGAGCCTGTGCTCCACAACGGGGGGCCGCAACAGTGAGAGGCCCACACACCACGATGAAGAGTGGCCACTGCTCACTGCAACTAGAGAAAGCCCTCGCACAGAAACGAAGACCCAACACAACCAAAAATAATAAATTAAATTTAAATTTTAAAAAATGTGCAAAAAAAAAGTCAAATAAAGGTGGGATAACCTCATCAATATTTGCAGCTGTATAGCCAGTATGCCTGAGATAAACATAATTCTATCACTTACTAGCTTTGCAACTTATTCATAGTATTTCATGTATTTGTGCCTTGGTTTCTTTATCCAAATATCATAATATTAATGGTGCCTACTTCACAGGGTTATCGAGATCTTTGAATGAGCAACCATTTGGAAAGTGCTTTGACAGATGCCAGGCAAATACCATGTTAGTTATCATTGGCTCAGAGTTTAGGGCACGTTAGTCACAAAGTATTGTATATCTTGACATTTGTTTTAGTTTCACTTTTAACAAAATATTTAAATAATTTGGAGAAATGGATATTTTAACATAAATGTGTTGGACTAGAGCAGCCAACTTATATTTCATGAAAAATATGCATTGTAGAGTTTGGGCCACATTGAAGTTGCACGCTATAGCTCCCTGGTGGCAACATGACTAAATTGCAGCTTTCCAGAAGAGGCATCATCTCCTTTTAGGTTGAAACTACAAAAAACAATCATGGGGTGACACATCTATATGAATCCTATTGGTCATTGTCCAAACTGCATAATTCTATAAGAAACAGAAAAACTAAATGCATCATTTTCTGGGCCTCTTTTAACAATCTGAAGTGGTTGGTAATGAATTGAGCTTATCTAATATTGCTATTGGCCTGGCTCTTCTGTGTTCAGATAGATCAGGCTATGCCCACTAAAGCCCATCATCCTAGGTCTTTCCAAAATAAACTAGGCCCATGTATCTGTCAGGAACAGGGTATTTGGTGTCACTTGTAAAAATCACATGAAAAGCTTTTCTTATTTCTTTTCAATGTCTTTAGCAGATTAAGGGTTACAATATAGAAAACAGGGAGTTATAATACAACACTCTGCACAGCTTGTGTTTCCAGCCAGTCCCAAGCCTCAGTATTAATAGATTTTCCACTCCAAGTGTTCTTACTTGAGTGGCTGCAAGTTACACTGATGAAAGGAAAGTAGCAATTACTACTCAAACATGTTCTTGTGGACAGCTATTTGTCTTCAAGCCATTTTTCTTTTTTTCTTTCTTTTTTTTTTTTAGATTCTTAGTTGTCATTTACTTCTATCTTGCTAAAGAGTGAAGTGATACTGAATAAATATGTTGACAACAAAAGAAAGAGTGCCTACAGTTTGGAAGATGTTTTCCTCTACTGACCAACTCAGATCAAAACCGTATTCTTCAAGGTACTCCTTTGACCACTCTCAGGACTGTTTCCAAGCCCTGACACTTCTCCCTAAACCATGGAAGAGGAATCCCCTATCTTTTACTTAACAATATCCAAACAGATAAACCCAATATCTCCAGGCTCATCTGTGATTATCTTACTCCTCAAGGCAATGATTTTTAACTGAGATACACAGTAAGATCACCTGAGTTTTTGCAAAACATCCATTCCTAAGCCCCTGCCCTGCACCTGCAAAGACACACTAACACAGAAACTCCAAGTGTATGGCCCAGGAACATGCATTTTATAAAAAGTCTCTTGGAGCTCCAGATACACAGCCCTCCTTACTCCTTACAGAATAATGATGCTCCATGTTGCTCTAGGGAAAGAGCCTTGTTCCCCAAGGCCCTGGAGCAGACAGCAGGGCTTGCTCTGCTCACCTACTGTATCTGTGCTCATTGCTGTGTGTCCACATCTGAGCAGATTTAAACTCACCTAAGCCTTCTGTTTCTTATCCTTTCTTCCAATCCTTCTCTTCTTTCCTCCCCAAACCAAAGTAGCAGACAAGTTACACTTCTCAGGACATAGGCAGAATTGGCAATTGGAAAATTGTGTTCCAAAATGAAAGATGTAAATCACATGACCAGTGTAAAGGGTATATGAAAAGGTTAAGGGGACACAGCTCCAGAAACAGAATAACAAGGCTCAAAACTCTTTTTAAAAAGATCTGATACAAGATTTCCAAGCCACATTTTGTCATAGCAATGATTCACAAAGTGTGGTCTGTAGACCCCTGGGGGTACTTGAGACCTTCTCAGGAGATCAGGAGACCAAAACTATTTTTGAAAAAGTCTGAAGACATTATTTGCCTTATTCACTCCATTGACATTTGTACCAATAGGCCAAAAGCAATGCTGGCACTAAACTGTATCAGTAGTCGTTGTATTCTTCCCTATCATACATACACATTCAGTAAGTAAAAAAAAAAAAAAGCCAGTTTCACATAAGAATGATCTTAAAGAAGTAGTAAAAATTATTAATTTTATTAAATCTTGATCTTTCATTACAAGTCTTTTTAATGTTTTAATGTTTTATTTGACCAAAGGGGAAGTACACACGAAGCACTTCTGTTGCATAACCGAAGAATGATGGTTTTTTTGAGGAAGTGTGATTGTGTTGTTTGTGTTGTGAGCCAAACTAGCTGCTTTTTTTGTGAAATACCATTTTTTTCTTGAAAGAATGATGGGCAGACAAATTATAGTTGTTCAAACTTGGATATTCTGGCAGACTTTTTTTTTAATTAATAAAGTGAGCTTGTCATTTCAAGGAGAACAACTGGCAGTATTTGTTGCCAAAGATAAAATCGAAGCATTCCAAAGAAAATAGAACTTTGGAAAACTTTCAACAGGAGCTTGACATATACCCAATACGAATGAATGTAACTTTTTTGATGTTTTAAGACCTACATTAGTCAGCAATGAGCAGTGCATGATGTTATTAAATCAGGCATGGGTAAAAAATGTATTCAAAGTGCAAGACAGACCCATGGATTTTAGTGTAACATTATAAAATATTCATCGATATGGTTTCAGATCCCACATTGCAACTAACTTTTAAGAAATAACATTTATTGAATTCTGATGTTACATCAAAGAAAAATATCCACAATTATACAAAAAGCTATTAAAATATTCCTCCCTTTTCCAACTACATATTTTGTGATTTAATGTTAAAGCCAATAGGAAAATTCTGTTGTGTTCTATTAAGCCTCGTAGTAATGAGATTTGAAAATATATAATAAAACCCCACTCTTCTCCCTATTGTTTTTGTGCTGAAAACATAAAATCATTTTTCATAAAGATTTATGTTTTTATGTATTACATTTAGTATTATTATTTTTAAGTAAATTAAAGATACTCTTTTTAAATTAGGATTTTAAATATTACTGTGAACATAGATATAGATTAACCACATAAACAAAATCTCTTCAATACCTGAATATTTTTTATGAATGTAAAGGGATTCTGAGATCAAAAAGTTTGAGAACCACCATACTATGTAGTTGGAAAATATCTAAATTTCCTGCTGGAAATCTTGAATATAAGATGCTGAGAAGAATGGAAAGAAAGAAATGAGCTTCACCTATTTGTACTGAGGAGTGAAACTAGGGAGAAAGAAAGTTGGCAGGGGATACAATTTGACTAGGAAGTTCTCAGACTGTGAACTGGGAAAAAAGCACTAATATGTATCAGTATCCATCTGGTCTTTCAATGGTTCCACAACACCACACCAGACAGCAAAGGGTCTGTGAACACTTCCAAGGAGGCAGGGAATCGTAACACTTGAAAGAACTTCTATCCTTGGAGATGTGACTATTAATAAATCATTTCCCCAAATTTATTTCCTTATGACTTGTTCATAACAGTCTGAGTCTTTCCTCTTGAGACCACACAAAATAAAAAATTTAAAAAAAGAATATTTCTCATATTAGCTTTACAAATATTTAAAGAGGAGCTCGCACATGACATTTCAGACATGGAACAGAGCTGTCATCTCCCTTTTCCTAAGATTTCATTAGAATTTTTGGGCAGACACATCAGCCATTTTATTCATTTTGCACTTTGGATGTCAGTTATCTCTAAGTTTCCTTTTATTGCTATTTATTTGTTTCTCGTGTTCCTATTAAACCTTATCTCATCCATCATGAATAAGTGAGATTAGATTTTTGTACTGAATTTAATGACCTTATACTCACCATCTATTAAGCATTATCTTCTTAGAATTGACACCACAGTATCACTATTTAAATCTCTTTGTATTCCAATTTTATCCATTCAACACATCACCTAACTTTCCAACGTGAAGCATCTACAGATTGAATGTTTATCCAAGATAAAATACTTAACAGGATAAGACCCTTTAATACTCTGCTAAAACCTTCCTCCTGTATGAGTTCAGCCTGAGCATACAAAATTCTAGATAAACAGTCTATGGCATTTCTAGATTCACCAAAGAAAATTTCTTATTTTTGAAAATCACAAACACATATGCTAACTGCCTATTTTCCAGCATTTCTCCTATTCTCCAGGATTCCTTGACGATTTCCAATCACGGTTACAGAAGTTAGAACCTCCTTTCCATAAATCACTCCTTTGTTTAGGATATAAGGTAGGCACAAGCTCTCTTGAAATGATTAGGGCCACCATTTTCAGCACAGAGATCAATCCTTTTCACGGAGAAGAGATAATCTGAGAATTAAAAGAGCTGTGAAGTTCTGTCTGTCTCGGACATAACAGCATTTAAGGTCCAAGCAGTGGGCCTGCTCTTGTTTCCATATTTTTATCTCCAAAAAGATGCCATTAGCCCTGGTTCGTTTTGCAATTTAGCCAGTTGAGAGCTGAGGTATGCCGACTCTTTCTATTTATCATTAGTATTTTATTTATTTCCATCATTTGCTCAGACAACTCCCTCCCTGTGCAGCAGCAATGAAAACAGCAGGTGCCTCTTTTTTTCACTTTAACAGAATTGCTTGTAATTTCATCTTGCATCTCAGGCTTGTGTCTATGGTTCATCTAAATGGTTTGATAGCTTCTTTCTTAACAACTAGAATACTCTGGGGCTTCCCTGGTGGCACAGTGGTTAAGAATCTACCTGCCAATGCAGAGGACACAGGTTCGAGCCCTGATCCGGGAAAATCCCACATTCTGCAGAGCAACAAAGCCCGTGCACCACAACTACTGAGCCTGCACTTTAGAACCCGTGCTCCACAAGAGAAGTCACTGCAATGAGAAGCCCACACACAGCAACGAAGAGTAGCCGCCACTTGCCAAAACTAGAGAAAGCCTGCATGCAACAACAAAGACTCAATGCCTTCAGCCAAAAATAAATAAATAAAGTTATTTTAAAAAAATAGAATACTCTTCTGACTCAGCCCACTGTTTTGTTCTCTGGACATTAGGAACATCAAGATGATATAGTGGCTTTCTCCCAAATTTCCATCAGTTCCATGTCACTGGCAAATTCTTGTTGATTTGTATTATCTAGTATCCATACCATTTGCTGGTTCCTGTATTCTACAGAAAATTACCAGAAACTTAAGTGGTTTTTAATTATATCCTTTGACTTTACCTAGTGAGATGTCCTAGAAATGTCCACATGTTTGTAGTTTCTTATTACCAGTAAACAGTGTTCCTGTGATAGTTTTAACTTACCAGATAAGAAATGTGTCATCCACCACTCCTGTCTGGCTGGGCAATTTGTAATATTGTCCCACAGAGTTATCTTTCTATTCCATTCTCCTTTTATTCTTACTCATACATTTTCATGTCCCTGAGGTTTCCATCCTCAGTTTCTTGCATTACCAGGTGTGTGTGACTTCTTTTCAAGTATAACTACCCATGCTATCCCTACAGACAGCCAGTGTTTTCTGAAGTTATTTTTTTTTCTTTTTGCCATGATACTTCCGTCTTGCATCCCTCACTGCCAGCCTCAGGGGCATCTGTGAAGTTTGCATTTTATTGCCAGATGCTACACCTTCCATTCTCCTTGTTATTTAACCAAACCCTCTGCAACCAGGTCTCGGTCCCCGAGGCCATGAACATTATTTTCAAACCCCCTTGTTCATGGGAGTTGTTAGCACTGTCACTCATTTCTTCATACCCTACATACTAACTGCTCTGTTTAGGACTGGCAGTTACAAATCCACAGTAAGAGAGCAAGAAGGCCTCTTCAGCCCTATGAGGACTGTATCAGACTTAGGGATCTCTCGCCAGAATTGCTGGTTTAGGAATGAAGGAAGCATCAAGATTGTTAGGACTGGTGCCATTGACATTGAGGGGCTAGAATCTAGCAGGAATTGGGCCAGCATAGAAAAGGTGTTTTTGTGAATCATTATTTGCAAATGTGTCTTTAAATACTGAGCTCTAGTGGCTCAGTAGAAACAGCACTCCCATTATTTGCATGGCAGTGTCTGTATTAGAACATTCTGCAGCACTGCATTAACATGAATCGAGCCTCTGTGGCCAGGAATTATAGGTGCACAGCCCAGCATAGAAAATGCCTTGTCCAAAATGACCCAGCCATTCAGGCCCAAGAGAGGCACAACTGGTCTGTTACTGAAGCACTTTTATGACTGTTGTCATCACCATTAGCATCTCGAATTGACCAATTATTCACAGTGTGTGAGGCACACAGTGATATTCCTGTCTGGAAACTTGTGACACAACAACATGACTAACAGGAGTGTGTTCTCAAGGCCCACTTTTTTTGGATAGAAAGACCTCATGAAGGCTTGGGAGTGTACTTCAGTGATTAAAGGGTCTACTAGTGATTTGTCTTCCAAAGGTCCCCAGTAGCTATTGAGACTCTGATATTTTTGAAGATAAGCAGCTGTGTCCTTTCCCGAGCCAGTTCCCAGAGTGAAGCTTTCAATACATTTACTATGTTAAGCATTTGCCACTGGGATCAATACCACGAATTTTGTTAAGCTGGGCTTGGCGTCCTGCTTCCTACCTATCCTTGGTGACCTCCTTTCCCTGCTTCCATTTGCAAACCTCTGCAGGCACTGTGCAAGGACCCTATTAAGTGTCCTGAATTAAAGAGGATTTATGCAAGTATCACTCCCTTTCCCTGCTATAAGCTTGGGAGTCAGAGTGAGTGACACTATAGGTCCACAGACATGAGCCTGTATATAAAGGCTCACTCTCTTTAATACGAATCAACAGCTAATGAGAGTAACTTGATGATGATGCTCAGGGATGGACTTCAAACTATTGCCTCCCCATGTTCATCCCTGGGAACAAACTCATATAATAACCCTCACTTTATCTTTTCTTCCAGTATAATTGTTCATAGTCCTTCATCCCTCCCTCCCTTCCTCCCTTCCGTCCTTCTTTCTCTCTCTATTTCTTTCTCTCTCTTCCTTCCTCCCTCCCTTCCCCTCCTTTCTCCCTCTCTTTCTTTCTTTCTTCCGTTCTTTCTTTCTTCCGTTCTTTCATTCTCTCTTCCTTCTTTCCTTCCCTCTTTCTTTCACGTGGTGGTTATTTTTGTGGGATGAGCAGTAAGCCACAGTAACTTTTAATCTTCTACTTAAAACTATGAGGGATCTTCCCACAAAAATTCTTAGACTTATGCAAATATTTGCATGACTTACAGGTGATTTAAAAACACATCATGTCCATTCAGGGACTCCCTAGGGATTCAGTGTGCTGTAGGACCTGGGACACCTCTGTGGGACCCTTAGTACCTCACAATAAGGGAAAGTCATATCCCTCTAGAAAGGAGGGAATTAAAATAAATGACACTTTTACCAACTTTTAGAAAATGTTTACTGAAGTACAATTTTTATACAGTAAAATCCACCCTTTCTAACCATCATCATAAATAAGATATAGGATATTTCCAAACCCTGAAAAATTCCCTTGTGTCCTGTGTAGTAAATCACCTCCTCTGCCTCCAGTCCCAGACAAAACTGATCTGAGATTTCTTTCTCAAGTTTTATCTTTTATGGAATATCATATAGATTGACCAGTATAGTATGTATTCTTTTGCATTTGACTTAAATCACTTAACATAAGGCTTTCAAATTTCCCAAGTAAAATTATAAAATAAAGTAAGAATTGTTGTATGAGCTGGACACCTTAGATAGATATGAGAAAGTGACAGTTTGAAATCAGTCTTTGAGGATTATCATAACATTCCCATAAGTAGCTGATTCCTTTTTAAAAAGAATGTTATCCTACATAGAGAATCTTAAAGATGTTACCAGAAAACTACTAGAACTAATCAATGAATTTGGTAAAGTAGCAGGATACAAAATTAGTGCACAGAAATTTCTTGCATTCCTGTACACCAATGATGCAAAATCTGAAAGAGAAATTAAGGGAACATCCCATTTACCATTGCAACAAAAAGAAGAAAACACCTAGGAATAAACCTACCTAAGGAGACAAATGACCTGTATGCAGAAAACTATAAGACACTGATAAAAGAAATTAAAGATGATACAAACAGATGGAGAGATATAGCATGTTCTTGGATTGGAAGAATCAACATTGTGAAAATGACTATACTACTGAAAGCAATCTACAGATTCATTGCAATCCCTATCAAACTACCAATGGCATTTTTCACAGAACCAGAACAAAAAATTTCACAATTTGTACAGAAACACAAAAGACCCCAAATAGCCAAAACTATTTGAGAAACTATTGAGAAAGAAAAACTACTGAGAAAGAAAAATGGAGCTAGAGGAATTAGGCTCCCTGACTTTAGACTATACTACAGAGCTACAGTAATCAAGACACTATGGTACTGGCACAAAAGCAGAAATATAGATCAGTGGAACAGGATAGAAAGCCCAGATATAAACCCATGCACATGTGGTTAGCTTGTCTTTGATAAAGGAGACAAGAATATACAATGGAGAAAAGACAGCCTCTTCAATAAGTGGTGCTGGGAAAACTGGACAGCTACATGTAAAAGAATGAAATTAGAACACTTCCTAACACCATGCACAAAAATAAACTCAAAATGGATTAAAGACCTAAATGTAAGGCCAGACACTATAAAACTCTTAGAGGAAAACATAGGCAGAATACTCTAAGACATAAATCACAGCATGATCCTTTTTGACCCACCTCCTAGGGAAATGGAAATAAAAACAAAAATAAACAAATGGGACCTAATGAAACTTAAAAGCTTTTGCACGGGGCTTCCCTGGTGGCGCAGTGGTTGAGAATCTGCCTGCCGATGCAGGGGACGTGGGTTCGTGCCCCGGTCCGGGAAGATCCCACATGCCGTGGAGCGGCTGGGCCCGTGAGCCATGGCCGCTGAGCCTGCACATCCGGAGCTTGTGCTCCACAACGGGAGAGTCCACAACAGTGAGAGGCCCACGTACCGCAAAAAAAAAAAAAAAAAAAAAGGTTTTGCACAGCAAAGGGAACCATAAAAAAGATGAAAAGACAACCTCAGAATGGGAGAAAGTATTTGCAAGTGAAGCAACTGACAAAGGATTAATCTCCAAAATATACAAGCAGCTCATGCAGCTCAATGTCAAAAAAAAGGAACAACCCAATCCAAAAATGGGCAGAAGATCTAAGTAGACATTTCTCCAAAGAAGATATACAGATTGCCAACAAACACATGAAAGGATGCTCAACATCACTAATCATTAGAGAAATGCAAATCAAAACTACAATGAGGCATCACCTCACACCAGTCAGAATGGCCATCATCAAAAAATCTACAAACAATAAATGCTGGAGAGGGTGTGGAGAAAAGGGAACCCTGTTGCACTGTTGATGGGAATGTAAATTGATGTAGCCACTATGGAGAACAGTATGGAGGTTCCTTAGAAAACTAAAAGTAGAACTACCATATGACCCAGCAATCCCACTACTGAGCATATACCCTGAGAAAACCATCATTCAAAAAGAGTCACGTACCACAATGTTCATTGCAGCACTATTTACAATAGACAGGACATGGAAGCAACCTAACTGTCCAAAGACAGCTGAATGGATAAAGAAGATGTGGCACATATATACAATGGAATATTACTCAGCCTTAAAAAGAAACAAAATTGAGTTATTTGTAGTGATGTGGATGGACCTAGAGACTGTCATACAGAGTGAAGTAAGTCAGAAAGAGGAAAACAAGTACTGTATGCTAACACATGTATATGGAATCTTAAAAAAAAAAAGACAGTTCTGAAGAACCTAGGGGCAGGACAGGAATAAAGACACAGGCATAGAGAATGGACTTGAGGACATGGGGAGGGGGAAGGGTAAGCTGGGACGAAGTGGGAGAGTTACATGGACATATATACACTACAAAATGTAAAATAGATAGCTAGTGGGAAGCAGCCGCATAGCACAGGGAGATCAGCTCTCGGTGCTTTGTGTCCACCTAGAGGGGTGGGATAGGGAGGGTGGGAGGGAGACACAAGAGGGCAGAGATATGGGGATATATGTATATGTATAGCTGATTCACTTTGTTATGCAGCAGAAACTAACACACCATTGTAAAGCAATTATACTCCAATAAAGATGTTAAAAAAAAAAGAATGTTATCCTATATATATTCTTACATGTATCAGTAGTTCATTCCTTTTTACTACCGAGAAGTATTTCAATTATGGATGTATCACAACTTATAAACTTTTTATATTTTTAGTTATGCAATTTTTAAAATGTTTATTATTCTTTTACTTTAGCTGAATACAAGCTCAAGAGAAATAGGATATTCTTTGGCTTTTTTCAGAAGATGGTCTTCCTTTCTTCCCCTATGTTCATGTAGTAGAACTGGCAACTAACATTTATTGAGAAGTTATTATGTGCTGAATGCTATATAGGCTTTTTCTTATTTAATTCTATATGATTCTTGTGAAATCGGAATTAGTATTTCCATTTTGTTAGCAAAAAAATTACACCTTTATCAACTGAGAGACCTTAACTAATGCCTCAGACACAAACAAGTCAATTCTCTGATTTTAGTTCCAGTGTTGTTTCTTGAATTTTCAGAAACCCTCAACCAACTTTAACCATTAGCTTAGGACAGAGAAGAGGTGGAAGGGTCAGAAATGGGAAGCATATAGATCGACATAATGATTTAGCGGTAGCCCATATAGCATCCCTAACCAGCATCCCTTCCTATCCATCTTCTCACCCCCCACTCCCTACAGCGCCAATCAGCACCTGGCCACAGGTCTTCCTGGTCACAAGCTGGATAAGTTAAGTGATCCCTCAGGGTCATCAGAAATCAACTCAGTCATTTCAGAAAAATCAAACAAACAAGCAAAACACCAAAAAAAATAAAAATAAAATAAAAAAGAAGGATCTAAAGAGAGGAAGATCCTCTCCTTTAAATCTAGTGGGGAGGAATTTCTTTGGTCCTCTTTAGTTCAAAGAGGATAATGTTGAGTCAATTATTCAGCTCATTTAAACCCTCCATGGGACACAATAGATTCCTGTTCTCTCTATTTCCCAAAACAGTAAGAGGTGCTGGGATTCAGGCAGGATTATGTATCTGGGAATTGGCAGCGCTCAGGATAAAACACCTTCCGTCCTCCTCATTCTTGTGGCCTGGAGGTTAACATTCAACTACACTAGGGTCTAAGAAATTGCCTCCTTTGCCTGAATCAAATGAAATCTAATGAAACAGAAATCCAGGTCAGTGCAGTTTACTATCAAACCTTCAGCTCCTGCATTGCTGGCAGTTCCCCTTGCAATAATTAAACAGAAAGTCGTAGGCAGGCAACAGTGAAATCCATTGCTAATCTTGTCCCTCATCAACCTATCTTTCTAAATGTTCCTTAATTAAGGTTTCTAAATGCTCTGCATTCCCTCTGCACCCAGGGTACCAAAATGAAGCTGACTGCTTCAGGGATGCCCGGCACCCAGAGGTGGGAGGTCTTCTAGGGGTATTTCTCATCGAAAACGTTACAAATCAAAGGTAAAATCCAATAAATGGAAATGCATGTGAGGAGTGAGCAGGGAGATAGGGACAGAGAGGTTGGGAAGGGATTTTTTTTTTTTTCTAGAGGATTTTGCTTTAAGGATTCTGAAGGCACATCGCTGGCTTTATCACAGCTTCTCCAACACACCAGGGAGTGAATGAAACAGCTGTCACATTTAAACATACACAGCGGTAATCCTCCACTGAGCACAATGCCAGGACAGAACAGAAAATCTATCAACACTTACAAAGCATTCTATTTATTTAGCAACTCATTCCCCTTTACCAAGAGTTCCATCTGTGGGGTTGAAACTGGGGCCACACGTCACTGGTGGCTTTTTGTGGTCTAGCAGCTACTGTGGGAGGGAGTGTCGAAAGTGAAGTGGTCAGATATACTTGGTGGGTGTTTGAAGCTGTTAAAATCACAGAACTGACATTTTAGGATGACCAAGGGTCTGCAGCAGAGTGAACTCACAGGCTCTTTACATCAAGAGGCAGAAGGAATGTGAGAAAGATCATGAATGGCCCTACTTCAATCTCCCTCTCTCTCCCAAGGTCTTCATTTAAAAGACCAAGATCTCTTCTCCTCCATCCATGGATCTAGTCTCCTCTTGGGAGATGCCTGCTGATCACTAGGGGCCCAAGAGGGGAAGCAAAGCTGCTTCGGGGGCCTGTAAAGCAAGCTGTCTGACCAGGTGCTGCTTACGAAGAATACCCTGGAGAGAGCCGCCAAAGTGCCTCCACATCAATAGCATCTAAAAATATTGACTTACTAATTATGGGATGTTAAACTATGAGGAATGCATGGAGTAGATCTGGTAGGAATTTAAAACCCCCCTGTGCGGTTCCCTACAAGGAAACCAAGGCTCAGAGGAGTCGTGGTTTTCTGGAAGTCCACCCCAACTCCTCAGTAGAGGAAGAACAGAGGTAAGGTCAGAACAAGATCCCAGAGACCTGGCTTAGTATGTGTGCCAGTAAAAGTGAAATTTGGGCAGGGGATTGCTTGTCCATAAGGGGATCTCAAATGGGAAAATGAGGCAGGAGGGAGAATGTAAAGAAAAGACAATTGAATGCCATAGGTAAGGAGACCTACCATTATCAGCCTTGGAAAGGCTCTCTGTTGGGTCCAGCTTTGGGCCCATGGAGAGTTTCAGAGAACAAGAGGAGGAGTCAGGAGAGGAAAACAGAGATCACTAAGGGTGGACAGACAGAACTAGCAGGTTAAAATCTGCACAAGACTTTAACGGAAAGATCTGTTGATTAATGGCCTTATGAAAGCGTGTTCAATCTAATTCAGTTCTATTCAAAGAAATTTAATTCAGATATTTTTTTCACTTAGTTTGTGTGAAGCTTTGCTCCAGTCACTCCAGGTGGCACAAAGGTGAATACTCACAGCTCTCCTTCGGGTAGTTTCAATGTGTAATCAGGGAAAGTCACAATACGTTGTGTAATAAGTTGGGAGAAAGAGCCTCAGATTTGGGCTCAGACAGATGGAGATCTGAATCTTGGCTCTGACACGTTCTACTGTGTGACTTCAGGCAAGGCAGCTTCTGTTTTTTCACCTTATACATCACAGAATTGTTATGGAATTTAAAGGAGAAGACACAAAAGCTGTACAAAGTTCTGTCTGTTAGCAAAGCTCAATAAATATTAGCTTCCTTTTCCCAAAAATGCTATCCCATAAGGAATGAAAGGGCAGGGGCCGTTGGGGAATAATGATGAGTGAATTCTGGCTGAACACAGGGATCGTGAAGCTGAGGAAGATAGAGTGGAAACAGGCTGCGGATATTATGTACAGGACCCAGAAGGCCAGGCTAAGGGTTGGAACCAGTCTGTGAAGGTCACAGAGAGGCCATAAAACTTTCACCCAGGTCCGAGATGACAACAGAGTCAGGCTTTAGGAGGAGAGGGGAAATCCCAGTAAAGAGACCATTGTCATAGCCAACATCAGAGTTTCTTAATAAGTCACAACTGCTCAACTTTTTCTTTTCTCCTTAGTACTGATCACATTATTTACTGTCTTATAAATCAAGTTTCATGAGGACTTGTTTTGTTTTGTCCACTGCTACAATCCAAGCACATAGAACATGGCTTGGCATATGGTGGTAGGAGTGCAGTAAACAGTCCTTGGCACGAAAAGAAAGGAAAGAAGAACAAAGCAGTCCCATGATTCTGTGCCTGAGGAGCTAGAAGAATGGTGTTCACTGAGCATTAAAAAGGAAAGGCAGGTGAACAACTCCAGACAGCAAGCTGTCCTGGTGTTTTCTGTTTCCTCTGAACAGAAGTGGGCTTAACTGCAGTCGTGAAAGATTGGGGTTCAAGATTTTCCAGATCAAGTTTAGTGAAGTATTTGTGTGTGTAGCTAGATGGAGCAGAGGAAAGGGACAATGGCTAGAGATACTATTGTTAGATGCTCGATGTCTGAGATCAAGGGGATGTGACATCTAGCAAAGCAACAGAATAAGGTGGTCCAGCCCCTCCTGGCCGTGCTGAGTCTCCACTGCTGGGCAGCTCTGCAAGTGAGATGACACCAGCCATTGGCCCTCACTGCCCCACACCGGACATGCACATCTTGTCCCTGGGATTCATTGGCACGGTAATGGGCTGGACTCAGCTATCTCTGATCTCAGGCTTCTCAGCACCACCCCCATTAGCAGCTTGGGAAATGTGCAACACACTGTAATCCTTAACTCCACTGTTTTGAAATGTCCCTGCAACGGCTATAATAATGATGTTACAAACAACTTAGAACAAGCTCTAATTGCTTCTCATGTTGTATTATGCCTGGGATACGGGGAGAGCTGAGAAACGCTGATTGTCACAGCCCTGCTCTGATTATATGATACCTCTGGGAGCATTTGCACAGAGGAAAAGGCAACAAGCCTATTGTTTTTCCTTCCTTTCAGTGAGCCTGGCTCAGAGGAGGCCTCCCCACACCCAAGCAGCAAAAGGAAGAGGATCCTGAGCCAGCAGAGGAACCCAAACCTTCCGGTCCTCTGTGATCAAGAAAGAATAAGCTGAGGTACAGACAGAGGTAGAGTAATGTATTCTCACTTCTCTTAACTACTGCCAGTTATGGTCTTTATGAGCCAGCTGCAGTTAACACTGAAAAAGTCCTCACTGCCAATGATCTCACGGGACAAGGCACTAACCCAGGACTGTGAGATGCTCTGAATCAATGAGGGAATAAATGAAGGGCTCAGTGCATCCCTGGGCCAGTGCTCACTAACAGCCTAAAACGTGCCAGGGTTTCACACAAATGACTGCATCCCCCCTTCTGACAACTCTATCAGCAGGTTCTAAAATCACCCCCATTCTATAGATGAGGAAACTGACACCCAAAAAAGTTAAGTGGTCCTGTCCAAGGACACCACACTTGAGAGAATCAGGACTCAGGTATCCAGCCCCAGATCATTTCTGTTTTATCACATTATCTCCCTTCCCACTCGGGTTTGGGGAGATTGGCTCTGATTTGGATCAGGGTGTCCTCATCAGCACAGTCGTGAGGCTGAAATTCAGCTTAACTCCACGGCTCCCCTCTCTCTCCCCAGGTCCTAGCACTGTAGTTCTAAGAGTCCCAATTCTCACCTCCACAACCTGGCAGGGAGGCTGCCTGCCCTTTCCTCCAGCTGCCTCTCCGTTTTATTTCTCCATGTCTTCTCAGCATTATGCAAAAGGATCACAGTTGTCAAAACCTGCATATTATAATACATCTATATATGTAGTTCTCACCTTTTCAAGAGCTTTCTTGCTTATTATTTCATTTTATCTTCACAATAGCCCTTTGTGGGTCAGAAAGGAAGTTGTCATCATACCCCATTTTATGATCAAGGAGAGGAAGGCTGGAGAAGAAAAATCTCCCACTGGAGCCACACGGCAAGTTGGTGGAAGAATCAGGACCTGCCTGATTGATGGCTAGGGCCAACACTCTCATAAAGAGGGCACAACCTACCTGGATCAAGCCTAAGCCAGCATCAGTTCATAAGGCTATTTGAGCAAAAAGGATGGGTTGCAACCTCAGTTGGAGAAGCAGGGACAAGAGGGGAGAATCTGGCAGAGCAGTGCCTTGGATGCTGGTTAGATTCTCCACATCCCGATGTATTCCTGCCATAAGCAACTTCCTATCCCACGAAAGAATAGAATAAAAATCTTAAAACCTCTGAAGATAAAAACCGTACCACCAGAGTCCTGCCCCCGCCTAACTGCATTTGTGATAAGTGTGAGGGGTGAAACTTGTGGGCGGATGGCCGCTTATCTCTTGCAGCTCCCCATGCAGAGCACCTCCACAGGGACCGTCTCCCCACCAGGATTCAGGTTCTCTGGGACAGCACCTGTGCCTAAAGCAGAGGCCACATGACTGAGCTTGCTCTCGCCCAACCCTGGGCAGAGTTCCTTAGCCCTGGCAGAGGTCCCCTGAGGCTCCCGGCTCCTTCTCTCTGTCTAGAAGCTGTCTCCTAAAAGCAGAACAGTAATTATTTACCCTGCTATTCACACAACATTAACCATTCTCCAAGCACCCTGCAGGCATTAACCACTTCAGACCCTGTGGTAAAACAAGATGGGGGGCAGAGGAAGGATTCTTTAAACCAACATTCCATAGCATAAGTCACCCTATATGCCACCCCCCCAATTCACAGTCTGGTACACTGAAGGGTGAAATTCACTTGCCTTCAGTATTTTGACAGGTTGGGGATAACCATTAAAGTGAATGAAAGATACCTAGCTCCAGACATGTATTTCATTCATTTATTCCATAAATATTTATTGTCTGCCTACTACGTGTCTGCCTACTATTTGTCAAAGGTTGTTATAGGGGTTGGCTACCTAGTAAGACAGACTGCTGCGGTGTCATTTTATAATTTATTATCCACCGATTTGAACCTGAAAAGTCTGGGTAAGGCCGAGAGAAAGTTTGGAAATCAGATGGTTAAAACAAAGGCAGTACTGGGAAGAAAGACTATCTACAACTGACATGCAAAATCTCAGCCTTGCTACAAAAAAATAAATAAATAAAAATGAGAACAAACAACAAAAAAACCCCAACTCATCCATATTGCTTGACAATTCCCACAATGCACCACAAAGTCAATTTGTGTAGACATGCAGAAAAGGGCTCTTTTCATTTGCCATGGTGGGTTGCAGAGAACTCCTTGTTTCATTCATGTAATTAAGCTAACGTGTCAAAACAATTACCTCTTCTAGACAGCAGCTGGAAACACACTTCTTTCCTTTCTTAAGTCTCCTTTGAGCAGTGAGATCAAGAAAATTGTTTGCAGAATATGGGGACCTTGTTTCAATTCAGCTTTCTCTTAATAAGGCCACCACACCAGACCATGTCTGGGGACCTTGGTGTCTGCAGTCCCATTCCTCTGATGATGGAGGAGGTGGGAAGTGGTGTCATGGACTGTATGATGCCAGGTGTATGAGCTATACAGGAGAGCAATTTGACAAACAATCCAGGGTAGCATGGGGAACAATTCTTTTCTAAATGAATACATGCTGTTGGTGGCTGGAACAGAAAGCCATCTTGCAAGAGTACCAAATAATAATAATAATAAAAAAAAAGCTGCCAAGTCAGGGTGAGACGTTTTGACACTGGAGCTGTGAATGCTACAGCAATCTATTACCATAGGAAGCATCCTCCACTCGAGGTGTTTGTTGTAAATCACTTGAGCTCCTTTCCTTTCTCCTGCAGTTAATATATTTTCTTCCAGCAATATTATTTGCTGTGCATTACCAGGAATGTTCAGCTATTAACATTTGTGTCTATAGTTAGCATTTTTATTCAGCTAATATTTTCATTCAGTAACGTTCACAAAGCATCAGTTTTATTTGCATCATACCTGCCAGGAATATTTTCTTCCATTAGCATTTGTTTCTCCCTTTAAGATTTTTATTTGCCAGGTATTTTTATTCTATAAGGACTGTCAGCTTCAGCCAGTATTACCAGAAATTCTGATCATTTACTGCAAAGAGCTCTGAGTTAGTGGGTGCTTCCCAGATGAATCTGAGCCTCAGCCTTTGGCATCTCTAAAATGGGAATAATAGAAGTATTGTGAAGATAGGTGAGTCAAAGGCAATGGCTAAATTAAAGCATAAGTCCAGGTTATTCCAAAAGAGGAAAGGGAGAGCTGAGAATTCCAGGGAAAGAGATATCATTCAGCTTGCTACAAGGAGAAAGGGAACTATTAGAAGAGATCTCAACAAAGATAGAGTTTGCTGCCTTAGGAAATGGAGGGCTTCTTCTCATCAAAGGCATTAGAGAACTTCTCAGACTTTCTGCTGGACCCCAGCTCCGAATTTTAGATTCACTAAGTCTGGGGTGGGGGGATGTCTGAAAATTTGCATTTCTAACAAGTTCTCAGGTGATGCTGCTACATTAGGTCTATGAACCACCCTTGAGATGCAGACCTCTAGAAAGAGATCTTCCTCCTTCTTTCTCTTCCTCCCCTGATGTTTTTGTGGCTGTTTCCTTCAGTGTTTTGTTGTTGTTGCTGTTTGTTTTTATCTTTTCAAAGCCCCCACTCTCTAAAACTAGAATCTCCACACAGTTGACATGGAGGTCCATGCTTGGGACTGAATAAGGAGAATGTTAGTTCTGAGTGGTACAGGCAGTAAAGTGTCAAGGGCAGGATGCAGGGAAAATGTTTGCAGCCATATGTAGGTAAAAGGAAAGAATTCCAATTTCTTTTATACCTTCTGCAAGTCCTGAGAGTTTTTTTTTTAAATACTTGTAGCAAGTAACTATGCCTGTTCCATATCCCTAATGACTAATGCATAAAAAAATGAAAGGTCACTGCAGCTCTGTCCCTAACCCAAGGCTTATTTTTACCACTGTCCAGCATTCCTCAAGCCCTTCTTTAAGATCTCCCATCACTGGAAGTGTTCCTGCTCACGGTGGGCATCTTACTGTGAGCATTGTTTCTCAGATTAAATGAGAGATGGTTTCTGACGGTCTCTCCAGTTGAAGATTATTGCTTTTGCACTGGGCAAAAAACTCAGAGTATCACAAAGGTGACTGCTGGTTGCTGGGCTTTCAAATGGAACCCAGGAACTGAGTGAGATGTGCGTCCACACGTGTTTATGGAGCCACCAAAGTGATCATGTTGGGTTGTCACAGGTGGGACCTTTGAGCTTCCCTTCAAAATGTTTTATAATATTGAAGCTTTCACACTCAGTCCCACTTGGTGGTTTGCATTTCCCACAACTGCTTATTAGAGACTGGTCTTGGGACAACTGGACTGAGAAGTGACCCCAGAGCCATGCTGGGATTCCTCCAAGCCCCGTCCATGGGAAATAAGGTGGCGCCAGTTGGGAGGAGAGGACAGTGCTGCTGTCCTACAGACCTGAGGACTGAGAGAGGCCTCACGCTGAATCCAGGGACTAAAATAAGAGAAGAAGCAGAGCTGGTGGCCAGCTGCCTTTCTAAAGGGCACACGCTGGCATCACGGCAAGTCCAATTACACAGCTGACCCTGAGCTTGGGATGACAGTAGAAAGCTGTCAGCTTCCAGTTAGAAGCTGGCAGCTCTGCTTGAAGTTGGGCTTGTCCAGGGAAACTCCCCCCCTCCACCAGAGTCCACCACCTCCAGATCTGCTCCCTACCAAGGCCCAGCAACATACACCTGTGGTGACTCTGTGGAACGCAGGTGAAATGGTCTCCGCCACCCACAAAGTAGGAACTCACAGTTGTGTTATCCTTTTTCTCCCAAGAATTTTCTGCTCAGAAGAGACTGAGGTGACCTCCCAGGAGAAGCAGTATGAGTCATCTTCATACAAGCCCATGCCCGCCCTCCGGAGATGCTTGCTGGGGGTTAATAAAACTAGTGTGATCCTTTCAGCACAGCATCCCATGGGGGTTTTCTTTGTGTTCTGTTTTGCATTTCTCAGTTGGTTAACATCACTCAGCTGTCAAAATCATGTCCTTGAGATTGTTGGGGAACCTGGGTGTAAAGACTCCAGGTTTGCGGGTTCTGTTCATCAAAGAAGATCATACCTGCTGGAAGGGACCAGGAAAAGCGTGCTTTCCAAGCCAGAATTTAGGACAGGTAGAGATTGGCAAAGTGGCTCTGAGGACAGCAGCACAAGCTGAAAAACGACTCCTTCTACTCAGAAGGAGACAGATCACCAGGTTTCATAGTTTATCGGAGCCAAATGGGAAGCAAAAATGTGCGCCTGAGATGAGAGATTTCTCTCATCCCTTATTCCTGATAAAGATAGTCCTTCAGGTCTAGGTATTTCAGAGATCTAATTCTTTTCCTCTGCTAGGTTTAAGGCATTTATTCTGATGTATTGGAAAAGCATGCTTTGTGCACAGGTACATTGTTACTTAATTCTCAGTTCTGATGCTGGCCCTACCACTTACTAATTGTGTGATTTTGAGCAAGTTACACGATCTCACTGACCTCATTTTTCTCATCTGTAAAAGGGAGAATGTAAAATCTAACAGCAGAAGTTTGCTGAGGAGTAAATGAGGCCACAATGGTAAAATCACTGTATGTTTGCCAGAAACTTAAAAACAGTTGAATTCTTCCTGCCCATCCTCTGTCTCTTCCTTCACAAAAAAGGAATCACCCCCAATATATGTATATGTACCAACCCACTGCCTTCCTGCCCTACAAAAATGCATAATCTAGGTCTATATCTGTTAATGTCTTAAGCAAATAGAGGTTTAGTTTTTTGATGTAACAATCTAGATGAGAGTTTTGCCAGCATTAATTCAGTAGCTTCATGGATTAGGGCTGTTTTCTCTGATTCCCTAGATCTTTCCTCTACAGAGGAAGACTGCTGTTTCCTCTTCAAATACAGCATCAGCATTCAAACAAGATGAGATTAGAGGGAGTCACTGGGCTTGTCCCTTATCAGGAGAACTAAAAGCTTTCCCAGAGCTCCCAGGAGACTTGGACTTGTATTTCTAGGTTGGAGCTATGTTAAAGGACTCTGAGACCTCTAGCTGCAAGGGAGTCAGGAGAAAATTGTATTTAATTTTTCCTGCCTCTGTATTGGAGGAGGGAAGGAAGAAGGAGGTTAGAAATGCAGTGTCACCAATGAATAGGGTCTTCCACAATGCCCCAAATAAATGAAGGGCACAACATTTTTTTTGGTATCTACATGTAGTACAGCTAACTATAGAGCCTCAGGTATTAGGAGACTGGGTAGCTTCCTAGAGTCTAGCTGTAATGAGTAGCTACAGGCAAGAATAGTGGTAAATAATATTGCACAGTAAGTTTCATCTGCTTTGTAGTTCCCTCTCACAGTTGGGTCATTTCAATAACAATGGCCCACATTTATTGCATTTTGACTCTATGCAGGCCACTGTGTTTGGTGTCTTAAGTATGATGTTTTACTTAATTCTTCAAAACAAGGAAATAGGCACTGGTGCACCCCTGAAGGAATTCAAAACCAGACCATGTATTAGAGAGACAGGCAGAGATATTGGTCCAGGATACAGTTTCAGTTATATCAGATGAATGAATTCTGGGGATCTAATGTGCAACTCGGTGACTGCTATTAACAATTCCGGATTACATACCTGCAATTTCCTAAGAGGCATGGGATTCTCATGGAAGAGAGAAAGAAAGAAAGAAGGGAAGGAAGGAAGAAAGAAAGAAGGAAAGAAAGAGATCACTGTGTGATGTGATGAATATGTTAAGTAGCTTAATTGCGGTAATCACTTCACAGTGAATCCATAAATCAAAACATGAAGTTGTACACTTTAAATATATACAGTTCACATGTATCATTTATACCTTAGTAAAGCTAAAAAAACTAAAATAAAATGAAAACTAAAAATAAGCACTGTTTTGCTTGCAATAAAAAAGAAAAAAAAAGTGGAGCATATTGAAGTAAACAAGGCTTCTAAGTAATTAAGTACTGGGGCAAGGAGATAAGAGTATCAAACTTGAAGTTGGACAGACCTCGGTTATCATTTCAATTCTGCCATGTATTTATATGGGCAAGACTCTTCTTTATCCTCTCTGAACTTCTATATCCTCATCAATAAAATGGGAATAATAATGAGACCTATGCCGTAAGGTTTCTGCAAATGCAAATCAGATAATAACAGAAAATAGAGAGAGAGCATATTTTATGTGCCACTGTTTTAAGCACTACATACACACACATGCTCTGTATGAAGAACTCTTACCCCCGTTTTACAAATGATAAAACTGGCATAAACCATGTCATGCCCAAGGAGTCAGGATCCATGTCTCATGCTGTGCAACCACTGCAGTGCTCTGATGCTGTAACACTGAATCTTTACAAAGGCTGCACATGAAACACTGGCCCACACAGTACTTAGCTGGTGTTGTTATTTCCCTTTTTCTTAATATCATCATTTTTTATATTCTTCAAGTGATCTTTGGGTAAATGCCTTTAGATCTGTGGTCCACAATCAGAGATGATTTGCCCCCCGCCCCCCAGTTGGAAAGGACATATTTGGAAATGCCTGGAGAGGTTTTTGGCTGTCACATCTGGGTGGGGGGAGGATGTGCTAGTTGCATCTAGTGAGCAGAGACCAGAAATATTGTTAAACATCCTACAAAGCACAGCACAGCCCCAATGACAAAAAGCTTATCAAACCCAAAATGTGAACATCAACAAGGCTGAGAAACTCTGCTGTAAACCAAGAACTATCTCCAGATGGTGATCAGGATGATGACCTCAGGACGTAACTAATACAGGAAGACCATGTGGAATGATTTGGAAGAAACTAGACAGAGGCTATTCTGTTACTCAGGGCTGAAGGTGTAAATAGTGAGAGGAACTGGAAATTTATATCAAAAGACTCTGTGAAATTTACACCTTATGGTACAGGTTTATGCCTAAATTAAATTTATAGTAAAATGTATATTATCCTCAGGCCCCAGTGTTGGCTCGTACAATCTCACAAAATCCTTTTGAGTACGTTCATAAAGCTCTATGTAGTTTTAAAGGCAATTCTCTGAAATGAGTTACCCTGACCTCTTAGAGTCAAGATTTTGGTGCCCAAACAGGACAAGCCACGTCCACAGCATTGTTGATAGAACCCACTTCAGCAAAACGTTTTCAGTTTGAATTTTCCACATGCTCCATAGGACTTCGAGTGATTCTAACAAGACAGGTAGTGATACTGGAAGGAAAGTTAGAAACTTATATTTTGGAGGGACAACATTTGGGTCCCTCTTTTCCTGACTTAGCTCTGACTTCTAATATCTGACTCAATCTTAATGATAACACCCACAACAATAGCAACGATAAACGTTGATGGAACGCTTATTACGTACTGGACACTGTGATCAAGTCTTTACATAGACAGCTCATTTAATCTTCACATCAAAACGGTGAGGCAAATACAATTACCATCCTTGTTTTATGTATGGGCAAACT
Source organism: Mesoplodon mirus (assembly GCF_964341445.2). NCBI lineage: Eukaryota > Metazoa > Chordata > Mammalia > Artiodactyla > Ziphiidae > Mesoplodon > Mesoplodon mirus. The sequence goes on along the minus strand of NC_138983.1, from coordinate 134,465,617 downwards.
GAAGCAGGGAGGTTATATAACTTTCCCAAGATCACAGCTGGAAATAAGAGTTGGAGCCTTGATAGGAACTTGCGCACTCAGATTCCAGAATCCCTGTTCTTAGACATTGCCTCATCTTGGCTTCTATAGTGACCACTGTCTTGGATCAAAGAGTGCTGAGAATGGCCTAGACCTTTGGGGAGATTCTTGCCCTTTTCTATGCCTATGACCTGGATCAGCCCTGGGATCCATCAACAGTATTCTGTCTGTCAGGAACAGCGTCACGTGATTAAAGCATGAAGGCTGTAAACCTCATTTCCCTCCATAACAAATCAATGAGTCCCTCTCACCCTAGTTGAACTTTTAACATTTTTAACATGTTTCACCTTTTGTGGGAATGAATTCTGCACGTTCAGTTCCTACTAAACTCTGAATTTTCTTTGTGTGACTAAGTTGCCTCTTCATTGCTTCAGAGGGAGCCCCTAGTTCTTCTACAGAAAAGACTTGCAAACAGTTCTCATAAACCTATTTCTACACCCATCATGTATAACAAATTTCTTCTTCTTGCTGATCTTTCCACCTCCTTGATCACTGAAGTGGACCCGTTGTTGACTGTACTCAGTTCCATTTATGAAAATGCCTGAAGACCCAGAGGAAATACAAGGCGCTCCATTACTAAGCATCCTAGACATCAGCCGCCTTTGTTTAATCAACCCTGCCCCTCTTTGGGGCTTTTTGCTAACACCTGGTATAGGGAAGCATGGAGTCAGAAGCACTTGGAAGAATTGCATCTGCACCTTTATCTATTTCTATAATAATTAAATAGAAGAAAGAGGTGGAAGATTCTCTATAAGGAGGCACTTTACTATGGGCCTTGTATATCCAATATAATTTAATAGTCACAACTCCAGAAAATGGCTAATGTTAAGTTCACCTGATGGATAAAGAAATGGAGATTCAGAAAGATGAGGTAACTGACCCAAGGATACCCAGGTAGGGTTGGCCCAGGATTTGAGCTGGGTGCATGCTCTTTCTGCTGCACCACATGGCTCAGTCATTACCATGGGGGACTGTAATGGCTAATTTTATGTGTCAACCTGACCTGGCAAAGGGATGCCTAGGTGTTGGGTCAAACGTTATTCTGGATGTTCAGTGAGTGTGTTTCTGGAAGAGATTAGCATTGGCATTGATGGACTGAGGAAAGCAGACAGTCCTCGCCAATGAGGGTGGGCTTCACACAATCCATCAAGGGACTGAATAGAACAAAAAGACAGAAGAAGGTTGAGTTCACTCTGCCTGACCATTGAGCTGGGGTTTTGATCTTCTCTCTTCAGACCTGAACTGGAGTCTACACCACCAGCTCTTCCAGCTCTCGGACCCTCCAACTACACCACAGGCTTTCCTGGGTCTCTAGTTTGCAGATGGCAGATCGAGGGGTTTCTCAGCCTTCATAATCGTATAAACCAACACATTACAATAAATCTCTCTTTAGATAGATAGAGACACAGACACAGACACAGATATAGATCTCTTATTGGTTCTGTTTCTTGGGAGAACTGTGATATATGAGGACCTTGAAAGCACGAAGAGGGGAAATATATTTATATTTCTGTCTGTGTTCATCAACATGAAGGGTGATTGGAGGGGACTGCATCACAATTGCACAGTCAAGAGCTTGGGTTGTCCTCCAAGCCCCATCCCCTCCACCCATTCATTAGCGGCTCTTACATATCTTGCCTCCTTCGGAGTGGAAAGTTACTTGCCTGAGAACCTCTTAAGACATCATAGTTAAGCTTTCCTTAATTAAGTAAAATTGTGAAAAGAGGCCAGTGATCAACCATCGAGAGGAAATGAAGAAGATCCAGTGAAGAGACGAAGTCCAGAGAGTTAGTAGTTAGGGCAAAGTGCTTGCAAACAATCACCACCATCTTCACTGTCGCCACGTTTAGGACATTGGTATTTGCGCTATAGCTGCTCTCGAATAGAAGACTCTACCCTTTTTGTTGTATTTGTTAGATGACACTTCTAACTATGTGTCAGATATCATGCTCAGAGCTTTACTTATATTAACTCATTTACCCCTCAAGCAACCCTATGGTATGACTATGACTATTACTGTTTCACGGGAGGAAAATGGACTACAGAGAGGTTAAGTAGCTTTCCTGGGACCACCCAAGGAGTGGATTGCAGAGCTGGGATTTGAACAGGGCAATCTGGCTCCAAATTCTGTACTCTCAACTTTGACAGAATGTTGCCTGAAACCCCAGTTTATGTGAGATTAAAGTATTGGCTGAGGTTCTTCATGGGTCCCATGATCACGCCTGGGAGCTGAGCTAGGGAGAGACTAAGACTTGGGGAAATACATGATGTCTATGGTCAGCTCTGGATTCTACCTTGTTTTTCAGACTCAAATCCTCCCCTCCCCTTATCCTACACGTTGTATCTAGCTATAAAGGCTATGTCTTTCTCCCTTTTTGTCACTGTACCTGATTCTGTGTTATCATAACCTTCCTAACTACCCTGTCCCTGTGGGTCTGAGTCTTTACCTTGATTTATTTCCATATTCTTTCCCAAGGACTGAATTCCTCCTTTAAACCACAGGCTGGAGCGGAGAGGTGGAGTCCGGTGGTGCCTGATAACAGACTTTTGCCCACTGTGACTTCTCAACACTGCCCAACCCGGGATTTCCTTGTTGTTGGCTGAGGCACACTCTTAGCCAGTTCCAAGCCTCCCTGGCAACCCAGCTCCCCGCTGAGCTTGTTACCTGTGACCTGGGCCAAAAGAAAGCTCTGCTCAGTCTTATACTGCAGCAGGTGCTCTGTGTGCCCGACTGACCTTCTGCACCCAACTGCTGTCTCACTAAGTGGATGGATCTGGCTTCAGGTCTCCAAACATCTGTTAACTTATCCTTTAACTAGACCAGTCTCAGTCATATCCTGAAATTAGGTAGAATGAAGAAATACAATATACAAAGCAGTAAGGAAGATAAGGATAATTTCTGGAGGCTTTGAAGAAATGTCTTGATTTCTGTTAGGGGTTTAGGATATTCTGTTAACTTTTTGGCCTATGTGTTAAAGGCCTCCGTCAGAATCAGAATCTACTTTTATTTTTGTGTCTGTAGCTTTCATTTGCACTAGGAATGTCTTCAGCTTTAGAAATAACTTTATGTTTAGAATCTGGAGGGCCCAAGGCTGGGCACAGAAGATAGAAATTGGAGATCATGCTGTTAAACTGACCCTAAACTCAAGGGGGAGTAATTATTACCTTATATTTATTTAATGTAGTTGTTATTGTTTCTTGAATCCTGAAGAAAGACAAAGATGTTGAGCTATTTCATTCTATTCTTCACAAACTCTAATTGTTAGAAAGCTCATCTTTAATTAGCTGGCATTAGCCTCCCTATAATTTCTACTTATTGGTACTAGATCTGCTGACAGAAATACCACAAAATAAATATGCTGCTAAGTCTCCAGGACAAGTCTTCAAGTATTTGAAGATAAATCTCTGGTACACTTAACATGATCTTTTTTTTTTTCCCTTTTCAAATTAGTATTTCTTTCTCCTGCCACATTCTAGTCATTAATATCACCCAATTAAAGCCTCAGGAAATAGTATCCTTTGTCTTGCGGGAAAACATCCATTGACTTTGTTTTTTCCCCTGCTTATGATGTGACATAATGAGGCCAGCAAAGTAGAGGAAGATGTTAGGTACAGGTAGAAACCTGCTTATGAGGGTATAGAGAAAGGCTATGTGGTTCTTACCTAGTTGAAAAGCTTGGACTGCAGCCCTTATTAGCACAATGTTAAATTAACCTGATGAACAGCAGTGCTGAATGTGCAATATGGTGCCTGATGAACAAATTCCAAGTGTCAGGTCAGTGTCCCAGTGGGTGGGGCTTTAAGAAGTAACAAGATATCTACACATAAATGTCAGGTGTCCAGCATCTGATCAGCCCTGAAGAAAGACACCAGGCAGAACCTGAGGTTGATAATAATAATGATGAAATAATGATAGAATGAATAAGAGGCAATACATATTGGGTCCTTATGATGAATTAAGCGTTGAACTAAGTTATTACATGTACTAACTTCTTTAAGACTTTCAGTACTACAACAATCCACATTTTACAAATAAGGATATTGGCACAGAGGTTAGTAAGTGGAATGAGTGGGATTCCATCCCAGGTTGTCTGACTCTAAATCCCTTAATTTTAATATCCACTTTGTACTGGTATAGTCACTTTCTAGAGTTCGGGACATGTTCCTGATTATGGTTGACGTATTAGGTGCCTCAAACAAGGATATTTAAAAGAAGGAAATCAAGGCAGAAACTCAGTTCAGAGCAGCAGGTCAGCCCAGGCAGAGCTGAGATGTACGCAGACGCCCTAAACTCACCACTTGGCACTTGAGATCTTAGCCTCATTGGCTGCACAGAAAACCTGGAGCAGAGACACATAGCATCCTGGCTGTGGTGGTGGACCCACCAGGCACGGTATGCCTTTGGTTCAAGACTGAGATGTCTTAGACCAATTACTTGCCCTCCACCCTGATCAGAATTGAATCAGAAGCCCAAACAGTCTGGGCCTGCAGCCAAAGCACACCAACAAGAAGATTTCCAGGGAGGTGGCAGAGAGCAAACCCGGGGGAAGAGGGCAGGGGCCACCCCGCACTGGAATACAGACATCTATGGCCCAAGCGTCTTAATCTTCTGCCTTTTTGTCTTCTCCCAAAAATAACAGAATAGTGCCTGAACCACGATGCTTCTCTTGGTGTCATTGTTATCCTCAGGGGCATCCAGTTTTGTAGTTTTATTTTGGCATTTTTCACTTTCTTCTACAAATTTCATTTTGAAGCCCTTTGGTCAGGTCAGCAACTCTCCTCCCACACTCCCTGTGGGATGAACACCATTTCTTGCCAGGAACTCTTTGTTCTGGAAAGCCATGGTCCAGTAAAACAAATTCTGCTTTGACACCATCTACACAGCCAGCTGTTCCCGATTCATATCGTACTTTCCCTGCCAAGCTCACAGACTTCAATTGGAAGAGGAGTTGAAAAAGCAACACTTGCTATTCTTACTGTTTTCTAAGTCTTATATCCAGAACTTCAAAATCATTAAAGATACACATCAGTTTTGTCTGACTACATCATTTGGTCTCACTTTAGCCAGCAGAAAACTAAAGATCAATGTGTTTGATGTGTTTTAAAACTTCTATTTCTGTATCTCCTCGCATATTTATTCCAGGGACCAAGAGGAGCTACCATATCAGCCTACCTTACAGTCATCTATCTCTCTTGAAGAAGAAAGTAATTGACTGTTATAATTCTTCTCTTCCTTTTGGAAGATAATGAAGGACACCTTCTTGTATACAATTTAAATTGTTCTGTGAAGGACAGGACATTTCTTCCCAAAGACTCAACATTGCCAGACTTGGAAAAATCTTTATACTTATTGCACTGTCCCATGAGAAAGTTGTTCCTACTCGGGTTTGAGATAGCAAACAGGATGGAATTTGGATGAACTGAGAGGGGTGGGAGAAGGGAATCTAGGTTCATGAAACTGTATGTATAGCTATTAAGAGACAACACAACCTGGTATGCTTGGGAGACAATAAAAAATCTAGTCTTGCTGGAAAACTTTGTATTGAACAATAGTAGGAAATGGACAGTAGGGAAGGAGGGGTTGATTGTAAAGTATACCCATAGATGATTTTTCAAGCTTCCAGGCTAGGTTGACATGTCTAAACTTTGCAAATAACTAAAGAAGGCGTGTTTGGTAGCTTATTGCTAGGAGACTTGCTTGATAGAAATACTGTTTCTGAAATATCTTTTCAGAGGCTATATAAAGTTTAGATTACAAGACTATGGAATGAATGGAAAGGAATAGAAAGAGTTAGGAAGCCCCTTCTTTGAGACTTTGCATCTAGAATGGGACCTGGATACATGGAGGGTATCAAGTGAAAGATGTAAGTTGATAAGAGTGTGGATTAGTATTTATTTCCTTATCATGTCTAATATGAAGACAGACAAAGGGCGTAGGAGGAGCAACTTCTATTTCACTCAGGAGTTTTCCCTCTGTTTTCTCAATAGGAGAATGAGGACATATTGAGAATACCATTTATAAATTCTTTGATGATATGTATATTGTCCATTCTTGAGGTTCTGTGTCCAACTCAGTGCTATAGTCAAAAAAGCACTTTTCAAATGCTTCTTGCCAATGACAAGGAAGGTAATTATTCCTGGACTTAGCATCTGATCTGTGTTCCACTGACTCCCACTGATGTCATCTAAGGAAGCCTCCAGGTGCATCTTGCCTCCCCAGAAATGAGGCATCCTGCACATGCGTTTGCATGCTGGCCCACCATACAATGCATCTTTGCTCTACGCCATCATCTCTGACGGGAAGGAACTTGGTGTTTTCCTGGGGCATGTAATTCCCAAGAGATGATTCCAAGAATGACTTCTCATTCTGGTTCATTAGTTCCAAGCACATCAGAGCTGAACAAATGGACCAAAGTGTTTAGTAGGATTTACAAGAAATTACTGGAATGGTGAAAGCAGCAAGGGCTATTAGAGAGAATCTTACAGAGGATACCACATTGCTGAAGGAGTTCCTGGAGATGGTTCTTCTCTGGCATGGACACTCATGGCTCAGGAAAGAGGAGTAAAAAGGGCAGTGATTTGCACAATCATCCTCTCACCTCAGGCTTCTCACTCCCCCAGAACCACTGCCTGAAAATTGGATGTTTATTATGTAATTTTTTGAAACTTCAACTTATACCTGGAGGTTCTTAGAAATTCTAAAATAAAGGTGTTTGGAAATCAATTCCTTTCCTACAATCCAAATTAAGGCTTTATTTTGCTTCAGTTTTTGTTTTTGTTTTTGTTTTTTAAGGAATCAGACTCTTCTGCCAGGGGCGTAGTGATACTAATTGGGTGAAGCAAAGGTTCTGTAGTCAGTCACACCTATACCACAATATTCTCTCAGTCATGTTTCTACAGGCAGACCTTGGAGATACTGCTAGTTCAGTTCCAGACCACCAAAATAAAGCAAATTTTTTGGTTTCCCAGTGCATGTAAAAGTTAGGTTCACACTACACTGTAGTCTATTAAGTGTGCAATAGCATCCTTATGTCTAAAAAAAGACTGTATTTACCTTACTTAAAATATACCTTTTGCCAAAAAATACTAACCATCATCTGAGCCTTCAGAGAGTCCTCATCTTTTATCTGGAGGAAGGTCCAGCCTGGATGTTGATGGATGGCTGCTGACTGACCAGGGAGGTGATTGCTGAAGGCTGGGATGACTATGGCAATTTCTTAAAATAAGGCAATGATGAATTTTGCTGCATTGTTGACTCTTCCTTTCACCTGAACTCTTAGAGGACATTGTAAGGTTATAAATTGGCCTAATTTCAATTTTGTTGTGTCTCAGGGAAAAGGGAGTCTGGAGGAGGGTAGAGAGACAGAGAAAGACCAGTCAGTGGAGCAGTCAGAACGCACACATTTACTGATTAAGTTTGCCACCTTACAGGGGTGTGGTTCTTGGTGCCCTCAAACATTTACAATAGTAGCATCGAACATCACTGATCCCAGATCACCATAACAAATATAACAGTAATGAAAAAGTTTAAAATATGGTGAGAATTATCAAAATGTGATACAGAGATGTGAAGTGAGCAAATGCTGTAGGAAAAATGGCTCCGATAGACTTGTTCAATGCAGGGCTGCCAGAAACCTTCAGTGTGTTCAAAAAAAAATGCCATATCTGAGACACACAGTAAGGTAAAGCACCACAAAATGAGGTATGCCTGTCGTTGGGGAGCACTAGGTAAATAAAAATGCTGCTTAACCTCAATTTCCCGATCTCTAACATGGGAATGGTCACTGACACTAAGTTTTTTGAGAATTAAATGAGGTGATATATGTAAATCACCCAGCACATCTGAACATAAAGTTTGGTAGATTTACCCACATAGACAATACTGGATATTTGTGGGCCTCCCTATTTTAGGGGTTGCTCTTGTAAAACATTTACATATAGGAAAATCCAGAATGTGAGTTTTTTGGGCCAAAAAGATATGAAAATAGAAAAACAAAGGAAAAGCTGAGTGTTCAATTCCACCCATCTGTCAAGTTACTCCTTTCAAGGTATGGAGCATGTGAGGGAGGGAGAAAAGAAAGACTGGAAGTACAGCATTCTCTGCAAGGAAGGAAACATCAGGACTTAGGAAAGAGTTTCACCTCACACAATAGTGTACAGAAGTTGTTAGATGACTTTCACTTTAATCATACATAATTTTCTATGCTGTTGTGTCTTCTATAAACATTATTTCTAATGGAAACATTCCAACATAGGGATGATTTATGTAGCCATTCCCCTACTATTGACCATTTAATTTTTCCAGTGTTGCTATGATAAATAACTCTTTGGTAAGTATATTTTCCTATAAATCTTTGTCTGAATTTCTGATCATTTCCTCAGAATAAATTTATATAAGTGAGATTACTAGATCAAAAGAATTATTTTAGGATGCTGTGCATTTTGCCACATATTGCAAAAAAGAAAATACAAGTACATTCTCAATAGCAATAAATGAAGTTGCTAGTCTCAAGGGATCCTGGTTGGAATGAAATATTATTTTTTTAAAGCAGTATTACCTGATTTGAAATAAGCAGGTCTCTTATTGTCATTTCAATCTGTATTTGATTCAGTAAATTCTTTTCTTATGATTAATATCCACGAACAATTTATTTGTTATGAGTATCTGTTCATGCCCTTTGCCCAAATTTTTGAGTGCTAAGTTTTACTGTGCTTCTTGACACTTTGCAAGAGTTTTGAATGTATCAGGTAGAATTTTGACAAGTGGGAAAATCAGGATGAAGCAATGATACCAGGTTTGCTATAATTGCAAATTGTAGATGGAATTTTTACTCGCTGAAATATAACATCTCAAGTAACATATGAGTGTAGCAAGTGGTTCATTTGGCTAAGTATCCACATGAGAACGTACTAAGGATTAGGATATTTTAAATTTTGGAACTATAGTTTGACATTTTAAAATGTCAGGTTAGGAAATGGAGGCTTCATTCAATGATTAGTGGGAAAACACTAGTGCTTCTCATGTGCCCTGAGTCATTGATTTGATTGGTCCCTACCCTGGGCCAATTAAATCTGAACCTCTAGATCTGCCTTGATAAACCAAGATTGAGAGCAAATGCTTTGAGGGAGGTTGTAGTCTTTAAAACCAAATTTACATAATGGCACTAGAGGGAAGGAAAGAAAAGAGAAGGCAATGGATAGGGAGGAGGAAGAAGGGGAGGGGAGGGGAGGGGAGGGAAGGAATAAAACAGAACCAAAATGGAATAGGACAGAAAAGAGCAGAACAGAGATGGGTTAAAAGTAGGAGAAACTGTTAGATGACTGCAGTAGTTCAGGAAGGCACTAAGAACCTGATCTAGGGCGACGGCAGTGAGAGGAAGTGGAGGGGAAAGATAAAAGACGACATGCACACAATATACTAATTTAACCATAAGCTTAGAGAGATGAAGGTAGAAGTAAAGTTTGAGGTTTCAGCAAGTGGAAATGTAAAAAGGGGCGGTTATGAGGACTTCCATTGGGAGTTAACAAGAAACTCATATAATGGTTTTCAGGCAACCATGAAAACTAAAATAAACATGGAGGCAAAGCAGAAGAAAAAGTTTAAGATAACAGATAGATGTAGTACCTAGAGCAAGGTCTCATACATAGAAGGTGCTTCATACATCATTGTTTAAAGAATAAATAAAGAAAAGTGTCCCCTTTCAACATGCAGAAAAAAGAAGGCACCAAACTGGAGATAAACATGGAATGATCAGAGGACACAAATATACTGATTCACGTTTCAAATGCCTGGGGGAGACACAGTACTAATACAATGGAAATTGAAGAGGGACAGTTACAGTTTATTAGAATAGTGGCTCTACCATGAAAATAGGCTAAAAGTTTATAAATGGTTGAACAAACAGTGAGGAATCCAAGGGAAATTAGTATAAACTATTTCTGGTGAAAAATTGAAGAAGTTACAGCAGAAAGAAAGCTAGCATTTGTTGTTGTTTTGTTTTGTTTAAGGGTTTATTATTATTACTTTTTTAAAGGATAAGTGAACTATAACAACATTTATGCCAAAAAAAGGTAGGCATTCCTAGATAGGAATAGAAAAAATAAAGGGAAAAGTTTGATTTCAATAACAAAGTTCAGGAGAAGGTAGGAGGGAGTAAAAGAATGAGGAGAGGTAGAGAAGTGGTCATTAGAAAGGAACACCAACTTCTCTTCTGACAGAGCAGTAAAGGAGGAGGAATAATTAAGACCACAGGGAAACATCCAGGTTAGGGGAAGGGACTTGAGGGAACCAGAAATACCCAAGGTTAGACTTAGATATTTATGAGGGCATTATCAGCTGAGAACCCCTGTGTAGGGTAAGTTTGAAATGTTTATAGAACCACAGAAAAAATCAGGTATGGCAAACTCCTTCCAGGCAACAGAGAAGACCAACTTAAGGCTGATAGTACAAGGTTACGGGGCATCCAGGTAGTAGGGTCTTAAAATAACTTACGTTCAACACCCTGAATTTGAGATGAGAAAAACTAAATAGAAAAGGCTACCCAGGTGCATTAGTTATCTATTAATAGATAACAAATTAACCCAACGCTTAGCTGCTTAAAATGCCACTTATGTTGGCACGGCTTAACTGGACCCTCCACTCAGCCTCTCTCACAAGCTACAGCCAGGTGTTGCCTGGGCTGTAGTCATCTCAAGGCTTGATGTGAAAGGCTCTACTTCCAAATATGCATGGTTGTTTGCAGGATTTAGTTCTTCACAGGCTGTGGAACTAAAGTCCTCTGTTGTTTGCTGGGCACTGGTCAAAGACTGCTCTTTGTTCCCTATCATGCTGGTTTTAACAGATGACAGTTTGTTTCATCAAAGTGTGCCACCCAAGAAGGCAACAGAGGGGGCTGGCTGGCAAGACAGAAGTCATATCCTTTTGTTGCTTAGTCATGGATGTGACATTCCATCCAATTTCTCTTACTCTGTTGATGAGAAGGAGTCACTAGGTGCAACCCACACTTAAAGACAGGGAATTAGACAAGGGTGTGAATACCAAGAGGCAGGGTCACATGGGGCCATCCTAGTGTCTGGCTGTTAGATCAGGATTACCCTAGGTATGACTTAATGAGTATTTTTAAAGGCTTCCTAGTTGATTTCTTTAAATGCTTTCTAATTCTGTTTTTTAAATTATGCTTCTGCTAAAGAATCAAACACAAATTAAGTCTCTGGGGATAAAAAAGGTATTTATCTTTGAAGGTAGGCTGGTAGAAGTATAAATATCAGGAAAGAAGGAAGATGGATAAGTAGGAAGAAAAAGATTCGTTTTTGCACAACGGGCTTTCTCTAGTTGCAGAGAGCAGGGCTACTCTTCGATGAGGTGTGTGGACTTCTCGTTGCGATGGCTTCTCTTGTTGCGGAGCACGGGCTCTAGGCACGCAGGCTTCAGTAGTTGTGGCTCATGGGCTCTAGAGCACAGGCTCAGTAGTTGTGGCACATGGGCTTAGTTGCTCTGCAGCATGTTGGATCTTCCCGGACCAGGGCTTGAACCCATGTCCCCTGCACTGGCTGGTGGATTCTCCAACACTGTGCCACAAAGGAAGTCCTGATCATGACAATTTAATCATGAGTTGGTTAGGTCTTCAAGAGGACTTTTCTCCTAGGAACTTGGTATGTATTTGTAAAATTTTTTAAATATATAACAACAAAGACAAACAAAAATCATTAGTACTGCTCTCATGATGCTTATAATCTAAAGTTTATAGTGACCTTTTAAACCTGGACATTTTGAGTGACCTATAATAATTTGCTGGGGCAATAGGCATAAGCTAGGACTGTTAAAAACAAACTATAATCCATGCTCATCCTACCAATGAAGAAAATAGACGATAAACAAGCAAAGAAATAAATGTGTAATTACAAGTTTATGAATCCTTTAAAGGAAACAAAATGTATTTGTATAGGATGGCCTGGGACAGGTTCTCTGCAGAGGTGACAGTAAACTAAGACCTAGAGGATACAAAGGAAAAATTGATGTAGAGAGGGAGGAGCATCACAGTTTAATAAGACTCGAGCTGGGAAATAGCTCTGCCTGTGCGAGGCACCAAAAGGATTCAATGTCTCTGGAGTGCCCCACTGAGGGGCATGGCATGAGAGAAGGCTGGAACAAAGGAAACAGTCGGTAAGTCAAACAGCATAGTGTGTGCAATAGAAAGCCATGGAAGAGACTTAAATTATCTAGTGAGGTTATCCAATTTATGTTGGAATGTGTCAGGGACAGAGGGTGGGGGCGGGTGGTGGCTACCGTGTGAAAATATTTTGGGGAAGGACAAAAGTAGCAGTGAAGATTGAGACAAATGAAGATAATCTATATATAATCTGGAGATAAAGCAATCACATATGTTGATGACTAAATGTAGAGGATGATAGCGAAAAGAATCAAGGATGACTTCCAGTTTTCTGGCACAAGCCAATGGGCAGATAACGGTGACAATTTCTGAGCTGGAGAAGACTTTCAGACAGGAAGCCATCCAAACAGGAGAGGCAAGAACACTGATTCCAGCTTTAAGACTTCACTCAGTCTCTCTCCTCTGGTTTGGAAGCAGGAACTGAAATGTCCACTTACCAGTGAGAGTTCCTTAGTGGAAAGGAGTAGCAGGAGACCAGGATAGTGCAGGCAAAGATTGATGTATGGAAACCTAAGGTGACTCACAGAATCGAGGAGAATCTGGAGATTCAGGCTTGGAAACCAGTACAAACCAAGGTACTTGTGGAAACAGGAACTACGAGTGACTCATTAGAACCACTTACTTCTGGAATAAAATGGAGTGACAATTATTTTCAGTGCTTTTGAATCTCTGTGGAACAGACTGTGCTCAGGAAAGGAGTATCTGACCAGCTTGGGTTTCATCATGTGCCCATCCCTTCACCAGACTGTAACTGAGAGGAAAAAGTAAATTTCTTATCTGAAGTGCAGGGGACAGTCATCGGGCATCCAAACCAACATGTGACGTGTGCACAGGAAACGTCTGAGTGCAGAGACTTAAAGCTGAAATAGCCAAAGGTCCAGCAGTCCTCAGGCAACCATCCTGCCACTTGCAAAAATCTGGTTTTAGGAGGGAGGTTGGGAAGTAAAACTGTTCCTGATTTATACTCAGGAGGGTGACAATGAGAGGAACAAGGGATGCATACACTTTTCCCTCTGCTTGGAATGCCATTCACTTTGCTTAGCTAACTCCTATATCTCTTTTTGCCCCAACTCAATCAATAATTTCTTAAACTTTCTTGACTTTCCAAAGTCAATTGCCAATTGTAAAGGTTTTCACAGTGCATCTTTATTTACTTTTGAGATTTCTATATTATTTGTCCATCTTCCACAGGGATTGCAAACTCCATGAGAATGTAAATAAATGTTATTTTCCTTCCGTCTCTCTCTCTCTCTCTCTCTCTCTCTCTCACTCACACACACACACACACATTCACGCACGCACACACATGCACACACACTCACACCAATGCAATCCTAGCAGTTAGCACAATGGTTGGGCTATAGTGGGCACTCATAGACACTCATAGTGTGAGGAAAATGGGAGGCAAAAAATCCCAGATTTTACTTTTGAATGAGATGGATGGTGCTATCTCTAACTAAATTAAGGGAAATATACAAGATAATGCATTTGAGTTTTAATTTGTCAAGTTGGAGATGCTTACATATTGGATTATTTTTTATTTGGCTATATAGTATTGGAACTTGGGAGAGGTCAACATTTTTCTATTTTATCCTTCTTTTGGATGAAAACTCCTTAGCCTTTAAAAACTGTTATATTTAATCATAACTATAACCCATTTAATATTCAAATTATCATAACTTTGCCAGCAGAGCTCCTTTGAGCCAGCTTTTTTATTATTATTATTATTACCCTTGATAGTCTTAAAAGTGTCCTTATAAATATCAATAACAGTCTTTTCTAGAGTTATACTGATTTTTTCCTTGCCTCAAACTATTTTTGTGGGAATCCTGGTCCTTTTTTGTGGAGAATATTAGAAACTAAAATCTGAGAGCTAGATGTGAACATTAATGTTGATGAGCAAAAGTGCTGTGGCTGCTATTCATCCCTGTTTAGAGTCAGAGCTGAAAAGATATTTCCTTTTAGGATTATTCATTTACTTTCTTTTTTATTTCCCCGATTTAACATGATAAGTTGATGTTCTCTACTTTGGTAAGAGCTATGATTTTCATTACTATTGTTTTTCCATTACAGAAACATATAGTTTGAATTAATTTGCTTTTCTAAAAAATCATTATTTTATTGAAGTATAGTTAATTTACAATATTATATTAGTTTCAAGTGTACAAAATAGTGATTCAAAATTTTTATAGATTATATTCCATAAAAAGTTATTATAAAATAATGGCTATATTCCCTGTGCTGTACAATATATCCTTGTAGCTTACTCATTTTACACATAGTAATTTGTACCACTTAATCCTCTACCCCATCTTGCCCCTTTGTCCTTCCCACTCCCCCACTAGTGGTAACCACTAGTTTGTTCTCTATATCTGTGAGTCGGTTTCTATTTTATTATAATTATTCATTCATTTTATTTTTTATATTACACATATGAGCAATAACATACAGTATTTGTCTTTCTCTGTCTGACTAATTTCATTAAGCATATTTTTAAAAGGAAACTATATCAGTACCTAAATCACTACCAGCATAATTTACCATATTAAAAGAAAATCTTAAAAATAAAAAGGAATCCAACAGTACAGCTGCAACACACACATTTTCAATCAAAAATACAATGTCAACAATAGTGGTTTGAAGAGTTTGAGGTCCCCTTCCCCAGTGAAACAGCCATAATTGCTTAAAAGTATTTGTAAAAACAACCACTTAAAGTCTCTGGAAATTGTCATAAGGTCATGAAGCCAATGAAGAAATATTTTTTTAGATTCCTTTTCAGTGTATTTTTTAAATAATTTTTATTAGAGTATAGTTGATTTACAAAGTTGTGTTAGTGTCTGCTAAGAAACATTTATTCAATAAAATCTACTAAATCTTGATAAGAACAGTGAGAGTTTGTGGCATTTGAGCCATGGCCCATTCACTCTGCTCCCAGAGCTCAGCTCAGGATGATGGAAGCCCCACTCTACATGGATGTGGCCAAGAAGATGGGACTCTCTGTCCTACAATTCCCAGTCAAGGGTTACTGTACATTTCCAGTTGAAGCAGGCCACAGGCACGTCTCATTGTTCACAGCTTCCTGTTGCAGAGGCTAAATTCTGGGTAACTGTGACTGAGAAGTCAGTAATTCCCTTTCTGAACCAAGCTCCCCCTGATAGAGAGGAGGCATGGCCAGCTGAGAATACTGGAGCCCTCATCATCCTCACCCCAGCTCGTTTGTAAGGAAGACATTACATGCAAGAAAGAAAACCCTAGAAAAGCAGAACTATTGCCCAAACCCAGCACTCTAAATGTAAAGCACAGTATCACTGAGAAAAGCAGGACACTATCCCTGCCACAATCCCTCCAAATCAGTGTCTTAAAGATTTTTCCCAGGGGGTGAGGCAGGCCATAAGAAGAGAGAACTCTGAAGCTCTTTGTTCTAAAAGGAACAAACATTATTTGAAACAAAGTATAGGGAAGGTCAAGTGTTGAAAACAATGGAGATTTTACTATTAAGCAATTAAGAGGAGGTTGGTAGCTCCATGAGAGCAATAAGATAACTATAGTCCAGCTAGTTTATCAGAGAGAACCATGGAAAGAAACAGCTAAGAAGAAAGCCCCTGAGGTTAGAACTAACCTCAAAAATTGGCTTCAAAATCTATCCTTGCACAGGTTCCCAAATTTAACTGGATAAGACTGTGAAGCAATTTATGCCCTTGGGCATTGTCAAAAACAGTAGAACAATTAACCAGCAATTAGTGCAGTTTAAAGCTGGATGTAATGTCAACAGAGGCAGAAAACCCAAAATGGAAAGAGACAAAGGGAACCCTGCTAACACCACACCATCCCAAGGTGACTGTGCACATGCCCACTGCTATTCCTTTAGTGAAATGACATCAGAGGCTCACACTGTGGGAGAAATACACTTTAATAAAATGGCCCAGCTGGGTAACTAAGAAAATAAACAAGCAAACAACAGAAAGCCCTGGAAGGGGGATAAGCATCTAGAGTTGCTAAATAATCAAAAATGTCCAGTTTTCAACAAAATAATTATGAGACATGCAAACAAACAGGGAAATGTGACTGTACATTTTTTAAAAAAGCAGAAAGTTTGGTGCCTTTAGTGCAGAAAGGGACTCAAATGTTGGACTTGACAAGCAAAGATTTAAAAGCAGTAAAATTGAAGATAGATTAATAGAGAATATGTAATCTGAAGAAAAGAGAGAAAAAGAGGAAGAAAAATTAACAAAGCCTCAGAGAAATATATAATACTGTTCAGTGCAATAATATATTTGTAATGACATTGGCAGTAGAGGAGAGTGATACAGAAAAAATATTCAAAAATATATTAAAAAATGGTAGAAAACATCCCAAATTTGATGAAAGGTGTTAATGTACACATCCAAGAAGCTCAAGAAACTCCAGGTAGATTAACGCAAAGAGATCCACACCCCAACACATAATCGTAAAAATTAGACCAAAAAAATTATACGAAAATCATGAAAAAAAGGACAAAAATCTTAAAAGCAAGGAAAAAACCACTTGCCATGCATAAGAGACCCCCAATAAAATTAAGATCTTATCACCAGAAAAAAATAGAATCCAGGAGGCAGTTAACGACATATTCTAAGTGCTGTCAACTAAGTATCTTAAATCCAGAAAAACAATCCTTAAAAGAGAAAACAAAATAAAGGCATTCCTAGATAAGCAAAATCTTAGTAAATGTATTGCTAGTAGATCCATATTACAAGAAATACTAAAGTTTTTCAGGCTGAAAACACAATATTGCTAAGAAGGACCAACCCCCAAAATACTCTGAATCCACATAACAATCCACAAAGTTACATTTGCCCACAAATTTGATAACTTAGATAAAATGAACCAACTCCTTGAAAGACAGGTCTGTCAAAACTCACACAAGAAAAAATAGATAATCTGAATAGACCTGTCTCTATTTAAAAATTTGAATGAATAATTCATAATTTTCCAAAATAAAGCAGCACACTCAGATGAGTTCATATTGAATTTTACCACACATTTAAGGAAGACATTATACGAGTTCTCTTCAATACTTTGAGAGGATAGAAGCAAAGGGAATATTTCCTAACTCATTCTGTGGGGCCAGCATTACCCTAATACCAAAACCAAAGGCACTACAAGAAATGAAAACTATAGATTAATGTCTCTCATAAACAGATGTAAAAATCCTCAACAAAATGTTAGAAAATTAAAACCAACATTGTATTAAAAGGATTATACATGATGACCAAGTAGGATTTACACCAGCTATACAAGGCTGGTTCAACACTCAAAAATCAGTTAATGTAATCCATTATATCAGTAAGCTAGAAAGAAAAAAACACACTATTATATGGCAAAAAAACAAATAACCCAATCCAAAAATAGGTGGAGAACCTAAATAGACATTTCTCCAAAGAAGATATATAGATGGCCAACAAACACAAGAAAGGATGCTCAAGCATTAGAGAAATGAAAATCAAAACCACAATGAGGTATCACACCAGTCAGAATGGCCATCAACAAAACTCTACACACAGGGCTTCCCTGGTGGCGCAGTGGTTGAGAGTCTGCCTGCTGATGCAGGGGACACGAGTTCATGCCCCAGTCTGGGAGGATCCCACATGCCACGGAGCGGCTGGGCCCATGAGCCACGGCCGCTGAGCCTGCGCATCCGGAGCCTGTGCTCTGCAACAGGAGAGGCCACAACGGTGAGAGGCCCATGTACCACAAAAAAAAAAAAAAAAAACTATACAAACAATAAATGCTGGAGAGGGTGTGGAGAAAAGGTAACCCTCTTGAACTGTTGGTGGAAATGTAAATTGATACAGCCATTATGGAGAACAGATGGAGGTTCCTTAAAAAACTAAAAATAGAACTACCACATGACCCAGCAATCCCACTACTGGGCATATACCCTGAGAAAACCATAATTCAAAAAGAGACATCTACCACAATGTTCACTGTAGCATTATTTACAATAGCCAGAACATGAAAGCAACCTAAGTGTCCATCGACAGATGAATGGATAAAGAAGATGTGGCACATATATACAATGGAATATTACTCAGCCATAAAAAGAAACGAAATTGAGTTAATTGTAGTGGGGTGGATGGACCTAGAGTCTGTCATACAGAGTACATCAGAAAGAGAAAAACAAATACCATACGATAACACATATATATGGAATCTAAAAAGAAATGGTTCTGGGCTTCCCTGGTGGCACAGTGGTTAAGAATCCGTCTGCCAATGCAGGGGACATGGGTTCAAGCCCTGGCCCAGGAAGATCCCATGTGCCACGGAGCAACTAAACCCATGTGCTGTGACTACTGAGCCTGCACTCTAGAGCTCGTGAGCCAAAACTACTGAAGCCTGCTTGCCTGAGAAGTCACCACAATGAGAAGCCTGTGCACCGCAATGAAGAGAAGCCTCCTCTCACTGCAACTAGAGAAAGCCCGTGCAGAGCAATGAAGACCCAACACAGCCATAAATAAATAAATAAACAAATAAATAAATAATAAAAATTTTAAAAATGGCTAAGGGCAGGACAGGAATAAAGATGCAGACTTAGAGCATGGACTTGAGGACACAGGTAGGGGGAAGGGTAAGCTGGGACGAAGTCAGAGAGTAGCATTGACATATATACATGACCAAATGTAAAAGAGATAGCTAGTGGGAAGCAGCTGCATTGCACAGGGAGATCAGTTCAGTGTTTTGTGACCACCTAGAGGGTGGGAGGCACAAGAGGGAGGGGATATGGGTGTATATGTATACGTATAGCTGATTCACTTTGTTATACAGCAGCAACTAACACAACATTATAAAGTAATTTTACTCCACTAAAGATGTTTAAAAAATAGATATGGAAAAAGCATTTGACAAATTCCCTTCATAATAAAGACTCTCAGCAAACTAGGAATAGAGACAAACATCCTCAACTTGATATGTAATCCCTACAAAAAGGCTATAGCTATCATTATACTTAGTGGTGAAAAACTCAAATCTTTCCTATAAGACCACGTACAAGTCAAAAATGTACAATTATATCACTCTTTTTCAACATTGTACTAGAAATTCTAGCTAGTGAAATAAGACAAGAAGGAAATAAAAGGTATACAGATTGGGAAGGAAGAAATGAAAATATCTTTGTTCACAGATGACATGATCATCTATGTATAAAATCTGATAGAATTTACAAAAGAACTGCTGTAACTCATAAGCGATTATAAAAGGTTACAGGATTCATGGTTAATATACAAAATAAATTATTTCCTTATATACCAGCAATTAATAGGTGGAATTCAATATTAAAAGCATAATACCGGGCTTCCCTGGTGGCGCAGTGGTTGGGAGTCTGCCTGCCGATGCAGGGTAGACGGGTTCATGCCCCCAGTCCGTTTTGTTTTTTTTTTTTTAAACCATAATACCATTTATATTACCACCACCTCCAAAATATTTAGTTATAAATTTAACAAAATATTACAAAATCTATCTGAGAAAACTATAAAATTCTGATGAACAAAATCAAGGAAGAACTAAATAAATGGAGGAATACATCATGCCATAAAGAGGAAGCCTCAATGTTATAAAGATGCCAGTTCTTCCCATCTTGG
The DNA here is from genome assembly GCF_964341445.2 of Mesoplodon mirus. Lineage (NCBI taxonomy): Eukaryota > Metazoa > Chordata > Mammalia > Artiodactyla > Ziphiidae > Mesoplodon > Mesoplodon mirus. The sequence continues at coordinate 134,445,756 of NC_138983.1, read as the reverse complement.
TCTATAGATTCAATGCAATTCCAGTCAAAATCACAGCAAGTTATTTTATGGGTATTGACAGAATGATTCTAAAGTTTATATGAAGAGGCAAAAGACCCAGAATAGCCAATACATATTAAAGGAGAGGAACAAAGTTGGAAGACTGACACTGCCTGACTTCCAGCCTTATTGTAAAGCTACAGTCATTAAGACAGTTTGGTATTGGTGAAAGAATAGATAACTAGATCAATGCAACAGAACAGAGCCCAGAAATAAACCCATATAAGTATAGTCAACTGATCTTTGACAATGGAATAAAGGCGATACAGTAAGATAGTCTTTCAACAAATAGTGCTGGAAAAACTGGACAGCCACTTGGAAAAAACAAACAAAAAAAGACAATCTAGACACAGAACTTACACTCTTCACAAAAACGTAATTCAAAATAAATCACAGAACTAAGTGTAAAATGTGAAACTACGAAGCTCCTATAATATAACATAGAAGAAAGCTTAGGTGACCTTGGGTATGACAATGACTTTTTTGGAACAACAGCAAAGGCACAATCCATGAAGGAAATAATTGATAATCTGGACTTCATTAAACTTAAAATATTCTATGCTGTGAAAGACAAAGTTAAGAGAGTGAGAAGTCAAGCCACAGATAGGGAGAAAATATTTGCAAAAGACACATCTGATAAATGACTGTTATCCAGAATATACAAAGATCTCTTAAAACTCAATAATGAGAAAACAAATAACCCAATTAAAAATGGGCCAAAGGTATTAACAGACACTTCACCAAAGAAGATACAGAGATGACAAATAAAAATATGAGAAGTTGCTCCACATCATATGTCATCCGGGAAATCCAAATTAAAACAACCATGAGATATCACTACACACAAAGAATTGGAATGACCAAAATCCAGAATACTGACAATATTAAATGGTGATGAGGATATAGTGCAACAGGAAACCTCATTTACTGCTGGTGGGAATGCAAAATGGTATATCACTTTGGAAGCCATATTGGCAGTTTCTTACAAAATTAACTATATTCTTACCACCTGATCCAGGAATCATGCTCCTTATTATTTGCCTACAGTAGTTGAAAACATCTCTCAACACAAACTTATGTGCACAGGTATTTATAACAGCTTACTTCATAATTGCCATAACTTGGAAGAAACCAAAATGTTTTCAGTAGGTGAATTGATAAATTGTGGTACATCCAGACAATGGAGTACTATTCAAAGTTAAAAATAAATGAGCTATAAAGCCAAGAAAAGACAGAGAAACATTAAGTTCGTATTAGTCAATGAAAAGAGTCAATCAGAGAGGCCTGCATATTGTATGGATCCAACTATATGACATTCTGAGAAAGACAAAATTATGGAAACAATGAAACAATCAATGGTTTCTGAGGGTTGGTGGGCGAGAGGGGGAGAAATGAATAGGAAGACCATAGAGAATATTTAGGACAGTAAAACTACTCAGTATGATGTTATAATAATGAACATATGTCATTATAAATTTTTCCAAGCCCATGGACTGTATGACACCAAGAGTGAGCCCTAAGGTAAACTATGGACTCTAGATGATTATGATATGTCCATGTAGGTTCATCCTTGGTAAAAAGTGTACCATTCTCATGAATAATGTTTATAATCGTGGAGGCTACACATTTGTGGGGGAAAGATATATATATATATATATATATATATATATATATATATATATATATATATATATATATATATATATGGACAATCTCTGTACATTCTTCTCAATATTGTTGTAAACCTAAAACTCCTCTTAAAACATGGTCTTTAAAAAAAGAGCATCAGAAAAATTAATTATATAATTATAAAATACATTATAAATGAATATTTCTTCTTTCTTTCCTTAACTTATAGCTATAAAAATCTACAGTTAAGAAACTTTCAGATAGATAACCTAAATTTCCATATTGAGCTACTAGAAAAAGAACAAGTAAAACTTATTACAAGTACAGGAATAAAATCATAAAAATTCACATGAAAGTTAATGAAATCATGAAAGCAAAACAGTAGTGAAAATGTACAATGTGAAAGGTTTGTTCTTTGAAAATATCAACAAAATTGACAAACAATTAGCTAGGCTGACCAAGAAAAATAAGAGAGAAAGTTGAAATTAATAAAATAAAGAATAAAAGAGGGACATTACTAGAAACGTTACAGAAATTGAAAAAAGAAAGTATAAGAGAATGCTATGAAGAACTGTATGGTAACTAACTATATAGTCTAGATAAAATGGACAAATTCCTAGAAAGAGACAAACCACCAAAACTAACTAACGAAGAAGCAGAAAATATAAATGGATCTGTATCAGGATTCTTTATAGAAGTGAGAGAATGAAGCCTAAGAAACAGTAGTTGGATTTATTGATTTAGAGATCCTTCCTATGATGAACTGGGATTTATTCAAGAAAAGCAGTTTATTTAACATATGAAAATCAATTAATATATCATACCAAAAAGGGAAAAAGGATCACCTAAATCGACAGAAAAAAGCATTTGACAAAATTCAACATGTCTTCATAATAAACGCACTCAACAAACTATGGTTAGCAGAAAACGTCCTCAAAATGATAAAGGATAATTATACTAAGTATCAAAAAACACAGTTAAAATCATATGTCATAATGAAGAAACAAAATATTTCCCCCTAAATTCAAGAAAAAGATAAGGATGTCTGCTCTCGCCACTTCTATTCAACACTGTATGGGAGGTTATAGCCACAAAAATTAGGCAAGGCAAAAAATAGAGGCATCCATATTTTAAAGGAAGAAGTAAAATTATCTCTGTTTTCAAGTAACATGATTCTATATATAGAAAAGTCTAAGAAATCCACTAAAATTATTAGAACTAATGAACAAGTGCAGCAAGCTTACAAGATATAAGATCAATATACAAAATCAACTGAATTTTTATATATTTGCCTGTACAATCCAAAAACAAAATTTAGAAAACAATTTTATTTATGACAAGATCAAGAAGAATAAAATAATTAAGATAGAATTTAACAAAAGAATTGAAATTCATATACTCTGAAAAATACAACTATGTTTTAAGAAATTTAAAAAGATCTATATAAGTGGAAAGGAATTATTCCTATTATGGGTAGGACGACTTAATATGGTGAATATGGCAATATGTCCATAACTGATCTTCAAATTCAACAAAATCTCTATCAGAATCCCAGATGGCTTTTTTACAGAAGTGGATAAGCTGATCCTAATATTCATATAGAAATGCAAGGGAACCAAAATAATCAAAATCATATTTAAAAAGATGAACAAAGTTGGAGTATTCACTCTTCTCAATTTCAAGAATTACTTCAAACTACAGTAATGAAGAGAGTTTGGTACTAGCATAAGGTTATACAAAATAGATCTGCATAATAGAATTGAGAATCCAGAAATTAAAACTCACTTTTACGTTCAATTAATTTTCAGCAAGGTGTCAAGACAATTCAGTGTGGTAGGGTAGAAGAATATTTCTAATCAATGGTACTGGGTAACTAAACACCCACACACAAAACAGTGAAGTTGGAGCCCTACCTTATCCAATACATAAAGCTTAACTAAAAGTGAATCAAATCATAAAACTCTTACAGTAAACATAGGGGCAATTATTTGTGACCTTGGATTAGGCAGTGGTTTCTTAGTGATGACACTAAAAGCATAAGCAACAAAAGGAAAAATTAGATAAATTGAACTTCATCACAATTAAAAGGAACTTAAAAGGATATTATCAGGAAAGTAAAAACAACCCACAGAATGGGAGAAAATATTTACAAATCTTATTACTGATACGGGTCTAGTAGCCAGAATAAATGAAGAACTCTTATAATTCAAAAATAAAAAGATAACTCAATTGAAAATGTGCAGAAGATCTGGATAGATATTTTAACAAAGAATATATACAAATAGCCAAAAGGCAAGTGAAAAAATGGTCAACATCATTCGTCATCAGGGAAATGCAAATCAAAACCATCATGAAATACCACTTCACCATTCTTTTTATAATCAAAAAGAGAGATAGTAAAAAGTGTCATCAGATAGTAAAAAGTGTCATCAAAATTGGAGCTCTTATACACTGCTGGCGGAAATGCAAAGTGGTGCTATGCTTTGGAAAACAGTCTGGCAGTTCCTCAAAAGACTAAACATAGATTTATAACATTATATAAGTTTTATGGGTAAAACATTATATTTCTACTTCTGTACAGCTACAGCATGCTCACCACCAAAAATTCAGTTTCCATTCATCATCATACAATTCAACTCTTTAACCCATTTTGCCCTCCGCCCTCCCCTCTGGTAACCACTACTTTGTTCTCTGTATCTCTGTGTTTGTTTTTGTTTAATTGGTTTATTTATTTTATTTTTTATTTGCATGTTTGTTATATTCCACATATGAGTGAAATCATATAGTATTTGTCTTTATCCATCTGATTTATTTCACTTAGCATAATACCCTTAAGATCCATCCATGTTGTCACAAATGGCAAGATTTCATCTTTTCTGAAGACAAGTAGTATTCCATTGTATAGGTACACCACATCTTTATCCATTCATCCACTGATGGGCACTTAGGTTGTTTCCATATCTTGGCTATTGTAAATAAAGTAATACTGCAGTGAACATAAGGGTACACATATCTTTTCAAATTAGTGTTTTCATAGTCTTCAGATGAAACATATAACGTTATAGACCCATGTTACCTCAATTCCTTAAAAAAGATTAAATATAGAATTGCCATATGACCCAGTAATTCTACTTCTAGGTATATACCCAGGAGAACTGAAAACTTGTCCACACAAAAACTTGTACATGAATGTTTACATAAGAATTTTTCATAATATCCAAAAGGTGAAAGCAGTCCAAATAACCAACTGATGAATGGATAAATCAAATGTGGCATATCACTACAGTGTAATATTTTAAATTTAAAGGAATTAGAAGGAATGATATGGTATACAGTACAGCATGGATGGACCTTGAAAACCATGCTAAGTAAAAGAAGTCAGTCAGAAAAAAGACCATATTTTGTATGATTCTATTTATATGAAAAGTCCAGAATAGGCAAATCTATTGAGAAAAGAAATAGAATAGCAAATAGTTGCCTAGAGCTGGGGAGTTTGGTAAGAAACAGGAAGTGAATGCATCTAGGTTTCCTTTTTTGGGCTGAAGAAAATGTTCCAAAATTGATTGTGGTGATGGTTGCACAATTCTGTGTAAATACTAAGAATCACTGTATTGTACACTTTAAATGGATGAATTGTGTTATGTGAATTATATCTCAATTAAGCTGTTTAAAAAAACTTGGATGTGTTATTTTTATGAGAATGTAGTTATGAGAACATGAATAAGAGGTCCCCAGCCCAGCCTGGAGGCCCAGGGTTTCAGTGAAGACTTCTTGGTGGCAACAATCCTTGGGTTTTAAGAGAGTCATCTGGCCAGTCAGTGTGTGTGTGTGTATGCATAGTGTAAACAGAAAGGGGGAGAGAGACAGAGAGAGAAGAATCATGGTGTGGTGGGATAGTCCATAGAAATGCAGCTTTGAAAAGTAAGCAAAGGTCATTATACAGACAGCTTTTAATACCAAGTTAATGTGCTCATATTTAATTCTATGCCCATTGTAAAACTATCGATGGAATTTTGGTAAAAGATATATGGTTGGAATCTAAAAAAAAAAAAAAGGAAAAATGGTGCTGATGAACCTAGTTACAGGGCAGGAATAAAGATGTAGACATAAAGAATGGAGTTGAGGACACGGGGTGGGAAGAGGAAGCTGGGGTGAAGTGAGAGTAGCATCGACATATATACACTACCATATGTAAAATAGTTAGCTAGTAGGAAGAAGCAGCATAGAAGGGGGAGATCAGCTTGGTGCTTTGTGATGACCTAGAGGGGTGGGATAGGGAGGGTGGGAGGGAGGCTCAAGAGGGAGGGGATATGGGGACATATGTATGCATGTGGATGATTCACTTTGGTGTACAACAGAAACTAACACAGTATTGTGAAGCAATTATACTCCAATAAAGATCTATTTAAAAAAATAAAGTATCAGTTAAACCAAGGTTAAAAAAAAAAAGGCATATGGTGAGATTAGCATCTTACTTCTGAGCAGTGGAAGATGGATTCTTTGAGAAAAGGTGAAGCAGCATGGGAAGGATGAGATGGAAGGCAGTGGTAACAGTTAAGACATCACTGCAATTACACAGGCAAGAAATAAAGAGGGCATGACATAGACCAGTGATGGTGAAGGTGAAGAGCAGTAGAAGAGGGAGTACAGTGAATACATATTGGGAGGTTAACCAAAGGTTTATGATATGCCTGGTAGGTTTGTGATATTGCTTCCAAGGGGAAGAGGAGAATCAAAGATCAAACCCAGATTTCCAGTAGAATGAACCAGTAGCGTTTGAACCAACGAGTGAGCTAGAGAACACAGGATGAAAGTTGAGCTTAGGAAAAGCTGCAAAATTTTTGCACAAAGATCAGGTAAGTGTATTTTACATTCAGTTGATCCAACCTCTAGCACAGTGAAAATCACATAGCTGATTGGACAAATTGCAATAATACTAGATTCCCAAATCAAGTATTCAGATTCTCAAATGCCTGCTGGGCCAATCCCCTCAAACCAAAAAGGAAATGGCCAGTGTTTGGGGTAAATGCAATAAGTAGTAGTCATGAATTCTACTTGTTTCTAAGCCTGCCTGGGGTTCTATAAAATGAGGTACTTGCTAAAGTTCATGGTGACAGACTTGTGGCAGAAAGGATGCTATTGGAGAGGGAAAACAGGAACGCTTTGCAGAATTTTGACTTACAGCCTCAGCTGTAAATGCCAGTTGTTCCACTAACTTCATTTTGCTAATGCAAGAACAGCTTTTGCAGTAATAACATATTTCAGTGTGAATGTCTTTTTAATAATCCTTAATTTGAGTCCTAATTCCCTTGATAGTCACTTCGAGGAGACAACTGCATTCCAAAAGTAACTGAATGAGCACATTTGAGAAAAGACTAACCATATGGACACACACACACGCAATCAGAAAGATGTTACATACATTTTAACACATTATTGTATTTCTTAAATGTCATCAAAGGAAGACCCTGAACCCTTTAATAAGCCATCACTCAGAATTTCATAGGCATCTGCAATTAACAGCCCATACCTTAACATCAGTCAGAATCTGAACAGTCCAGAGATAGAAGGCGAGGATACTGTGATAAAAACAGCAATAATAGAGAAAGACAAAAGAGATGAATACAGAAAAAAGCATAACTCATAATGTAACCACAGAAGGCAGGGCAAGCTTGCAGCAATGGCGACAGCTGAATATATTTTATCATGGGATCCGATATAATTTAGCAATAATTTTTTTTAATCCAGTGGAGAGAGCCAACAAGCTAACTCAGGATCAATGAGTTGAGATTGATGGGTCCAGAGTAACAAAGCTGTCAAGAAAACATAAATACCAACAAAGAAATATGTGTATGTCCTCACCTTTCCCTTCCTGAGCCCTTGGTAGAACAAATTTATTTTTGTATTATAGAAAATTGCCCACAGTCCTCATACATTCCCAACTGTCTCCCATTCTTCTCACCTGCAGTAATTCTTAACTCTTGCTCTGAGATCAGTGTCATGAGACTAGCCCTGAAAATTTGGACAATGAGGCTCAGAGAGGCTTAGACACCATACAAGAAACATCAGCAATGCCATATGTTTATACTACACACTTTTCCTAACCAGTCATCTGGGAAGAACTAATTTATAAAAGGTAAACAATATAAGTATTCATTATTCTTCAACCTCTTACCTTCCAGGCCGCTCAAGTCTCCTTGTTATTAAGGGTTTTGTTGTTGTTGTTGTTTAGCATCTTGCATTCCTTTTTAACTGAGCTTACATTCTTGGACAATTACATTTGTAAATATTTTTTGTTGTGTTTCCTTGATTGTAAGTTTCATGAGCTTGTATGGACTGTATTTGTTCACTGATTTCCTAGTCTGATAGACACTCAGCAAATATGTGTTTAGGGGTGGTAGGAAGATGCAGATGGAAGAGGGAGGAAGGAAAAAGGAAAAAAAGGAAACAGGAAAGAAGAGAAGGAATGTCAACTCTTGGTTTCTCATGATCTGACTATATAGCTAAACGTATCTCAGGGACTTTGGTTCCATACAATTAATAAGCATTTGGGTCACATGACCCCACCAGAGTTTTACTCATACGTAAGAGAAATTACAATTTGTTATCTCAGTCCCACTTGTCCCAGTATATGCCAGCTACTGGCCTGCCATTTCTATATCTGTTATGGTGCATTGGAGAGGAATGATCAGCTCTATAGTGTATGGAATTTCAGTCTTAAGGCCCAGAAAGAAAAGAAAAGCATAGCAGAGTGATCTAAAGGAAGAAAAAACAGCGAGCATAATTTAATTTGACCATAGTTCTCTACACCTTGATTAGACAGTTCTGTCATTTACGCACCAGTCCAAATGGAGCCTCATTCACACGAAGAGGTCTGAAACATCACAAAATACCATCTATGAAGAACAAAATGATTGTTTCTTATCTCCAGTGACACTACAATTGCAACAGCAAACAAACAGAAAACACAAAAACATACAAAAACCTTACAGTGGCCTCCTAAAGGGAATCTCTCTTTCTTTCAAATTTTCCAAAAAACATACATTCTATAGCACTGGGAAATAGACTTTCTGCAATGAAGAGTAAGTTTTTATTTTACTGGGTTGGATTTTTTTTAACACCTTTATTGGAGTATAATTGCTTTACAATGATGTGTTTGTTTCTGCTTTATGACAAAGCAAATCAGCTCTACATATACATATATCCCCATATCTCCTTACTCTTGTGTATCCCTCCCACCCTCCCTATCCCACCCCTCTAGGTGGACACAAAGCACCGAGCTGATCTCCCTGTGCTATGCGGCTGCTTCCCACTAGCTATCTATTTTACATTGGTAGTGTATAAGTGTCCATGCCACTCTTGCACTTCGTCCCAGCTTACTCTTCCCCCTCTCCATATCCTCAAGTCCATTCTCTATGTCTGCATCTTTATTCCTGTGCTGATCCCAGGTTCTTCAGAAACATTTTTTTTTTATATTCCATATATATATATGTGTTAGCATATGGTATTTGTTTTCCTCTTTCTGACTTACTTCACTCTGTATGACTTTCTCTGGGTCCAACCACCTCACTACAAATAACTCAATTTCATTTCCTTTTATGGCTGAGTAATACTACATTGTATATAGGTGCCACATCTTCTTTATCCATTCCTCTGTCGATGGACACTTAGGTTGCTTCCATGTCTTGGCTATTGTAAATAGAGCTGCAATGAACACTTGTACATGACTGTTCTTGAATTATGATTTACTTAGGGTATATGCCCAGTAGTGGGGTTGCTGGGTCATATGGTAGTTCTAATTTTAGTTTTTAAGGAACCTCCATTCTGTTCTCCATAGTGGCTGTATCAATTTACATTCTTACAACAGTGCAAGAGGGTTCCCTTTTCTCCACACCCACTCCAGCATTTGCTGTGTGTAGATTTTTTGATGATGGCCATCCTGACTGGTGTGATACCTCATTGTGGTTTTGATTTGCATTTCTCTAATGATTAGTGATGTTGAGCATCCCTTCATCTGTTGACAATCTGTTTATTTTCTTTGGAGAAATGTCTATTTAGGTCTTCTGCCCATTTTTGGATTAGGTTGTTTGGGTTTTTTTTGATATTGAGCTGCATGAGCTGCTTGTAAATTTTGGAGATTAGTCCTTTCTCAGTTGCTTCATTTGCAAATATTTTCTCCTATTCTGAGGGTTGTCTTTTCATCCTGTTTATGGTTTCCTTTGCTGTGCAAAAGCTTTTAAGTTTCATTAGGTCCCATTTTTATTTTTTTATTTTGTTTTATTTGTTTTTGTTCCCATTGCTCTTGGAGGTGGGTCAAAAACGATGTTGCTGTGATTTATGTCACACAGTGTTCTGCCTATGTTTTCCTCTAAGAGTTTTATGGTGTCTGGACTGCATTTAGATCTTTAATCCATTTTGAGTCTATTTTTGTGTGTGGTGTTAGGGAGTGTTCTAATTTAACTCATTTACATGTAGCTGCCCAGTTTTCCCAGCACCACTTATTGAAGAGAGTGTCTTTTCTCCATTGTATATTCTTGCCTCCTTTATCAAATATAAGATGACCATGTGTGCATGGGTTTATCTCTGGGCCTTCTATCCTGTTCCATTGTTCTATATTTCTGTTTTTGTGCCAGTACCATACTGTCTTGATTACTGTAGCTTTACAGTATAGTTTAAGGTCTGGGAGCCTGATTCCTCCAGCTCCAATTTTCTTTCTCAATATTACATTGGCTATTTGGAATCTTTAGTGTTTCCATACAAATTGTGAAAATTTTTTTCTAGTTCTGTGAAAAATGCCGTCAGTAGTTTGATAAGGATTGTATTGAATCTGTAGATTGCTTTGGGTAGTATAGTCATCTACACAATGTTAATTCTTCCAGTCCAAGAACATGGTATATCTCTCCATCTGTTTGTATCATCTTTAGTTTCTTTCATCAGTGTCTTATAGTTTTCTGCATACAGGTCTTTTGTCTCCCGAGGTATGTTTATTCCTAGGTATTTTATTCTTTTTGTTGCAATGGTAAATTAGAGTGTTTCCTGAATTTCTCTTTCAGATTTTTCATCATTAGTGTATAGGAATGCATTTAATTTTGTATCCTGCTACTTTACCAAATTCATTGATTAGCTCTAATAATTTTCTGGTAGCATGTTTAGGATTCTCTATGTATAGCATCATGTCATCTGCAAACAGTGACAGCTTTACTTCTTCTTTTTCCACTTTGGATTCCTTTTATTTATTTTTCTTCTCTGATTGCTGTGGCTACAACTTCCAAATCTATGTTGAATAATAATGGTGAGAGTGGACAACCTTGTCTTATTCCTGATCTTAGAGGAAATCGTTTCAGTTCTTCCACCACTGAGAATGATGTTGGCTGTGGGTTTGTCATATATGGTCTTTAGTGTGTGGAGTTCCCTCTATGCCTAGTTTCTGGAGGGTTTTTATCATAAATCTGTGTTGAATTTTGTCGAAAGCTTTTTCTGCATCGATTGAGAAGATCATATGGTTTTTCTCCTTAAATTTGTTAATATGGTTTATCACATTGATTGATTTGCATATATTGAAGAATCCTTGCATTCCTGGGATAAACCCCATTTGATCATGGTGTATGATCCTTTAAATGTGCTGTTGGATTCTGTTTCCTAGTATTTTGTTGAGGATTTTTGTTGAGAATCTATGTTCATCAGTGATATCGGCCTGTTGTTTGTGTGTGCGTGTGTGTGTGTGTGTGTGTGTGTATGTGACATTTTTGTCTGGTTTTGGTATCAGGGTGATGGTGGCCTTGTAGAATGAGTTTAGGAGTGTTCCTCCCTTTGCTATATTTTGGAATAGTTTGAGAAGGATAGGTGTTAGCTCTTCTCTAAATGTTTGATATAATTTGCCTGTGAAGCTATCTGGTCCTGGGCTTTTGTTTGTGGGAAGATTTTTAATCACAGTTTCAATTTCAGTGCTTGTGATTAGTCTGCTTATATTTTCTACTTCTTCCTGGATCAGTCTCAGAAGGTTGTGCTTTTCTAAGAATTTGTCCATTTCTTCCAGGTTGTCCATTTTATTGGCATAGAGTTGCTTGTAGTAATCTCTCATGGTCCTTTGTATTTCTGCAGTATCAGTTGTTACTTCTCCTTTTTCATTTCTAATTCTATTGATTTGGGTCTTCTCTCTTCTTTTCTTGATGAGTCTGGCCAATGGTTTATCAATTTTGTTTATCTTCTCAAAGAACCAGCTTTTAGTTTTATTGATTTTTGCTATTGCTTCCTTCATTTCTTTTTCATTTATTTCTGATCTGATCTTTATGATTTCTTTCCTTCTGCTAACTTTGGGGTTTTCTTTGGTTCATCTATCTCTAATTGCTTTAGGTGTAAGGTTAGGTTGTTTATTTGAAATTTTTCTTGTTTCTTGAAGTAGGATTGTATTGCTGTAAACTTCCCTCTTAGAACTGCTTTTGCTGCATCCCATAGGTTTTGGGTCATCGTGTTTTCATTGTCATTTGTTTCTAGGTATTTTTTTATTTCCTCTTTGATTTCTTCAGTGACCTCTTGGTTATTTAATAATGTATTGTTTAGCCTCCATGTGTTTGTATTTTTTACAGACGTTTTCCTGTAATTGATATCTAATCTCATAGTGTTGTGGTTGGAAAAGATACTTGATATGGTTTCAATTTTCTTAAATTTACCAAAGTTTGATTTGTGACCCAAGATATCATCTATCCTGGAGAATGCTCCATGAGCACCTGAGAAGAATGTGTATTCTGTTGTTTTTGGATGGAATGTCCTACAAATATCAATTAAGTCCATCTTTTTTAATGTATCATTTACAACTTTGTTTCCTCATTTATTTTCATTTTGGATGATCTGTCCATTGGTGAAAGTGGGGTGTTAAAGTCACCTACTCTGATTGTTTTACTGTCGATTTCCCCTTTTACGGTTGTTAACATTTGCCTTATATATTGAGGTGCTCCTATGTTGGGTGCATAAATATTTACAATTGTTATACCTTCTTCTTGGATTGATCTCTTGATTATTATGTAGTGTCCTTCTTTGTGTCTTGTAATAGTCTTCATTTTAAAGTCTATTTTGTCTGATATGAGAATTGCTACTCCAGCTTCCTTTTGATTTCCATTTGCGTGGAATACTTTTTCCATCCCCTCACTTTCAGTCTGTATGTGTCCCTAGGTCTGAAGTGGGTCTTTTGTAGACAACATATATACGGGTCTTGTTTTTGTATCTATTCAGCCAGTCTATGTCTTTTAGTTGGAGCATTTAATCCATTTACATTTAAGGTAGTTATCAATACATATGTTCCTATTATGATTTTCTTAACTGTTTTGTGTCTTTTCCTTCTCTTGTGTTTCCTGCCTAGAGAAGTTCCTTTAGCATTTGTTGTAAAGCTGGTTTGGTGGTGCTGAATTCTCTTAGCTTTTGCTTGTCTGTAGCATTTTTAATTTCTCCATTGAGTCTGAATGAGATCCTTGCTGAGTAGAGTAATCTTTGTTGTAGGTTTTTCCCTTTCATCAGTTTAAATATGTCCTGCCACTCCCCTCTGGCTTGCAGAGTTTCTGCTGAAAGGTCAGCTGTTAACCTTATGGGGATTCCCCTGTATGTTACTTGTTTCTTTTTCCCTTGCTGCTTTTAATATATTTTCTTTATATTTAATTTTTGATAGTTTGATTAATACATGTCTTGGCGTGCTTCTCCTTGGATTTATCCTGTATGGGACTCTCTGTGCTTCCTGGACAAGAGTATGTTTTTTATCTCCGCTATCTCTAATATAATACATGTGGTTATTCAGTACTTGGAATGTGGCTTATGTGAATAAAAAATTAAATTTTTACAACATAATAAATAAGTAAATAAATAAATAAATATTAAAAATAAAAATTAAAATCATTAAATATTAAAAATTAAAATTTTTAATTAAAATTTTTTAATTTAAAAAATAATTAATAAATTTTAAATTTAAAAAATTTAATTAAATTATTCATTTATGTTTAATTAATTTACATTTACATTTAAAAAGCTACATAAGGTTAGCGATTACTCCCTTGCACAACTCAAGATAACATCAAAACAACTTGGCTAATGAAGAAGGTGAGCTTCAGCCTCATACCCTTTGACTTTCTAATTCCAAAAACTATCTGAGTAGGCACTTCTGGTAGTATCTGACTATACTTCAATTGATAAGTCAGTAAATACAGATATATGAAACTATGTTAATAAATCTTAGTCCTGTCTTTTTACAACCTGGATTGAAATACTTATCTCTGAAATGACCTCTTTGGTTTACACAATAAAGAATGGGGCATTTTCCCCAAAGAACTTTCTTTAAAAATAATGTGCATGCTTATGAGGAAAGAAACATGTAACTGTATGCCTTGTACGTCGAGGTGGTACCAAATGTGGAAGACAGTGTTGGGCAGGAAGGATCACTGGAAATATGGGAGGTTCAAATTGAGAGAAGTAGGGTATTTAATTCACATTCTGAATCTTGCAAATCAGGAGATGGGAGTGTAGTGGTTGGTAATTCTCACAAGGCCTCAGCAGAGAGGGTACCATACTATATACTAGTGAATATCAGTCTGAATGCCACCACCAGCACTGTAGGCTATCAACACTTGTCCTAGATTATGAGACATATAGGAATAACCTATTACAAGATAACTGTTCCTAAGAATGCAAAGAAACTTTAGGAATTATCAGAAGACTTTAGTTATCATTGTTTCTTCTTTCTCTCTCTCTCTCTCCCCCATCCCCTCATCTTTTACTTTATCAATAACTATTAGTGATCTATCACGTCCTGGGCTGTGTATGGAACATTAGGGACACAGCAAGTTACTAGTCTTAGAACTTAACTTTTAAAAAGGCATGTTATGTTGGGGAAACAAACAAGTAAACAGTATTAATATGCTTTCTAAAATTCATTGAAAAACTCAATTTCAAAAATCTTGAGCTTCTGCTAAATGAGAGCTGGAATAAATACATGGTATTGGTATATAGTTTTGATCCCAGAGAGCACTACCACCAATCCCACTGTCCTCCCCAAACACATACACACACATACACACACACACACACACACACACACACATGAATATACAAAACAGATTTTTCCAAGTCCATTGAAAACAGCTCAGAAAAATGACATGGTTAGCTTGTTTCAATTTTTCTTTGTTTAATATTTATAGAAAACATCCATATGATGATTTTTGGTGCCTTTGCTTTTCCCTACTTTCAAAGGCAACAGTATTCAAAATTCCTAGAACTTTTTATTAATTTATGTTGGTTTTGTTTCAGATTTTGCTTTACCAAGGAAACCAGGTATTGGTCAATGAGCTGAGATTGGAACCAGATAAAGACTCTGGTGCCACCATCCAGTTAGCAAGCTCTGTAACCACACTTTGAGAGAACTCTAACTTGGGCATTGGTGTTGGATTGTTGACACTAATTTGGAGAAGGGGAATATGATCCTGACACACTTCTGTTTCAGAGAGACCCATTGATTTTATAATTGAGTTGAGTTTAAATGTGAAACAGATTGACTTTGCTGGCCAGCTCAGAGCACAGGTGTGTTTATTTCTTCATAAAACAATGACATGCCCATTCAAAGCCCCAGGACCCCAGATGGATCTCCTGTTTTTCTCCACTTAGCATCATCACCTGAATTACAGATGGAGCTCACGTAACTCATTCCTTACTCCTCCTCTTCTCTTGGGATCACCTAATTACCCACAGTTATTGCTGAGTTATTCTGCAAGGACATTTATAAAAATTATATCTCTTGATTTACCAATGGGGCTTACATTTAAAAAAATAATCTGATGCTTGATATGAATGAATATCTCTCTTCAGTAATGAAAATGTCATCAGTTCCCTAGAATTTCAATTTAATGGAAGTGCTAGCCTTCGTCCTGACTAGCACATTACCCTTTTATAATATACCCACTCCAATACACCATCTCAGTGTCCACTAAAAGCATTTCACTACCCCAAATTTTCCCATATTGAATTAAACAGAGTACAAGTTTTCCTCCCATTTATGACTCAGACCATTCATAACCTAACCCCTGCTATTTACCTAATGTCATAGAGTAGAATATGATAGAGGGTCTTGTTTCAAAGAACACATGATAAGTAAGGCAGACATATAAATAATTTTAATACATGGTCATGCATATAATGGTGTAAGTAGGATAACAAAGCTGGGATGCAGACCTGAGGAAGGAGAGCCACTCAGTTTGAAGGATCAAGAAAGCTTCATGGAGGAGACTGCATCTTTATCAGATTTGATAGGAGCCAATTATATTCAAAAGTAGGAGGAGACTGTTTGAAGAATAAAGGATATGAAATTACATGTTCACCACTATAGGTAGGTATAGGAAAATAAATATTTGAGTGTTTCCTACAAAATATTATAGAAAGATAAGATAAACTTTGAATGTGGTTTCAATTTCTGACCCTCCTTCTTACCCTGTGGTTTTAGGCAAATTATTGACACTCTCCAAGCTTCAGTTCCCTCACTTGTAAATTGCAGAAACATTACCTTCAGTATCAGATTGCAGTAAGCATAAATAAAACAATGAATGCAAACTCATAATAAATGCTTACTACCTAATAAGCCCCCACTTCTATTCTTGTCGTGAGATAAAATAACACAGAGTACAATTTCTTTTAAGGAGTAACTACTCTTCAGGTCTCCACAGGTAAGCTCTAGAAGTCCAGAGTGTCAGACTCCTTTCTGGTGGGATGTCATTTCCTATGAAGGTCGCTGTTTCCCTTGACCATTATTCCCAATTTTTTAGGGAAACTACTGACAAAGTTATGCTAAGGATAAGTCTAACTCTGCCTGACTTTCTTCAGGCTCTAGAATCTGGAAGTCAGCCCAAAGTCAGGAAAGCCAACAGTGTCTTTCCTGGTCATTAAGTCTATCAACTCTCTGCATATAGTACATGCTCCATTAAAGAGCTGTGTGAAATCTACAAGAGAAATAACACAACAGCCTGGATGACAGTGGTAGCAGCTCTGAAAATAATAGAACCACATTCTTAGGGGAGAAAAAAAACCTTAAAAGTTAAGTCACTTTCTCACTTAGGTATCTACCCATTATTCACACCAAAATATACTTAGCAAAGGAAACACAAGGTAGCCCTTCACTGCAGTGAATAGATTCTAACTTTATACAGGATGCCAATTTTCTGACAGCTATGGAGTTGCTCTTGGAACTTGTTCTTCTTGGGAATCAGACTGATGTCTCTTGGCCATGGCTGGTTAGCCCTGATGGTTAGGGGACTACGATAACAAGGTTATCATGGGTTTGATGCCAGTGAGGTCCAGTCAACCATGGCTTGTCCCTTCCCATTCACTCCACAGGCATTTTCTGAACATTTATTAGGTGCCAGATCATGTACAATGAAATAAACAGAAGGAAAAGGGCCTTGTACTTACTCTGAAGGGACTCACAATTTAAAGGAAAAACAGCAATGACGGTAAAGTAAAAGAATAAGTCATCAGTGAACAAATAATAAAAGTGCCTGATGGTAGCATGGAGGAGTGGTCCCAGAGCTTTGGCAGTTGTTGGGAAATGGTAGCATCCTTGGAGAGGCTGAATTAACTGTACAGTGAAGAAACAATGGGCCTCACTAGCTTTCCAGGTCATTCACACTCACTCAGAGATGTTTGTTGCTAAGTATGGCACAGCCCACCTGTGAAAAATGTATGAACAGCATCCTGGAAGAGCTGTGGCTAATTCCACAATCTTCTGTGGTTAAACCATGTAACAAACCAGGAATTCCACTTAAAATCAGTACCAGGTGAGCAGGCCTCAGCATCTGGAGTGAAAAGTCCCAAATTGGCTTTAGCCCAGGCCAGAAGCTCCAAAGACCCATTAGGGTTAATGAGGTTAGCGAGGCTCAGTGTAGGGCCCCAAGCTGATCCCCAAGAGCACCACAGATGTAGAAATCTATGTCCTTCCACCTGTAGCCATGGAGGAAAAGAGCCAATGTCTACAAGTTGAGAAAATGTGAATGGGTCAATGCGAATTGACTACTCCTGAAAAATATACAATCTCAAAGTGTGTATCATGCAAATATTCGATACACGGTGCAGTGCAGTATTATAGTATTAATCTTACTGCAGTGCTCTGGACAAATTACCCTGCTGAATTTCTAATATTTGCAATAGGGTGTCCTTCACCTTTTACAAAGAGCACTGAATCATGAGCATAGGATGACTTCCACAAGACTCTGTCATAGATCAAAAGTAAGGGTAGAAATATCGCCAGTGAATATAGTGGCCCAAGAGTAAGGAGACAATAGCCCTGTCCTTGTCAATTGGCTGATAGGAGGATGGGAGGATCCTGGGATCTGGATCCAGACAGTCTTTGGATCTAATTCTAGCTCTGCCACTTACGGACTGTGTAACCTAGTGCAAGTTAACTGAAGATCCTCTTGCCTCAGTTCTTTATTTATAAAATAGAAGTCATAATTCTACCCCCACTGGATGGTTGGGAGGGTTATATAAGAGATTGGATGGATGCAAAATATGTCAGATAACAAACAGCAGAAATCAAAAGGTGCCAGTGGCCTTTCCTTGTTTTGTTTGCATCTGAAAAATGTGTAGTGCCTCCCCAGATATGTAAAACTTTGAGGTCCTGAGTGATAGACCTAGAAATTCAAAGTGAATATTTGAGGTATCACTTTATTCTGATATTCAGAAGATTTCTTTAGAAGAGCCTTGCCAGGCGGTTGGGCGATCATTAGGGGTTTGCCTTATGTTGCTCCTGCTAACCCCTGGTCTTCCAAAACAGAGGAAGTTTGAGCAAACTGATGCATTATATGTTACAGAAGCAGTCAGCTCATATTCAGGCTGAAGAACCCGCCTATAGACAGAACTTTGTTTACAACCCCTGCATGTTAACTGTTGCCATTTAGCAAGCCTGGGTGCTGTAATTATTATCTGAAGCAAATAATATAGTCAGCACTTCATAAGAAATGCAAACTCCTCACCCTTCCTTTGGTTCTCAGAACAATACCATTAATTATGATAAATTCTTCTGATATTTGTGTGCCTGCGGTAGGTAATTTCTTAGGTATCCCTTTGCAATTTGATCAATCATTGTCCACTTAGCAAAAATTAAGACCAAGACTCCATGGCTGAATTTCACCACTCATTATGCCTTATACAGGGAAGCTAATTCCTTTCTTAAATATATATTGAATGGTTTTTAAAAGGTATTTTTTAGCAGTGGATGTTTTCAGGGCTTCATTTATGTCATTCCCAATGCACAGACTCTTAACGAGGATTTTTAGCGGCCATCCTACCTTTCAAACCCATGAGAAAGATAAATTTCTTGGAAGAGTCCTGGAACTTCCAGATTCAGTGTATTTGAATTATTTTATACAATGTTCAGTTATCATCTCCACTACATTGTCGAATTATCTATTGCCTTCCTCTTATTCACAACTCATTTAATGAACTGGACAAGGTTGATTCTCATTCATTGAAAATCTGCAAAAGTATTGGGGTGTTGATTGCTTCTCTTCATGGACTTAAATTCTCAGAATAGATGCATCACAAGAAGAAGGAATGGAGCAGAAGTATCTTCACATAGAAAAGTCACATGACATTAGGACATCAGGAAGAACTTCCTAGGGAAATTTGTCTGGTTCCTTCTTTTCTTCCCACCCTTCTGCAGATTCAAACACTTCAATTTGCCCCTGGAAAAAATGGCTGACAACTCTCCAGAGTAACATGGCCATATAAAGAACCCTCCTTGCTTATCAAATCTGTACTTAAAGTCGGAGAAATCTTAAGGTTTCTGGGATACAATAATTTCTCAGTAAGCATTTGTAGAGTGGTGTTCCAGCACTGAATAAGGCACTGCTGACACTAAGCAAGTGTGGAGTATGGCCCACAGAGGAACATGTAGACTGTTGAGCAATGACACTTGTGCCCTTGAAATGAAACATAAAGATGACAATCCCCACAGCTCTGGGATTGAAAATATCTTCTCCACGTGATCAGGAAAGGAAGAAGTCATGGGTCTGGAGAAATTAGGGAGGATTCATAAAGAAGGTGAAATTAGAGCTGCAGCCTGAAGAATTCTTGCTGGAGCAGAGCAGCTGGGTGAAGTGGATATTATGGAATATCAAAGGAGCATGAAAATCAGTAGATAGGTGAGAAGAGTGGCTCATGAAATGCTGCTTCTGGAACCAGTGACAAGGTCACCTGCTCTGGGATAGATGTCTCACTGGAGAGTATAATTTTGTATGGGATTGCTGAAGCTAAACTTACAATGCTCATGCTCTTCCAAACCCAGGATGTAGCACAAGACAAATATTGCAATTTGAAGGAGAAGGGGTGGGAACTTCCTATTATTAAATAAGGAAGGTGTTCTGATAACAACTGGATAGAAACAACCAATCTCACAACCAGAAAGCACAAAGGACACTGGCTACTTAGCAAGAGAAAACAAAAAGATTACTAGGCTTTTAAGACTTTGAAACCCAAACTTTTCATTTTGTAGATGAGGCTGAGCCTTGGGCCCTTCAGTGACTTATTTAGGACATACAGTCTGCTAGTGGCTGAGAACTGTTTTCTAATTCTCAGACCAGGACTCTTTATATTTTCTCTCCTCAATACCCTCAACTCACTCCAACTTGTTCTTCTCTCCCATAAGAAAGAAAGTCTCCCTAAAGGTCATATACTGAGGCTGTTCCCTCACCCAAAGGCCTCCTCCATCTCAGGTTAAGATTGTGCCATATTCTGAGGTCTAGCTCCAATGTCACCTCCTTAAATAGGACTTGCTGATTCTGGGAACCAGCCATGGTGTTGTCCCTCTGCTGACCTCACAAAGCCAACTACCTGTAGCTCTGATTGCTCTGGTTCTAGTCATGTGTTGTTCCTAGTCACTCATATACTTGTCTCACCTTTGGGATTACAGATCTCCCCAGGATGAGAACTTTGTTCTGTTCATCTTGGTACCCTCTCTCCATTCAGCACAGTGTCTTCACACAATAGGGTCCCTAAATACTTAATGAATTTGTTGAACTATTCTAACGAATGAATTTATGTCCATCAGTAGCCATTAAACACAAGGTACCTGAGCCACAAGTAACATGACAAAGTGTAAAATATAGCTAAGGATGACATCTCTGAAATGCATTTCAGAGCATTTCCTAGGAAAGGTAGCCTGAAATATAATAATAATTATTATTGTCATTGTTATTGCCTACAATGTGCTAGACACTCTGTGACTTGGAGCATTACAAATTTATGGGCATCCTGCCTATAAAGGAGCTTCCAGTTGAGACAAGATATCTTGCCCTCAAGACTCACTCTGTGCTGGCAGGTCTGATGGATTTTCCAAGCTAAGCTGGATTTGGTGGGAAGTGAAACAATTTGTCAAACTCTAAGGGGCTGTGAGCATGAATGTGAATGCGAGTGGAAGTTTAATATTGTCTGGAATGTGAATCCAAAACTTCTAGCCAATGCCAGCAAACCAGAAAGGAAATAGCCTAAGGATACTGAAGTGGGCAAGACAAATTCCTGTGCCATTGGTTCTGGTTAAAGGTTGACAGGAGAGAAGATTGACATCCTTGATTTATAGGCAGGGAGATTGCCAGGTTCCCATAGAAATGGGCCCCAACCTCAAATTAAAGCAGCTATTTATAGGGATGAAAGGGGAATTGAATCCCTAGCCCTTGGCCTCTGTTCTGAAGTTTCAGGAGCTTGAGGGAAATGTGTGCTGAACCAGCAAGTACAGTGAATGGGAACATAATGCGTAAGGGCAAACTGGAATGCCTACTGATAAAACAGCCATGGTCCTGGGGTCTCTGTCCTCAAGGAGATTGTCACCGGGAACAGAGGCTGAGCTCATGAATGAAGAATAAAATCTGAAATAATGTGAAAATGCACTTGGAGTAGAGGGAAACTGGAATTAATCTATGTGATCTAGACAAGGATTTGAGGATGGTGATGTGCTGAGTGGGAATGATGCAGGAACCCTCGAACTTTCACAGTCTGTCCACTGTCTGCCTACCGCAGGCAGCTAGTAAGTGTGAGCTCTTTCCAGACTGGCCCCTCACACTGTGTTTCCCAGCATCATGATGTTAATTCATCAGAATCTTTGCCTAATCCTCTCTAGGTTAGTATTGTGGTTAGAATGCAAGGATGGCTTATTAACATGCCTCTGTCAAACCCAGCCAGCAAAAAGAAATAATAATAGATAATATTTATGAGCTATTTCCTCTTTGATGAACATTGTTCTCAACTTTTCACATATATTAATTTGTGTAATCCTCATAAAACTGCCAAGAGGTAGAGAATACAATTATCTCCCATTTTACTGATGAGAAAACTGAGACACAGAGGTTAAATAACATGGTTGAGGCTGCACAGGTGGTCAGTGGGGGAGCAGGGATCCTAATCCAAGTGGTCTACTCCAGATCTTTCTCTCTGAAGCTGTACAACATACACTTGCCAGAGCCGGAACTGCCAGGGGATGCCATGGTCCCCGAGGAAGATGTGTTCATGGCACACTGTCATGGACAGACTGGGCAACTGATTCACTGAAGTCTACTCCAATATAATCAACACTTCAATCTTCGTGCCAAGGTCAGACCTCTTTTTCTCCCCTGACTCTGTGGCAGGTGGTCGTCTCACCATTTGGGAAGACAGGGTAGTCCACTGCTTCTGTCATTTTGCTGGGTTTCCTACTTGACTATACAGGGGGTTGGGCAGGGAAGAGGGAAAAGAGAGGAACTGCAAGCTTGTAAGCACAGATAAGTTCTTATCTCATTGAATACTTAAGGTGGCAGATGTTTAAGCTGATTTTTAGCCTGTGGCTGTTTTCCTGGGTCCTGAGAGCCTCTCCTTCTGGGGCCCTACACTCAGTTCCCAACATGACTATGTGCATTCTATACCTCCAGCTGCTGCTCCCTCCTTAGCCCAAGTGTACAGTATTGTCCACTCCACACCGGGTATTCCTGTTGGAATCTAAATGCCTTCAGCGTCCCCTAGGACAGGATTTTAAATAATCCCAGACCGACTCTCCAGCTCTGAGGCCTACAGTCTGGTTCATAATCCCAGTGCAGCCGCTGCCTCTCTCCTTTACCCACAGCAGCTCACCAGCCCTCCGCTCTGGCCCTCTAGGTTTTCTAAGTGTGAATCAGGCATTCATCTGCCATATACTGTAACTACGAAAAACATACTGAAGCTGTTGGGCATGGGCTGACAGGAGATTTCCCAGCACTCGCGTGGTCATCTCAAAGTTTCTCCCCACCAAAACCTCCCAAAGATTTGACTCTTTTCAAATGGCTCCGTGGGTGAGAAGAATTCAAGGGTCACACCACCTTTGCAGAGAAACCCAACTTGGTACCTGCCTCAGAGTGCACTGGCATCTCACTTTGGCATTTCTGTTGCATCTTGGTGCTTCAGTCAAAAGTTCCAATACATCATCATTTATTGAGCATTTATTATGTGTCAGGCACAATTATAAGTGTTCTGGATGTACTACCTAAATTAAGCTTCAAATTAATTCTATCGTGTGTTACCAATATCCATATTTTAAAGATAAGGAGACTGAGACCTGCATTCTAAATACGGCTTAGTACAAAATATAAACTCTTAGCCATTTCAGGCAAAGGACCTGGACTTCTACGTTTGCTATCAGCACCATTTTACTCTGAAATTTTACTTTCATTCCTCCCAACTCCATTAAAACAACTTTTTTGAAAGCACCAAGCACTCCCTCACCACCAGATCTCTTCATCCAATATAGTTGAGCACTCCTGTCTTCTGGAAACACTTTCTTCTCTAGGATTCCAGGACCACACACTCTTCTGGTTTGCTTCCCACCCTACTGGCTGCTTTTTCTCATTTGCCTCATTGTTGCTTCTTCAACTGGCCTCTGCTTGTTTTTTTGTTGTTGTTGTTGTTGTTTTAAAGAGAACAGGTCTCTCTTTTTTTATTATTATTTATTTATTTATTTGGTTTCACCAGGTCTCTTAGTTGTGGCATGCAGAGTCTTAGTTGAAGCATGCATGTGGGATCTAGTTCCCTGAGCAGGGATTGAACCCAGGCCCCCTGCATTGGGAGCGCAGAGTCTTAACCACTGCACCACCAGGGAAGTCCCTGGCCTCTACTTGTTGAAATGGCCTAAACCTCAGTCCTGGATCTCTTCCCTTCTTTATTTACATTCTCTCCTCAGTGCTCAGAGTGCTGCCTTTAAATGCCATGCCGATGCCGAGGACTCCCATATCTAAACCTCCACCCTGACCTCTCTAAGAACTAGATTTGTACATTTTCACTTGGAGATCTTAATACATATATTAAACAGAGTTTGTCCAATATGGAGTTTTCGAAAACCTATCCCTATCCAAATATCTTTTTCCTGCCTCTCACCCAGTTTTTCTCATTTAAAAAAAAATTGCATCACAATGCATCAATCCAAGTACTATTGTTACATCCTCCACAAAAACACTGTGACTTCCATCTCCACCTTTCTTCCATCATCAAATCCAATTGGTTTTATTTTCAAAGTATATCTCAATCCTCTCCAACTTCATGGTCATCACTCTAATCCAATCCACCATCTTTTTTTCTCCAGATTACTGTGATAGACTTCAAATAATCTCCCTAATCTACTTTTGTGTTATTACAACTCTTCATGTGGCAGCAAAGGTGATCTTAGAATTACAGACCAAATTGCATTATTCTTTGAATTAAAACTTCTCAACACTTTTGCATTGCACTTAGATTAAAAAAGCCAAACTTGGTTCCATAGCCTACTTCTTTTTCCTTTCCAGCCCAATGTCTTCTTTTTACTAATTATGCTTCCATTCCACTGTCTATCTTTTATTTCTGAGCATATCAAACCCTTTCCCACCACTGGAAACTTTTATTTGCTGTACATAATCCTTGAAACACTCTTCCTCAAGCTTTATTCAGTGCTGGTACATTCTTCCTCAAAGGCCAGCTTGGATAGCACCTTCTCAAAAAGGCCGTTGCTGACCATCTTGTTTGAAATGGTTTCTCCACTTGTTTTCTATCTCATCACTCTCTTTTTGGCTTTCCTAATATGACCACCACCTATAAATAAATAAAATATTGTTTATCCATGTGTTTGTCTAATTGTTGGTCACCTCCACTGGTAAGTAAGCTTTAGGCGAATATGAAACTAATCTACCTTTTTCATTGCTATAGTCACATAATCTCTCATACAGTAAGTAGTCAATGAATATTTTTGATTGACTGGATGAATGAGTGAATGAAGAGATGCATGTCCGAAGGGATAAAGTAATGAATCATGATACATGAATCGATTGAACACACTATCAAGTGGGCAACATATCAAGTCCTTGAATAAAATTGGACAAAAATGGATATCCTACAAAATATGAAATGGAAAAATCGATCCTGTTTTCAACTGACCCCCAACTTTTCTACATATAGGTTGGCACCTGAAACCACAATATTCTCTTTTCAGGGTTCAGGGGGAAGGCACAGAGAGTGGCACTCTGGACACCTGATGAACCTGAGGCAGCCTCGGAGGATGGCAGTTGGAGGGAAATGCCCTTTCCATGAGAAAAAATGTCTCCAGTAGGCCTTTAGGATCCTGCATGATTGCAGCCCTGAAGGCTCCACTTGGAAGATTTTAATCTGAGAAAAATTGTTTAATACATAACATGCTGTGAGGATATTTGCTTTGGAGCAGATTGAGCTCAAGTCAGATACTCTTCATGTAGAAATCCAACTGATTAAACAGCCACAAAATTTTGCTCTTTCTCTACAATACACTTAGGAAAATGGATGAATTTTATTATTCTACTTATTATATTTTATCAGAAAAAGTTAAAAAAACCCAAAGAAGCAGTGATTTCTCCAATCCCTCCTAAGCTGTAAAAGGAGAAAGGCAGTATGATTATACATTGCTGGAAAGAGATGCAATTGTAGAGAATTATAAATCATATTCTTTTGTTTGGTTGGCATTTTTAATTTATTTGTGTGTATGCAAAGAGCAGGAAATTTACCATAATTTACGTTCTATAACCTGCAGTATATGTGACAGGAGAAAAAAAATCTATTAGCAAAAATGTGTTTTTCCTTTCTGGGCCGAAAGCAAAATAGCACCAGGTTGAAATATTCATCTATTTCCCCTGCCAGGGTTTATTCCTTTTAGTGACAGTCCTCTACCCTTAAAAAACAAATAAAAACTCTTAGGGATTTTCTCAAAAGGTATTGGTCAAAATACAAAGCTTTGTCTTCTGGCCTGCTCTTTATAGATCATTAATAACTCTCTCTAGTGATGCACTTCTTTCTGAGAAGGAAAAAGATTACCTCTCTCAGGTTTGGTTTTGTTTGTAAAATAAAATGTGAGTAACCAAATATATTTTTCACAGACTCTAAGAGGGCAAAAATATGGCTAGGAAGTACATCTACAGCATTATATGCACCCATGGTAGGAACACTGTGTAGGAGAGAACTCTTCAAGTGGGTTTGCGTATGCTCTGCCTTCTGAAACCACATTTAATGGCAGAATTCAAGTCTGTAAAGGAATAATGCTTGAGTGTATGAGCAGGTTTTGTGATCATTTTCTCTGTATCCATTCAGAACAAGTCAAGAGGATATATATTTAAATGTTAGTATAAAGTCTTTCATCTAGGCAATCAGAAAGTCATTTATATGCTGAGGGTCATAAGTTGTGACACTGTGTTCCTAGGGGAATCTTGCTATCATGATCCTTTCCATATAATTTTAGTTTTGTGTTACATAACCAATCCCATACTCAAGGGCAAACACAAAACAAGTAAACCCACATGTCTCTTTGTGTGTGATCTATACATTTACATAAAAAGATGCACTGAAATATGTACGCATACAAGTGGTAAAGATACTAATAATAAATAAGGGATAGAAATATTTGACATTTTATGCCTATTTTTTACAGCAGTTTCAGTTTCACATGAAAATTAAAGAAAAAGTACAAAGATTTCCCATATGCCTCCTTCCTCCACACATGCATCCCCCTCATTACCAACTTCCCCCACAACTCATGAACCAACATTGACACATCATTATCATGCAAGTCCACTGTTTACATTACAGCTCACTCTTGTTTTTGTACCTGTGGGTCAGACAAATATATAGTGATATGTATCCACCATTATAGTATCATACAGAGTATTGTCATTGCCCTAAAAATCCTCTGTACTCTGCCTACCCACCAACCACCAACCTCTGGCAACCATTGACCTTTTTACTGTCTCCATAGTTTGCCTTTTCCAGAATGTCATATAGTTGGCATCATACAATATGTAGCTTTTTCAGGTTGGTTTCCTTCACTTAGTAATATGTATTTCAGTTTCTCTATGTCTGTTCATAGCTTAAGAGTTTATTTCCTTTCAATACTGAATAATATTCCACTGTCTGGATGTACCACAGTTTGTTTATCCATTCACCTACTGAGGACATCTTTGGTGCTTCCAAACTTGGCAGTTATGAATAAAATAAAGCTGCTATAAACATCTATGTGCAAGTTTTCATGTGGACACAAGTTTTCAACCCCTTTGGGTAAATACCGGGAAGCACAATTGTTGGATCATACTGTAAACTGCCAAACTGTCTTCCAAAGTAGCTGTACCATTTGGCATTCAAACCAGCAATCGATGAGAGTTCCTGTTGCTGCACATCTTCACCAGCATTTGGTGTTGTCAGTGTTCCTCACTGTAATTTTCATTCTATTTCCCTGATGACACATGATGTGGAGCAAATTCTCATATGCTTATTTTTGTGTTTGCCATCTGTATATCTTCTATGGTGACATGCCTATTAAGGTCTTGGCCCACTTTTTAACTTGGGTTCTTTGTTTTCTTATTGTTAAGTTTTAAATGTTCTTTGTATATTTTGGATAACAATCCTCTATCATGTGTGCCTTGCTAATATATTCTCCCAGTCTGTAGCTTCTCTTCTCATTCTCTTGATATTGTCTTTCACTCAGCAGAAGATTTTAATTTTAATGAAGTCCAGATTGTCAATTATTTCTTTCATAGATTGATCATGGCTTTAGTATTGTACCTAAAAAGCGTCAACCTACCCAAAATTATCTATTTTTTTTCCTTTCCTGTGTTATCTTCTAGGAGCTTTATAGTTTTATGTTTTACATATAGGTCTCTGATCCATGTTGAGTTTATTTTTGTGAAGAGTGTAAGTCTGTGCCTAGATTCCTTTTTTTTGACATGTGAGTGTCCAGTTGTGCTAGTATCATTTGTCAAAGGGACTATCTTTGCTCCACTTATTGCCTTTGTTCCTTTGTCAAAGATCAGTTGATTATACTTACATGGGTTTATGCTTCTGTGGGTTTATTTCTGGGCTCTCTGTTCCATTCCATTGATCTATTCGTCTGTCCTTTTGCCAATACCACACTGTCTGATTACTGTAGCTTTATTGTAAATCTTGAAGTCAGGTAACATCAGTCCTCCAATTTCGTTTTTCTCCTTCAATATTGTGTTAGCTATTCTGGGTCTTTTGCCTCTCCATAGAAACTTTAGAATTAGTTTGTCAACACCATAAAATAACTTGCTGGAATTTTGACTGGGATTGCATTTTATACGTAGGTCAAGTTGGGAAGAACTGATCTTAACAATAATGTCTTCCTATCCATGACCTGGATTATTTAGGTCTTCTTTGATTTTGTTCATCAGAGCATCATAGTTTTCCTCATCTAGATTTTGTACATATTTTGTGAGATTCGCACCTATTTCATTTTTCAGGTGATGATGTAGATGGTATTTTTCTTTAAATTTTACATCCCTCTTTTCATTGCTGGTATACAGGGATGTGACTGTCTTTTGTACATTAACCTTGAATCCTGCAACCTTGTTATAATTGCTTACTTGTTCCAGTTTGTTTTTTCTTTTGTCAATCCTTTTGGATTTTCTACATAACAAACACATCATCTGTGAAAAGTGACAGTTTATGTCTTCCTTCCCAATCTGTATGCTTTTTATTTCCTTTTCTTGCTTTATTGCACTACCTAGAACTTCCAGCTCAATGTTGTAAAGGAGTGTCCAGAGGGGACATCCTTAATTTGTACCTGATCTTAGTTGCAAAGCTTCAAGTTTCTGACCATTAAGTATGAGATATTAACAATGAGAGAAGAGTTCAGTAAATCAGAGTGACAACCCATGGTTCCCTACTGTGGGCAGCCCCATCTTACCACATTTGTGGGCTATCCTTAAGAACCAAATTACTGAAAGGCAAGGGTGGCTTTACAACTTATTGCTTAAAGTTCGTATGTATACACTTGAGATCATGGAGGTAGGAAGATGCAAAATGCAAACTTCAAAAGAGCCTGATGCCATGATGAAAACGGGTAGAGAGAGTTTAAATGGCCATATCTTTTAAAGAGAGACAAGGCCCATTGGTATAGCACACACTAATATACTTGCCCCTCCCACAAAGTCATTGAGGGATAGAAAACATGGCTGATGGTCTTCATATCCACCACAGGCAAGACCAGTATCCTGGGAGACATGAATGCCCATCTGGGCCACTTCCTCAACATCATGGCCTTTCAGTCTCTTGAATTCATCCTCTCCAATGACATTTTCCATTCCATTCATGCTACCCATTCCTATAGTTACGTCCCAGAACTTGTCATCATCCATAATTGTTCTACCTCAAAATCTCCCATTCTTCTCTTACTATTCATGTTCTTCAAATTGAGAATTTCAGTCTGTTAACCATATACTTTCACCTAATCCATCATCTCTCTGTTTTCTTCTCTCTTTATCAATGTTAGGTTACTCCTTTGTTATCCATTTCAGATTGCATGGTCCACGTTTTGAATAATATTCTTACAAATGCCCTTAAACACTATTTTTCTCTTTTTAAATCATTTATTCTCTGAAGGGCTTAGTCTTTTGAAAACCAAAACCAAGAAGACTCCTTTGTTCCTACTCTTCCATAAGCTCTCTTGAGGTAATGCTTGAATTGGGAAAAAGAGAGAAAAGAAGAGCACATCCTGGAAGGAAAAACAAAGTTGGATAATATTTCAAAGAGAATATCTGGCCATATGAATATTTTAAAGGTTAATTTTGCTAATTAATGTGAAGGAGAAGTTCAGTTCACTCTCAGATAATGTAAAACTGATCTTAAGTCTCCCCTCATCAAGGGTCCAAGGAATAGGGTGAAGGCTTCTGATTAGTAAGACAATGATGCCCATCTCTCCTCTTGATATTTACACTACAAGATGTCACATCTGACTCCCATCACCAAGGAGATATAGACAGCTTAACCTTCACTCCTCTTATACATACTTCTCAGCATCCTGCCATCTGTGACTTATTTTTTGTCTTTAGGGCTTCCCTAGACAATTGTTTACTTTCCTCTAATTTTGTCTAAGAGTGACAGATTGTGTATGCATATGAGGATGGCGTAAACTGAGGGAGTGAAAAATGTTCCCAAACCCAGCCTCCCCTTAGGATGAATCCTGGCTCTGCATTTCCACCCCAGCACCCGCTAGCAGTTGCAGCTGCAGAAATGACCATGTATGCAGGTGATGGTGTTGAACAAACCTGACATTCATCCTCTGCTGGGTTTTGACAAAGCACATTAATTTCTCAGTGTAAGTAGTCTTTCTCTGGAAATTAATGAGAGATGATGATTGTCTTCAAAAATAGAAATAGATACAAGGGCAATGTCCTAAGTTACCAGTAAGAACTAGCAGCAAATCCTTAGTTCTGACTCCAAATCCTTTTTCAATTTTTCCACCAGGTGATCTGATCTGTCCACACTCGCTGACCATCAACTGCAGATCATTATGTTGTCCTGCAGCAGAGTCAGTGCCCATTGGAACCCCTTTCCCTCATCTGGGCACCTGAGAAAAGTCTACAACCTTCTCCCTTTCAAGATCCTCACTTGCTCATTTATCTCCCTGCACAAAATATGCGGGTCTACAGGAGCTGGGGGGAGCAAGATAACCACCTGCCCCATCGTCATGTATCATCTATCAGTTGTCAACATGGGTTCATGGGGGCTTGCCCTTCTATTTGTATTAAAAAATCATAGCGATTCATTTAGGCATCACTGTTCCTTGCAGGCAAATGTGCGGTAACGCAGTCAGCCCAATAACATGGCAACTGCAAAGCAGATTACTCACTTGCGCTTTGTCGCCTGGTTAAATCATCCACAGCCACTTACGGAATTAGGGGCTGGAGCTGCTGCAAGGAGTTGGCACACAGTTTACAATCGTTTCCCAGCACAGACAACTCGGTCTTAGTTCTCTGTGTGGGTTGAGTGTCAGAAAGCATCTCCCACCAAGTTGGTACTTTCTATGCAGCTCTAGAGGGAGGAAAAGAGCCCAGTTGGTCCTCATTCTGCTCTCCACTGGGACTCTCAACTGAGAAAACACGATGGCCTCTCCCAGGAAAATAGATTGATAACGTCCTCAAATAAACTATGGCTTTCAATTTGTTATAACGGATCTTGAAATCTCTACAAAACAAAAACTTTGTGTGATTGCCCTTCTGCAGCATTCAACATTAGGCCATATGCTGTCAGGCTCTTTGCTTTTAATTTTATCCTGAGAAAGACCTTCTTCTTTTATACAAATATTTCATAGATATCTACATGTAAACATTTTTAAGATTTTAGGATAAACGGAATACAAACATACATAAGCTACTTCGATTTTTACTACACATATTAAATGTGAGGACAAAATGATCTTGGCAC
This sequence comes from Mesoplodon mirus, assembly GCF_964341445.2. Taxonomy (NCBI): domain Eukaryota; kingdom Metazoa; phylum Chordata; class Mammalia; order Artiodactyla; family Ziphiidae; genus Mesoplodon; species Mesoplodon mirus. The sequence goes on along the minus strand of NC_138983.1, from coordinate 134,414,364 downwards.
AAAGCCCGAGTGTATTTCCAAACCTTCCCTAGAGCTGGCTTCTCTGACCCTCAGGAGTGTGTAAGGCATGATGGGAAGTAGCTTCAAGTGCAAAAATAACTAAGAGCAACTGAAGGAGTTAGCCAAAGATGACAAAGACCTTGTCCTGGGCTGTAAGCTGACCACTTTTCTCACATTTCTATGAGATAGTGCTTATTAGAGAGACAGAGAAAATATATTTAAGAACCTTCCAGTAAATATACGTAGGAACCTTCTTAAATATGTCGTCACAACCACGTTTGCCAATACACCCTAAAATGACGAATTGGCTTCTGTTGCCTCAAGACATCGCATACAGCCCTTGAATTAGTTCGCTAGGGCTGCCATAACAAAATACCACAGTCTGCGTGGCTTAAACAACAGACATTTATTTTCTTGCAATTCCCGGGGCTAGAAGTCCATGACCAAGCCGTCAGAAGGTTTGGTTTCTTCTAAGACCTCTCTCCTTGGCTTGCAGATGACCACATTTTCACTGTGTCCTCACATCGTCTTTCCTCTTTGTGTGCTTGTATCCTAATTTCCTCTTCTTATAAGGACACCAGTCAGATTGGATTAGGACCCACCCTAAAGGCCTTATTTTAACTTAATCATCCCTTTAAAGGCCTTATCTCCAAATACACATTCTGAGGTCCTGGGGATTAGGTACAGATGAATTTTGAGGGGACTAGTGTCAGCCTATAACAACCCTTCACAGGTGTAGGCTTCATACTACACAGCAGAGCAGAGAAGATATTTTCCTGTGGACAGGTTAGCTCATTGCTTTCAGGACTGGCTGCCCTTTAGAACCATCTGGGGAACTTTTAAAGTTATCAATGCCCAGAGCTCCACCCCCAGATGAAGTAAAGTATCTTCTCATCTCAGGGGTGGGGCCTGGATTTGAGCATTTTTTTTAGATGTCCAGTAGGTGATGATGGTGTACATCCAGCATTGAGATCCACGGGATTCACTCAAAAGAGACACAGGAAGGAGCTGAGGGGCACCAGAATTCCTTCTCCCGGTCTCACCCATGGTATGAGTTGCTTCCCTTCTCAGGAAGATGAGTGAGTAAGGAAAGACATTGACCAGCCCTTACGTATCCCCTTGAAGATGTCAGAGTACCTCGAGACAGGTAGCCTGGCTTGGCGGAGACACATCCATCATGTGTGGTCGGGGGTGAGGTCTCTCTCTCCTCAACTTTCCGTGGCAACTTCAAGCGAGTCAGTGGCTGGTTTCTAGTAACCGAGTCTCGTTTTGCAGAATTTGGCACAACGTTATCAAACCTTCACTCAGACCATCTCAGTGGGGCAGCACATTGTTCCACCCTGTCTTTGCACCAGACATTTATGGACCATGGAAAGCTTAAGATTTCATTCTCCATCCCCTGCAGCCCTCTGGCTACTGGACCTCAATTCTGGACAGTCAGGCAACACAGCAGGAATCCACTAAAGCAAATCATTTTGCTTCTCCACTGGAGGCTCATTTCAGTAACAACGAAGAATTCATTACTGCTCTGGTTTGTTTACACTCGCTAGGAAAAGATAGTGCTGTGAGTTACTTGGAGACACCCTTTTCCTGATAAATTAGTTTCAATCTATGCTTCAAATGGGTAGGCCAGATTCAAGAGTTTCTTCTTTTTTTTTCCCCCATTCCTTTTTTAGGCAATTGGGTATTCAGTCATGCCATTTTATAGAGTGTAACTAATCAGGGAAATCAATGCTGAATTGGTAAATAAATAAATAGCTTAGACCTCAGCTATATGGATCTGAAGCTGAAGGGCTCCTGGGTCTCAGCCCCAGCAGCACCATTAACCATCTATATGAAATTTAGAAAAGTCATCTCATCTCTAATAGGATGGAAGTATTAGACTGGCCATGATTTGTACGATGTGGAATCTCTATATGAATAATGACAAATGAAGAGAGAAGAAAGATGCTGGATATTTTTCATCTGATTGAATTAACTAAAGTGTTACTGATTGTCTTCTATGTGCCAGGCACTGTGCTGGCCTACAAACACAAGACACAAAAATAGATAGACCAAGAAGGTCACTTTTAAACTCAGATCTTGGTTAGCACGGTACAGAATGAGGATACTGACAGGTGGTGGTGGCAGTGGTAAGGATATCTTAATCTGATTTTTTAAAAGCACAAAATATTAGGGTTCTGGCTGCATTTATGTATATTTCTTTGGAGAATGTAAGCAACACCCTTTCTCCAGAGAAAACACAACTATAGCAAAGGTAAAAAAAGTAAGACGCAAGCCCAAACTGAACGAACACCATCAATATTTAATCACAGCCAAATAAGGGTTGTTGAAGCAATAGATATTAAGTGTAATTAAAACAAAGTATCCTGATTCCCAGCAGTGAGGTGGGAGGCAGAGGAAGGGCCTGTTCTCTGGGTGTCTCTTTCCCACAACCTGCTGGAATATTCCTTACATGGATTGTGCTGTTAGGAATACATCAAATCAAGAGCCTAGGAGCCAAAGCATGCCTCGGGTAATTTCACCTCATGTAACACACCAGTCTCTTAGCCATATAATACATACAGAAGCATTGTCTTTCTACAAAATGGACAGCACAAAAGAGTCATCTAGCTAGCATACTAATAAAGGGAAATAAAGGTGCCTGGGAAAGCTCTTTGAAACCTCAGTGGCTAATTTGGGAATTCTAGACTTTGTGTACTGGAGAGACACAGTAAAGATGTTATTAAACATCTCTAATGCATGAGATGCCTTACATGGAGCACGCACTCTTGTTTTTGTAATTGCTACTTATCTCAGACCTTTTATTCATGATCTCAGAGGACATTGCCAAAAGCTAATACTCTCACTGTAGCCTGATCAGGGTTACATGAGGCTTTCTTTTTCTTATAGAAGGATTACCTGCCTGGTCCCTTCTCCCAAACACTCTCATTTAATAACTGTGTCTTTTCTGGGCACTGTTATTAACCTGGAGTTTATGATCCCTTCTCTTGAGCATCAGTTTAGTAATATCACCTACCATGAGCCAGGGACAATGGCATCTACATTATTTATTAGTCTCTTTTGTGGATGCCAACCCTATCACAGCCCTAACTATGGTTGTGTGTGTGTGTGTGTGTGTGTGTGAGATAGATACTGGTGATGATAGATAGATAGATAGATAGATAATAGATATTTAGATAGATAGATAGATATATACATACATACATACATACATACATACATACATACATAGAATAAGGTCTCAGATTTAGGGCTACCAGTTCTCTATTCTCTGTTTTTAAAGGTCATCGACCATGGCCATGTTCTTGGCTCATCTCTCCAGGTACAAACGGTTTCTGCAACCATACATCACCATCACACACTTGGCAGAACCAGATACAGAACCACTATATAGATACTTACAGGTAAAGGTAAGCAACATCGTGACATGCCACCCCTCACCCTCAGGCACAGCCACATGGTAGATGGTCATTTCGTTAGACACAGATCCTCTCAAGCACAGGCAATGGCCCTTGTGGGCAATCTGAGGACCCCACAATCTATTGCTCTAGTAACATCAAGTGAATCAGAGGCAGAATTTTATTTCCCCATAACTTTTCTCTTTACCAGAATTGTGGTCTGATGTGATATTCAAAATATGCAGCCAAAAACATGTTCTGCAATCTGCTGGACTAAAGTTATTTAAGGATTGTTTTTTCCCAAGAAAGAGAAAAAAGTCTAAGGAAAGGGATGTATGCCCCCTAGCACAGTACATTTCAGTTTGTTGAGATCATCTGCATCATAACAAACATTGAGACACTAGGCAAGGCACAGAAGTTTTTTGTGCCTCTATTTCCCCATCTGTAAAATAAAGCAGAAATTATCATTTAAGGGTAAGAGAATCTGTGTTTCATACACATTACAATATAGTGGCCAAAAAAATTGCACACTGAGTTGGGGATATATGTTCATTTATTTTAAAGAAATTCTTTGAGTAAGAAAAATAACAATGAACGTTTCAGTAATATGGATTTCTAAATTTCCCATCTTCCATTTATTATGGGAGGGAATCAAATTCTGCTGAGTCCCCAGTGCATGCTAGTTTCCACACAGATGCTGTGGGGCTCTAGCAGGTATAAGATTCTCTTGGGAAAGAGAGTCTTCAACTGTCCATAAATTCCAGAGTCATCCAGAGTGTTCTTGGTGACAGTGATGTCTACAGACCTTTTGACTACTCTTCCTGGGACCTCAGGTGGCTCAGGCCATCACAGGATGGGTCCAGGGCCTCCTCCATGGGTAAAGGGACTGTCTGGAATGCAGAGGTATATGTGGTCTCAGGCTGGGGCAGACTGGTTGGGTGGAGAGAAAAGTGCTCCAGGGCTGTCAGATAAAATTATTAGGCAGGAATCTGCAATTTAAAGTTGAGTTCAGAGTGGGACTTTCCAGAGGACAATCAGACATTTGCTTGACAGAAAATCCAATCATCTCATTTTATAGACTTTAGGAATGATGTCATCCAACCCATATTGGTATAGCTGGGTCCAGGGATGTTAACTTACTTGCCAAACTGCATTGTTAATAAATTGAATGGGAGGAATTGATACCAAATTCTGTTGCTCAAAATCCAGTATCTTTTCTCACTGTAATGTGCTTCCCACAGGGGACTGAAATCTCTGCCGGGTCTGTCTTCGGGAAGAGTTGCTCTGTCTGCTCCATTTGTTCAAGCACAAATGAGCCATCTCAGGAGAAACATCACATTGCCCGTTTCCCTGCTAACTTATCCTCTGGACTCACAGTTGTTATGACCTCTTTATTCACGTGCTGATTAGCTCGACAAATATTTCTGGGACATGTGCTTTATATCAATTTGTGATATTGTGATTTATGTGACACATATATTTGGTCATTCAAATAACCAAAGTATATTTTTTTCATATATATTTATTCCTCATCCAAGATTGCTGGCTCACAGCTCCCGAAAACTTTGGAATTTTCTGAGTGGTAAGAGCAATGGGAACATCTTCTGTTATAATATTTGGTCACTTGTCCTCAGTTTCTGAAGAGCTTCAGAGCCATAAAGGTGAAATGGGTGTCTTGTTATAAATCCATAAACTACTGGGTTTATATTAATCAGGTGACTTTTTTTTTTTTTTTTTTTTTTTTTTTTTTTTTTTTTTCAGTACGCTGGCCTCTCACTGCTGTGGCCTCTCCTGTTGTGGAGCACAGGCTCCGGACGCGCAGGCTCAGCGGCCATGGCTCATGGGCCCAGCTGCTCCACAGCATGTGGGATCTTCCCAGACCGGGACACGAACCCGCGTCCCCCGCATTGGCAGGCAGACTCTCAACCACTGCACCACCAGGGAAGCCCAATCAGGTGACTTTTGAAAAACATCTAAGGGTGCTCTAAGGATGGGGGCTGGTTGCCAGAGGAACCCACCATGAACAGAGGAATGGAATTTCCAGCCTCACACCCTGATTTTCAGGGAGGGAAGAGAGGGTAGAGATTGACTCAATCACCAATGGCCAATAATTAATAAGTCATGCCTATGTAATGAAGCCTTCATCAAAAACCAAAAGGAAGAGGTTCAGAGAGGTTCCAACTTGGGGAAGCAGAACACATTCATGTGCTGCCGTGCTGGCCCCAAACTCCATGGGGACCGATGCTCCTTCCTTCAGGACCTCACACTCTGTGTCCCTTCATCTGGCTGCTGACTTACATCCTTTAATATGGCTTGTAATATATTGGTATTCTAGTGAGTAAATGGGTTTCCTGAGTTCTGTGAGCCACTCCAGCAAATTAATGGAACCCAAGGAGGGGGTTGTGGGTTGTGGGAACCTCCATGCTTTAACTGGTCAGTCAGAAGCACAGATGACAACCTAGGCTTGTGAATGGTATCTGGAGTGTGTGTGTGTGTGTGTGTGTGTGTGTGTGTGTGGCAGGGGTGGGGGGCCACAGGACTGAGCCCTCAGCCTGTACTCTGATGCCACCTCTGGGTAGGCAGCATAGATCCAGGATACCTAGTTGGTATTGGAGAATACCAAGCCTCCAACTTTCTTGCCCTTCGCCTGTGTGCCTGGACCCAGTCCCACCACACTCTCCTTTTCTCCTGTAGTGCTCACAGTTTCCAGCACCCATGGCATTCCCTTTGCCCTGAGTCTGCAGCGAGTCCCTTGTGTGCTTCCTTCCTCAGGTAGCCTCTCTCACCCTGGGCCACTCCTGGGCGTAAGGGGGTTACTCCTTCCCAGTGTTTTTTTATTCCTGTGGTGCTCATCCCAAAGTATTAAAAGTAGCCTTGTAATTAAAAAAAAAAAAAAAAAGGATGTGCAGGGGGAAACGCCCACACGCCCACATTGTAATTGGTGACCCTGAACCTCTTACAGTTACTGCTCTAGACTTGAGGATACAAAGTTGAAAAAGACTTAACCCCCCACCCTGAGGAGATTTCAGTGTAATGAGGGAATTTGAGCAGCTGGGGAACTTAGGTGAGATTTACCAGGGGAGATGATGCCCAAGCTGAATGTGAAGGGAGGGAATAGAAGAGAAGTAGGTGGAGAGGAAGAGGATCTCATTGGTACCAGAGACAACAGAAAGTTCAAATCACAGGAACGTGAACAACAGTGCAATGTTCAGGAGAACGAGTATTTGGAGATGGGCTGGAACGTGGGTGTGGTGGAAGCTGAGGCGTGTGAAGTATGTAAGTGACAAAATGTGAGGGAACTTTATACCATATTGTTAATAGCTTCAATTGTAATTGGAAGGCAACCAAAGTCACTGAAATGAGGAAGCCACTGAAATGATGTAACAAAGTATCTTTATAAAAGTTTCACTTTAGCAGTTGTGTGAGAATGGATGGGTTGGGGGAAATCAGTTAGGAGGTTGATTCAGTGATTCAAAAAGGATGTGGTGGATGCTGTGCTGTGTTGCCCTGATCCCTCTTCAGGGACGAAGAACTTATGCCCCCAACAGTTGAGAGAGCTGCCAGGAGACAGTCCTCAGCTGTCAGCTTCTTCGAGGAAGGCCTTGGCTGAGAAAACTGCTGTGGCCAAGGCCACACATTCCCCCAGGAGCAACTCACATCTAATGACTGTTCAGGGTGAGTGCAAAGGCCCAGCTTCCCCACCCTGACTTGGGACAAAGCTGAAGGACCATCCCAGCTCTACAGCTCCGTCAGGGGTCCCTGAAGCCTCCACTAGGACCGCACTGTGGCCCAACTTCTCTTTCTGCCCAGTCCTGCTTCCTTCTGCTCAGCCCCAAGGTATTGATCCCAAAAAAACTCCCTGATAAATGACCTGTGCACTAATTGCTAATCTCCAGTCTCAGGGTCTGCCTCTAGGAAACCAGCCTGTGACAATAAGCTTGAAGACCTGTACCAGGGTACTGGTATTAAGAATTGGGGAAAGTCACATGTCATAGACATTTGAATATTTAAGTTGACTGTTGAACCACAGAAGAAAGACCCAAGATGTTTTATTCACACACACACACATACACACACACCTGACACTCCATATCCACAAGTTCAGCATCTGCAGATCCAACCAACTGTAGATCAAAAATATTTGGCAAAAAAAAATTTCCAGAAAGTTCCCAAAAAACAAAACTTGAATTTGCCATGTGCAGACAACTATTTACATAGCATTTACATAGTATTTACAATTATTTACATAGCATTTACATTGTATTAGGTGTTATAAGTAATCTAGAGATGATTCAAAGTATAGGAGATAATGTGCTTAGGTTATCTGCAGATTTTGCAGATTTGTTCTGGAACCAATCCACCACAGACACCGAGGAACAAGTGTATATATATATATATATATATATATATATATATATATATATATATATATATATATCAGACTGTATATATATATTATATATATATATATATATATATATATATACACTACATATATATGTATGGTTTTTTCCCCCCTTTAGAACAATCCTATCAGATACTAGATGGGATTTAAAGGTATTTTAATAATTGAAGCCACCAGGAGAGAAGAAAGAAATCTCAGGACTGAGCCCTGAAGTTTTCCAACATTCACGCAGATCTCCCAGGGGCAGAGGCACTGACAGGGGAGACTGAGAAGGAGCAACCAGAGAGAAAGGAGGGAAATAAAGAGACAAAGGAGGGAAACCAGAGAGAAAGGAGGGAAATAAAGAGACAAAGGAGGGAAATAAAGACACCACCAGGATGTCACAAGAGCTAAGGGTAAAGAGTGAAGCTGCTGTGACTTAAGCTAGAGCCTGCTGAAGAGTCTAATGAGATGAGGGGTATAATTTTCCATTGAATTTTTCAATATGGAGGCCATTGGTCACTTTAGCAAGGGCAGTTTGGGTGATGTAATGAAATGGAGGCCAAATTAAAGTGAGCAGAAGAGTGACTGTGGAAGATGTTTGTGAATAAAGATATTCACATGGATGAAAGATGCTGACATGAAACAAGCAACAGGCTACACTTTTACACAAATCCATAGAAATTATAGAAAATGTTTATTTTAAAATATATATTTTTTAAATCTATAATAGTACTAAAAAATGAGGGCTTCCCCGGTGGCGCAGTGGTTGAGAGTCCGCCTGCCAATGCAGGGGACACGGGTTCATGCCCCAGTCTGGGAAGATCCCACATGCTGTGGAGAGGCTTAGGCCCGTGAGCCATGGCCACTGAGCCTGTGCATCCGGAGCCTGTGCTCCACAACGGGAGAGGCCACAACAGTGAGCAGGCCTGCGTACCGCAAAAAAAAAAAGCCTTAAGTAAAAAATGAGAAGGGGTGTCTTCAATGGGCCAGACAGTTTGAAGAATCTCTCAATAATGGAATGCAGATTGGATTAGACCAAAGGAGGATACCAAACCCGAAACTCATTCAGAGGAGGGTTAATAGGCAGGTGGGAACAGGTGGAGAGTTGTCGCTCTACGATAGTGGATATAAAAAGCAAGAGGCAAGGAGACCAGTGGGTGTTTGGCTGGAGAACAACAGAAAGAATAACCTGGGAGTCTGGCCTCTCCCCCCATCCTCCTCCTGCCCCCTTACTCAGGTACCAGGTACCAGCAAAGGCGGGGCTGGAGAGGAGGAGCAGTGCCCCGTACCTGGACACAAAGGAGAGAAGTAACATCGTCTCACCACAGAGTGGCTACCTGAGAATCTACCCAGTAGCAATACCTTCCCATCATCATGGAAAACCAACATTTTAAGATAGGAAAAAAAGTCAATCCACAGTGAGACATCAACATCTGAGGAGAAGCAGCATCGTAAAGAGAGACATTTCCACAGACATCAATAAACGGAGATATCTTTCATACATCAGTCTGATATGACAGGATTCATGGCATGAGGCATTTAAGCACAAGTAAAGGTATCTAAATGAAAAGGCAATGCCAACATGTTAAGGAAATGAACAGAGTGGACACAGCTGTGGAGCCAGCTAGTGACACGGCACAGCTAAATGAGGAGTAATCCCTCAATGCAGGAAAAGTTAGGAGCCGTGGGGGACAGACTGAAAACGTCTAGCATATATTTAACAGCAAATTGAAAAGGAGAAAGTAGAGAAAGTTCAGAAGACTAAAGGATAAAGAAAATCTTGATAGCTTACAGAGGTTTTGAGAAGATAACCTACAAAGGAATGAGAAGAAGATGGAAATAAGATTTATCACTGGCACCACTTGTTTCAAGAGACAATGGAGATCATCTCTAAAGTAATGAGGAAAAATAATTTTCAATGACGATTAAAAAGTACTATTCCCAGCCATATTATCATTCAAGTCTAAGAACTAGACAAAGGTATCTCCAGGAATGAAGACCCTGAAAAATGGTACTGCTGATGCGATGTGCACTACTAATTCAGGTGAACTGAAAATCAGAGAGGATGGGGTAAGAAGATATATGGGCCACCTACAGCTACTTCTATTCCCTCCTGAAATCTCACTGAAATAACTCTAAAGCAAACCCTCCAAAGATATGAAAGAAGAAAACAGTAATGAAATTCCAAATGGTGCAAATCAGACGGACAATAAGTAAAATATCTTTGAGGCTTGAGAAAATTGAATCCCAAATGAGAAGGAAGGAAAGCCAGGAGCAAACCCAATTTGTACCAGAATCTTCAAAAGACTCAATAACTGGGGAGCCAGGCACGCTAGAAGCCAGTTTGAAGGGAAAGAGCTAAATAAATGAGGACTGGTTGAAAATTGATTTAAGAAGCAGTCAGATCCTCTCCCAACCCGATTAGCTTGCTGACAGTCTTTCCCTTGCCCGAGTCCAAGACTAGAGATTTCTCTTTTGAGAGAATACAACAACAGCTGTCTGTTCTGGTGGGCACCTGGCACAGTTAGGGCAGGACTCAGTGTACTAAAAAGAGAGGACTCGAGAGCGTGTGTAAGTCCTGGATACTGACAACCTTATACTATTTTTCAATTCAGCTCCAAGAAGGCTGGCAAGCAACTCTTCACCACTAAGCAGGAGACTAGTAGTCTTCTCTGGGGAATCTGACCCTGCCAAGAAGAAAGACCTATGGAAACTGACAGGAGAGCTTTTCCCATGTACTGGTCCAGCCAGATACCTCCAAGCCTGTGCGCCACACACTCAGAGCTTCCAACGAGCTTTGTAAGAATGACTCTGAAAATAAGAGCTGGAAATCAAGGACTGCCAAACATCTAAGGAGAGTTTGTAATATGAAAAATAGAGACCAGAAGAAAAATAAATAAATATGGTCCAGAAAAAAAAAGAGATCATGCAATGAGAAAAAAAAAAAAAAAAGAATCCTCTTATCTCTCTGCTTTCATGTAAGAAAAATCAGAACCATGAAACAGGAATGAGATGCCAAGTAAAGAAACACTGGGAGATTCAAAAGGAGGCCCTGGAAGTTATCAAAATAATGATAATAATAATAATAATATAGGAGAAATGGGAAACTAAGGAGAAGTTTGGAAGACAGCATTGGAGTAATCATTACTCCAAGTACCCCAACTTTTTTCTGAATAGCTAGGCTCTTTTGTTACACTGAGTTGATACAATTTTACTCAAATGCTGAAAGCTGCAACTCCCCCACCCCCAAATGTTAATATTCTTTTCAGAACTTTGGGGAAATATAAAAAATACATTTAAAGACTTTTATGGACTCCAAACAGATATGAAACATGGTTCAGGACCTATGGTCTTAAGAGAATTTACAGAAATTTTTCTTTTTATTCTAGTGTGTTATGTATTTGGGTCTACAAATAACTCATTTGGAATCTTACTTGAATAAAGAAGTATCCAATACCTCAGTTAGAATTAAAAAAGAAAATCAAACTTGTTCTGAAGAGTTTAGAAACACTGGATTTTAGGGCTGGAAAGAAACTTGGGAGTCTTCTACTTTAACTCTCACACAATATGTAACAAAAATTTTTAAAAGGGATGGGAAACAGGAAAGCAAAGATGAGGAAATCAGAAGACCAGTGGAGGAGGTATAAATACAGATAAACACGGCCAGGTCAAGGGAGGGCGGGACCTCATGAATCCAAAGGATGCTACCTAGAACTATTTGAGCAAGTGAGTGGAGAGAACAGTGTGTGAGAGGAAAAGCAGCCAAGAGTCCAAGGGAGAGGATTTCTCCTCAGCAGTCTCTAATGTGGAGAGGACCTAAAAAATAAAGATGGAAAAGCAATCATCAGATTTAGCATTTAAGAGGTCACTGGTGGTTAGCACCTTGACAAGCAAAGTTCCACAGCAGTTATAAAGGCAGAATCTAGATGGCACTAGCCTGAGAAGTGGTTGATAAATAAGAAGGTGATTGGTGGCTCCTTTTTAAATGTTTATTTTTAAGGATGTAGGTGTGAAAGGAGTATGCTGCACAGGTGATCTGTGTGACTTTGTGGCCACCGTAATGCAGAGGGAGCTAGAAAGGTGTAGCCTGGAAGAAAGATTACAGAAACCCACCTCCCAGGCCTGTAGTGGATGAAAGTTTTCTCAAAAACACAACAAAACAACAACAGAGGAAGAACAGTCAAAGGCCACCAGTGGAGGGGGTCTGAGAACTTGGCTTTGTCAGAAACACCTCAGAACCTTCCTCCTCACAGGCTCAGCCACAGGCATACCATAAATACTTCTGTGCCATGAGTATGGTTGCCTTTTGGAATATTTGCCCCTGAATTTCCTCTGAGGGATCCTGACAATTGAATACAGTCGTCCCTCAGTATCCACGGGGGATTGGTTGGTTCCAGGACCCTCTTAGATACCAAAATCTGCAGATACTCAAGTCCTGTCTCTAAAATGGTGTAGTATTTGCATATAACCTAGACACATCCTCTCATATACTTTAAAGCATCTCTAGATTACTTGAAATACCTAATATGTAAGTGCTGTATAAATAGTTGCCTGAGGGTAGTGAATTCAAGTTTTGCCTTTTGGAAATTTCTACATTTTTTTTTCCAAATATTTTCAACCAAAGTTGTTTGTGGATGTGGAACCACAGATAAGGAGGGCCAAGTATGCTGCAGACATTTAAACCTCAGATCTCGACCTTCTCACATTTCCTCTTTGTCATTTCAGACCTTCCCTTGCTCTTGGACTCACTTTCATTAGAACAGTGCTGAGCCCTGTGTTTCATGCCCCCAAAAAGCAGGAGCCCCCTCACCCCACCACCAATCCTGGCAATTAGAATCCAGGTTTATGGGAAATTTACCCCTTGTCCTGCCCAGGAAAGGAGGGAAAGGACAGGAATAGGAGAGAACAAATGATAGGAAGGGGATGTGTTGGGGGGTGGTATGAATAGGGAACTACTCCCCTGTGTGTCCCAGATGCCAAGAGGGTAACAAGAGCTCATCCACGTTCAGTGTGGTGCCTGGAGTATGGGAAGTTTAAAAGTCTTTCAATGTTTCACAGTTTTGTTCCTTTAATAATATACATAGATTAAATCTAAGCAACAACAAAAAGAATCAAATATGTTATTTCTTATGGAGATTAAGAAGTACCCTCCTTGAAGATTTATTAGATTACCTGGTATCTTTGTATAAGCTCAGAATTTCTTGAGATACAAATAATAAATATATTTATGAAAATTTAAAAAAAAAAGTCAGTTGTGGTGATGGTGGTGATTATTCAGGCAGAACACCAGCTCACCTGCCGTCAGTCACAGCAAAAAGGAAGCGGTCCTGAAGAGGTGGAGTGGCCTGACCCCCAGTTGTGTGCCAGGCTAGTTGCATGTGGTTATTATTTCCTCTAATCTTTGCAATAATGCTGAAGGCACCGACTCACCCCAAATTTCACAGCTGATGAAAGTAAGGCTTAGAGAAGGAAGAAACTTGCCCAGAGCTATTCAGTGGCTGAGGCAGGATTGGAACCAGTCTATCTGCTTCCACGCCATGGGGGAAGGCCCTTACAGTTGATGGAGAGGCCACTCCAGCATCGTAAGGCGTTTGCTTTTCCAATTAATGTCACCTTCTAGAACCAGATGCCCCATCCACCATCTGAACTGAAACACACTGACTAGTCTTCAGCGTTGAAGGAGCAAAAGGTATTCCTGGGGCATTGTGCTCTCCTGTCTCCTCCTAGGAAGGGATGATCAGATTTCAGAATTTGGCCCAGAGGCCTTCTTCTCCTCCTCTTTTCCATTCTCCCTAAATTCGTTTTCATTTCATAACAGTCATTAGCTGAGCTCTGGGAATGAAATGTAAAAATTTCCCCTCACCTCGGAACCCTAACTGGCGGCGGTCCCTTGAAACTCCTGCAACCAGAGCTCCATTTGAGCATCAAAACCTCATCAATTAGGCCTCCTTGTGCGGGGATCACGTGGTCTGCCCTTCACACTGAGCTGGACCCACGCGGGGCAAGAGCAGAAGCCTCATTACCGGGCCTGGGCTTTTGTGAAATTCCTGAATAAGCAGCCATGGAGTGTCTGCAGAAGGCTGCATTTTCTTTTTCTTTCTTTTTTTTTTTTCTTTTTCTTTTTTCTGGTTTTAACAACCGCTTTTACGGACGATTTAACACTGTGGGTTGCCAGCTGTGTTAATGCCTTACCCCCTTCCCTTGTGACGTCCACCTTGTGAAATGGCCATCAGGTGGAGAGTCCATGCCTCCCTCTTCCCAACAAAACTGCTCCTTTCTTCACAACTGGAGCCGGGGCTCCTCACCAAGGACAAAGAGAGGTCCTTATCCTGCTTGTACCCAGAAGCAACTAAGTGCAACTAAGCAACGTAGTTCATTGGTTATTGAGAAAATGTTGTAAATGGGAAGAGGGGGTGATGCCTCTAGGCTCTCTCTTGGTGGCGGACAGGGACGCAGATGAGGGGGGAGAGGGTAATCTTAGTTTCCACAACTGTCTGCAGCCTCTACACTACAGGGGCTATTTCAGCATATTCCTCTCATCTGTTCTTGCCCCAGTTCTTGCCCATCTTTACCCAGATGTCCATGCCTTGGGTATGCTCGGGCTGTTCAAGGCTGAGCCTCACGTAACATGATCAACTTAGATCTGAGGCTTCCTTCATCCTGTTAAAGATTGAGGAAGTGAGTTTTATCAGTTTGCTCCCTGCTAATTAGGTTCTGGGGGCATCTAATATACTGACCAAGTTCCTGTTATACATACTGATAAGCCAGATTCTACCGATACCCATTAATTTACAGTGAAAAATATTAGAATACCATGTCCCATGGCTCTATTCTCTACTGTTAAGTAAAATAGAACACACACACACACACACACACACACACACGCACACAGGCTTGAAATCTATTTCAAAACTGTTGAAATGCTCAGAAAATGTGAACCTGCAATTCCACCTAGAGAAACTTGAACTATGAAAATCATTAGAATTATATACCAAGATTTAGTCATAGAAAGTGCTGCTTATACAAATCTAATATTTTGAAGAAAAAAAAACCCTAACTGTTAACAAATAGAGGATTGACTTTAAAAATTGATTTAGCCATGCATATTAAACTTAGATTGCTATCTATGCTGTAGAAATAGAGCATGACACTTTAAGTTAAACAGGGTGCAGTAGACTTCATTTTTTTTAAAGTATGTCAAGCTAAATAACCTGAACTACCCTCCTGCAGGAAAAAAAAAAAAATCTGGGTAAAACATATATTACATGTCTCTTGAAGGCCTATAGAAAATGAACAACCAAATAAAAGAGCATTTATATTGCTCAGATTGTTTTAAATTATGATTTCCTGCTAAAAGAAAGCGGAACTTCTTGGAAAAGTAGCTGATTCTAAGCCTGGGGCAGAAAAAATAGAAGATGGGCGTGAACATCTGGGGTCTTGTTGAAATGACTTTGGAGGCAAAGCCCTTGAAGAGGCTCTCAGTGGCCAAAAACGGAGCAACTTTTGCTTCATTGAGGATACTTTGGAGATATTGTGTGTTCTGTTCCAGACCACCACAATAAAGCAATCATCACTATCAAGTGAGTCACATGAGTTTCTTGGTTTTGCAATGCATATAAAAATTATGTTTATACCATTACTGTAGTCTATAAAATGTGTAATAACATTATGTCTAAAAATACAATACTTTAATTAAAAAATACTTTATTGCTAAAAATGTTAACCATCATCTGAGCCTTCAGTGAGTAATAATCTTTTTGCAATAGTAACATCAAAGATCACTGATCACAGATCACCATAACAAATATAACAATAATGAAAAAACTTGAAATATTGTGAGAATTACCAAAATGTGACACAGTGAACAAAGTGAACAAATGTTGTTGGAAAAAAATGGTGCCTATAGGCTTGCTTGACACAGGGTTGCCACAAATGTTAAATTTGTAAAAAACACAATATCTGTAAAGTGCTGTAAAGCAAAGCACCGTAAAAAAGAGGTATGCCTGATATCTTTTCATTGGATTTAAATTTATCAAATATATTTAAACCTATGAGTTCCTTATTATATACACAGGTCATATGGTCTCTGCCACAACTACTTAACTCTGTCATTGTAGGTGAAAGCAGGGATAGACAGTATGTACATGAATGGACATGGCTGTGCTCCAATAAAACAGTTTATAAATACAGGTGGCCTATTGCTCACAAATTTATTGGGATTTTGTCTAAATAGTATAAAAGCTGCCAGCTTTGGCCACTTCCTAAGTCCCATTTCTATAAGACCTCTGTGTGTGTAAATTATTATTTTTTTTCTTTTTCTCCTGTTAACCTGCCTTGTGGCAGTTTTATTATAAGTCCAGCCACAAGAATTCAAGAGGAGTAGAGAGGGAAATTTCCCCCTCCCTGACATTAATCCTATCACAATATATGTATGTCAAATCATTATGCTGTACACCTTGAAGTTGTACAGTGCTATATGTCAATTATATCTCAATAAAAAGAAAAACAACGGCAAGTTAAATTCATGGAAAGTAGAGGCAAGTGTTAAGGAAAAATGTAAAAGTTAATGAAATATTTAAAAGACAAGCATCAGAGAAAATTAACAAAACTGCAAGTTGGTATTTGGAAAGAATAATAAAATTGACAGAACTTACAAAACAAAAAAAGTAAATAGAGAGAGAAGAAAGGCACAGATTGACAGGATCAGAAATGAAAAGGTAGATAGCATCAACAAATTTTAATAGAGTAAAGATGTAATAATATGATATGTTAAACACTTTGTGATAATAAGTTAGAAAATTTTGATGAAAAGAATAATCTCCTGCCTGGAGACAGCTGATCTTTCTCTTCTCACACTTGACCTAGTCCACCCTCTTGCTCCTACATGTGGATTTCGGGCTTGGCTTTGTGCCTTGAATTGGCCAATGAAAGTTGAGCTGACAGTTAGTGAGCAGAAGCTTTAAATTTGTTTGCATGGCTTGGTTTTGTCTCTTGTCCTTTTCCTATCCACTGAAGAATGCCCTGTGTAGACTGAATAAGGCTTGTGGAGCTGACCTGAACTTAACCTACAAGTGGGGAGGCACCCCAGCTGAGTTCAGCAGAACCTACACATCTGGGAAAATCAACAGCAAAACAAAAGCTTGTGGCAAGCCACTCAGTTATAAAGTTGTTTAGCATTATTACAGTAGGTTTTGACTAATGTACCCTTGAAAAATAAAAAGTTTATCAATATTAAAAAAGAAGAAATAGAAAATTGAAATATCCCTATATCTACTAAAGAAGAGTGTGATTTAAATACAAAATAATAATTTAAAAATAAACTTCTTTGGGCATTGATAATTTCATCAATAACTTCTAAATTATTTAGAGAAGAAGCATTATCAATTTTGCAAAATTTCTTCCACAGAATAGAGAAAGTGTGAATATTTCATAATTCATTAAAAAAAATTATTACCTGGATTACAAACCCTGACGTGGACATTACAAGGGAAATTAAGACTAATCTTTCTTATAAACATGAAACAAAAATAATTAATAAAATGTTAGCAAATATAATCCAGTAATATATGAAAAGTATAATCTACCCTGGACCAAATGGAGTTTATTGCAGTTATTCAGCAATGGTTAAACTTCAAAAATCAATTATCATAATTCACCATAGGAGGAGAAAACAAGAAAATTATGTTATTTTGAGAGAGGCAATAAAAGCACTGAATAAAATTAATTAATGATAAAAAAACAACCCCAGCAAATTAAGAATAGAAGGAAGTTTCCTTATTCTAATAAATAGTATTTTAAAAAATAACTAAAAGCAAATACAATTTTATTTGTGGAATATTAAAAGTTTTCCCCAAATTTAGGAGGAAAACAATTATGCATACTACCATCAGTTTTATTTAGCCCTGAACTAGTGACCCTTGCAAGTGCAACAAGTAAGAAAAAGAAACCAAAAAAATGTATAAAAATTAGAAAGAAGAAATAAAATCATCTAGGACTCTCATAGCTAAAGAGGAAAAGTTAATTCTTGGCTTCAAAACTTCAAAAAACTGACTGACTCTCTTGTTAGAGGCTAATGCAGCTGATGACTTTAAGTTGAAGCCAGTGCTCATTTACCACTCCAAAAATCCTAGGGCTCCTAAGAATTATGCTAAGTCTACTCAGCTGGTGCTCTATAAATGGAACAACAAAGTCTGGATGACAGCACATCTGTTGACAACACAGTTTAATGAATATTTTAAGCCCACTGTTGGGACCTACCTACTGTTAAGAAGAAAGATTGCTTTCAAAATAGTATTGCTCATTGACAATGCAGCTGGTCACCCAAGAGCTCTGATGGAGATGGACAATCAGATTAATGTTGTTTTCATGCCTGCTCACACAGCATCCTTTCTGTAGCCCATGGGTCAAAGAGTAATTTTGACTTTCAAGTCTAATTATTTAAGAAATACATCTTGTAAAGCTATAGTGCCATAGCAATCTCTCTAGTGGATCTGGGCAGAGTCAATTGAAAACCTTCTAGAAAGGATTCACCATTCTAGATGCCATTAAGAACATTCACAATTCATGGGAAAACATCAAAATATCAACATCAACAGGAGTTTGGAAGCATTTGATTCCAACCCTCATGGATGACTTTGAGGGGTTCAAGACATGGGTGGGAGAAATAACTGCAGATGGGGAGGAAATAACATGAGAACTATAATTAGAAGTGGAGCCTGAAGATGTGACTGAATTGCTGCAATCTTATGAAAAAACCTGAACGAATGAGGAGTTGCTTCTCATGGATGAGCAAAGAAAAGGGTTTATTGAGATGGAATCTACTCGTGGCAAAAATTTTGTAAAGATTGTTGAAATGACAACAAAGGATTTAGAATATTATGTAAACTTACTTAGTTGATAAAGCAGGGGCAGGGTTTGAGAGGATAGACTCCAATTTTGAAAGAAGTTCTACTGTGGGTAAAATCCTATCAAACAGCATTGCATGCTACAGAGAAAATGTAGTTTATAAAAGGAAGAGTTAATCAATTCTTCAAACTTCATTGTTGTCTTATTTTAAGAAATTGCTTCAGGCACTCCAACCTTCAGCAACCATCACCCCAAACAGTCAGCAGCCATCAACATAGAGGCAAGATGCTCCACCAGCAAAAAGATTATGACTCACTGAAGGTTCAGATGATGATTAGCATTTTTTATCAGTAAAGTATTTTTTATTAAGGTATGTACATTTTTAGACTTAATGCTATTGCACACTTAATAGACTATAGTATAGTGTAAACATAACTTTTATATGTACTGAAAAAAACCCCAAATATGTGTGACTTACATTATTGTAATGTCTGCTTTATTGTGGTGATATGGAACCAAACCTACAATGTCTCCAAGATATGCCTATATGTCTCTACTGCAGAAGGCAATTTGTTTTCCCCATTTTCCTACCATCCTGTCTTGCCACCCCCAGGCCGTAGTCTCTATAAACTTAGAAAGCTTTCTCTCTTTTTTTAAAAAAAATATTTATTTATTTTAAAAATGTATATATTTATACTGTACAACATGATGATTTGATACACATATATCTGGTGAGAGTTTTCTGAGCATTAGCAGGCAGCTGTTCTGGGAATTTGCTTCCCCTGACGGTGCTAGGGACATTTGTATACATAGCAGAGGTCCAGGAAGGGTTTTAGAAGCTCCTTGCCAGGCACCTGGGACAAAGACCAGACAAATTATTTTTATACAACAACCTTACTCTTTCCATATCTTCTCCACTTAGGATTTTACTTCCTCTCCTTGATCTGCTCTTCTTTCTTCCTTCAGTCCCCTTTTAACTGTTCCTCTAACTTTGTTCTGTTATTCAAATTACAAACTGAAAATATTGCCTACCCTTTGTCCCATGAAGGACCATAGGCAGCTACACAAAACAACAACAACTGAGATTATCTTTAGGAGAAGGTTATTCTGATGATTAAAAGCAGGAGAAAAGAAAGATGAAATCATACATGTGCTGAAAGAGAAAAAGCATGCTACTTATTAAATATTTTTAACATCTTTATTGGAGTATAGTTGTTTTACAATGTTGTGTTAGTTTCTGTTGTATAAAAAAGTGAATCAGCTATATGTATACATATATCCCCATATGCCCTCCCTCTTGTGTCTCCCTCCTACCCTCACTATCCCAGCCCTCTAGGTGGTCACAAAGCACCAAGCTGATCCCCATGTGTTATGAAGCTGCTTCCCACTAACTATCTATTTTACATTTGGTAGTGTATGTATGTCAATGCTAGTCTCTGACTTCGCCCCAGCTTACCTTTCCCCCTCCCTGTGTCCTCAAGTCCATTCTCTACATCTGCGTCTTTAGTCCTATCCTGCCCCTAGGTTCATCAGAAGCATTTTTTGTTTGTTTGTTTAGATTCCATATATATGTGTTACCATATGGTATTTATTTTTCTCTTTCTGACTTACTTCACTCTGTATGACAGACTCTAGGTCCATCCACCTCACAACAAATAACTCAATTTCATTTCTTTTTATGGCTGAGTAATATTCCATTGTATATATGTGCCACATCTTCTTTATCCATTCATCTGTCAATGGACACTTAGGTTGCTTCCATGTCCTGGCTATTGTAAATAGAGCTGCAATGAACATTGTGGTACATGACACTTTTTGAATTATGGTTTTCTCAGGGTATATGCCCAGTAGTGAGATTGCTGAGTCATATGGTAGTTCTACGTTTGTTTGTTTGTTTGTTTGTTTGTTTTGCTGTATGCAGGCCTCTCACTGTTGTGGCCTCTCCCGTTGTGGAGCACAGGCTCCAGACGCACAGGCTCAGCAGCCATGGCTCACTGGCCCAGCCACTCCACGGCATGTGGGATCTACCTGGACCGGGGCACGAACCCGTGTCCCCTGCATCGGCAGGCGGACTCTCAACCCACTGCACCACCAGGGAAGCCCGGTATTTCTACTTTTAGTTCTTTAAGCAACCTCCATAATGTTCTCCATAGTGGCTGTATCATTTTACATTCCTACCAACAGTGCAAGAGGGTTCACTTTTCTCCACGCCCTCTCCATCATTTATTGTTTGTAGATTTGTTGATGATAGCTATTCTGACCAGTGTGAGGTGACATCGCATTGTAGTTTTGATTTGCATTTCTCTAATGATTAGTGATGTTGAGCATCCTTTCATGTGTTTGTTGGCAATCTGTATATCTTCTTTGGAAAAATGTCTATTTAGATCTTCTGCCCATTTTTGGATTGGGTTGTCTGGTTTTTTTGATATTGAGCTGCATGAGCTGCTTGTATATTTTGGAGATTAATCATTTGTCCATTGCTTCATTTGTAAATATTTTCTCCCATTCTGAGGGTTGTCTTTTCATCTTGTTTATAGTTTCCTTTGCTGTGCAAAAGCTTTTAAGTTTCATTAGGTCCCATTTGTTTATTTTTGTTTTTATTTCCATTTCTCTAGGAGGTGGGTCAAAAAGGATCTTGCTGTGATTTATGCCATAGAGTGTTCTGCCTATGTTTTCCTCTAAGAGGTTTATAGTGTCTGGCCTTACCTTTAGGTCTTTAATCCATTTTGAGCTTATTTTTGTGTATGGTGTTGTGAAATGTTCTCATTTCATTCTTCTACATGTAGCTGTCCAGTTTTCCTAGCCCACATTTTAAAGAGGCTGTCTTTTCTCCATTGTATATTCTTGCCTCCTTTAACAAAGATAAGGTGACCATATGTGCATGGGTTTATCTCTGGACTTTCTCTCCTGTTCCATTGATCTATATTTCTGTTTTGATGCCAGTACCACATGGTCTTGATTACTGTAACTTTGTAGTATATTCTGAAGTCAGGGAACCTGATTCCTCCAGCTCTGTTTTTCTTTCTCAAGATGGTGTTGGCTATTTGCGGTCATTTGTATTTCCATACAAATTGTGAAATATTTTGTTCTAGTTCTGTGAAAAATACCGTTGGTAGTTTGATAGGAATTGCATTCAATCTATAGATTGCTTTGGGTAGTATAGTCATTTTCAAAATTTTGATTCTTCCAATCAAAGAACATGATATATATCTCCATCTCTGTACTGTCTTTAATATCTTTCATCAGTGTCTTATAGTTTTCTGCATACAGGTCTTTTGTCTCCTTAGGTAGGTTTATCCTTAGTTATTTTATTCTTTTTGTTGCAATGGTAAATGGGAGTGTTTTCTTAATTTCACTTTCAGATTTTTTGTCGTTAGTGTATAAGAATGCAAGAGATTTCTGTGCATTAATTTTGTGTCCTGCTACTCTCCCAAATTCATTGATTGGCTCTAGTAGTTTTCTGGTAGCATCTTTAGGATTATCTATGTATAGTGTCATGTCATCTGCAAACAGTGACAGCTTTAGTTCTTCATAGTGACCTGTTCTTGCACACAGCCTTTTTGGTGGCAGCAGCAGCAGCCTTAGTGTTTCATGCCCATCTCTGGATCCGAGCTGATAGCCATGGCTCACGCCTGTCTCTGGAGCTCGTTTAGGCAGTGCTCTGCCTTCTGTGGGCACACCAGAAAGGAATCCGCTCTCCTCGCACACCCCCAAAACAATGGTCTCTTGCCTCTTAAGCAGGTCCAGGCTTTTTCCCGGACTTCCTCCCAGCTAGCTGTGGCACACTAGTCCCTTCAGGCTGTGTTCACACAGCCAACCCCAGTCCTCTCCCTGGGATCTGACCTCCGAAGCCCGAGTCTCAGCTCCCAGCCCCCACCTGCCCTGGTGGGTAAGCAGATAAGCCTCTCGGGCTGGTGAGTGCTTGCCCACACCGATCCTGTGTGGGAATCTCCCCGCTTTCCCCTGTGGCTGCGCTCTCCTCCATGGCTCTGAAGCTTCCCCCCACCACCCTGTCTCCACCAGTGAAAGGGCTTCCTAGTGTGTGAAAACTTTTCCTCCTTCACAGCTCCTTCCCAGAGATGCAAGTCCTGTCCCTGTTCTTTTGTCTCTGTTTTTCCTTTTTTCTTTTGCCCTACCCAGGTACATGGGGATTTTCTTCCCTTTTGGGAAGTCTGAGGTCTTCTGCCAGCATTCAGTGGTGTTCTGTAGGAGTTGTTCCACATGTGGATGTATTTTTGATGTATTTGTGAGGAGGAAGGTGATCTCCACGTCTTACTCTTCCACCATCTTGAAGGTCCCCCCCCCCACCACTTATTAAATTGTTCATTTTGTTGGAAAATAGTGTTTTTAAATTTTAGGGCATATGCAAATCACCTGGGGACCTTGTTAACATGCACATTCTTATTCAGTAGCTCTGAGCGGGACCCTAAGGGTCTGTGCAGGGCCACCTACATAACATCTGGAATCCAGTGAAAAATAAATATTCAGGGCCCTTTGTTCAAAAATTAAGACTTTCAAGATGGCAGCAACAGTGCATTAAACCAAGCACAGAGCCCTTCTGAGCACAGGTCACATGCCAATTGTCCCTGGATGTGCATTTCTAACAAGCACCCTGGTGAAGCTACTGCCAATGACCCAGGGTCTATCAATTGAGTAGTAATCATGTAAATGTTCTAAATCGCCTGCCCTCCACTTTGGATTTATAATTTTGTTTATTGATTCATTTTCCTAAAAATAAAATACTTATTTGATTAATTAATCAAGAAATGTGAATGCTAACATTATCTCAGAGACCAATTTTTTTAATTTTTTTGTTTGCCTGTGATTTCTGTAGGACAGTCAATAGATGTTTGTTAAATTAGTGAATAATATGGTAGATGGACATGTAAGAGATGTGTTCTTGTTTTCTCTCCTTCCCTCTTTCCATTCCTTTCTTCTCCCTTGCCATCACTTCTTTTCTATCCCAAATTCTGGACTTTGAATCACTTTCTCCCCTTACTTTCAGTTCTAATCACACTCATTTCTTCCAGGAAGTCCATGCTCCTGTCAAACATTTCTGTCTCCCTGTGTGCATGTAACTATCTGGATCACTCAGCAGATCCACCCTCATAACAGAAATTTGTGAGTGATGTGTCTCCTTTATAGAGAACAGAGGATTCCATTTTTAAGTATCCATAATTTGTTCAACCAACCTGTTATAGAAAATTTTCTAAAATATATTAAGCATATATATTACCTTTCAAAGAGAGGATAGAGTCTAGATTCTGGTGTTCCGCTAATATTTTATGGTGTGCTGTAATGTGGCAGAACCCTTAGAAGTATTATGATTGGTGAGACTACTTGTTCTTACACAAAATGACCCAGGCCACTGAAATGTTGAGTTATTGCTTTTATATTTTCATGTTTTAAAAATTTCTCCACAAATTGTCACCTATAACTTCTTAGTATTGTTATTTTATTTGGCTAAAATACAACTTTCATTGTCAAACTTTGCATTTTTAATGTGGTTTTGAAAAAATAATATAGCCAACCTTATTAAGATAGTTCTGTGCCATTAACAGTAATTTATGTAGACTGACTGTGGATGTGCAGGTTTCACTTATGAATAAAGAATTGAACCTTAATTTTTGGTACATGGCTTCTGTAACATCAATTTTGAAGAGTCAGGGAAATGTTTTTTTTTCCTTCTGTATTCTTGATGAATCTGTCAGTGATTCAGATAGTTATAGTATTTTCATGAGTTTGTCTGACAATAAGGTCCCCAATTTTAATTTACATTTGGGTTCCAATTGGTCACTAGTTCTCTATGTATATTTTTCAATGAATTAGTCTTCAATTCCCAAGTTTTTTAGGTTTTTAAAATCTATGAAATAGCTTTAGTCCCTGTTCTTAAATGTTTCTAAATTCACGTGTAATAAATCACTTTGATACTCGACTGTTCAGAGATTGGTCATCCAGCACATAGATTATTTGGTAGCTTTTTATCTTCACTTCAACTCTCTTATATAATACCCATACATACAGAAATATACACACACAGATAGGCACACATATATACATATCACATTAAGGAGAAATTGGAAAAGAGAAATGAAAGAGGAATTCCTACGGTGAGCAATTTGGAGAAGAGAGATGAGATGCCAACAGTGGTGAAATCAAAACACAGCACAGATTCCTGCTCCTTATGAGCTTATGTTTCCATCAGGATTACTGAGGCAGCTAGTGTTCCTTTTGACATTTTCTTCTAGAATACTAAAAATTTCAGACAACAGAAAAACCCTCCAGATTGATTTAGGCAAAACAAGCAAAATGTAACCCATGAAACAGCAAAGCACCTTTTCGGGCTAAGGCAGGAGGAGGAGTTGCTGGTGGGGATTGGGAGGAGATGCCTGGTGTAGAAGTCATTCTGTATCAATGACCCCAAAACCCAGAACCACGAATGTAAAAAGGTATCTCAGTCCAAATATGTTGTCTGTGCTAAGAAGGCTAAAAACTCCTAAAGTTACCTAAGCAGAGAAGGAAACTCAATGCAACTACACTTGTATCAGATGCATTTCAAGAGCACCATTTTCTCTAGATAATTCTTAGGGTTTCTTATCAGAAGCCCTGCTGCTTTCCAAATCCCTCTGCTTTCTCCCTGACCTCATCCACTTCTGGGAAGGTACATGCAGGAAGAGAGAAATGGCTTGGTCAGAGGCCTAAAATGGTGCACAATTCTGTCATGAATTCATCCTAAATCAACCAAGAGCAGCAGAAGAAATGCCTTGGAAAAAAACTAGAAAACACCAAGTCCTTTTTTTTTTTTCTCATCCATGTAGCTTTGGAGCCACCAGATGGCAATGTTATAGACCAGCACTTACAGCCTCCAGGTGCAGTGGAAGTGTGGAAAGGGAAGGATGCATTAAAGAGAGTCCTGGAGTGTGTCAGTGCCTGGATCTCTAACTGAAAACCAGATGCAGTGCAAAGAGTAACAAGGACTTAAAGGTGGATAAACATTCCTTCCAAAGTTCATTCTGAAGCAGCAGGATGCTACAAAGCTGCTTCCATGGTGTTAGGTCAGCTTAACCTCACCAGCCACATCGTCTGTGAACAGGAAGATGTTTTCAGAGAGTCAAGGTTTACTTGATGACTCCAGAGAAAAAGACAAAACCCAATGAAACCAGTGAAACCAGTCAAAACAAGCTCTCAAGAGCTTCATATCACCATCCTCCATTTAATTCTTTCCTTTGACAGCACCCACCCACCAGCCGCCTCTCGTTGCAACCCATCTCCGCAGTGACAACGCATGCACACTCTCACATTCTAAAGGCAAAGTTTGCAGAATTATCAATAACCAACCAAAGAAAGCTTTCATTGATTTCCTGTGTTGCAAATTGATCCAGATAATTTCTGTGGTTTAAGGGGCTCATAAACTCACTAATTTGAAATAATCCGAACATCAGCTGAGTTAAAGTTTTCTCTCGCCCTGTGTCCAGACTCATTTAACTCAATGTTTTGGAGCACAGTGCAAAGGAGGCCAAAGCTCAATGGACACTTGATTTTACTGTGCTCCATTGACATATGTCTTGCTCTCAACTTTGGCTGTCTGTCTAGAATTAAGGTCAGAAGAGGAGGTTAATGAGCAGGGACAGAAAAGAGAGTGTAAATGAAGAAATACAAACATGCTCTAATTACTGGGGGTGGGCGGGTAAGAGCCCAAATCCAATCTCTGGTTTTGGTTCCAGGTAAGATGGAACACAAACACACTCTCTCTCCCATCGAATGCAGCTGTACCACCTGTACAGGATGCATGAAGCATCGTTTTGAAGACTCTAAGTAGTAAATAGTGGCAGGAGGGTTGGGGAAGAAGATGAAAATGTGAAGTACCACTAAATTGGCAGGGAGTTTCATATTTTAACTCCTCTCTCCCCTAGTGTGGACAGATAGTATCATAAAATCCAGAAATGGGCATTGACCTATGGGGAGAATGCATGTCAGGAGAAACCTGGAAAAGAATGAAAACTATCTCTATACAGAAGACATTATTTTCTATGTACAAAGCCTCAAGAAATCAACAACAAAAAAAGGCTCCTAGAAATAATGAGTTTAGAAAGTCATGGGATATAAGACAACAAGCAAAATCAGTCTTATTTATACATAGTAACAATAAACAATTGGAAACAATTTTTTAAATAAACATCGCTTACAAAAGCTTTAAAAAACATAAAATACTTAGATATAAATGTCATGAAACCTGTATTCTATGTCTATGCTGAACACTATAAAATGCTGATGAAAGATATCAAAGAAGGTCTAAATAAATGGAGAGTAATACAATGCACATGTATTGGAAGACAACACGGTGAAGGTGTCAATCTGAAATTCATCTATAGATAACACAATTCCAACAGTAAAAAACAAACAACCCAACTGAAAATGGGCAAAAAACTTGAACAGACTCTTCACCTAAGAGGACACATGAAGGGTAAAACAAAACACACATGCACAAAACAATAATCAATAACACCCGAAGACAGCCATTGTGGAAGTGCAAAATAAAACCACACATGATGCTTCCACACACCTACTAGAATGTGTAAAATAAAACATACTGACAATGTCACATGCTAGCAAGGACACAGAGCAGCTGGAGCTCTCACACCCTGCTAGTGGGAATTCATAATAGTACAGCCACTCTAGAAAAGTTTGGCAGTTTTTATAAAGTTAAACATGTATTTACCATAGGACCCAGGAATCCTACTCCTGCATATTTTACCTTAGAGACATGAAAATTCACATTCACATAAAAAGCTATACATCAAATGTTTATAGCAGCTGTATTTATAATTGCCAACTCTGGAGACAATCCAAGTATCTTTCAATGAGTGAATGGCTAAACAAGCTGATTTCCAACCATGCACTGGAATGCCACCCAGCAATGGGAAGGAACAAAGTACTGATCGACACACAACCACTTGGATGAATCTCACAGGCATTATGTGGAGTGAAAAAAGCCAGGCTCCAAAGGTTATATAGTGCATAATTCCATTTATATGATATTCTCAAAAAGACAAATCTATAGTGATTGAGTATATATCAACCTTTGCCAAAAGTTAGGGGGTGGGGGGATGTACAAATAGGTTCACAAAGGAGTCTTTTGGGGAGATGAAAAGGTTCTGCACTCTGTCATTACAATAATCTATAAATGAGGTAATATTCGTAGAAGTGCATACCCATCAAAAGGTTTAACTTTAGTGCATGTTAATTTAACATTTATATGACAGACATTTTATATACATTATCTCATTTAACACATACAACTCTCCAATTGGTTGAGTTTTATTACTCTCATGTTAAAAATGAGAAATGGGCATTTTGAATGGTTAAGTAGATAGCCAGTAAGTTGAGGGATAAAAATTTGAAAAGACAGTGGTCTGCTTTCAGAGACCATATGCCTACCTGCTATGCTATAGCTTCCCCATCATTTAATTAAAGGAGATAGGTGAGTGCTACTTAAAATATAAACTGTCTAATCACTTCTTTTTTTTTTTTTTTTGTGGTACGCGGACCTCTCACTGCCGTGGCCTCTCCCACTGCGAAGCACAGGCTCCAGACGCGCAGGCTCAGCAGCCATGGCTCACAGGCCCAGCCACTCCACAGCATGTGGGATCCTCCAGGATCGGGGCACGAACCCGTGTCCCCTGCATCGGCAGGCAGACTCTCAACCACTGTGCCACCAGGGAAGCCCTGTCTAATCACTTTTAAAACTGTATTTACAACCTAAAACTTATCTATTAAATCAGCCCTAGTAGGAGTACTTCGAAATATCTTATTAGCTGTTGGTTAGTTTTTCTGTATAGTTTTAGAAAGTCCTTCCCCAAATCCTATAATTCAGGTCTCTATCTAATTCTGATCGACCCTACCTCTGCTTATTACACATGGATAAGGCTTTTACTCTATTACATACCTTTCACAGATGAAAGGATTCATTTCTGAGGTTGTTCTATCTCGAAGCTGAAGTCTTACTCAGGCTGTAATTAAACATGGCATTGCTATTTAAACCCTCTGGTTTAAGAACAAGATGTAATAGTGGCTAAATCCTTTGAAGTAAAACACTACTGCATATGCAGTTAGTAGGGCTGTAGTGATCCATGTCTCTGTGTGGAACCCATTGGCACAGCCCAGAGAGGACTGCCGTAGTTTTCTCCTCCAAAGGAAAAGAATCAAATTCCCACCATCAACTTGCCCTACATCATTCACGCCAAAAAAATGTCTGACCCTAAAGCAAATAAGTACAACATCTTCTACAATAGGCATGATCATTTTTGCCCCTTGACATGCTCACCAGGCCCTGACCTCGCATTCCATGTCCAGGAAGTAAAACTGTCTAAAGAGAGAACACATCCAAGTTCCAGTGAATAAATCCTATATATGCCATTATAGTTGTCAGTGTTTGAGCTCCATTCTAACTCACCTGTAAGAAAAAGGATGAACAGCAAGGAGCTCTGATTTAGGGATCTAAGTAAGGAGATTTGTTAAAACATACAAATTGTTCCTAACTTGCAACCCAATGAGTAAAAAGGGATGCATAGAAATGAACTTCCAAATATAGTTGAGTATATACTGAATTTCTTTCGCTCTACAGCCTTTCTTCTATTTGAGGATGGCTGAACATAGGAAATTCCATCCAAGGCGACCCCTAAGAGCTACAATAAGATCTTTCTCAGGAAAGAAATGAAGTGCTACTTATTTTTCCAGCACTTATTGTGGACCCTAGCATACAGTAGGTGCTCCACAAATGTGGAGGGAAGAAAAAGGAAGAGAGAGAAGGAGAACAGGGAGAAAAGAATGAAGAGAAGAGAGGTCACTGGCCAGGAGGTGAGTTATCTCCCAATTATGCAGAAAGACTGAGCCTACAAAGAACAGAAGAGATGCTCCAAGAAGGCACTGGTAGTGTTTATAATGGCTGCGCCTCTTCTCACTTTTCCAAGGAAGCATGTTTAGGAATCCTCTCACGCTTACAAGGAGTTCTGAGGCACTGGTAAATGTTTCACCAAGTAACTGCCTCCTCCTCTGGCAGGAATTTAAGTGAAAATAAACCCACCTCCCACCATACCAGCCTCTGTGATTTCCTGGTTTGGTCTGCAAGCTAGATGGGTGGATAAGACAACCACCATGGAAATTTCTCACTGTTTTCTGTTCCTTTTCTGCACATCCCAAATCAATGACTATAACAATGATTAGTATAAATAATCTCACTAATATGATAA
Organism: Mesoplodon mirus; assembly: GCF_964341445.2. Classification (NCBI taxonomy): domain Eukaryota; kingdom Metazoa; phylum Chordata; class Mammalia; order Artiodactyla; family Ziphiidae; genus Mesoplodon; species Mesoplodon mirus. The sequence continues at coordinate 134,384,482 of NC_138983.1, read as the reverse complement.
TAGTGTTAATTGGGCACCTACTGCATACACAGGCACTGTGCCATGTGCTTTCTACAAGTTGTATCGGAGGTAATGGATATCCAGGCACAGTTTATGTTTCCATGAAATAGGAATCATTTTCTTTTTTACTAGTCAACACAAATAAGCCTTAATTCCGGGCTCAAGAGAAGCAGTATCATATGGAAAAAGAGCAGTGTGCCTGGAGAAAGTGGAATAGTGGACTCTGATGTGTTGTTGTGTGACCCTAGCTAATATCTCCCCACATCGGGGCCTCAGTGCCCCAGTGATCAAAAGCAGAGCTTTCAAAATTTTCATGTGCATATGAATCACTTGGGGATCTTGTTCAAAGGCATGATCTGATTCAGTAGGTCTGGGGTGGGAATTCTACATTTCTACAGGCTTCCTGTGACATCAGTGCTGCTGTTCCTTGGGCTTCATCTTCAGTAGCAAAGATGCAGACAGTCTATAAGGTATATTTGGCTCTACAGTACTGGACTCAGGGAAATATTGTCTGGAGGCTGTATAAAGGTCTTGGATTACAGTTTCATAAATTAAACCCACAGCAAGAGCCAGAAGGGAGGGATGTGTCACCTTCCAGAGCCCATGAGTCAATGGATCCCATAAGTCAATAGATCCTATGGGTGAAAGATGCCACCAACTAACCTTCAAGAAGAAAAGTCATTGAAGAGAAAGTAGTTATGAGAATGTCATGGAATCTGCATAACTTTCAGTGATTTCCAGCCACGTTCCCTGCTGTGAAAATGCAACATGTTTCAGAAGTCCTATTTCATCCTAAAATCCTCCTTTTCCTTCCTGCCACCCGCCCACACTGCCACACAATTCAGTTTTGGGGAAACATCCCTTTGAGGCAAACCAGAGCTCCGAGCAGGGTTGAGAGCAGGGGACTGCCAACATATGAACAGCTCAAACTCAGGTTTCTTTTTTCTTCAAATCTCGGCCTATTCTAACATTCGAGGGACTACAGCTCATTAAGAAAGAAAGAAGAAACTCTGAGCAATACTCCTCATTCAGTTCCCCGAACAGTAGCTTTCCACATTGTATGATAACACCAGCTTTAGAAGGAGGTAAACACCTGAGTGAAAAACAACAACAGCAATAAACAAAAAAACAAACCTGGATTCAAGAATATTCCTGAATCATAAAATCAGTCATGTTAGCTTATTATACATCCTAGGAGTTAACTAGAAACCAGTTAATCTCTAATCTAAGAAAATAATATCGCATATCTTACTTTAATATGTTTGAACTTTGACTGACATTTCATTTGTTCAGGAGGATTTTTTTTTTTTTTTTGCTCTTTCCTGTCAAGAGACATTGGCAAAGCCGTGTGTAATCAACTTTTTCATTCCTCCTGGCAAAGACTATTAGATATTAAGACAGGAGATGTGCAGTGCCTCTGTCATGGATTTGGATATAGAGCATATGGATATACAGCAACAAAACAGGAAGTTTTTAATGAGACACCTCAGCCCCCAAATGTGACCTGTTTGAATGTTGTTCAAACTCTAATGCCCCCACTGCTCTCCACTGGCATTTGCAAGGGGAAAGGAATTAAGCAACAGCACAGCGTCTTTCTGAGTCTGCAAATATCATCCCCATGTGAGGTGCCTCCATTTCCCCCTCTGGAAAATGATGATGGAAATGACCTACCTTGTTTAATCAGTGTTTATGGTACTTGATTAGCCCCTCAGGCCAAGGCAGCTAGGTTTAGCTAAGAATGGAAAGCCCTCTACACGGGACTTTTACATACCCTGCTTCTGGGAGAGATTTGGAGTGCAGCTGACAATAGCAAAGTGACTTTCACTCCCATCCGCCCAGGTAGATGGAAAATAAGGAACTAGGGGAGGGAGTTAAAAATGAGCCACTCTTCCACTAGGCTCTCAGGAGAGCAGAAAAGGGAAAATGGGCCAAACAAAAGAATGTGTATTTTTAACTCATAAATAGGCCAGCAACATTGTATTCGGTCTTTATAAAGTGTTCTGGTACAAATCTGGCCACTAATATCCTCCTTGGCCTGGCAATCTCCACATTTCTTAATGCATTTTATTTTACTACTTGAAGGATATAATAGGAGGCTTTCTTAGGTAATGACTCTACATTTGAAAGGAATTACATAATATAAGTAATTATTCTGATTGTTTAAATGATGATAGCTACTTAACTCTAATCACATGGGTATTTCAGGAAAGGTTTTATGTACCACCTTGCCCCCTGCCCCCAATAAAAGTATCTCGGCAAATATTGCTGTTCTTCTAGACCCTTTGTGTGGAGATAAACTAAGTCCTCAGCTTTCTTACTTGGAAACCAACTATTAAATCTTTCTAGCACCCAGATTCTATGAGTTTTAAGTCACTGCCCCACCTTTAGAAATTTGCAAATCAAAAACTCATTCATTCACTCTATTTTTTTTCCCAAGAAGCACTCATTAAGTATCAATTAATTGCCAGGGATTGTGCCATATATGTGGCATACATGGGTGACCACTACCAAATAACTCCTCCCTCATGGGGATTATACTCTGCTGGGGAAGACAAAAGTCAAACAATCAAACAAATAAATATCAATTAGCAAATGTACTAAGCACCAGTTCTATGAAAACTTAAGATCAGGGTACTTAATTGGTTCTGTGAAAATAGTATTTGACCTGAGGACTGAAGGATCAGAAGGGATTGCAATCAGAGAGAACAGCATGTACAAAACCCCTGTGGTAGGAGAGGGCACAGATTATTAATGTAATTGAAACAAGACTTCAAACTAACTGTTGTACAGTTGCACTAATTGTACCAATGAGCACTA